>NC_079134.1:59940070-61140070 GCF_945859705.1 Episyrphus balteatus | reverse complement strand
GACCTGCTGAATCCGAATTTCAAGTCCGTTTTGCCCGGTCACCCTCCAGTTTTGAGAAAAATGTAAAAAATACCCCAAAAAAGGCAAAAAACTTCCTTTTTTTGAGTTTTTTGCATTTTACTAAAAACTGGAGGGTGACAGGGTCAAACGGACTTGAAATTCGGATTTAGAGTGCCCCAAAAAAATATATAGAAAGATAGGTGTGGTTCCTGGTACATGACACTTTTTTTATTTTGTGTGCCGGTGTTATTTTCAAAACGTTGAAATTTTAGAACATGAACGAAAATTAAAAGTAAAAAAAGTTTTTGGTATTCAAACAAACTATTTTACCATATTTTGGGGATGTGGTCATATTTTTAGCGAACGCTATGCTGGATTAGGATTATTTTGATTCGTTCGATTATATTAGTTGAGCTGTGCTGTAGAGTTTTGTATGGAAACAAAATCCGGATACGTACCTATTACAGCACCTTGCCATATTATTAGGCCCAGGCGAAAAAATACAATTTTTCGGTTCAGTTTTTGCTCAGTTTTTAAAGTTTTTGTCGAAATAGCTGGAATTTTTTTTTGTTCCATTTACACGGAGAAAAATGAATCTAGTATTTGTTACTCCAAATGACTAGTAAGATAATTAAAGTAAAAAACCTTAGATTTTTAATAAAATTTATCTTACGTATTGAACTTTTACTGGCTCCGTAAAGTAATTTTTACAAGTAAATTATAGTGAACAAAATATAGTAGTACAAACTTTACCTGTAGTAATATTTTCATTATGTAAAGTAAAATTTATTTTGAACTACAAAATTGTATCACTTTTTTTACTTTAAAATTCTAGTTAAAAGTATTTGAGTGATTTATGGGTAGATTTTGCAAGTTTTACCTTACAGTACAGTACCCTAGATACAAAAAAAAACTCATGGGTACTGTCATTGAAAAGTGCGCCATTTTGTTATCCCTTTATTTTTTTATCATAGTTAAGTGCGGAATAATTGTAAAAAGTAAGTGGACATGTCGTTTCCAATTTGTTTTTATAATTTGTAATTGTGTGAAATTTTTTTAATAATTAAACCATTAACAAAAACAAACTATAATTTTTCTCTTTGTAGCCTCCAATGTAAATGATTTTTTGCATGTCGACGAGTCAGAACATGAAATGTCTAATAGATGAGCACTATTTCATGTACACGAGGATTTAATCTTTGATTTTCTGGACACGAAGTCTTACACCAGAATTTAAAATCATTGCGTTTTTTTTCCTTTTGGAAATATAGTTTTGTTTCAACGACTTACTTTGTCTTATTTTGAGCATAGTTTTTTCCGCAATTGCAGCAGGCATATTCTTAACAAATTAAGGTAATTTCATATTATTAATGATAGTTTCCTAAAGAAAATTGTAATGCATGAATCTACCAATATTATAATAAAATAAAAGTAATAACAATTATTGAAAAACATAACTGGGTCACACATACTTCCTCCTAAACGGCTTTGAGGAGCAATTGCGCGTAATTTTACCCAAGTTATGTTTTTCAATAATAAATTATTACTTTTATTTTATTATAATATTGGAAGATTCATCAACTACAATTTTCTTTAGGAAACTATTATTAATAATATGAAATTGGCTTTATTTACTCATGAATTATTTACCTTCCATACTAGTTCAAGTTATGTACTTTAAAAAGTAGTATTTTCAGCATTACAGTAAGGTAAAATATGTACCTTATTTCTAGTAATTTTTGTTTGAAATTCATACTAAAAAATGCTTTACTGTAAAGTAAATCAGAAGCTACGAATTTACTAGAACAGTAAGGTAAAATTGATCTTATTGGGGAGTCATCCCTATATTAACTTTACATTATAGTTAAATGTACCAGAAATAAGGTGGTACATACCTTATTTTTTCTCCGTGTACTTGCACATATCATGTAGATACGGATTGGCTTGAAAAAAGTTTAAAAATCCATACTTTTTGATAAAAATAACGTACAAAAGGGGATAAGCTCCAAAAAACGTACCCTGTGGAATTCACGCCCGGATAATTACTAGACCGGTCCAATACTTAATTTCTTGTACCGAGGAATAACGTGACATTCTTAACTTTATGGCAAGGACCCAATCTTACATAAATATAGAAGCTCTGATCGTCTGGAAAGTAAAAAATGTTCTTAGATTTGGGGTTGTTTTTTTCTTTTTTATACGACCAGAAGAGCACAGCTATTCAAAGTACATTATTCCAATAAAAAAAACATCCTCTGGTCATTATTGGGGGTTTTACTATTTCAGGAAAATGATGAGATTCTTTTTATATTATTGAAAACGCCATAACTCCAGACCAACACAAAAAGGAGCTTGGGAACGTTTTGATTCTACGATTTCGGAATAGGCTCCAGGCTCGAAACTTCTATATTTATGCAAGATTGGGTCCTTGCCATAAAGTTAAGAAGGTCACGTTATTCCTCGGTACAAGAAATTAAGTATTGGACCGGTCTGGTAATTATCCGGGCGTGAATTCCATAGGGTAAGTTTTTTGGAGCTTATCCCCTTTTGTACGTTATTTTTATCAAAAAGTATGAATTTTTAAACTTTTTTCAAGCCAATCCGTATCTACATGATATGTGCAAGTAAATGGAACAAAAAAAAATTCCAGATATCTCGACAAAAACTTTAAAAACTGAGCAAAAACTGAACCGAAAAATTGTATTTTTTCGCTTGGGCCTAATAATATGCTAAGGTACTGTATATTCAAAGCTTTTTAAAAGAAATTGAATCTGGTAGGCACACAAAAATAATATCTTAAGGGCAAGACACTGCTTACCAGCAAATAAAAGAAGCAGCCATTTCTTCTATTTTTTTATATGATGAAGTGAATAAAATATGTTTTAAATAGGGAAGCTTTCTGTGGCCTTGCTGTGTGGAGGTCAATTCTGTTGATAAAATTCGTCATCGGCAAAATGTTAAAGAAGGATATCATTTCTCAAATCTTTTTAGTTTTTTGCAATGTTTCAGTTCAATACATTCGTCTGATAAAATTTGGTGAATTTTGTTTGCTTACAGAATATGACAGTATTTTGTACATACTAAATTTGCTAGATCTGTTGCATTTTTTGAAACAACTATCGATTTGTTAATCATCAATGGCCAGCCAATTATAGAAGCAATGTAAGCAACATTATCTAAGGCAATTTAAATATTATTATTAAATATCACTTAGGGCTAATTTTTTGAATAGTTAGATAAACCTTAGTTAGAGCTTATTCCTAGGATTAAAAGTTTTTTTTTATAGTGACATTTATTCTTCTGATAGTCTATCTGACGATTGAAAAAGCAGGGCTTAATCTAATAAATACAACTGAATGTTTTTTATATTGTAAATCGCTGATTAATACCTGAAAACGGACGAATTCGAAAATATCGCCAAAATATTTTTTTTTGTCTTTACTATTTTAATAGAGGAATTTTAAATTCCCATTCAATTTTAAAACAAAATTAAAAAAAAATTATATTTTCAAATGCAATTTTTTTTACAAAACTTTGCGATTCGTTTGCCTGAGGTTAGGAAGACTTTTAATTCAAAAGTTAAAACTGTTATTAAGTAAAAACGATTTTTATTTTAACTTTCTGGGCTAGCGGAAAACAATGGACAGTTGTTTTAAGGCAAATTATTCAATCGAAGTACTCGTGCAGCACATTTTATTTTTAGGAGAGGATAGCCTCAATTGGTCATAGTTAAAGCCTAGTACGCTGCTGATGAGAAACGAAAAATCCCATACAAAAATGAAACAACGAAATGGTAAACCAAAAATTTCGTTCAACTTTTCGTTCTGTAGTACGCTGTTCGGCACAACGAAATTGAAAGTCTAAACTTCTTTTTCGCACACAAACAATTGCCGGGGACATTCATTGTGTGTGGAAAAATGACATTTTGATTTTTTTTGTTTGTTTTTGTTGTTCATTTTGTCATTGCATGTCTTTCTGCGATGCGTGTTTGCTTTTTTTCACTTATGTTTTGCAATTTTTGAGTATTTTTCGGTCCAGATTTCGCAAGCATTTCGTTGTGGAGACCGACGAAAAATTTCGTTTCACATCAGCAGCGTTCTAGGCTTTAAGGCTTAACGCTAAACTTAAACGAATCTCATACCGTTTTTGTTTGGTTATTTTTAGAACTACATTCGGAACTTTTCGATTCGAAATGCAAGACGCACAAATTTTAATTTTTAATAATTCAAAAAGCCCATTTTCAGGTTTATGCCTGCTATCAAAACTTTTGAAAAAAAAAAAAAAAAAAAAAAAAAATTGGCATGACCCCCCCCAAGAAGCAAACCTGTATACGCCCCTGTAGATAATTTTACGATGAACAATTTTTACAATAACCTTTGACCAATAGGGCGCGAGATATTTTCAGAAAACTTTTCGTATCCTTTTGACCCTTACAGCTTTTTAAGCCGACAGGATATCAATGTCGATTTTTCATATCTTCATTACAACGCAACGCCGTAATAAAGGTGTACCTACCCCAAAATTCAGCCTAGTACGAATTTTTTCGCAGATTACACCTAAAATGACTGGACTAAAAGCGAAAACAATAATACAAAACCTCTCATTCGCCTCGTTATTCGTTAATCAGGCCACAGGCCTCCAGAGAGCATAGCAGTTTAAATTTATTTGGATTTAAGTTTGGATTGAAGTAGTGAGCATTATGGATTTGGATTTATTTTTGTGGATTTGAATTTCTTTGCGTCCAGATTTATTTTTAAACTAGTGAATAATATGGCCTTAAAATTTGACAGGTTTCATATTTTTGTCCAAAACGAACCCAGACAGACCTATTGCACCTCATCGACCTGATCTGTAACGAGAGAGTGAAAAGAATGAAGACATTTACCATTTCATAGCTGCTCGCCCAGTTCTACAAGAAATTCTTTAAATATTGCCAAGATGCTCCCTCGTACCGTTACAGTTTTTATCACTACTCACTAGAGTGGTCCACTCTTGTATGGGAAAAATAAAATTTTCAAATAAACATTGGGCCACCCCCTACATTGAACCAATAAGGTACATAAAATTAATGAATTTGTACATTAAATTAATTTAAAAATTCATGGCAAATGAGCCAATGTAAAAATTCATTAAATTTA
The DNA here is from genome assembly GCF_945859705.1 of Episyrphus balteatus. Taxonomy (NCBI): domain Eukaryota; kingdom Metazoa; phylum Arthropoda; class Insecta; order Diptera; family Syrphidae; genus Episyrphus; species Episyrphus balteatus. Next base: position 61,134,932 of record NC_079134.1, on the reverse strand, counting down.
AGAATCTTTTTAAGAACAAATTCATAAGGGAATGAATATTTCTTAAAAATTAAGAATAAGTTCTTAAATTTTATGAATTCCGTTCATACACGAATTCGAAAATTTTTGAAAATGTTTAAGAAAAGTTTCTTAGATTTTAAGAAAAATTCATACAATTTAAGAATTATTTCTTATAATTTGAACAATGTTTAAGAAAAGTTTCTTACATTTAAAGATTATTTAAAAGTTTCTTACATTTAAAGATTATTTAAATTTTATGATTTTTTTCATAAACTCCGTAAAAATTTGAATGAAATGTTGCTTAAATTTTATGAAAAAAATCATAAAAACTATGAATTTTTCTTAAAGTTTTATGATTGTTTTCATAAAATGTAATACACTTTTCATTAAAATGTATGCATTTATTTATATAGATGCATATAATATACATTACCATTCCAAGCATTTAATTTGTTCCTGAAAAAAATTGTATTCCAATGAAACAGCAAAAGAAAACAACCCAAAATCTAAAACGAAGAAATGAAACTGTTTTTAAAAATAAAAGAAATGATTGAGTTTAAACGTTATAAAAATGTTTTATTGTTCACTTTCACTATAAATATCACTATACATTTATTTTTTAATTTAATTTTTCTTTTTTAATTGATGTATCATCTGGAAAGATAAAAAAAGGTTTGTATTAGTAAAATGACTATGTACTATTTGGTTCAAAAAATCGAAATAGAAGGTAGAATAATCTTTTACCTTATTGTAATCGGCAGCATTAGGTTCTGCAGCTGAAAGAAAAAACAATATAAAATTGAATAAGTTGGGGAAAAATCACAATATATAAAAAATTTAAGTAGATACAGCATTATATAAAATAATATGAGGAATGTTGATAATATTAGGTTAAACAAAATTTAAATATTTAAAGGAATTAAATAACATGCAACAAGCAACACTTACTAGATTCTATGTTTTCCAAACATGATGTGTTTGCTTTATTTTGATGACAATGACAATGACAACTTCGGGTGTACTGGATCTGTTGCAAATAGCCTTTAAGATGGTTTTTACGGTGCAGTATTTAGTGCCCTTTTGCCGGTTCTATTATATTTCGCTTTTTTTCGAAATTATCATGGTCTTAAATTGAAGATTACTCACGTGCCTACTCGTTTCACAAAAGTATCTAAATAATGTACCTATAACAAAAAAATTTTAAATATATTTAATATATAAAAGAAAGAAATGTTTAACAAATTATGTTTTTATACTTATCTGAGTATATGGGGAAGAGGCAACGGGAAATAAATATTGTGTTTTATTCACAAACTTCTTTCGACAACGACCGTCAACTTTGAATATCAGATTTTAAACTAAATCTGCAGAGAAAACCTTCTTAGGCATAGATTCAAAACAACAGTTATTATTTTCTAGATTGATGAAAAAATACATAGACCTTAAGAAAATATACTTAAACACTCAAAACGTAAGAATTTTTTCATAAATTATATAGTCTAAGAGCCCACAGCAAATTTTGGGAGTGGAGGTATAACCAAAATGTAAGTATATAGTTTTATAGCCTTATGCGTTCTAATAACGAATTCAAAAGTCTGGCAGCTTTAAATCGCGGCTTTATATAGTTTTCACGGGGTTGAAAAATGTGGGTTTTCCAATTCATATAAGTAGGCTAAATTCGCACTATTTCATATTATTTATACAGGAACAGATGCTCTGTCATTTCCCCTAAGCCTGAAGACATCAATCTTTACGATGCAATCATTAGACCCCAAGATATAAGCTGTGAAAGCGGCTATGTTTTGGAGACTTTTCAGTTTAATTCTTTGTTTGTTTTTTCGTATTCGAATCTCTCCAAGAAAAGAGCAGATATGGTTGGTTTAAAAAGCTTATATCTTGAGTTCTATTTGTCGCATCGCCAAGATTGAGGTATTCAGGCTTAGGGGAAATGACAGAGCATCAGTTTTTATATTCAAAATGTGAATTTGTGATATTTTAGCCTACTCACATTAATTTGAAAAGTCGCGTTGTTTAACCCTCCGAAAACCATATAATGCCGCGATTTAAATCTGCTAGACTTTTGAATTCGTTATTAGAGAGCATAAGGCTATAGAACTGCATACTCACATTTTGGTTATACCTCCACTCCCACAATTTGCTGTGGGCTCTCGGTCTAATATGTATACCTACTTTCATAATATTTAATGAATTATTTCTTAACTTTTGGAAAATATGAATTTCGAACATAAAAAGTATGAACAGATTCTTAAATTTTAAGAATAAGTTCTTATAGTACAGGTAAAATAGGCATTTAAAAGAAAAAAAATTGTTACACTCATGAAACTTGGCAAAAAGTTTGCTTTTGGGATAAGAACCAAGTACAAAAAAAGTCTATAAAAAAAAGTTGGGTGGAAGGGTGTTTTTCCGCGGACAAGAGGGAGGGGGTGAAGGTCAAAAATATACAGAAAAAAATTGTTTGTCGAATATCATCATATGACACATGTTTTCAAAGTATTTTTTGATGCTGATTCTAATGACATAAAAATAAAGTCAATACGATTGCTCTAAAAAAAGTTATAGCCGATTGAAAACAAGGGTGCTTGTTTTTATACTTCAACAGGTAAAATATAACCGAAACCCATGGTTAAAACATGCTACACTGATGAAATTCGGGATGAAGGTTTTAGATAAAGCAGGGGCAAAGGATTCATAAAGTTCTTAAAATTATTTTTGGTGAAAGGTGTTTTTTTGATGGGTTAAGTTGTGTGTGAGGAAGGTATCATAACAGCTGACTTAAATTTTATTAATTTTTAAAACTTGGTGTAAATGTTTTGGTTGGTATAAGAATCAAGAATCTAAAAAGTGTACAAAATTATCTTGAGTGAAAGGGTGTTTTTTTTTAAGAAATGATGAAATTCGGAATTAGTACCACAAAAACTAGGAACAAATTGTTACACCAATGAAATTTGGTAAAAATGTTTCATTTATAACAGAAACCAAGAACCCAAAAAGTTTATACAAATATTTTAGGTTAAAGGGTGTTTTTTTGGGAAATAGGGAAAAATCCGCGATAAGTCCGATAATATCAATGGTATAAATGGTACCCTTACGAAATTCATTAAATATATTCTCTTTCCAATGGAAATTACGAATAATGTAAGTCTATAATTTTTTTTTATGTGAAAGGGTGTTTTTTTTAGAAGTAAAGAAAATATGGGTATATTTGAAAAAGTGTGTAATACTAAATTAATAATGGGGGTACCCTATTGAAATTTAGCAATTATGTTACTTTTAAGATATGAAACAAGAATCTTAAGTGCCTATAAAAATATCATGGTTGCCAGGGTGTTTTTTTGAGTGAAAACAAAAATGAACCCTAATGAAATTTGGTGAAAACATTGAATTTGGGATAGAAAGCAAGAATAAAGAGTTTTCATAAAAAAAATTTTGGTGAAAGGGTGTTTTTTTCAAAGAGACAGTAAAATCTGCAATTTGTCCCAAAAAGCCAATGATTCGTGTAAAACGTCTAAGAACTGAAGTATAAACGTTTAATTTGTCATCAAAACAATAAATAAAATAAATCATTGGCTTTTTGGGACAAATTGCAGATTTTACTGTTTCTTTGAAAAAACACCCTTTCACCAAAATTTTTTTTATGAAAACTCTTTATTCTTGCTTTCTATCCCAAATTCAATGTTTTCACCAAATTTCATTAGGGTGACCCATCATTTTTGTTTTCACTCAAAAAAACACCCTGGCAACCATGATATTTTTATAGGCACTTTAGATTCTTGTTTCATATCTTAAAAGTAACATAATTGCTAAATTTCAATAGGGTACCCCCAATATTAATCTAGTATTACACACTTTTTCAAATATACCCATATTTTCTTTACTTCTAAAAAAAACACCCTTTGACATAAAAAAAATTTATAGACTTACATTATTCGTAATTTCCATTGGAAAGAGAATATATTTAATGAATTTCGTAAGGGTACCATTTATACCATTGATATTATCGGACTTATCGCGGATTTTTCCCTATTTCCCAAAAAAACACCCTTTAACCTAAAATATTTGTATAAACTTTTTGGGTTCTTGGTTTCTGTTATAAATGAAACATTTTTACCAAATTTCATTGGTGTAACAATTTGTTCCTAGTTTTTGTGGTACTAATTCCGAATTTCATCATTTCTTTAAAAAAAAACACCCTTTCACTCAAGATAATTTTGTACACTTTTTAGATTCTTAATTCTTATACCAACCAAAACATTTACACCAAGTTTTAAAAATTAATAAAATTTAAGTCAGCTGTTATGATACCTTCCTCACACACAACTTAACCCATCAAAAAAACACCCTTTCACCAAAAATAATTTTAAGAACTTTATGAATCCTTTGCCCCTGCTTTATCTAAAACCTTCATCCCGAATTTCGTCAGTGTAGCATGTTTTTCCCATGGGTTTCGGTTATATTTTACCTGTTGAAGTAAAAAAACAAGCACCCTTGTTTTCAATCGGCTATAACTTTTTTTAGAGCAATCGTATTGACTTTATTTTTATGTCATTAGAATCAGCATCAAAAAATACTTTGAAAACATGTGTCATATGATGATATTCGACAAACAATTTTTTTCTATATATATCTGACCTTCACCCCCTCCCTCTTGTCCGCGAAAAAACACCCTTCCACAAAACTTTTTTTTATAGACTTTTTTTGTACTTGGTTCTTATCCCAAAAGCAAACTTTTTACCAAGTTTCATGAGTGTAACAATTTTTTTTTTATTTCTTGATTGTATGTACTATTTTACCTGTACTATTAATACTGAATACAGGATAACGATTAAATATTCGTTATTTTTCGATTAATGAAAACAAAACCGACATCCATGGATCAAAACTGGGTTTTATGGTTTTTAAAATAGTTCCTATGGCTAAAAGTGAGCGAAATTGAAATGGGACCACACTGCAGCCACCAGCTTTCTAATTCATAAAGAATTATCAAAATTGGTTCACTCAGTCCAAAGTTATGCGGTAACAAACATAAAAAAAAAAAAAAAAAAAAATACAGACGAATTGAATACCTCCTCCTTTTTGGAAGTCGGTAAAAAAATACATTCATTTTTAAGAAAAAATACTTTAAAACGCAAAATTTATAAATTTCTTACAAATGTAATTTTGAAAACAGATTTTTCAATTTTAGAAGGGAAAAAAAGTCAATTATAAAAATTATTTTAGCTCATAATACAAATGAATGCAAAAAAATAGTGAATTTCGTATGTCCAGATTCTAAGATTCAGCAAAATATTCTTTCAAATTGGAGGTAGAAGTTTATAAATTTATTCATAAACCTTCGTATTCGTTCTTAAAAAAAAATCATAAAAATTTTTTCCATAGGAAAATTTTTATGAAAACTGATTCTTAAATTTTATGAATCTTTCTTAAAACTAAACTTTTTTTTAAGAATTTGTGCTTAAATTTAATGAATTTTTCTTAAAAATGTATGAATTTTGGTTTATGAACGAGATTCATAGTTTTTAAGAATAATACTTTTTTTCAGTGTAGTTTGGTTCCACGTCCTATTGGTATCATACTGTTGAATTTTCAGCCTCCTATCTTATATAGAAGGGGTGCTGATCGCTATTCAAAAATTGTATTTTTATGGAAAGAAGAACAAAAATATTTTTTGTTTTTAAATTTTAAGTTAAAAATTGCTTGAAAGTTTTGGTTGTTATACTTATTCTGAAAAAATATCGAAATTATTTTTGGGGCCACTTCCAAGTGAATTTCTTCGACAGGTGGTACACAGACTTAGTATTTGCACATTTTGCTTATTATTTATTGTTTCTCACTTTTTTTCGAAAAAAAAAAAAAATATTTTATGTGTTTCATAAAGACAAGTGAAACTTAAATAAAATATTTTTTTCAAAAACAATGAAAAAAAAATCAAGATTAGGTAATCTTAAACCTAAAATTTGAACTGTTACTAGCACCCTCTTGCGGTTAAGATAGCAAATCTAAATTTCACAACGTTAAGGTTGTAGATAAGTGGAACTAATTTAGGGGGTGGCCCGACCGAAAATCGAAAAAAGTTGTTTTTGGACCACATTACTACTCACGCTTATTTAGTACATGTAAAATAGTAGGGAGAGTACGGGAGAGTTGAGCCACTTTTTGTTAAATTGTTCATAAAAACTTCCCTATTCATCTCAGCCAAATGTTGGATACATCTTCGTAAAGATACATTTATCTGCTTCATGATTAGCCTCATAAGCCCTATGCACACCCAAAGGATTTTTGCCAAACACCAAATGAGTGGGAAAAGATTTTTGGCTCAAGTCTCTCGCTTAGTCGGGAGACTTGAACACCTCCTTGGGGAGACTTGATCATACCTAATTTCTTCGAGTAAAACAAAAACAAAAAAAATAAAATGCACGACTGGGGTCGCACGTACTTGCTCTTGCAGTTCAAAGCACTTTTATGTTAGTCTACTTGTAGATTTTAAAAGCTGGTTCTAAATTAAAAAAAATTGATATTGGGGAAGAGCCGACATTTAGGGCATGAAAAATTTTTTTTTTGTTATTTGACTTTTTTGAATTGCGAGACCCACTTTTTTGAAATTCTCCATCATCGTAATGTTGGTTTTGATTAAAACCTCAAATTTTTTTTTCGACACGAAACCAATACTTGCCCTATAGAGCAAGTAAAAAATTAGTTCATATCTTGTTAAAACTAATTTTTAATGGGAAACCGACAAAGTTACGAATACCAGAGTTACGGGCGACAGAGTTACGGCCGTCAAAGTTACGCGAAACCGAAGTTACGAAAAACTAGAGTTACGAATTCTAAAGTTATGTTAAGCTATGACATGTGATTTTTGGGTTGGCAACAATTGCGAGGAACGATATGGAATTATGGAAATACAAACAAGAGATTAACATTTTTCTCATTGGTCAGAACTAAATGAGTAAAGCGAAAATGGGTGTTATTTAATCTTGTAAAATTTTGATTGGTATAGATATACATATATGGCTTTGTTTTTGTGAGAAATTGAAAAAAAAACATAAGTATACTTATGTAAGTTTGGGGGACATAATTGAAATTGACTTCTTATTTGTCCAACTAATATTGCACCTACGTATTTTTTTTTCTATTAATTAATATAATTATTCATATTCATAGCGTATTTTGTAATACCCACTTTGTTATTATTTATATTAAAATAATAACCAAACCACCCCTTTTTTTTACAGACGTTATTTTGCTGTGGAGAACTGATGGGCAATGGTCTTTTATATCATTGAAGTTGCGATCATTTACTGAGCTTTGGTCTAACTGGCTGAATACAATGGTGTAGCTGTGGCTGTAGCTTGTAGTACTGTCAAAATTTTACTAAGGGAAACAACAATAAAAGTTGGCGGCAGCTGAGCAAAAAGTTGAGAATTCTTCAACTTGCGCTACAAGCTACAGCCACAGCTTCACCATTTTATTCAGCCAGTAAATTACACTCCCGCCCTCTTTTCTCCTCAGAAGAAATTATTGAATCTGAAACAATTTGCTGACGTTTGTTTTTTTTATTTCTGTTTTGTTTGTAATATTATATAGAATACTATGTGACAAAATGTGACGCCACAACCTCCTTAATGGGGGAAAACCCTCTGGAATTTTTTTTATTTTTGCATTATTAATTTTGCCTAAAAAAATCATTTATCAACCGAAGAAACTATTTTAGTGGTCTTAGCCTTAAATGAAGCCTCAAAAGTCCCCAGATAGTCCTGAAACCCATGCGTTTCGAACCTACCACAGTACAAAAATGAAAACTTTAAACGAATTTTTCTCGAAACACGTTTTTTTTCCGCGCCGTGCAACTTAACTCAAAAGCTAATGAAGCTATCGACTTGAAATAAAGTGCAAATTACTAGTTAACTCATTGGTTATTGCATGAACCTAAAAGTTCAATATAATTTTCACAATATATATTTTTTTTAACAATTTGTTTATAAAAAAACATTGTGTTTTTTCGTTTTTTTTGGTCTCTAATTTTTATTTTACACTTTTTTTTGCTAAATTTAGGTTCATGCAATGCGTATAAATATATTTTAATGGAAAAAAATTTCTCTTTTGATTACAAATAATTAACTGGACCTGGGCATTGCACGGCGCAAACGCGAGGCATCAACTTTAAACGGCTGTAGAGCGGCCATTTTGTTTTTTTATTACTTCAAAAAATTTGTGTTAACAATAATTCATGATGTCAATAATATCATGTATTTTTCCAAACTTTAATTAATGCTTTCAGTTTTCCAAAAAAAAATCTTGAAAAACCCGTCGTCCAGAGGGATTTCCCCCCTTAAACGGAGGTCAGGGAACCACTAAAAAAAAAAAACAAACCAAAGTTGAAAATGTTCCATTTCAATCGTTTCTGTTTTGTAGGGGAAACTCCATTTTTTTTTAACTCGTTGTATAGTCTTTCCTTGTTTAATAAATTTATAATTATGTAAATAATTTGACAATAACTGACAAATAAAAGCAGATACATAACATTATACAAATTCAATGCACACCTATTTAGAAAGAACAATGGTGGTGGCCGGTCAACTCTACAACTCTACAAAAAATGGATCGCGGATTTAAGAGAAGGAAGGAGCAGTCAAAAAAATAAAAATAAAAAACCATTCACATCCGACCATAGCGTTGCCGAATTGGCACGGTCGTGTACTTTTTGTGTTTTTTTTTTTTTTTAATTAAATGGTACTGTGGTTCTGTAATGGCTTGAAATGCCACTCTAGAAAAATGTAGGTATATTAAGGATAAAATATTTACAACATTTAGTTAATTTGACCTTATGTCGCACCCTCAATGTATGGACTTATATTTTTAATTAACTAATTCCTTGATGCTTTTATTTACTTGTTATGTTTCTTTGATACTTCGAGGGATTCGCCACACCGAAAAGGTATGCGGTACCTACGGGTAAGTGTATGAAAAAAATTCCGCATCTCAACGTTGATGTACACGGGTTTGGAATTTTTTTTGCAAGCATACCATTATCGAATACTGTCTTGTGTGGCCATTCATTAAGTTCTTTTTATAATGAAATAAATTTACTAGTTTTGCGCTTAATAATTCTCATTAGTTATGTCTTCAGTCTTCAGACTTGTTTTTACTTTTATGTTTGAGACACGAAATGGCCCAAATTGGCACCTGTTGTTAACATTGGCACTTTAGAAAAAATATTTCCCTGTAACGCCTCCGACGTCTCACCTACATAAAGGGGCCAAGGCATAGAAACCGTCGTCGCATCCGTTGATTTGTCGACGGATTTTATTGACCTTGATAAACAACATTTTTATAAGAACCAATTCGTATATTAGTTGGACTTGATGGTTGCCGTTTGTTTATAGGTCTGTTTTCGTGAGAACTTATGTATTTTATTGAATTGTCCGTTGAATGGACTCTTAAAAACGTATACACAAAAAATTCATATCCCCACTTTTAAATAAGTTGAAAATATATAGGGTTATTTTATTTTCATAACAATGAGTTCAGTCAATGAGGAATCAAATGCAGTGGATCCGACAAAAGTTGTAACGTCTGCTAAGTTTGGATGCAGAATTGAAGAGGGGTTTATTCTGAGTATAAATCCTAGAGAAAAAAATAGTACTGGGGAAAGAAAGATACCTAATTATATTTCGAATGTAAAAAGCCCTTGCAAATTTTCTGTTCGACCAGGCGTTCTCGAGATATTGAGACTAATACGTTTTTCAAAATGGCGGACGCCTCACAAGACCAAATAATACGCAAACCGAGATTTATACTCAGGATAAACCCCTCTTCAATACTGCATCCAAACTTAGTAGACAGACAACGGTCGGATTTTTCCCCATTGACTGAACCAAATGCAAGTTTAAGAAAAGAACAAATCAACAAGTCAAAAATTTGTTAGGTTATCTATTTCATAACAATAATATTGCTAGACAGTGACATCATAAAGAAAAAAAAATGCATTCTTATTTCCCCACCTAAATAAGTAAAATAAAAAGCGCATTTTTATTTCCATTATATAACTCTGTTTCTGTTGTTAGATTGGGACAAACCTAAGCCAACGATAGATGACATCTTTCTCACACACACTCCCCACCTCCACATCAACTAGTCGAAAATAATGTGTCATTAAAATGCGGTTGTAGTGTTATGTAAAGTATAAAGGCCCCAACCCATAGAATCCGTTGCGTCCGTTCCGTCAATCCATCCGTTGAAGTTGAAGTTTGGGACAGAAAGGGGTGACCCATACAATACGTCGTACGACGGATTGCTTTTTGACAGCTCACTTCAAATTCCAAGGTGTGTTCGATATTTTATCGCTGAATGTGCACTAAGGAAGTTCTGATGCAAGAAATTTTCAACTATTATTGTTGTTCTTTTTTTTAATAAAATTAAATGCACGACTAGATTTCCTCTAGGTACTTCCTCTTCAGTTAAAAACAATTTTTTTATAACAAATTATGAGTTGCAGGTATGACTTTGGCATAGTAAAATTGAACTCTACAACAGAATTTGAGTGTTTAATTGATATAATTTATTAGATATATCATTAAATGTTACTTTTATTACATTTTCTTTACAAATATACAATTAAAGTTCACAATTCATAAAATCGGAGAAGGAAAGAACACAGTTCTTAGTTCTGAAATTCCCCGGTGTGCACTCTAAAACAGAAAATTGAACAGATCTATTGTTGACAACCAATGTCAAACCATACGACGGATGAAAAAGTAGAAAGTTGGGCAACTTCTTCCGTCGAAACCGTCCGTCTCCGTCCGATCCGTCGCTTATGGGTCGCTTCCCATAAGAACGTGTGTATTTTATCGAGCTGTCAGTTGAAAACTTCGACGGAACGGACGCAACGGATTCTATGGGTTGGGCCCTTAACACAAGGTGGAGAGGGAGAAGTAGTCGAGTAGTCCAAAAGATAGGTTCATGCTGTGTTGTGTTGCTCCCACTTCCACCTCCCACCAAAAAAGAACACTTTATATGGAACATTTTGTTGCTTAAATTTGTTTTATTTTTTAGTTGGCCTCTGACCTCCATCGAAAAAGGTGGTTGTGTTACTTCCTTTTTATATTATTTTTTTCCTATAGGTATCTACCTGACATCCTTATTGCAATTGTCAGGTATTAATTAGGTCCGCCAAGATAGCACCCACACCCCCAAATTTCCAAAATCTGAGTATGCAGTAATTTGTTGCTAATTAGTTGCTCTAATCCCGAATTTGTTGCTCCACTCCTTCCCCCTCAAAATTGATGGAAAGGGTGTGGGTGCTATCTTGACGTCCAGATAGCATCCACACCCATTAAAAACCCAACATTTCAAAAAATTGAGTACGCAGTAATTTGTTGCTAATTTGTTGCTAATTAGTTGCTCCAATCTTGAATTTGTTGCTCCAAGATTTTACCTTCAAATGCACTTCAACAGCTTTCTCAAAAAAGCTAAATTGCCTAAAAATTGACGCACAGCAACAAAAATGGTATCAAATTAAAGGGCCAGTCAACACCTTTTCAAAAAGGTCTCATTCACCTTTTAAATCCATCTCCTTCATGTCCAAAATGCAATGTGGAACTTGTGGAACATATCAAAACGTCAAGATAGCACCCACACCAAGAAAAACTTACAAATTCAAAAAAATTAGTATGCAATAATTTGTTGCTAATTAGTTGCTCTAATCCCGAATTTGTTGCTCCACCCCTTCCCCCTCAAAATTGACGTCAAGATAGCACCCACACCCCCAAATTTCCAAAATCTGAGTATGCAGAATTTTAGTGATAATTTGTTGCTAATTAGTTGCTCTAATCTTGAATTTGTTGCTCCATGATTTGACCATCAAATCGGCTGCAACAGATGCATTTTTTGTGGACACTTTTTATCTATAATTTTTTTCAAAAAACTAAAAATGCCAAATTAAAAACATGATTTCATGCACTGCAAAAAGTAACTTTAAAGTTTTCCATCGCTTTTCATTCCAGCCTTAAAGTCCAAAAACTAGTCAACTCTCACCCCTAAAAGCGGTGAGGAGACTTTTTATCTATAATCTTTTTAAACAAATTAAAAATGCCAAATAATAAACATGATGTGATACTTTGCAAAAAGTTACATTAAAACTTTAAATCGCAATCCATTCCGGTTTTATAGGCAAAAAACTAGTTTTTGATGACGTCACTTCGACAAAAAAAAATTAGCACCTCAACAAATTTAATTCCAAAATCTAAAAATGCATGAATTTGATGCTCCTTTGATGCTTAGATATATAATGATCTAATTCAGGGGCGGACTGGCCCACCGGGCATTCTGGATTTTTCCCGGTAGGCCCTCGGGCAAGAAAACATTTCTTAAAAGCACTTGAAATTCAATTTTTAAATTCACTCACGTCATGCTTCAAATCGGTTTCTGGCCTTTTTAGTCAGTATAAATCTATTGTGCCCCTTATGGATCTTTCGAGACCTATAGAATTATGTTTGTGAGCCCCCTATGTATGTTTCGAGGCCCACAGAATTATGTTTGCGGTATTTAAGTCAACGTAGGCCTCCTATGGATCTTAATGGGCCTACCGAATTCTGTTTGTGGGCCCCCTATGGATTTTCAAAGGGCCCCATATGGATATTTCGAGGCCCACAGAATCATGTTTATGGCGTTTAAGTCAATGAAGGCCTCCTATGGATCTTTAGGGGCCTACCGAATTCTGTTTGTGGGCCCCCTATGGATTTTCAGGGGCCCCATATGGATCTTTCGAGGCCCACAGAATTATCTTTATGGCCTTTAAGTCAATGAAGGCCTCCTATGGATCTTTAGAGGCCTACCGAATTCTGTTTGTGGGCCCCCTATGGACATTCAGGGGGCCCCATATGGATCTTGCGAGGCCCACAGAATCATGTTTATGGCGTTTAAGTCAATGAAGGCCTCCTATGGATCTTTAGGGGCCTACCGAATTCTGTTTGTGGGCCCCCTATGGATTTTCAGGGGCCCCATATGGATCTTTCGAGGCCCACAGAATTATCTTTATGGCCTTTAAGTCAATGAAGACCTCCTATGGATCTTTGGAGGCCTACCGAATTCTGTTTGGGGGCCCTATATGAATCTTTCGAGGCAAAAAACAAAAAACAACAAAAACCTTGTCTGTATAGATTTTTGAAAAATCCAGATAATTATCCAGATTTTACTTTCTCTCGATAAAAACAGTGGTGCCAAGGTACTTTATTTGTTGTGTTTAGCCTGAACTACATCAAAACACAAAGTCAAAAAAGTACAAAAAAGTAAACACGATGTTTTTTCTTCTTCCCCCTATTAGCTTGTTTGTATATCTCTCTTTCATTTTAAAAAAGTATTGGGTTCAAAAAGCTTGAACAAGACCAAGCTTTCGGTTTTCACAAAGTTTTAAAAACAAATATAATACAGTAAAATAAGGAGAAAAAAGGGATAAATCTCGGAATGAATGTTAGTAGAATTTTTTTTTGCTCAATATCTTCCTTTTGCCATTCTATAACATATCTCAAAAGTCTAGAAAAATCTCATGTCCGCTTGTCGCGATTTCAAGGTCAAATCGCGAATTGGAGATTTTCAAAATTAGCAAAAATAGGCTATGGTATTATATAGACATATGTAACATGATTTCAAGGTATTTTTTAATGCTGATTCCAAAAAATCTAAAATCAAGACAATCTGACGTCTCTGTAAAAAGTTGTACCTGTTTTTCATCTGTCAACTCATATTATTATAACAGTTGCAAACTTACTGCCGAAAAACCCTTAAAAGTTATGATAGATGAACCAAATTTTGCATGAAGATTTTAGAATCCATCATTATTAAAAATCAAAACAAACCATTACAAAAAATATATATACCTACGAAATAATGGTATTTTTTGATGGAGCGGCAAATTTTAGGATATGCACTAAAGAAGATTCTTGTTCATCTTAGGAATAAGTGCTAATAGGCTAATTTTTTCATTTTAATCTTTGTTTGGATATTCTTTAACTACCCTCAAAAATCTAAAAAAATCACATGTCCGCAAGTCCTAATTTTCTTGGTTTGAAAATAAGGTGCAGATTTTAAAAAATTGGAAAACTACACTTCATATATTTGTGTCAGATCAACATGAATAAGGTGCATTACTTTTCAGGGATGGTCAGGTTGACTTGTTTGTGAGTTTTGTTGGAATTAGTGTTAAAAAATACCTTTAAATCATGTCGCTTATGTTGGTATACATATACAAATTTAAACTTTTCTTATTAATTTTTTAAAATCTGCACCTTATTTTCAAACCAAGAAAATTAGGACTTGCGGACATGAGATTTTTTTAGATTTTTGAGGGTAGTTAAAGAATATCCAAACAAAGATTAAAATGAAAAAATTAGCCTATTAGCACTTATTCCTAAGATGAACAAGAATCTTCTTTAGTGCATATCCTAAAATTTGCCGCTCCATCAAAAAATACCATTATTTCGTAGGTATATATATTTTTTGTAATGGTTTGTTTTGATTTTTAATAATGATGGATTCTAAAATCTTCATGCAAAATTTGGTTCATCTATCATAACTTTTAAGGGTTTTTCGGCAGTAAGTTTGCAACTGTTATAATAATATGAGTTGACAGATGAAAAACAGGTACAACTTTTTACAGAGACGTCAGATTGTCTTGATTTTAGATTTTTTGGAATCAGCATTAAAAAATACCTTGAAATCATGTTACATATGTCTATATAATACCATAGCCTATTTTTGCTAATTTTGAAAATCTCCATTTCGCGATTTGACCTTGAAATCGCGACAAGCGGACATGAGATTTTTCTAGACTTTTGAGATATGTTATAGAATGGCAAAAGGAAGATATTGAGCAAAAAAAATTTCTACTAACATTCATTCCGAGGTTAAACCCTTATTTAACTGGATTAATACACTAAAACAATATTTAATATCCTTTCCGTAAGGTAGCTCTTCGATCACATAGTTCCTGTCATTTTCCGAAAAAAAAGCTCTTTTGACAAACAATTGAAATTTCAAATACATTCGATTCCCTATAAGTCGTACTGTATCACTAACGATTCTCGAGCTACTTGTATTGTTTCAACCGTTCTTTGCTTCAACAGTACCTAATCTCCCCTAATTAGAGATTTAGGTGACAAAATATGAAATAAAAGTAACAAATTGAGTTTTTAAAAAATATTGAACTCTTAATTGATTTGCAGCAAAAAATATTTTGATTTATTAATTATTTCTTATTATTAAGAAATGTTTTAGTGAAAGAATTGTAAAAAACAAAAATCTATTATGTGCGGAGAGAGCAAAATACAGTTACAAAGTCGGGACTTTTCGAAATTTCGCAAAAACTGCATTAAATCGAAAACCGTAAGAATTTGAGATGAACAGGTTACCAAGTTCTGAGAGTCCTAAAGATAGCCTATCAGCATATTTCGTTTGATCCATTACTTTTGGGAAACCCTGTGTATACAAAATATTTAACAAATTTTTAGCAAACAAGAGTTGTGGTATAATTACAGTAACCATATTTCTGGGAGCAAAACCCGGGACAAAAAACATTATAAAATCGTAATAGAATGCATAGGTAAAGTTGCTTAGAATATCAAAACTTTTTATGTACCTGCTAACTCACAAAAATATTTTTAATTTAATTTTATAAGAATTTTAATAACAATTTAAAAAATGATATAAAATTTAATTAATTTATCGAAGAACCTAATTGACCGGTTCAGTAAAAGGTACTGTTAGTAACTGTTAAAAAAATTATTTTTTTTTCTGTGAAAATCGTGAAGTGTTGTTTTTTAATATTATCATTTTATTTTAAAAGATTTTGAAATTGTGAAATCTTAAATTTTAATTTAACTTTTAACATGT
This sequence comes from Episyrphus balteatus, assembly GCF_945859705.1. NCBI lineage: Eukaryota > Metazoa > Arthropoda > Insecta > Diptera > Syrphidae > Episyrphus > Episyrphus balteatus. The sequence continues at coordinate 61,119,026 of NC_079134.1, read as the reverse complement.
AATTAATAGTTTTGAAATTTTAAAGGGTTCATTATTCAAAAAACTTTTTCTTGTGAAGCTTTAACATGACAAACAAAAGCACTGGATAAATTCACGAAAACTTTTAAAAACAAATGCTTTTATTTGAAAAAATAAATGATTTTTAGCATTTACATTTTCCAAACTTGGTCAATTAATTAAAAGTAGGTACAATTAATCACCGACTAATTTCTATAAGTCAGTTAATGTGGTTGCAGTCCTCGTAAAATGCTACATGTTCCGAAAAAATAGATAAAACAGCCTTAACAATTATTATTGACAGACCAACCCCTTATATTTTAGAAAAAGAAGGTGCAATAAAGACGAGATCGTTAATAAAACATCAAGCTCTTCAAATGTCTCTGTAAAAAATATTTCTAATATTTTTTATTTATATTAAGAACATACATACATTTTTAAAAAAAGAGCTTGTTTCTAATTATTTTTCGACCACTGTATATAAAAAAACAATTTCTGCATATCAACTTTTATTTTTAAATATTTCGAGTAAGTAAATAATTATGTAAGTATTTTGTGGCCCTTTTCCTAAAAGTCCCGGAAGGCCCTTTGACTCCCAGTCTGCCCCTGATCTAATTTAGATAGGTAAGTACTATATTTTTCCATTACATAGGTATGTATGTAGGTAGGTACCTACCTACCTAACTAACAAAAATATATCACATCCACAATGTAAATTTCAAAATCTGAGTAGGTATACCTACCTATACCTACAGATATTAGTGACCACAGCTAATAACCACTTTAATCGAAAAAGAAAACAAAAATTAAGTCTTACTATAATGCTCCCCATTTTTTAATGTGCCGCAAAAATAACTCAATCTTTTCTTAAATCGATTTACCTAGATGGTTTTAATTTATCATAGTGAATTGGAAAGCATCATAAGCCCACTCAACAATTTTTGGCTCTATTGGTTGTGGCCACATTGATACTATAACTATATAACTTCAATACATTTGATGTCTCATTGATGTTATTTAATTTAAGTTCGAAACTCAGATTTATGCTTTTAAATATATATATAATCTTAACTTTTTACCTTCACAAGCCTTAACAACATCTTTGAATACTTATAGTAGGAGATCCGGCCATAGGACGACCTACCCTCATCGTTATACAAGTTGAGAGTTATATTTTCTGAAAGGTAGTGTCTAAGGAAATAAATTGCACATGGGTTGCCTGGCGATATCCTGTCAAGGCATAGGGTTGCCAGGCCTTAAAGTTTATTTTTCCCTATTTTAGAATACGCCATCCTGCTTATATGGCAACCCAAAGAGTTATAAAAAAAATATTATGTCAAAGGAAATTTAATTTGAAAATTTTAATTTTCAGGGTTTTTTAAAATTTGAAGTTTGAGTAGGGTAAACAAAGGTGAATTTAGAAAATGGGCAAAAATCTATTTTCTAAACAAAACGTAATAGAAATAAAATTAAAATTGGATTCGATAGATATTATAAAAACATAAAAGCCACACATACAAAACAAAAATGTAAAAAATCTACAACTCGAGATATGGTCTTTTTTAAGTCATGATACTCCAATTCGATATTTGAGAAATAATTCACCAAAAATCAGTATTAAATTTTTTTTAAATATTTTTTATTTGATAAGTTAGAAAAAATAAAATAACTTGACACATATCTGCCAAATTTTTGATTTGACTTAGTTTTTGGTTCCTGTTTATTTTTGAAGAATAACACCGAAACAATGAATTGAATTGTAAAAATCTGTAATTCTTCAAAAATACACAGGAACCAAAAACTAAGTCAAATTAAAAATTTGGCAGATACGTGTCAAGTTATTTTGTTTGTGCTCTCTAATAACATAAACATTATTTCAAATACCTTTCGTGCTGATTTTTGGTGAATTATTTCTCAAACATCGAATTTCACGGTTTTGACTTTTAAACGTCTATATCTCGAGTAGCAGATTTTTTACATTTCCAGTTTGTATGTGTGACTTATATAATTTAACAATATCTATCGATTCCAGTATCAATCTCTTTTCTACCACTCTTTGTTAAGGATATAGCTTTTTGACCTTTTTTTAAATTTACCTCAGTTTCCCCTTCTAAAATGTTTTTTTTTACACCTCTTACACTTACCATACAAGCAGAGTGGCGTTGTCAAAAAAACTCAAAATATGAACTTTAAAGCGTGGCAACCCTATGCCTTGACAGGATGTCGCCAGGCAACCCATGTGCAAACTGTTTCTTTAGACACTACCCTTAGGAAAATATAGCTTTCAACTGGTATAATGACGTGGATAGGTCGTCCTATGACGGGATTTTTTCCTTAAATATACTGAAATACGAAAATAAGCACCTTTTCAAAAAATATCCCCGCAAAAGCGGTAAGTTAAATTAAAAATTTGACAGATACGTGTCAAGTTATTTTATTTTTTCTAACTTATCAAATAAAAAATATTTAAAAAAAATTTAATACTGATTTTTGGTGAATTAATTCTCAAATATCGAATTGGAGTATCATGACTTAAAAAAGACTATATCTCGAGTTGTAGATTTTTTACATTTTTGTTTTGTATGTGTGGCTTTTATGTTTTTATAATATCTATCGAATCCAATTTTAATTTTATTTCTATTACGTTTTGTTTAGAAAATAGATTTTTGCCCATTTTCTAAATTCACCTTTGTTTACCCTACTCAAACTTCAAATTTTAAAAAATCCTGAAAATTAAAATTTTCAAATTAAATTTCCTATGACATAATATTTTTTTTATAACTCTTTGGGTTGCCATATAAGCAGGATGGCGTATTCTAAAATAGGGAAAAATAAACTTTAAGGCCTGGCAACCCTTTGCCTTGACAGGATATCGCCAGGCAACCCATGTGCAATTTATTTCCTTAGACACTACCTTTCGTCGTCCTATGGCCGGATCTCCTACTATAAGTATTCAAAGATGTTGTTAAGGCTTGTGAAGGTAAAAAGTTAAGATTATATATATATTTAAAAGCATAAATCTGAGTTTCGAACTTAAATTAAATAACATCAATGAGACATCAAATGTATTGAAGTTATATAGTTATAGTATCAATGTGGCCACAACCAATAGAGCCAAAAATTGTTGAGTGGGCTTATGATGCTTTCCAATTCACTATGATAAATTAAAACCATCTAGGTAAATCGATTTAAGAAAAGATTGAGTTATTTTTGCGGCACATTAAAAAATGCGGAGCATTATAGTAAGACTTAATTTTTGTTTTCTTTTTCGATGTAAGTGGTTATTGGCTGTGGCCACTAATATCTGTAGGTATAGGTAGGTATACCTACTCAGATTTTGAAATTTACATTGTGGTTGTGATATATTTTTGTTAGTTAGGTAGGTAGGTACTTACCTACATCCATACCTATGTAATGGAAAAATATAGTACCTACCTATCTAAATTAGATCATTATATATCTAAGCATCAAAGGAGCATCAAATTCATGCATTTTTAGATTTGGGAATTAAATTTGTTGAGGTGCTAATTTTTTTTTTGTCGAAGTGACGTCATCAAAAACTAGTTTTTTGCCTATAAAACCGGAATGGATTGCGATTTAAAGTTTTAATGTAACTTTTTGCAAAGTATCAAATCATGTTTATTATTTGGCATTTTTAATTTGTTTAAAAAGATTATAGATAAAAAGTCTCCACAAAACTGCATCTGTTGCAGCCGATTTTATGGTCAAATCATGGAGCAACAAATTCAAGATTAGAGCAACTAATTAGCAACAAATTAACACTAAAATTCTGCATACTCAGATTTTGGAAATTTGGGGGTGTGGGTGCTATCTTGACGTTTTGATATGTTCCACAAGTTCCACATTGCATTTTGGACATGAAGGAGATGGATTTAAAAGGTGAATGAGACCTTTTTGAAAAGGTGTTGACTGGCCCTTTAATTTGATATCATTTTTGTTGCTATGCGTCAATTTTTAGGCAATTTAGCTTTTTTGAGAAAGCTGTTGAAGTGCATTTGAAGGTCAAATCTTGGAGCAACAAATTAAAGATTGGAGCAACTAATTAGCAACAAATTAGCAACAAATTACTGCGTACTCAGTTTTTTGAAATGTTGGGTTTTTAATGGGTGTGGGTGCTATCTTGACGTCAAGATAGCACCCACACCCTTTCCATCAATTTTGAGGGGGAAGGAGTGGAGCAACAAATTCGGGATTAGAGCAACTAATTAGCAACAAATTACTGCATACTCAGATTTTGGAAATTTGGGGGTGTGGGTGCTATCTTGACGGACCTGTATTAATTGATGATAAATACTGAAATTCGTTGTCTTTTTAAACTCAATTATTAAATTTTAATATTCATCAACTATAGTTGACAATAGCAATTGGGGTGACAATCTTCTAACGAACCACAAAAAAAAAAAACATAAAATTCTGATAGTTGGAGGTGCATAAATATGACACAAAAGACCTGCCTATATGGTAAATATATAGGTATATTAGAATTCTTTTTATTAGATGGGGTCTTTGTTTGATTTTTAACTTATCCTGTATCAAATAAATAAACAAGGAATGGGGTTGTTTTTTGCATAAAAAGATTAAACCACACCCATTTTCGTTAAAATCTATTAAAATAACCAATGAGAATCGATATTCTCTTATTTATGTTTTCATAACTTCATATCGTTCCTCGCAATTGTTGCCAACCCAAAAATCACATGTCATAGCTTAACATAACTTTAGAATTCGTAACTCTAGTTTTTCGTAACTTCGGTTTCGCGTAACTCTGACGGCCGTAACTCTGTCACGCGTAGCTCTGTTATTCGTAACTCCGTTACCATTTCTTTTTAATATGTTGAGGTGTTTTGAATGAAAACAAAAACTCTTTATAATGTTTATTATAAAAAAAAAAAAAATTAAAAAAAACTCAAAAACACATAAATATCTTTCATAGTAAGTAAAAAAGTATAAAAAAGTAAACGAAACATAAAAAAATTCATAAAAATCATAACAAAAATGAATAAATAACTTATTTGTTTGGTATTTCAATAAAAAGTTAATTACTAGCATGTTATTGCCATATGGTCAAGTCTCCCCTAAAAAAATGGTTCAAGTCTCCCGCTCACGTTTTTTCACAATTAATATAATAAATAACTTTTGTTAAACACAAGATAGCTTAAATTTTTTTTAATATTGACAAAGTTGAATAAAATTTGTATGAGTAAATGTTAACTATTTTTACTTTTAACTTTAACTAAACTTTTTATCTTGAAAACAAAAATAAAAAAAAAATTGACTTTTTGAGCCAAAAAACATACATTCTCATTCACCAGCCAAAGTCAATGGAATATCTGGAATTATTTTTGTGTGCAAGTAGAACATCATTAGATGCAACTTTTGAGTATACTCATGAATGATTTGAGTAATATTTGCGTGAGTTATTTAGAGTGGCTCATGTCTCTCATATGGTCAAGTCTCCCGGTTCCCCCCTACATAAAATCAAGAAATAAAAAAAAATTGTTACTCTTATGAAACTTGGCAAAAAGTTTGCTTTTGGGATAAGAACCAAGTGCAAAAAAGTCCATAAAAAAAGTTTTCGCGGACAAGAGGAAGGGGGTGAAGGTCAAAAATATATGAAAAAAATTGTTTGTCGAATATCATCATAGGAAACATGTTTTCAAGGTATTTTTCGATGCTGAATCTAATGAAATAAAAATAAAGTCAATACAATTGCTCTAAGAAAAGTTATTGCCGATTAAAAACAAGTGTGCTTGTTTTTTGACTTCAACAGGTAAAATATAACCGAAACCCATGTGAAAAACATGCTACACTGATAAAATTCGGGATGCAGGTTTTAGATAAAGCAGGGACAAAGGATTCGTAAAGTTTTAAAAAATATTTTTGGTGAAAGGATGTTTTTTTGATGTGTAAAGTTATGTGTGAGAAAGGTATCATAACAGCTGACTTTAATTTTATCAATTTTTAAAACTTGGTGAAAAAGAATTAAGAATCTATAAAGTGTATAAAATTATTTTGAGTGAAAGGGTGTTTTTTTTAAGAAATGATGAAATTCGGAATTAGTACCACAAAAAGTGGTAAATTATTTTGAGTGAAAGGTTGTTTTTTTAAGAAATGATGAAATTCGGTATTAGTACCAGAAAAAGTGGGAAAAAATTGTTACACCAATGAAAATTGGTAAAAATGTTTTGTTTATAACAGAAATCTAGAATCTAAGCAGTCTAAACTAGAGTTGGGCACTTTAGTTCATTTGAGTGATCGATCACTTTAGTTCAAATCATGATACTGAACTAGTTCTGAACTAGTTCATTTTAGTTCAATTTATTTTAATCACCCCGGTTTTGTTAGAATTAAAAAAAAAATTAGTTTGTTTATTATTATGTAAATTTATGTAAAATTGACGCATTCTACATAATAAAACAAATACAACCTAAAAATAACCTAAAAATATTTTATTTTTAATTACTAATTTCCTTCATATACTTGTCGAGCTATTTGGTTCCTCACGAAAGTCTAGAAGAAGTTCGTTTTGCTTTCATTAAATCAAAATCATAGTAATGCAAGGACCAAGATGCTACTTGTTTTTTGTTCTTGCTCAGAAATAAGACTAAGTGGTGCTTGAAGAAGATACGCTGATACTGGCACAAGCACAAGCGACCTTGTGCTTTTTGTTTTACATCTAAAGCCATAAATATACAAAAGTAAAATTTTTTTATTTCTTTCTAGCGCTATTTATTTTTGGAAAAAACTACAAAAATTGTTTTTTAAACGAAAAAATAAGCCTTCTGCATCATTATTTTTAATTTTGTGACCGGAAAAACTGTCACAAAATGATTTTTTGACTTTTTGCAAAAAGTGGTCGTTGTAGGTATACCTTCAATCTTGAGGTAGAGCAGAAGAACTGATTTCGCTCCACAAAGAATTGGATGCAATTTCATATGCACTTTTGTTTCTGAACCCCTATTCTTTAAACGTCTGTCGGGTAAAAAGACGCTGTCGGCATTTAAGACAAGGACCAAATTTTGTAATGTCATATTACGACTGCTCTAGGTCGCTGTTTAGTTTGTCGAAAAAAATCTTTTTCGCTATTCGCGAACTAAATTGAACTAAGTAAGTGAACTTAGTTCACTAGTTCACCAAGATGAACTAGTTCATTGAACTAGTTCGTTCGCGAACTACACAAGCCTAGTCTAAACAAATATTTTAGGTCAAAGAGTTTTTTTTTTTGAAAATGGGAAAAATCCGCGATAAGTCCGATTAAATTAGTGGTACATCGAAAAAAAAATTGATAATAACAGATATCAAATTAAGATTTTTGAGTGACAAAAGTCTTCCAACAATTAAAATATCAATATTGATATTTTATCATATCATTTTGACATTTTTTAATTTTAGGTGGATAGTGAAAATTTCACTTTGACAGTTAAAATATCATTTTGACTTTTTTTTTAAGTTTAAGTGGATAGTGATAATTTCACTTTGATAATTAAAATATCAATGTTGACTAGATTTTACGTTTTAGTGTATTATAATGAAACCTATTTCTTTCTTTTTTACTAATTGTATTATTTTAAGTATTTTCTTTCTTTTTTCAAAACATAACTAAAAGTGAATATTCTTTAAAAAATAGTGGTGATATTATTTTTTCTCAGTAAATCATACACTTTACTTCGAAAAAACACAAAATGCCTTTTAATTAGTACACATTAAGAATTTTGTATTTAATATTTTTCAATAATTTGGAATGAGAAATTGATATGAAAAAATGATAATAAAATATCAAAAAAAATTTCCAAAATGTGACATTTGAATATCATCCTGATAATAAAAATATTGTTTTATCATTTTAAATATCATAAACACATTTTATAGAGCATTTTTGGCTGATATTTAAAATATGTTAATTTGATATTTAAAAAAATGTTAAATTGATATTGTTTTTTTTCGGTGTATAAATTGTTCCCTTACCAAATTTATTAAAAATGTTGTCTTTCCCATAGGAATTACGAATAAAACAAGTTTATACATTTTTTTCATCTGAAAGGGTGATTTTTTTAGGTGTAGAGAAAATATGGGTAGGGTATGTTTGAAAAAATGAGTAATACAAGAGTACCCTATTGAAATTCAGCAATTATGTTACTTTTGAGATGAGAAACAAGAGTCTAATGTGTCTATAAGAATATCGTGGTTAAAAGGGTGTTTTTTTTAGTGTAAACAAAAATGATGGGTCATCCTAATGAAATTTGGTAAAAAAATTGATTTTGGGATAGAAAGCGAGAATAATGAGTTTTCCTAAAAAAAATTTAGCTTAAAGGGTGTTTTTTCGAAGAGACAGTAAAATCTGTAATTGGTCCCAAAAAGCCAAGATTCATTTTATTTTTGGTTTTGATGTCCATTTAAACCAGGCATGTCAAATTTGCGGCCCGCGGGCCGCATGCGACCCACAACGAATATCTTTGCGGCCCGTTCCACATTTTTATTAATTTTGAGTTTTAAATTATAATTTAGATTTTATGTTCGCAGCTTTCGGCACACATGCACCTCCTTTTTTCCTAATCAGCAAATAAATATGGGACAAAACCAAACAAAATAACAAATTTTATAAGATCTCGTGACTTAAATCAGGGTAAATTAAGTGATTTCTTAAAGTGAACTAGGAAGCGAATATTCTGAGTTAATCTACAAATAAAAATGGTAAGTGAAAAAATAAATAGTTTCATCATTCTTTCTGTTTTTTTTACAAAATTGTTTTACATACAAAAATTGTAGCTTAACATGATCTGCGGCCCACACATATTTTTATCTCGCTGTTTTGGCCCCTTGTAATCATTGAATTTGACATGTCTGATTTAAACGTTTATTTATACATAAGTTCATAGACGTTTTACATCAGGCATGTCAAACTTTCGGCCCGCGGGCCGCATGCGGCCCACAACGGTTAACTTTGCGGCCCAGTCAATATTTTTAATAATTTTGAGTTTAGATTTTGTGTCCACAGCTTTCGACATACATTCACCTCCTTTTTTTCTAATCAACAAATAAATATTGAACATGTACTTAAAAACAAAATCACAAATTTTATTAGATCCCGTGTCTTAAATCAGGGTTAGTTCTGTGATTGTTTGAAGTGAATTATAGGAAACGAATGTTCTGATTTAAGGTTTAAGCTACCAAACGATTCTGAGTCTTGGGATTTTTTTTAGTTTTTGATGATAAAAATCTTTACACCAACATGTATTGTTAGATTTGCTGCAGACTTTATAAATCATGATACCTTAATGAAGCAAAACTTAAAACTACAAGAAAAATTCATAATATAACGAACATGTAACCAAGTTATAGCATTCAAATGAAACTTACTTCTTTTGGGACATGAGAAGAAAAACGAGGATTTAAATTTCCTACATGCAATATGTCAAATTTAAGTTAATTTGCATTGTAAACTTAAAAACTAAGTATGAAAAAGGCTTGCAGAATTATGTCTTTGAAAGAAAAGTTCTCTCGATTTTCTTCGTTTTTTTTCCATAACATAGAATAAATGCCGAATAATATGGAAATGGAGGCAAGCGATTTTTATTGTGATTCCGTTGTAGGTTCCAAATCGTTTAAGTTGGTATGCCCGATTTTATATGTAAGTATTTTGTACACTTGAAAACTGCCATATAAAATCGATTGCGATTTTTAAAGAAGAGACAAGGTATGTACATGTCGATACGAGCATAGTTACTTCAGTCATCAAGAAGAATGAGTTACCTATAAGTTCCAGCCTAGCTAACCTTGGTCTGAGAAAAAAAATGCTCAATGGAAAACTTTAATGTTATCATACTTCCTGTTTTTTCTTTTATAAATTTGTTTTATAAAAATGTTTGTTAGTTTTTGCCTGCGGCCCATACAAATTTTGATCTCGCTGTTTTGGCCCCTCGTAACCATTGAGTTTGACATGCCTGTTTTACATCTATCACGAATCATTGGCACTGTTTAATTCTCTTCAACTTAAGTTTTCTAGCAAGCTTAGAAACAGAATTCACTCTTGGTGATTTATGGAGTGCAAAAGAACTTTTATCGGTCCATTAAATCTTGTTCCAGAAAGAAAAACGTTTACCAACGTGCTGTTTTGTGAATTTCATAGTTTTCAACATGCTTTCAAGAGGTTAACTAGTACTTTTCCTGCTGAATAAGTCCCAAAATTGTGTTTCCTAAGTCTCCTGGGAATCTTTGCTTTCTGATGAGGAATTCTTCCCTAGGGATTTCATTTCCAGCTCCATGATATTAGGGTTCAATCTGGGATTCAAAGTGAATTACCCAAAAAACAAAAATTGTCTTCTTTTTTTGTACATAATCATGGCTGGTTCTACTCGGTACTCGTTTCTTTATTAGCCAGACATAATTTGACGCAAACAAATCAGTTCTCTATTATTTGTTTAACATGTAACAGGAATTTTAACTTGTAAAAATAAATGCCTTAATTTCAATATTTATGTATTTGCGAAATGTTTCCAATTTTTTTATGAACCTGAGCCTTAACATGTTCAACAGTTGGATACATGCTTAAAATAAGCAAAATGTATTACTTCACCTTACCAAAATTGAAAAAGAATTCTGGTCAAAATATTTTTGCCACTCAAAAAATAGCCCTTCTAATACGAAAAAAGCTGCCTGAAATTTCACTCATATGACTTACTTTGACCACCATGAGATTCACCATAACATACTTAATAAATAACCATCAACTTTACCTTTATAAAGTTTAACCGTTAGAAATTATTCTTCGTTAGAAATTATTCTTATCGAGAATTGAAAATTAGTCAAAATAATTATGCCGTCGTATGACCACCACTATAATATTCATTGACACTCCTCTGCTCTGATATATTGCACACAACTTTAACAATAAGGACGGGCTTCATTTGTACTCACCCTTTTCCCTTGTAATAAACTATAAAACTATAGTATATAAGTCCCCCTTAGCATTTAAATCAGCAAGCAATTACTTAATGAGTAAGAACCACACCTATCAAATGTTATAATATTTTTGTTCTTTGGTGCTCTTTTTTTAAGGATTGGCCAAAGTTGCCAATCCTTTCTGAGTTTTCCTTAACATGAGATGATCGTTATTTTTAATTTGAAGGGGAGTAATTTGGAGAGAAAAATAAATAAAATACCAGATACATTATGTACAGTACACGGAAGACATGAAGAAATTTGGGAATATGAACATGAGGAATTTTTAGGTAAAGTGTTGTTTTTTTATTTAGGTAGTATAAAATTGGCAAGAATACAATAACTTATGCCCACTTTTCACGAGTCGATTTTAGCCGCACGATATGTCGGTCGACTAGAACTTTTCTATGGTAGGGTGTCCATTTGGGACCTTAATAAAAAGAGAACATTTTACTCTAGAACCTTTAAAAAAAGAGGACTTAAGAGAAAAAAAAAATAAGGAACAAAAAAGAGAGTAATTAATAAGAAAAAGCAAAAGCTAACGTCACATAAGCAGAACAAATTTATATTTCCTAAACAGTAACTTAAAAGTAGTGGATCTGGGACACAGGAATTACGTTACAAATGATCAAATCTTTTCAAAGAAGAACGCGTCCATATTCTCAGTTATTGTAAATCTTTTGAATGGATGTTTAACTTCTCTAGGGAAGTAAACTTTGGAATAACTGCACAAGTCAGCTTTTTAACGAGTCACAATTTATTTAAATTGTTAAAAAGTACTTAGATAAAAAATATCGAGCTAAAAGGCAATTAAAATGAGGCAAATAGATGAGATTGTTAGTATTTAAGCTTATTTCTAATGTTAGCATTTAACATATTAAATAAATAAATAAATAAAAGATCCGTGTAGAAAAAGATATTATAAAATATGTAGATCGAAAACGAAAAACAGAACACTCTTTTGAATTAAAATGCGATGAACACTTTACTTTAACTGTGAGTGCAGAGTGACTGTGACTGCAGAGTCTGAGAGTTGAAACAACGAGACAGATTATCGTAACAATCTTGAAAAACTATGGACGAAAATAAAAAAAAATAGAGAACAAAAAAAGAATATTATGAAAAAAGAGAGTGTAAAAAAGATCAGAGTTGAAAAAGAGAACATGTTCTCTTTAAAAGAGATGTTCTGGAAACCCTATTCTATGGGGATGTAACTTTAGTCGCCTGCAACTTACGTTCACACGAGTCGAAAAGTTTCGCAGCACGGCAAAAATCGACTCGTGAAAACTTCCCATTAGGCAACAAGAAAAACGAACGGATTCTTGTAGAGGAGTTTAATACCAGCATTTTATATTATGGATAGGGTGTCCAGTCCATCGTATCTCTTTAAAAGGGAACATGTTCTCTTTTTTTGGTTGCGATCTATTTTACGCTTTCTTTTTCCCTGCGGATTTTTTTTGTTCTGTTTTTTAAAAAAAAAAAATTTATTTATTTATTTCAATAAATTTATCTTCTTTTCAATAAATTTAATAAATTTTTATTGTTTTTATTTACAAAATTTTATCTTTGCGTTGTGAAGTAGACTTTTTTTATGCAGGTTGTAAAAAATCGGTTAACAATCGGTTAAATTACGACACAAAATGTTGACTGGTAAAAAGGCCGAGGCAGACAAATTAATATATATTTTTTTTAATAAAATAAAGACTGTGCCTCTTCCACTCCACGAAATAATAATCCAGGGCCCTATTGCACCAACCACTTTGCACTTTGCATTTTGCAACTTTGCAAAACTATACTTTTCTGCAAAGTAAAAGTGCAAAAACTAAAAGTTCCCCACTTTGCACTTTGTAATTTTTGATGTTTTTTTTGCAAAGCAAAAAGTGCGGGCGTGGCACCAACTTAAAATGGAACTTTGCGTAATTTGAAAATTGGCAAAGTAAAGCAATAAATAGTTTCAATATTTTTTCGTTGTTAAAAAAGGTTAAAATCTTCTTTTTTTACTTAAACAACGATATCTTTTGAAAATTTGATGAACTTCACTCTATCATTTGTTATTTTGTTGGTTATGGTTACTTAGACTGTTGTTTTGCTGTAATTTGTTTAAAGAAGAAAATAATAGAATTTTTAATATCAATATAATATGATTATTTCAACTTTAAATTGCAATCATTCTTTGAATGACGGATAATTTTTAATAAGGTAGGTGGTTGGCATTTAGAGGAGGATATGTGGCCATGAAGCAGAGGGCAGAGGTGCGTTCTTTATTTTACCATAGTTTACTTATGTTTATAATATCGAACTAAATGGTCTATTGTTTAGTTAGAATTTCTAACTATTTGACATCGTTCCTAGACTCCTTTGTCAAATAGTGTCAAATAGTAACGATTCTTAACTATTTCCAACTCACTGCCATGATACGAGTTTAGTGAGTTGTTGATCTAAGAAAAAAGGTGTTTGGTTTTCATGACAATTCAAACATTTTTATTACTTTTATTAATCAGCGGAAAAATTAAATTAAAATGGAATTTTTGAAATGATGGGAAAAAATTTATTTTGAATAAAAACATGATTTTTGGTTATAATAAAGGAATTGGAATTATTCTAAAAAAAAATTGGTCGTTTGACAGTTTAACATTATCTAACAACAAATCGTTCCTAAATGATTTTTAAAAAGAACACAACAAATTCTAATAATGCCACTTCAACTTCTTTTCACATACTAACCATAGATTAATATTCCCAATATTTAATTATTCCTAATTTCAAAATTCATTCTTAATTTTACATCACTCACGTACCTATCACTATACTCTTTATCTTCAAAAAGTCACTCAAAGCGATTCATTTTAAATTATCATTTAAGATACCCGAACTTTACACGAGAAATGGCCATCCGCAAATGAAATTTTGTCTTTGCATATTATTGCAAAACTTTGCCAGCTTTTATAAAGTCAATATTTTAGAATATTCAGTTTAAATTAACTTCTCTGCCGATGGTTAACACTTTAACAGCCTTGAAAAGATTTACGATAACTGAGTAGACGAGCGCGTTCATTTTTTAGCAAATTTGTTTTTTTTTTTTTTTATTTTTATCGTTATAAAAGTGTGTCCTACAATCTCTACCTGTTTTTTAGTACACCTGGGGCCCGATTCCGCAAGAGTGAGTTTTTCTCTGCCTTTTTCTTAAGGCAATTTACACGTTTTTCGTGTACACAGAGAAATTCACACTTGCGGAATTGTGGCCTTGCTTGGAAAAAACCAACTTTGTATTTCTTAATATTATGAAAAAAAAAAATTTTTCCTTGCTTGTTTTTTTTTTGGAAATCAAATGCTCTCTTCTCTTTTTTTAACTGTTCGAGAGCAAAATATTCTCTTTTTAGAAAGATCTCAGATGGACACCCTTATTATGGAGTATATCTCTAGAGCAGTGCTAATAATTTTTGAAAATAAAAAAACTATTAGAAGGTTGGAAAATTTAGGATAAATGGTATATGAGAGGGGGAAAATAGATTTCCCACAAAAAAATTGGGTGAAAGGGGGTGGGTGTCAAAAATCGTTGTTTTTTACGATTTCTGTCAAAAGTAGATGTCCTAGTTCGAAAAAAGTTTAATACAAAAGCTGTAGATTGTAAGAGTGTCTACAACTTTTAATCCAGTCAAAGCGTCGGAAAAAAGGGCCTGACCTTGCGCACAAAGACACTGTCAGGTTTTATTTCATGGATCGATAGGGGCTATATTTAAAAGGCTTAAACCCAATTTCTCACCACCTGATCATTCTTTTTGGCGGAGTTATTCACAAAAATGCATTTTTTGGGATATTTTACTTCTGAGCTAATATCTTTGCTCCAGATTATCGTAGACCAAGAAATAAACATACATTCTCTTCCTTATAATATTTTCTATCGTTGTATGTCATTTCATTGTATTTGATTGAGTAAATACAAAATGGCAACCATTTAAAGTCAAATTCTTGTTGTTAAAAAACAAATTTTTGGCATTATTTCGAAGAAGGCTTATATCATGATTGACATTTTTCTAACCTATTTGGTAGCCCTATTTATATACTGCATTTTACAGAAAAAAATCAGCTCATTTTCACCAAAGATTGCCGAGCAATTGATAAATCAACGCATGCAAAAACGGTGCGAAAACACCCAAAAATATCGTTTTTTGGAAATAACTCGGCTTCAGAGTGTCCTACGACAAAAAATAAAGCTATTGATTGTTCGTTACAACATTTTCTATCGATTTGGTGCACATTATTTTTGTTGAATCAAATAAAAAATAAGTTATATTAAGTCAAAGACGTTTTTTTGTTTAGCAAACTCTTGCCTTATTATTTTGTAAACGGTGCAAGTATTGGCTAAAAAATAAATTACTGTTGTAGTCCTTTAAATTATCTACAATTAAAAAAAAAAAATTAGCTCTACGACTGCAGTTTGTGATAAAAGAATCAAATTAATAGGATTGTTAGTACAATATAGTCTAAGAGCCGGCAGCATATTTTGGCAGTTTTGATATAACAGAAATTCGAGTGTGCACATATCTAGATATGCACCACAGTATGTCAACGGAAAAAGTCTGGCAGTGATCTTTTTCAGCTTTCCCTTGCCAGACGCATCCAAAGTGCAACAAAAAATCAACTTTTGGCGTTTTGGTATAACCGAATAAATGATACACCAAAAAATCATAAAAAATCCACTGATTTCGAAACTGGTGGGTACCGCAAGTTTCTTTTTCAGCTTTCCCCCCGCCAGACCGCTTTAAAGCATTTTTAAGTGCATTTTTCTAATAAAAAACCAAGTTTGTCTGCAGGGTTGATCTGCTGGCTACTGAAAGGCCATCGTTTCCAAGAAGCGGTTCTTTTCTGGATTTATTGCTTCTAGACTCAAGACTGACAATAACAGACTCTGTGGGCCAACACCCAAGAAACTGCGTTCGTACAATTGAGTACGACAGCGACCACTGCGGACTCGCCGCCGCAATACAGCTTCCGAACGAACTTGTGGAATTGGAGGAGTATGTACCGGAGCATTCTTACAACTACGGTAAGATGCGCTGGCCACGCTTCACCAACTCCTTAGCAAGAGAACTGCGTTCGAATAACATAGCCCCTCCAAACGACAGAAATCTGTCGAACAGTGAGATTGATGGTTATCTCCAACAGATGGACGATACCATCCTACAAACGATGAACAGAACGATACCCAAATACAAAGAACGTGACCAAAATAACGTTTACCGAAACGCGACTATTGACGCACTCCACAGAAAAAAAAGCGGACTATTGACAAGACTTAAACGTTTATACCGGCGATTTACCGACCCACACGATCTGGAGATTAGAACACTGAAGTCGTCGATCAAAAACATCAACCAGTTGATCAAAGAAAATTATAGGTTGTCTATTAATCTGTATTGGGACAAAAAAATTCGGGCCGTTAATTCCAGCGATCCGAGTATGTTTCCGCAGATTAATAAAATTTTTAGACGGAATGATCAAAACGAGCTTCCGTGTCTTAAGCTCCAGAGAACTGTGGAAAACAGAGACGTACTTCTGACCGCAGGCATAAATCCAGAGGAAGCCATCTTGGACGACGACCTCTTTATAATCGAAGATCCGCAAGAGAAAGTAGAGGCGGTGGGTGCTGCCTTCCAGCAAGTGTACAAGGTTAATGCTAGCATTAACCCGAACCATGACCTGGAAAACAGGGCCCTCCTTCATCACTTTTATCTACGTAATGATATTACGCGATGGCGATCTGAGAATCGCGGTTTTACCGGGTTTAATGAAGAGCACTTGGCAAACGCCATCATCGCCGAGCATGCTGGGGCTAACACCCTGTTGGTTACGAAGGTAGAGCTCAAGCTCATCTTCGATTCATTAAAGAAAAAGAAGTCAGCAGGAGTCGATGGTATATCCAATATTGTACTACGACATCTACCGCAAGAAGCTATTGACATTTTTGCCACTCTGCAGTGGCAGCAGTGGTACATCCTCTACCGAAAAAGGGAAAGGACAACTCCAATCCGGAAAATCTCCGGTCGATAAGTCTCCTTCCAAGTATCAGCAAGGTATTTGAAAAAGTTATCAATAGGGCTCTGTCTCAGTGGGCTGAGGACAACAATATCATACCGGATAATCAATTCGGGTTTAAAGCAGGACATGACACTATTCATGCCGCGTCTAAACTGGTATCTGATATTCAGTGGAACAAATCTAAAAAACAGTGCACGGGTGCCTGTCTTGTTGATTTGGAAAAAGCTTTCGACACCGTTTGGTTAGAAGGTCTCTATCTAAAATTAACAAGACTTGGTATAAGTAAACCACTTTTATATATGCTTTATGACATGCTCAATGGTAGAACGTTTGTTGTCAAAAGTGGCAATGTAACTTCTACTGGAGTTTTTAATATTAAAAATGGTCTTCAACAGGGAGCGGTGAACTCACCGCGATCTGATAGGAAGTCTAACTCAGACAATTGCGTATGCCGACGACCTAATTGCGTACAGAACAGCTCCAAAAGTTGAGGTCATAAGAATTCTCTTGCAACGTGACTTTGACAAAATTCAGAGATATTGTGATGACTGGAAGTTGAAAATCAACTTTCAGAAATCAGAAACGATTCTATTTAGGACCCCCTTGGCTAGGGCCTCAGGGGATACGCGAAGGAACTGGCGGAATACCTCAAGGATCGGTCTTAGGTCCTCTGTTATTTTCTTTGTTTATAAACGACCTTCCTGACGTCATCCGCAACTGTCGAGTACACTTGTACGCTGATGATGTAATGATTTACATATGTCGTACAGTTGGTTTGATGGAAGACTGCATTTTTAGATTAAATGAGGATTTAAGTCACATTCTGACCTGGTCTAATGAAAATTGTTTAAAACTTAATCCTACCAAGTCTATCGCAATGTTATGCTCAAGAGATGATCCCAACCCGTTAGATTTTCCCTCAGTTGTTTTGGATAATGAAATAATTAAGTATGTCAGTCATGTTACTTATCTGGGTTATAAAATAAATAGTAATCTAAGTTGTTGTAAGGCCATTTCTGATACTATTAGAAAAATTTATTGCGGGTTAAGATCTCTGAGATCTTCCTCTGACTTATTGTTACCTGTGATGAAAAAACATCTTATAAAATCGTTGATTATGCCTTACTTTACTTATAACTCTTTAGTTTATCCAATTTTAGATTGCGAGTGTAAGCGAAGATTAAATGTTGCTCTGAATGATTGTATTCGATTTATCTACGGCATACCTAGGTATTCTAGTGTATCACATCTACGTCACATACTTTTTGGGATGAACCTCGACGAGTACCTGAAATTCAGAATAGTGTTAAAACTCCATAATATCATCCACAATAGATGTCCTAACTATCTTAGTGAAAATTTAAATTTTGCCCAATCACAAAGAGGATTGAAACTAATCTTGCCGCGTTTCTCACACACCATAGCTGAACGTTCATTTTACGTGTCTGCAATTCGTTTGTGGAATGCACTCCCAAACGGATTGCAAAGTATTGCCGCGCCTGGGGACTTTAAGGGGAAGTTATTTTTGCACTACTCAAATTCTAATTGAACTGTATTATAAGCATTGTCTCACTTTTTGAGCATTAACTACATATATAAAATGTTGAATTATTTTTGCTCTTTTGAAAACTTACAAATTATTTAATTCTAAAATAGATATTTATTTTTATTTTAACCTTTTGAAGGTTAAGAAATTTTGATTGTTAAATAGGTATAGATGCTCCAAAAGATCCTTATCTTAATGCGTCATTGTAAATTAGATACTAATCGAAAATAAATCGAAATAAACTGGCGGAAGCTGGCGATCGCTGGACCACACGGACATTCACTGCCAAGTAAACGTGTAGTAAAGTACCTTGGCATCTGGCTAGATCAATATCTATATTTCAATAGACATATGGGTGCTGCTCTGGCCAGGGCTAGGGGAGCTTTTGCCCTGACGAAACGGCTGTTTTATAGCAGTCGGCTTGACACCAGGGTTAAGGTGATTTGCTACATGGCCCTCATCCGGCCGATGATTGTCTATGGATGCCCTGTGTGGTTCAACGTTGCTCCATCTCAAATGGAAAAGTTTCGGGTGTTTGAGAGGCAGTGTCTTAGACGTTGCCTTGGTCTGCACAGAACACCCGAATCTGATTACACGCATTACTATTCCAATGAGGTTTTATACAATAGGGCCAACATAAATAGAATTGATAATTGATTGCCTCTTCAAATAGCTACATTTAGTAGATAAGTAGGCTAGTTTTTATGAATTTTTGTGTAGCTTTAAGAGTTTTAAGTTGATGAAAAATAAAAATGAATTGAAGAAAAAAAAAAAAGTCAAACTTGTCACCCAATTATATTTTGGCCTATGCAGAAATCAAGCTAGAACTATAAGAAAGCCATAGATAAAGATAAGTATAAAATTTAAATATATAAGCAATTTTTAGAACATTTTTTCTTAGAGTCCTGAGAATCGAATCGAAACGTCGACAGAAAAGAAAAAGTAAAATCAAAATACGACCTGTAGCCAACGAAGAAGATAACATTCATTAAATAATGAAAGGTCAAGTAAAAAGGAAAAATTTATATTTTTCTTAATCCAATAAGGACCGGTTTGTTCACAGTCGATTATCTTTTAATCAAGGATTATTCCATAGAAAAATCCATGATTAAAAGATAATCGAGTGTGAACAAACCGACCCTAAATTAATTTTTCTATATTTAATTTTTAATTAATACAATCAAAGCTTTTTTTTTAATTTGTTGAAATTATTGAGGTTGTCATTTTAAACAAATTTATGGATTCTGGGGAGGACCAATTATTGCTTAACAGACGGAGTTCAAAGCTACAAAGAACTCCCCAAAACAAATTTACTCCAGGGGTTATATCATCGACAACCCCAAAAAATACTATTGATCTATTGATGTTAAACACATCTAGTACAGGTAAAATACGTATTTAAAAAAAAAAAATTGTTACACTCATGAAACTTGGCAAAAAGTTTGCTTTTGGGATAAGAACCAAGTACAAAAAAAGTCTATAAAAAAAGTTGGGTGGAAGGGTGTTTTTTCACGGATAAGAGGGAGGGAGTGAAGGTCAAAAATATACTGAAAAAAATTCTTTGTCGAACATCATCATATGACACATGTTTTCAAGGTATTTTTTGATGCTGAATCTAATAATATAAAAATAAAGTCAATAAGATTCCTCTAACAAAAAAGTTATTGCTGATTAAAAAAATAAATAAATATAAATAAAATATAACCGAAACCCATGTGAAAAACATGCTACTGTTGTAATCTAAACCTTAATATTAAATATTGTAATCACTGTACTTGTCATTTACTAACTATGAATTTATATGTATACCTTCTTTGACATTAAAACCATTATTCTGAATTACGAAGTCTTGGTGTTCACCTCTACTTATCATTTGGCGACGAGGATTTTTTTCTAAATTTCGAACCACAAATTGTGATAATTCAAGGAAATTATCAAAGGGTAAGATAGAACGATGGACAAAGCAACCTTGGAAGCTATTTTGAAATCACAAAAAGATTGGATGGCACAGATTTTGGAGGCTCAGAAATCATGGATGGAGACAAACACGAGGGGAACAACTGTAGTAAGTTCAGGTATGTCAGTTGTTCCGCCGTTTCCGGCTTACAAAAAAGAAGAAAACTGGAAAACCTACTTGAAGCAGTTGGAGCAACATTTCGAGGCGTGTGGAGTTTCAGAGGATAAACAAAAGCGCGCATTTTTCCTTTCTTGGATTGGAAGTGATAACTTTGAAACTCTTCAGAAGCTCTATGGGGGAGAAGACTTATCTACAAAGTCTTTCAAAGAGCTAACGGAGACGCTTAGTGAGCATCTCATATCCAAAATTCATGTTCTAGCTGCCAGATATCAATTTGGGTTGGGGTCAAAATTCTGCCGGGGTCAAAATTCTTTTGTCAAAATTCTGCTTTCAAAATTCTGCTTTACAAAATTCTGCTTTCAAAATTCTGCTTTTCAAAATTCTGTTTTTCAAAATTCTGTTTTTCAAAATTCTGCTTTTCATAATTCTGTTTTTCAAAATTCTGGAAAAAATTAAAAAAGGGTTTGGAAAATGTTAAAAAGCGCGCGCTTTTTAACATTTTCCAAACCCTTTTTTAATTTTTTTCAAAATTCTGTAAAATCATCTTCATGAAAAATTATCTGCTTATTTGATTACTTACTTTGAATAATTTGTCATTCTTTGAATGCATATTATTTTTTGTTTCATAAATGAATAAATTTGAAAATATTAAGAAAAGGTTTTTAATACTAAACATTTCCGAAAATAATTTAAATTTTTTTAATTTGTCAAATAAAGATGAATATTCAAAAATTTTAATAAGAAAAGGAATATCTTGTATCAAACAACATCGGTTCCAATAAGTTATAGATTTTATTTGAAAGAAAGTCAGTCTATGCATTTTAAACTAAAACACTTAAACAAAAAAATTTAGGAAAGTACCAATGTTGAATTACATTGATGAGGTGTATTTTTCTTTAGTCAGCGCATATGCTATAAAAAAAAAACAGAATTGGCAGAATTTTTTTGTTTAAGTATATTGCTGGCAGAATTTTGAAAAGCAGAATTTTAAAAAGCAGAATTTTGGAAAGCAGAATAGAAAAAAAGCAGAATTTTGAAAAACAGAATTTTCGTTAAAAAAGCAGAATTTTGAAAAGCAGAATTTTGAAGCCAGAATTTTGACCCGATCCCTATCAATTTCACAAAACTTCGATGAAGCCAGGGCAATCATATGCCGATTGGGTTGCTGATCTTCGAGGTGTGGCACGCAACTGTAAGTTTTCTTGTCCAAAAGAAGCGTGTTCAGAATCGTACGTAGATAACATGATTCGTGACATCATTGCTCTCTACATTCCGCATGACACAGTTCGAACGCAAGCTTTACAAAAGATTGATCCAGAGTTAAAAGATGTGTTGGATATAGCCACTGCATACGAGACAACACAAAAAACATTTTCTGCCATCAAAGAGAACAACAATGAGATGGAGGTAAATGTATTAACTTCAAAGGTATGTTCTCAGTCGCGCACACAATCCGAGTCAGCGAGAAAATCTTGGCCCAGCTGTTTTGTTCATCATCAGAGAAGCGATTGTCGTCACAATAAAACTGTTTGCCATAAATGCAAAAAAATTGGGCATATAGCAGCTGTTTGTATGATGAGTGCGAACGATGGTAATGCTAGTACGGTAAATTCAAAACGAAACAAAAAGAATAGGTCAAACAGAAGAGACAAAATAAAATCAAGCTATATATCAATAAAATATTCAGCTTATTCCATTGAACAAATTTATTTTACTGAAGTGGTTACGTCACATGAATGTGCGATGGTGAAAGCTAAATCAAGGCCGTGGATTATGGTGGATGCCGTTGTCAATGGGTGCCCGATGAGATTCCAGGTTGACACGGGGGCATCTTGTTCGCTAGTTGGATTGGAAGGATTCCAGCAATTGGGGCAGCCGAAGTGCTGTTCTACAACCAAGTCTCTCCAAGCATACGGTGGAACACCACTCAGCTTAAAAGGAGAACTGGCTGTGCAGGTGACATACGAAAATTCCACACATAATATGAATTCGCTGGTAGTTGATGTCTCTGGTGCGAACATATTGGGACTAGATTGGTTCAAAGCTTTCAGCTTAAAGGTTCAACACTTTATTTTACAAATTAAATCTAATGATTTTCTTCTCAACAGCATTGAGACGTTATGCAATAAGTACGGCAGACTTTTTTCATCGGGGCTAGGCAAGTGCACATCCTTTCAAGCTCACTTGGAATTGAAGGAGGGTGCAGTGCCAAAGTTTGTACGTCATCGTCAAATTCCCTATGCTCTCTTAGATGAAACGAAAAAAGAACTAGATCGCTTGGTGGCCGAGGGAATTTTGTCCTGGGTTCAGCGCACTCAATGGGCCGCACCGGTGGTGATCGTCGAGAAGGTGAATCCACAAATCGTATGCAATCGTCATCCACTGCCTCGACCACGAGATTTATTTCACAAGCTTCGTGGAGGAAAAGTATTCAGTAAAATCGACCTATCGGAAGCTTACCTTCAGATTGAACTTGACGAATCTTCGAGAGATTATGTGGTGATCAACACACCTTTTGGTCTTTTAAGGTTCAATCGGTTGCCGTACGGCATAAGCAGCGCACCAGGCGAGTTCCAAGGTTTAATGGAACAAATCTTTGCGGATCTACCTGTGGGTATTTATATTGATGATATAGTCATCGCTGGCACATCGCTGGCTGAGAACTATAATGTTCTATGTCTGCAGGGGTTTCCATAAGACATAGAACATTATAGTTCTCAGCCAGCGACATCGGAAGAGGAGCATTTGCAAATCTTGGAAGAAGTTCTAAAGAGATTGGAAGAAAATGGATTTCGATGCAATAAGCGTAAGTGTACGTTCGCAGCAGCAGAACTTGAATACCTGGGGCATACGCTCAATTCGAATGGTATACGTCCCTCCGAAAAACACTTGGACGCTCTTCGTTACCTACCTAGACCAACGAATGTGAAAGAATTGGAAGCAGTTATACTCCAGTCAAAGCGTCATTTGACCTTGCGATGAGGGGCACTGTCTGTTTTTATTTCATGGATCGATGGGGGTATATTTAAAGGCTTAAACCCCATTTCTAACCACCTGATCATTCTTTTTAGCGGAGTTATTCACAAAAATGCATTTTTTGGGATATTTTACTTCTAAGCTAATATCTTTGCTCCAGATTATCGTAGACCAAAAAATAAACATACATTCTCTTTCTTATAATATTTTCTATCGTTGTATATAATTTCATTGTATTTGAGTGAGTAAATATAAAATGGCAACCATTTAAAGTCAAATTCTTGTTGTTAAAAAACACATTTTTGTCATTATTTCGAAAAAAGCTTATATCATGATTGACATTTTTCCAACCTATTTTGTAGCCCTGTTCATGTCCTGCATTTTACAGAAAAAATCAGTTCTTTATCACCAAAGATGGCCGAGCTATTGATAAATGAACGCATGCAAAACCGGTGCGAAAACACCCAAAAATATCGTTTTTTGGGAATAACTCGACTTCAGAATGTCCTACGGCAAAAAATAAAGCAATGAATTGTTCGTTACAATATTTTCTATCAATTTAGAGCACAATCTTTTTGTTGAAACAAATAAAAAATAAGTAATATTAAGTCAAAGTCGTTTTTTTGTTTAGCAAACTCTTGCCTTATTATTTTGCAAACGGTGCGAGTATTGGCTAAGAAAATAAAATATTATTGTAGTCCTTTAAATTATCTACAATTCAAAAAAAAATTTAGCTTTCTACGACCCACGGGAGCCGAGCTATTATAATTTTAAGAAAGCATTAATCCGTACGAAAATTCAAAAAAATTTCCCTTGTTTATGATTCCAATACTAGTTCTCAGTGAGAGGGGTTGTTTTCATTGTTTCTTGTTATAAGAGAATTTGTCTTATGTTTTTTCGTTGGTCATTTGGACCTTTTTTAAAAAATTAATTACTCGGCTCGTGTGGGCCATAGAGAGCTAATTTTTTTTTTTAATTTTAGATAATTTAAAGGACTACAATAATATTTTATTTTCTTAGCCAATACTCGCACCGTTTGCAAAATAATAAGGCAAGAGTTTGCTAAACAAAAAAACGACTTTGACTTAATATTACTTATTTTTTAATTGTTTCAACAAAAAGATTGTGCACTAAATTGATAGAAAATATTGTAACGAACAATTCATTGCTTTATTTTTTGCCGTAGGACATTCTAAAGTCGAGTTATTCCCAAAAAAACGATATTTTTGGGTGTTTTCGCACCGGTTTTGCATGCGTTCATTTATCAATAGCTCGGCCATCTTTGGTGATAAAGAACTGATTTTTTCTGTAAAATGCAGGACATGAACAGGGCTACAAAATAGGTTGGAAAAATGTCAATCATGATATAAGCTTTTTTCGAAATAATGACAAAAATGTGTTTTTTAACAACCAGAATTTGACTTTAAATGGTTGCCATTTTATATTTACTCACTCAAATACAATGAAATTATATACAACGATAGAAAATATTATAAGAAAGAGAATGTATGTTTATTTTTTGGTCTACGATAATCTGGAGCAAAGATATTAGCTTAGAAGTAAAATATCCCAAAAAATGCATTTTTGTGAATAACTCCGCTAAAAAGAATGATCAGGTGGTGAGAAATTGGGTTTAAGCCTTTTAAATATACCCAAATCGATCCATGAAATAAAAACTGACAGTGCCTCTCATCGCAAGGTGAGGCCCTTTTTTCCGACGCTTTGACTGGAGTATTATTGGTAAATTGAATTATTATACCCAATTTATTTCGAACTTTTCGCAGGTGGCAGGTCCATTAAATTCACTTCGTGCCAAAGGGGTTAAATTTGTGTGGTCATTTTGATATTTCCCTCCCCATTATTTTGGCAATAGATGTCTCAAGTTATGGCATTGGCGCAGTCATTTCCCATCGGTTCCCAGATGGTTCGGAGCGGCCGATTGCATTTGCCTCCAAGACCTTGGACTCCCATCAGAAACTCTATAGTCAAATAGAGAAGGAGGTGTTGTCGATTATTTTCGGCGTAAAAAAATTTCATTGTTACCTGTATGGCCGTATCTTCGAGCTGCAGACGGATCACAAGCCTCTAACGGCGATATTCAACCCGAGTAAGCAGATTCCCGAAATGACTATGCGACGTCTTCGTAACTGGGTTTATATATTGATGGCTTACAGATACCAAATAAAGTATCGACCTACAGCGAAACATGCAAACGCAGACGCTTTGTCACGACTTCCAATTGGGCCAGATGTGTCTTTTGACGAACAAGATAATAATTTGCATAAAGTAAACACTTTAATTCTGGAAGATTTAGACACCACTCCAATAAATGCAAAAGTCATTAGAAATCTCACCATGAATGATAAATTATTAAATAAAGTTTATTCGTACATCAAGAAAGGGTGGCCAGTTAAACTGGCGAGCAACGAAAAGGAGCTGAAACCATTTTTCGAACGTAAGTTGGCTCTTTCTTTATTTAATAACGTGATTCTCTTGACTTCAGATTATGATCGTGTCATTATTCCGGAAGCTCTGCAGTCCAGAGCGTTGAAATATATTCATGAAGGTCATTGGGGCTGTTCACGGATGAAGCAGTTAGCAAGGCGGTATATCTGGTTTCCAGATATGGACAAGCAGATCGAAAAATTAGTAGCTAATTGCGTCATATGCCAGACATCAGCATCGAATCCAAAAAAAGATTACGTAAATTGGCAACCAGCAGAAAATCCTTGGGAAAGGATTCATTTGGATTTTGCGGGTCAATTCTTCAATAAAATGTGGCTGATTTGCGTGGATTCTTTTTCCAAGTTTCCATTCGTGGTATCACTTTCGTCGGTGACTTCTGAGTCTACAATAAGAGCTTTACAAATGATTTTCGCCATCGAAGGACTTCCAAAGACGATAGTGACGGACAATGGTACGCAATTTACCGCTCAGGTTTTTGAAGAATTTTGCCACTACCATTCCATACAAGATTGGAGAACAGCACCGTTTCATCCTGCTTCTAACGGCCAGGCCGAAAGGTTCGTGCGAACATTTAAAGAAGCGTTTAAGAACATTTTCGAAGAGGAGAAGAATACTGATGTTGCAGTCAACTTGTTTCTCTCGACATATAGAGCAACACCGAATCCTATTTCACAAAAGTCTCCAGTGGAGCTGTTGCACGGACGACAACATAGGAACCTGCTTTCGTGTTTTCTACCGAGCCAACATAAAATGTCTTTTTCAGGGACAAAGGATTCATAAAATTCTTAAAGATATTTTTAGTGAAAGAGTATTTTTTTGATGGGTTAAGTTGTGTGTGAGGAAGGTATCATAACAGCTGACTTAAATTTTATTAATTTTTAAAACTTGGTGTAAATATTTTGGTTGGAATAAGAATTAAGAATCTATAAAGTGTACAAAATTATCTTGAGTGAAAAGGTGTTTTTTCTTAAGAAATGATGAAATTCGGAATTAGTACCACAAAAGGTAGGAAAAAATTGTTACACCAATGAAAGTTGGTAAAAATGTTTCATTTATAACAGAAACCAAGAACCCGAACAGTCTATACAAATATTTTAGGTTAAAGGGTGTTTTTTTGGGAAATAGGAAAAAATCCGCAATAAGTCCGATAAAATCTATAAATGGTACCCTTACGAAATTCATTAAATATGTTCTCTTTATCATGGGAATTACGAATAATGTAAGTCTATAAATTGTTTTATGTGAAAGGGTGTTTTTTCAGAAGTAAGGAACAAATGGGTATATTTGAAAAAGTGTGTAATACTAGAGTAATATTAGTGGTACCCTATTGAAATTTAGCAATTATGTTACTTTTAAAGCCTAGTACGCAGATCACGCTAAAATTTATCTTTCATACAAATTTCCTCCAAAGATAAATTTTAGCGAGGATTTTTAGCCAGGTAGTACGCAGTTCACGCGCTAAATTCGAATTGTCATCTACTACTTTTGCAAAAAGTCTCCACTCAATTTAGCTCGCGAAATAATGCTCAGCGCATTTTTTCACAGATAAATTTTGGCATTTTTGTGGTTGTTGTTGTTGCTGCAAGGAATAAGAGGCAAAAAAAACCTTGGAATATAATAAAAGAAGAGGAACAAAACAAAATGAGAGCGTAAAAAAGGTATTCTGCAGGTAAAAAAAAAATAAGTATGTAATATTGAATGTAAGCAGGTATAAGTAAATGAAACTGTGATTCAGCCGTTATTTTTAAATTTAAATTTATCTTGGCTTTTAGCGAACGCGTGTAGAGATAAAAATTGTCGAGATAAAATTTAGTTTAGCGCGATCTGCGTACTGGGCTTAAGATAAGAAACAAGAATCTTAGGTGTCTATAAAAATATCATGGTTAGGTTAGGTTAGGTTATATGGGCTGACAGTTGATTTTGTTACCGTCACACTTAGATCAATGTAGATCCCTTGTGATACCCTGAAGTATTGTAACTTCATGAAAAAGTGTTAACCTATGAATGCTATGGTTGTTCCGATAGTTCTTCTTATTCATTAAAGAAGTAACTTCCTAAGAATTTTT
The DNA here is from genome assembly GCF_945859705.1 of Episyrphus balteatus. Classification (NCBI taxonomy): domain Eukaryota; kingdom Metazoa; phylum Arthropoda; class Insecta; order Diptera; family Syrphidae; genus Episyrphus; species Episyrphus balteatus. The sequence goes on along the minus strand of NC_079134.1, from coordinate 61,090,900 downwards.
TCCTAGTGCGACAGAGTGCTGGGCAGTGACAGAGGAAGTGAACAGTGTTTTCCTGTTCGTCCTCATTACCGCAGCCTCTGCATAGATCATCCGTACTAAGCCCCATTTTCTTTTTGTGGTATCCTAGTAGGTTATGACCCGTTAAGACGCCTATTAGGGATCTTAAGGAAGGCTTACTAAGTAGTAAGATCTTATTTGATTTTTTCTTGCCGAAGTTCGCCCATGGTTTCCTGGTGTGACCGCAGGTTTCTAGGAGGTTCCATCTATCATTGGTTTTTTGAGAAATCTTGTTGACGATGTTTCGCTTTATTTCACATTGTGTAATTCTGATTATGTTTATGGTCTATGAGAGAGGGATCAAGAACTGAGCCCTCCCTTGCAAAGCTCATCCGCTTTTTCGTTGCCGAACACATCACTGTGGCCGGGAATCCAGCAGAGTCTTACATTATGCTGCATACCAAGAACCCTAAGCTCTTTGCGACAGCAAGAAACAAGCTTTGACTTGATTAAGGTGGCAGAAATCGCTTTTATTGCCGCTTGGCTATCAATGAAAAAGGTGATGTCAGCAGGTGATATCGCCATCATGGATATTTGTTTAGCAGCATTTTTCACTGCCAATATCTCGGCTTGGAAGACACTGCTGTGATCGGGGAGCCTGAAGGAACTGGCAAGGTTAAGGTTTTCTGAGTAAAAACCTGCACCAACCCCAGTGTTCATTTTCGAACCATCAGTAAAGATGGCGATAGTCGACTCATTTGAGAAAGGTACACTGTTTTCCCAATCTTGTCTGTTAGGGAAACTGACATTAAAAGACTTGTTGAAGTCTAAGTAAGGGGTCATGTAATCTGTACTTACGTTGTTGCCAACGTAGTAAGAAAGGATCGTTGTTGAAAATTAACTGTCTATTCTCTTATATTATGTAAATATATTTCTGTTATCTTTCTCTCATTAATACTATCATACTTGAATTATATAATCTACATACTTGAATTACATAATCTTTACCAATACATACATAATGGCAATCCTATAAAAGCTCATACTTAAATCATTTTGATGTTCAGTTATTAGAAATATTACTTTATAACATTAGGGGTATTCACGATCCGATGCAACTGGTCTTGTATCATTGCAAAAGTGCAAAAGTGTAAAATCTTGCAACACTACAACAACAAAATATATGGATTGAAATTTTACAATGGTCTTGCACTTTTGCTATACCCTAACCCTATTGCAAAATAAAAATACAATGGTGTAAAATTTTTTTGACAGATGGCAGCTCGCCGTCGCGTGTCACCCATGATGAACAGTTTATCTTTTTTATTCTTATTCTTTTTTATTTTGTTTCTTTTGATGTAATTTGTGAAAATAAATTAACCCGAACACAACAAAGAATGAAATTATAAAAAAATTGAAAAAAAGAAGAAGCATCGGTGGAAAGACAACTCCGTAAAAAAAAAGAGTGAAGCTGATATAATTCATATCATGGATTCCATTCAATATTTACTATAGATAAGAAGAGGTGCGTTCACGATCTATTGCAAAAAAATAAAATTTTACACTTTTACTAGACCTGTTGCACCAGATCGTGAATACCCCTATTATCTTTTTTCTTAATTAAAGTTCTCGTCGAATTTAACTCGGTTGTGTTATTTTCTCGGACATTTTTCTACATGGTGCCGAAACCGGGGAAATTCAATCGGTTAAAATCAAATTAAAAGAATAAAGGTCGTGTTTCGTATCGTGATATCGTGACTCATAAACGAAAACATGGAGCTATCAACACGCGCTGCTTATAGGGGTCAGGTGACCAAAATTGTGAAATGAAACTCTGAAAAGCATCGAATACCAAGACCATGCGATAAATGCTCTTTCACGACTAAATGCAAGGTTAGAAAGACTGCATAATAAAACACAGGTGCCTGCTTCCGCCATCGCTGACATTTCAGCTAACACAAGGTAAACGAGCACTGGGTGCAAGCTCCCAAAACTCCCTCTTAAACGCTTTGACGGGAGCTATAGCGACTGGTTGCCCTTTTGGGAGCTATTTCGCAGTACAGTTCATGAAAATGCAAATTTATCTGCTCCAGAAAAGTTCAACTACCTCGATTCAGTGCTAACCGGTGACGCTAAGAAATCTATATCAGGGTTCACACCATCAGAAATGTGCTACGAAGCAGCTATTGGTCTTCTGCAAGAACGATATGGAAGTCCCGAAAAACTCATCGACAATCATATACAGCAGCTAGTAATTCTTTCATCAGTTCGTGACCGTAACGATACCTCTGGGTTACGAAATATGGAACTGTTGTAACTTGCACACGATCGCTAACGGCATTACAAGTGCCAACAAATCATTATTACGTCATGCTCAGATCCATTTTACTTCGATGCTTGCCAACAGAACTTCGCATTGAATACCACAGACAAGATGAGAGCTCCACAAATACAGAAGAAGCCCTTGAAAATATGAGTGACAGCGCCTCTAATCTTTCACAAATTGGTGGTGGTGAAGTCAAAGACATCTTACGATTCTTAAAGCGAGAAATTGAATCTCTAGAGAAAAGTGGTGTTACACATACCAGTTCAAAGATTAAAACCGTTGCCCAATCTACAGCTTCTAGTTTAGTGACCGTAAGTGCAACCGAATCAGCATGCATTTTTTGCAAGTCTAATAAGCATAAAACAAAAGACTGCGATAGCAATATACCGATTGCAGACAAGAGACAAATTTTGCGTAGCAGCAGCAGGTGTTTTCGTTGTGCTAAACTTGGACATTCGTCTAAGAAGTGTAGAAGCGGTAAATTTCTCTTGTGTAACAAGTGCAAAGGTAAACATATGTCGTCATTGTGTGATCCAAATTAAAAAAATACCACTCGAGAGAGTGTTAGCATTAATCAAAACGGTACTTTGAATTTGTGTGCACATAACATGACAGAAAATGTTTTTTTTTGAAAACAATAAGATGTGTTGTTGCTTCAACTACAAAAAAAATATGTATTCGCGCTATAATAGACGGTGGCAGCCAACACACATATATTCGCGAAAGTATTGCAAATAAATTAAATTTAAAATCAATCGGTACTGTAAACTTGTCTGTTATTCCATTTGGGTGTAACGAAGCAAAGCCTTTGGAGAAATTTAACAAAGTAAAAATTAATTTAATAAATTTATTGAATCGCGATATGCAAGTCACTCTGGAAGCAGTTGTAGTACCTGAGATCTGCGTGGATGTGCTGACCGTTCCAGAAGCAGATTGCCCACTTTTTGAAGGCATTCCCCAGCAAACGTAGAACTACAGAAAAAACCGGCGAAATATGTACGTAAAAGAAGTACTTCTTTTCCACTGAAAAAAGATAGGAGCTCGGGAAAAAACTCAGTTATATACTTTCTGTATATAAGAATACGTGAAGCATCTATCTCTTTCTTGCATGTAAGATGAAATGAATTTCCCCTCCATTAAAAGTACAGACAAATGTACTTCAAAACTACATCAGCGAAGCACATCTGGAAGTGCTTCTGATGTACATCTTCCAGTACTTTTTTAGCTACAGAAAAACCACTGAAACTCCATATCTAGAAGTACGTAATTAAGTGGGGAAATTTGTACGTAAGAGAAGTAGTTTGTTCCTAGTAAATCTAAACCTTTTGAAACTACAAATGAAATTACAAATAAACTCTGAAGTTAAAACTTTGGTTAGAGATTTAGATTTATTCAGTCGAATTGTATATAAAAACATGAACGTTTTGTGTGACACTTTACTTCAGACTTCTATGAGGAATGTTGGCGTTGAATTTCTCTTAAATCTTACATCTACGTCAGGAATTTTGGAAATTCTTTATCACTAAACGAAGGAGAGTCGCTTCATGCACACAACTGTTGAGGGGAACAAAATGCTTTCATCGCAATGTATTTGTAATACGAACTTGCACATCTTGATTGCCACTCGAACGGACTGCATCCAATAGTGTGGCGGGCAAGGAGTCTCTGACGTCATTTTTATACTCGACATAGAATTGTTGAATGTTGTTTGGATTAGAGCGAACACATCAACAAGTGGTCGGAGGGTGCAGACCTGAGAAAAAAAAATATTACCATCAGCTTCACAAAGAGCAGAAGGGAATCTCTTTAACTTACACTACAAGTCTGTGGATCACACTCAGGTATTGTAGTCTCTACTAAACATAAGATTCGTTTCACTCGTTCTGGATGGCGTGGAGGAAAATTTCGAACTGTAAACTCAGTCATTGATGTCTGGAATTGATCTCCACTAGAAGACAGAAAAATCAACAATTATATAATTTATTTATTTTAAAATAAGCATACCTATATTTTCCAAATACATGGGTGGTGGTTTTTGTATCATTTTTTTTTATTTTAATTTTTCTAAATGCACAAGGCTGAGGTTGTGCATTTTGATGATGGAAAGAAATGGTGGTGGAATTTTTGTGGCGTGCCAAAGAATTTGTGCTACTACACATTGTGTATTGAAAATAATTTTCACAAATAACACTGATTAAGACGATATTTATTTTTTCAAATTAAATTGTTTTATTTTGGAGCACAGAAATGTTTTTTTTTTTGCTTAGCTAATGTTGCTGTGGCTATCAAGGTTTCACTAGAAATGCAGGAAAATGGCGAGCCGCCATTACAAAAGAGAGAAAACCTTGACCATTGCATACATCGCACTCTTTTCCTCCCATTTACCAAAGAGTTTATTTTTTTCAGGAGAAACAAAACTACAATATTTTGAGGGGAGAGGTTTCGGTAAATAAGGAAACACATACATCTACAAAGTAAAGACTTTGTTGGTGGTTGTAATTTCCCCTAAACTACTGAGGTTTGGTTTGCAGGGTCAGTTGTCAGATGTTCCAAGTAACAATATACAAACAGAAGATGGACTAAGTCTACTTATTGGATCCGATTTTTATTGGAATATTGTGACAGGAAAACAACGCAGACTAACTAAAAGACTGCGAGCTGTTGAAACCGTCTTTGGTTGGACGTTACAAGGCCTTCACGTTGCTGTAAGTGATAAAATTGATTCATTTAATAAAAGTTCTTGTTTCTCTTCCAGATGTCTACTTAATCTGACATCAGTGGAATCAAATGATCTCACACAGCTCTGGTCTTTAGAAGCAATCGGTATAAGAAACAACGAAGATGAGAACAATTTTCTCACAGAAAATCTTATCGACAAGTGCATAAAGAGATAAGGCTCTCGTTACATAGCAAGGCTGCCATGGAAAAGTTACGATTCGGTTTTGCAAGATAACAAGGGTCATGCCATGCAGCGTTTGATGAATCTTATCCATCGACTCTCCAGAGATCCAGCGAAGCTTTTAAGCTACGATGAAGCTATCAGAAAACTTATCACTGATGGAGTAGCTGAATCAGTGTCATCTGCGTTAAATGGAAGTTGTCATCAACCTCGAGTTTTCTACCTTCCGCATCAGCCAGTGTACAAAGAAGAAGGCACCACAAAGCTTCGCGTGGTTTTCGACGCGTCGGCTCACATCAACGGAACTGGTTCTCTCAACGATCATCTTTGGACAGGTGCAAACTTGCTGCCGGACGTTTTGAAGGTTTTACTTAACTTTCGATTGGGCCTCCATGGCATTGTGGCAGACATCGAAAAGGCTTTTCTCCAAATAAGCTTATGCCAGGAGGACCGTGATAGCCATCGGTTCATCTGGTTTGGTAGCAAATTGACGTCTCCTAGTGATAGACCAAAGTTTACCATCTACCGGATGACTAGAGTGACGTTTGGTGTAAACTGTAGCCCGTTTCTGCTTTGTGCAACGATCAAGTACCATCTACAGCTTGAACAAAAAGATTTTCCAACAACGTGCGCCACACTTTTGAACAGCATATACATGGATGATCTTGTGATCAGTACTGACTTTGAGCAAGAAGGCAAGAAGGCAAAGTGTGCTCTGAAGCCGTTGACATCTTAAACCGAGCTTCAATGAATCTGCATAAATGGAACTCAAACAGTCAGGTGATTCGAGATGCAATGAAGGTTGGAAACGCGCCAGCTGTGCAAAAGGTGTTGGGTCTCTCTTGGTTTACCTACAGTGATGAATTATCCGTTTCAATGGAATCTGTCCTAAGTCTCATTGAATCAAAATCAACAAAAGGGTCCAAGCGCAATGTGCTTCAAATTATTGCGAGGATATTCGATCCAATAGGTATTTTTGGTCCTTCAATTGTAAAATTAAAAATTCTTTTCCAGAAACTTTGGAAACAAAAGCTACAATGGGACGAAATTTTGACCGGAGACCTACTTAATGAATGGAACGATTCCGCAAAGGCTATTCTAGAGCTCAAAGATATGGCGTTTTCGAGAGCTGCCATCTCTATTCCATTGAATGAAGGAACTTTCCAGATGCATATATTTGCAGATGCCAGTACAAAGGCATATGGTTCAGTGGCATTTGTTTTTGTGTGCCAAAAATCGTGTCGCCCCCTTAAAGATGGATGGTTCCAACGAGTAGACGCTACCAAAACTCGAGCTTACAGCCGCACTTGTAGCTGCACGTCTTCATTCCTTCCTGAAAGGATGTCTTAAGCTTTCTTCCGCTGAATATTTTCTCTGGACGGATTCAAAGATTACACTGAGCTGGATCCAAGGAGATGTAAAGCGCTGGCCGTACGTCCAAAATAGAGTGGATGAAATTCGTCGAATTACTGAAATATCGCAATGGGCTCACTGTAGCGGAAAGGACAACCCAGCTGATCTGGTCACCCGAGGTGTAAGCGGTGGCATTCTCCAAAAGTCTGAATTGTGGGTTCATGGTCCCAACTGGCTTGAAAACAGTGACGACAGTTGGTTACATGATGAAGTCCAAGCTCCTGAAGTTCAAGCTCCTGCAGTCAGTACGATGTTGCTTACTCAATCCTCACCAGAACCCATCAGGCGACCACTCTTGTTGTATAACCACTACAGTAGCTGGACTCGTCTGACAAGAGTTACTGCATTTGTCTTCCGAGCTATACGAGCGTTTGAAAGAAAGATGAAACCAGCTAAAGTTCTACCAATTGACGATGTACCCCCTTTATGTGCAGTAGAAATCCAACAAGCTGAAAATCATTGGTTGAGGTATGTACAAAGTCAGTATTTTACTAACGAAATCAGTCTCTTGCAGAAAGGAAAACCTGTGTTGAAGTCGTCGCCGATTTTGGAGCTGTCACCTTTCTTAGACAACAACAATATAATGAGGTTGGGAGGCCTCCAAGCACTAGATGAACCAATGGATGTAAAACACCCAATTGTTCTCCCATCACACTCCTATCTCCTCAATCTTATAATTGACATAATCGTCACGGACGTTCTTTGCATGCAGGCGTTAATACTGTCCTAACGAAACTCCGAAAACGTTTTTGGATTGTCAAAGGACGCCAGGCCATCAACAGACGGATGAAAAAATGCGTAGTATGTCAAAAGCTTTGGGGTCCACCTGCATCCCAGCCTTTTGCCCCACTACCAATCGAAAGAATATCGCTATCAAGACCATTCGACAATGTGGGAGTCGATTTTGCTGGCCCGCTCTACTGCTATGATGATAACTCGAATGGGGCCAAGGTCTACATCGCAATTTTTACATGCTCTGCCGTACGCGCTGTACACCTTGAAATAACGAGAGGTTTATCTACTGACAACTTTTTGATGGCTCTCCGGCGTTTCATCGGGAGACGTGGTATACCATCGACGATTCTTTCCGACAATGCTCGAACGTTCAGAAGAGCTGCACTGGAGTTACGTAGCCCTGACTGTTTCTGGGATGAAGAAATCATTCAAGGGTTTCTTTCAAGAAGGAAGATACAATGGCAGTTCATAGTGGAACGTGCCCCATGGTGGGGTGGGTTCTGGGAGAGGCTCATTCGGACTATGAAGAACCTGATGAAAGTCACAATCGGTAAGGCAAAACTTAATTTTGAACAACTTAGAACAATTGTTATAGAAACCGAAGAAGTTATGAACAACCGGCCACTAACATATATAAGCGCCGATCCATTGGACTTGTCACCACTGACGCCAGCCGATTTTTTAATTGAATCCCGAGGATGGAGTTCGGAAACACCGATGAAAGACCCTGACGCAGACCTACTTCGAAATGTCTGGAAGAGCCGGATGAAGTACAAAACAAAGTTGAGAAAAAGATGGCAATCGCAGTATCTCCAACTTCTTCGGTCTTTCCATAACTTGCCCAAAAATGGATCTACACAACAATTGAAAGCTGGAGACGTTGTTATTCTCTTCGACCAAGCAACCCCAAGAATCAACTGGAAGATGGCCATCGTAGAGCAAGCATATGAAGGAAGAGACTTGAAGGTCAGGTCTTGCCAAATTCGATTATCTGATGGGAAGCAGCTTCGACGTCCTATCCAGTTGCTTTATCCACTAGAAGTTCAGCCTGGCCCGCCCCCCGAGGATGTTGAAAATTAACTGTCTATTCTCTTATATTATGTAAATATATTTCTGTTTTCTTTCTCTCATTAATACTATCATACTTGAATTATATAATCTACATACTTGAATTACATAATCTTTACCAATACATACATAATGGCAATCCTATAAAAGCTCATACTTAAATCATTTTGATGTTCAGTTATTAGAATTATAACTTTATAACATTATCTTTTTTCTTAATTAAAGTTCTCGTCGAATTTAACTCGGTTGTTTTATTTTCTCGGACATTTTTCTACAATCGTAGTATGGCCGTTTTGACTAGTATTCCAAATGTTGGTTTGACTGAGTCGTAGCTGCTAATTCTTGTACAAATAGATCTAAGGGAGTGAGATTAAGGATTGCTTCCAGACCTGCGGTTGGAGTGGACCTCATCACCCCCGTAGTGCTAATGCATGCTGCTCTTTGTACTTTGGTTAGGGTCTTCAAGTTCGTGGATTTCTCCAGAGCTTGCCACTAGACTAAGCTGCCATAAGTCAGAATGGGTCTGACAATGACGGTATACATCCACATGATTATTTTGGGATTTGGTCCCCAGTTTCTGCCAAGAATTCTATTACATGAGTAAAGTGCAAACGTGGCTTTCTTATATCTTTCTTGAATGTTTGGACCCCAGTTAAGTTTCTTATCCAAGATCACTCCGAGATATTTCGCTTTATCCGAAATCTTAAGTGGGGTGCCATCAATTTTTGGCACTGCAAAAGGAGGAATTTTCCTTCTGTTTGTGAAAAGTACCAGTTCTGTTTTAAGGGGGTTTACTTTAAGGCCGCATCTCCTGGTCCAGTTACTGACCTTGGATAATGTGCTTTCTAATTGTTCGCTTACAGTGGTTAGGTATTTACCTGTCGCTAGAAGAGCTAGATCGTCTGCGTAGGCTATAAAGACAACTTTGACTTCACGCCATGTTTTAGGGACATATCCCAATTGTAGGCTATTTTGGAATATTGTGATCAGGTATGGAATAATGAATTCACTACTTTTTTGCAGCATCAAGGGGAAGACGCCATCTAGGCCTGGAGATTTATAAGGACAGAAGGAGTTGATGGCCCAGATCAACTTTTCTTTCGTAATAATTTCTCTAGGAATTTCACATATTGAGTGCAAAGAGTTTGTAGAATCATTTTTCAATTCAGAGTTACAACCTGGGAAATGGGCTTCCACCAGGAGTTTTAGACTGTCTTGACAGGATTCTGTCCATCGATTATCAGGCCCTTTTAGGGACCCTATAGAAGTATTCGTTTTGGAGAGTATTCTCCTTAGTCTCGCCGAATGGTTAGTACATTCGATAGTGCTACAGAAGTTTCTCCAAGAGCTACGTTTGGCTCGTTGAGTTTCTGTCTTGAACTTTCTCTGACTTTTTTTGTAAGATTCTCAGTCACTTTCTGCTCTAGTGCGTTTAGCACGGTTGAACAGTTTTCTTGTTTCTTTTCTTATGCTAGTGAGCTCAACAGTCCACCAGGGTGGTTTGTTGTTTTTCTTCGCCGCGGTAATGAGAGGACAGCTTTTGTCCAATGCATCGCGTAGAATTCCTGTGAATTCCTCTGTCAGTTTATCAAGACCATTTGTGTTTAGGTTATTGTCAATGTTTAAGTGACTAATGTTTTTTACTATTTCCCTATTGAAGACATGCCAATCGGTACGCCTATTATTCCTAAATGGCTTAATGTGCCGGGCAGCATCAGGGACATACAATTCTATTAGCCGATGGTCGGAAAAAGAGATTTCATCTAAAACCTTCCATTGTTCTAATTGGCAAGTAACTGAATTACTCGTCAAGGTAATATCAAGAACTTCTTCCCGTGTTTTTGTAACAAAGGTAGGGGTTTTGCCTCTATTAGCTACGAGCAAGTTTTTTTCGATAATAAATTCAAAAAGGGACTCGGCCCTGGTGTTAGTATCAGTGCTTCCCCATTGCACATGGTGTGAGTTAGAATCACAACCTAAAATAATATCAAATTTATTCTTACTTGCAAAAGATACCAACGTTTCAGTGATATCTGCTGGTGGTCCTTCTGTACCGTCATACGTCATGTAAGTGGACGAGAGGATGAGCATTGGGAGCCCATCGCGCTCCAATTTTACCGTAGTCTGGTCAATGTTGCTGTAAGTAGTTAGAAGAAAAAGATTAAACTGTTTCTTAGCTACTATGCATGTTCTAGGGTTACTATTTTGACTGTCAAGATTTGACTTGTACAGCAGTAGTTCTTTAGAGTGTAGACCCTTACAACCCAGGGTTCCTGTATCAGGGCTACGTTGTATTGTATACTCTCCATAAGGTAGACAAGGTTAGCGGTTCCGGATTTACTATGATGAAGATTGATTTGTAAGATTTTCAATTCATTTATATAATAAAGTTTAAGTTCATCGCTTTACTAACCTGTTTTCTATCGTTGCGAATCAACCTAAGTTTGCACCTAGTGATTCCAACGCGTACCTTGAAGTCAGCCTTCCTCAGGAGTTTTAAAGATTTGTGACTCAATCTCACCACCACTTCGGTGCCATCATTCGTTCTTTCACACTTGACCTATTCCCATTCTCTGCTCAAGAGATCACTATTCAGAGATAGGATGTACCTCTCAAGCCGTTCGCTGGGAAGGGTCGGGCCTTTGACCAACAGCCTTCCAAGAGGTCTGTTGAGATCTTTTATCTCCTTTACGTCGATGAGACGCAATTCGGCGCCTTGCCATGGAGCTGATGTTTTCTGTAAGAACTCCCGAAGCTATTCGAGAGTCACGTCATTCTCACAGCACATCACCTTGAAACCATGGACAGTCTTAAGGTTACCGAAGAGTGAAACCGTCCAGCTCTTGACGATAGCTTCATTGACTTGCTCCAGGATTCTTAGTTCAAGGAGATGCCATTCGTCTTCAGTCAGTTTGCGTGTAGGCTTACCATAGTCAGCTATGGCGACATGGTGACCTTTTACGCTATCCTGAGAGGTTCTACACTTCTTCTTTGTCTTGTTAGGCGAAGAGCTGGTAGGTGAATTAGCGTCGTTCCTAGCTCTTTTGGAGGTGCTAGGTGTGCTCTCAATTCCCTGTTCTGCCACTGCACGCAAACGCTGTTGTGATTTTTCCAGTGCTACTCGCTCTTTTGCCGTGAGGGACTCGGAGTCCTTTTGGCAAAGCGACGGACAATCTTCTCAGCGTTTCGATTCTGACGGCGACGAATCTCGCTTTCATCGATCGGTCTAGCCCTGGTCTTTTTGTGTATGACCGTAGCTAGGCTCTGGAACGTCGAATTGATCGATTGGTTGGCGGGTTCGGGTTCGGGTTCGGTATTAGTGTTTCGGTTATCCTGTGGGCTACGGCCCACCAAGTTAGCTTCACACCCCGCTTTGCCCTTTCCCTCGACAGTATTGTCTAACTCACCAACTTGACCAGTCGTACCACCAGGCGGTAGGACTGATTCGGCAGATGAAAGGCTAGGCACAACGACGTGTGTCCGCGTGATCAGATCCGTTTAAAAAAATATCATGGTTAAAAGGGTGTTTTTTTGAGTGAAAACAAAAATGATTTTGGGATAGAAAGCAAGAATAAAGAGTTTTCATAAAAAAAAAATTTGGTGAAAGGGTGTTTTTTTCGAAAAGACAGTAAAATCTGCAATTGGTCCCAAAAAGCCAATGATTCGCGTAAAACGTGTAAGAACTTATCTATATAAATGTTTAATTTGTCATTAAAACCATAAATAAAAAGAATTACTAAAGGATCACAAAGTGCTTTTCTATATAATAACATGGACTTGCTGCTTACTGCCGGAAACTAATTTTCTGCGAATTCAAAATTCTACCCCCTGCTAAATTCAATGATTTTTTTAAATATATTTTCCCACCGCTAGGGCTCGCGCATTGCAATGCAAAAATGTATGTTTTCTTGCATTGTATTAAAAAAATGTTTCACTTCAGAGTTGGTACTATTAAAGAATTCTATAAAATATATTAAGGAAGTAAACTAAAGTTTTAAACTGAAAAATAATAATTAAAAAACATTTTTACTCCGTAAGCCCTCCTATCGTTTGTTTTTTAGGCTCATTTTTTTCAGGTTTCAATTGCAATAAGGAATAACTAATGGAGGCTTTTTAGAGAAGAATAAATGCATAAATTAATAATAAAAAAAAAAAAACAAAATGCAAGTATGTGTTTTATAAGCCAATTAGTTTTTTTGTTTTTTTTTTTCAATTTTCAAAGCGAATGCGTGACCGCGACCCTTAGCGGTCATTTGAAAAATTAAAAAAAAAATCTTTTTATACTTTTTTGGACCCACTGCAACTTTTGCGGGGGGTATGTTTTTTTTTTATTTTTCAATTTAATTTTTTCACCATTCAATATCGCTCCGGCCCAATGGGCAGGATTCACAGTCAGCAACAGTGTATAATTGTTATTTTAATGATTCTTACACATAATAATAAATTAAAGGAGACTGGGCACTTTTGTATGGGACGTGGCCCATTGGTGTAACACATTGAGATATACCTACATCAAACGAAAGGTCTCGATACGTGTGTTATTTTTGTATATGGGCAAAAGTATATGGGCAAAAGTCTGTATCTCGTGCAGGGAAAGTGCAGTGATGCATTTTATGTTCACAAATGTATGTAATAAAATTCATAAAAGTGTACATTTTGACTATATGCTCGATTAACTTGATTCAAAAACATTACAATAATGGTGTTGGAAGCCCAATTTGGTTATTCCATCACCAGTTTTCAACCATGACGCAATGCATTTTTCGGTTATTAGAACACTTTTGTATGGGACGTGGCCAATTGGTGTAACACATTGATACATACATCAGATGAAGATCTCAATGAGAGTATTATTTCTTTGTATGGACAAAAGACTCTATCTCGTGCAGGGAAAGTGCAGTAGTGCACTTTATACTCAAAAATAATGTAACACATTAAGACATACAAGAAATGAGTACTGATTAGCGCATTATTTCTTTGAATGGACACAAAATTCTATCTCGTGGAAGGTGCAGTGGTGAATTTAATATGTTTTACATTTTATATATGAAATATAATAGATAGTTTGAGATGCATTTTTGAAAAGTTAGTCATATTTAAATTATTTTAAAACCAACAAACATTTTTTGTTATTGCATTTCATAAATCCATAAAAACCGATAATTTTGTTTTTTTTTGAAAATGAAAGCGTTTGATGGATTAGTCCTAGAACACCGTTATTTTAATGTTTTTGAATCAAGTTAATCGAGAATCTAGTCAAAATGTATACTTTTCTGAATTTTATTATACATAAATTTTTTAACATAAAATGCTCCACTGCACTTTCCCTGCAAGAGGTACAGACTTTTGTCGATAACATAAAATGCTCCACTGCACTTTCCCTGCAAGAGGTACAGACTTTTGTCGATATAAAAAAATAATACACTCATCGTCTGATGTATGTACATCAGACGATGAGTGTATTATTGTATGTACATCAGACGATGAGTGTATTATTTTTTTATATCGACCAGGGCCCTCATTCTCAGGGGGACCCTGAAGGAACGAAGATTTCTCTCACACATTAATTCTCAAAACATTTTTGTCGGGCAGACCATCTACCAAAAAATGTTAGTTTTTATATGTCAACCAAATAAAGCTTTTTCTATACCTATACCAACATAACCCATATGATTTCAAGATAGTTTTCAACGATGACTCCAACAAAACCCACAAACAAATCAATTTGACCATCCCTGAAAAGTAATGTACCTTATTCATGTTGATCTGACACAAACCAAACCAGGAAAATTAATACTTGCGGACATGAGATTTTTTAGATTTTTGACTAAGTTATAGAGATAGAAACCAAAAAATTAGCCTATTAGCACTAATTACAAGATTGTACCAAGATGTTTTTTAGTGCATATCCCAAAATTTCCCCTTTTCTCAAAAAATACCATTTTGTCATAGATATGAATGTTTTTTGCATTGCATTTTTTTTTATTTTTAATGATAATGGATATAAAAACCTTCATGCAAAATTTGGTTCCGCTAACTTTTAAGGGTTTTTCTGTAGTAAGCAACTGTTATAGTAATACGGGTTGACACATGAAAAAAAGGTATAACTTTTTTCAGAGACGTCAGATTACCTTGATTTTAGATTTTTTGGAATCAGCATTAAAAAATACTTTGATATCATGTATCATATATGTTTATAATACTGTAACGATGAATTACTGAACTACTTTTAAGATAAAAGTCTGAAAGGTAGAAATGTGAACGGACCTTTAGTAATTAAGAAAAATATCTCACTGAACACATCTAAAAATATCCCACTAGACTGGAAGTATGAAGTGCCCCTTCCTGGAAAGGAAGTTTCGAGAGGCAGGGACGAGAGCCTTCGAGGACGTTCTCGAGTCTCGAGATTCCGGTATAAAAGGGCAACGTAGACACCGACCGGGGACAGTTTAATCTTGAAAGTGAAAGAGTACAGTACAAAGTGAAATAAAGTGTTGCGAATTGTTAGTAGTAAATAAAGTGATTTAAAAGTGTGTTTGTTTGAGCGAATAATAAAAGTAAATTGAGTTGAAATAAAGTGTGTTCTTATTTGAACGGAAATATAAGTGGAAATTAAATAAGTTTTATTGTGAACCCGGAATAAAACATTACATTGGTGTCAGAAAAGTGGAATAAAACTTATTTATTTGTACGAATCAGATAATTTCGCGAATAAAATAAAAAGTGCGCGTGTGTTTTAACAATAAACAAAGTGTAAAACATTTTGAAATAAGTAAAAGTGCTCGCGTTTTGAAAAGTTAAAATGGGTAAAACACTAAATCAGTTAAGTTTGACTGAGTTGAAGGCGGAATTAACTAAGCGAGGTCTTCCTACTGCTGGATCGAAAAATGACCTCATTATTCGCCTGCAGGATTATTTAACCCAGAAGAACGAAAATTTGGATACATTTCAATTCGAAATTGAAATGACAGAAGAACAAGTAAGTAATACTTCCGATATGTCGTCCATGATGGCTGTTCTCCTTGCCAAATTGGAAGAACAACGTAATGAACAGAAGGATGAACAGAAAAATCTTCTCGAAAAATTAGATGAACAGAAAAACATCATCCAAGGTAAGCTTGACGCGATTGAGAACAAGTTCGTTGCTCTTGATGCTTCCATCAAATGCGTTGAAAAGCAATCTCAAGAAAAGTTCGAGAAAGTTGAAGAAAAACTCGAAAAAGTAGAAGGAAAGTTCGAGAAAGTGGATGACAAATTTGAAAAAATGGAAGTTAAAATGCAAAGTATTACTGAAGAACTTGACAAGGTTCGGAAAATTAAGATCCGAGAAAGTTCTGGTGAGTATCCAAAGAAAAAGGAAATGCATCCACCAACCTTTGATGGACAAAGTTCTTGGTCAATCTACAAGAAACAGTTTGAGGCAGCTGCAACAACAAATGGCTGGGATGACGAAGACAAATGTATAGCGCTGACTCTTGCTCTTAGAGGTCCTGCTGCTGAGTTGTTACAAACTTTACCACCAGAAAAGAATGGTAACTTTGACGCTCTTGTCCAGGTCATTGAAAAACGCTTTGGAGATGGCCATATGCAGGAAGTCTTCCGCGTCCAACTCAATACAAGAGTCCAGAAAAGAGGAGAAACTCTGCAACAACTCCAAGCAGATATTGAAAGGTTAGCTCATCTGGCATATCCGACAGCAGGAGACGACATTATCAATCAGTTTGCGACAGAAGCCTTTGTACGTGCTGTATCTGATATAAATCTTCAGCGAGCAATTCGAACAGCTGGAAAACGTTCCCTTCCTGAAGCATTAGCGTTTGCACTCACTATGGAAGCAGCAGAACAGGCTTCTCAAGGCGTTCATCGGGTAAGAGAAGTTGCAGTGGAGGAATGCTCTTGTCAAAAACTCGCATTCCAAAGAAACCAGCGAGACGGAGCTGCTCGATGCTGGAACTGTAACAAGACAGGACATCTCCAGCGGCAGTGCAGATTGCCACCAAGAAGAACTGCTTGCCAACACTGTGGAAACAGGAATATTGCCCAACAACAGGTAAGCGATACAACTAACACTCATGCTCATGCTCATCTTGATTCCCATTCGGGAAAACGAGTAAGAACCAACTTCGAGGGGCAGAAGCTGGTTTCTGGTATCAATGGCTCCAGAACCACAATTCAAGTCTCACAGACTAAACGAGACAACAAAAGTCTGACAGTGGAGGCGACCATAAACAACAAACAACACGTGGCTACAATTGACACCGGTGCCACCGCCTCTATTGTACGAAGAGACTTGGTGAAGATGACATGGCTACATAACACCAACAGCTACCGTCTGAAGACCGCCACAGGAGAAGCAGCAAGAGTGTACGGAGAAGTTCGTCTTACGATCCGTATAGCTGAACTAGAGTTTTCACATGTGTTTTTGGTGGCAGATATATGTGACGAGTGCATCATTGGAATCGACTTCATGAAGGAGCATGGAATCATTTTGGATATAGGTAATCAAGTCCTGAAATACAGAAATGTAGAGATTCCAATGGTCTATGGCAACGAAAACTCGACAACAATTAGAACTGTCATCAAGGAGGACGTGTGCCTGCCTCCTTCTTCAGAGGTTTTTGTGTGGACCAAGTTAAAGGGGAACTTTGGAAGCCATCGATACCTCATGGTTGAACCAGAAGTTGAGCAAAGTTCCGAAAACATCATCATCGGGAAGACTCTTGTGGCACCAAAGAACAACATGGTACCTGTACGGATACTTAACATCAAACCGTACCCAATCAAGCTTAAGAAAGGAGAAGTAGTTGGGCAATGTGAATCTGTGGCCGCAATAACTAAGATCAACGAGGTGGATACACAGATGACTATGAACTCGGAGAAACTAAAGAAACAAATTCTCAATTCAGACAACCTGAGTCAACATCAGCTTAATGTTGCGGGAAGGCTTCTTCATGAATATGCTGATATCTTCTCTTCACCCAGCGGGCAATACGGCCGAACACAACTGGTGCAGCATCGAATCGATACAGGAGATGCTAGGCCGATTCGTCAACCAGCAAGACGTCTCCCCTTGGCCAAACAAGGTGAAGTTGAAGAAATGATAACAACAATGAAGAAAGACGGGCTAATCGAAAATTCCAATAGCCCTTGGGCATCACCGGTAGTTCTCGTCAAAAAGAAGGATGGAAGCACTCGATTTTGTGTCGACTATCGCAGGCTGAATGATGTGACGAAGAAAGACAGCTACCCACTGCCAAGAATCAGTGATACTCTAGATGCAATGGAAGGAGCACAATGGTTTTCGACTTTGGATTTGAAGAGTGGCTACTGGCAGGTGGAAATCCATCCAGAAGATCGGGAAAAGACGGCTTTCTCCACAGGAAATGGTCTGTGGCAGTTTAATGTCATGCCGTTTGGGCTATGTAATGCCCCAGCTACTTTTGAGCGTTTGATGGAGTGCGTTTTGAATGGATTAACCTGGAAATCTTGCCTAGTCTATTTGGATGATGTCATCGTTTACGGAAAAACATTTGATGACCATTGTGAAAACCTAAAGGCTGTATTCCAGAGGCTACGAGAAGCACATCTTAAGTTGAATCCAAAGAAATGTGCACTTTTCAAGACCGAGGTTAAATATTTGGGACATATCATCTCATCCCAAGGAGTGAAGACTGATCCTGAAAAAGTTGACACTGTGAAGAACTGGCCAACCCCTCAGGACAAGCATCAACTTCGGAGTTTCCTGGGTCTGGCAACGTACTATCGACGATTTGTGAAGGATTTTGCGAGAATCGCCAAAAGCTTGCACCAACTTACGGAGAAGGGTAAACCCTTTAAATGGTCAGGTGAGTGTGAGAAAAGCTTTCAGGAACTAAAGCTGCGGTTATGTGAAGCTCCTGTGCTGGCCTATCCGACTCCAGGCAAACAATTCATCATTGACGCAGATGCAAGTAATGTTGGAGTTGGTGCTGTTTTATCGCAAGTTCATGACGGAGAAGAAAAGGTCGTTGCCTATTTCAGCAAGGTACTCTCAAAACAAGAAAGAAACTATTGCGTGACCAGAAGGGAACTTCTAGCTCTAGTATTGGCAACAAAGCACTTCCATAAGTACATCTATGGACAGAAGTTCCTTCTTCGCACAGATCATGGTGCACTAAATTGGCTTTTGAACTTCAAAAATCCAGAGGGTCAAGTAGCAAGATGGATCGAGATACTTCAGACGTATCAATGTCAGATTCAACATCGAAGAGGAAAGCTGCATTCAAATGCAGACGCATTATCTCGGCGCCCGTGCAAGCAAGACTGCAAGCATTGCACACGACTAGAAGAAAAGGAAGTTGTCGCTGTTAGAAGAACGAGAGCTGATCCCATTTGCGGCTGGAGTAATGAAGAACTCAGAATGGCCCAACAGGAAGATTCGGACATCGAACCCATCCTTGCATGGAAGGAACATCAAGAGAAACCAGAATGGGCCGACATCTCCGACCGAAGCCCCACTCTAAAAGCATATTGGGCACAATGGGACTCACTTCATGTGCAAGAAGGGCTACTCAGGCGTAAGTGGGAATCCGCAGATGGTAAATCCTATGTAATGCAGCTAGTCGTACCTCAGTCAAAGGTAAATGATGTTCTCCGAGAGATGCACGGTGGAACTTCTGGAGGCCATTTAGGCATCAACAAGACGCTGGAAAAGCTACGACAGCAATTCTACTGGTTACGTATGAGAGAAGACGTTGAAAAGTGGTGCCGAAAATGTGATACTTGTGCCGCTAGCAAAGGACCAGCTAGAAAAATCCAAAGCAAGATGCAGCAGTACAATGTGGGTGCACCTTTTGAGAGAATTGCAATAGACGTAGCAGGTCCTTTTCCCGAAACCAACAACGGAAATCGATACATCCTTGTAGTGATGGACTACTTCAGCAAATGGCCTGAGGCATTTGCCATTCCAAACCAGGAAACCAAAACAGTTGTGGATAAGATTGTCTTTCATTGGGTGAGCAGGTTCGGAGTACCCATGGAACTTCATTCCGACCAAGGAAGGAACTTCGAATCTAAGATTTTTCAAGAGGTTTGCTCACTCCTTGGCATCAAGAAGACGCGAACAACACCGCTTCATCCACAATCTGATGGGATGGTTGAGCGATTTAACAGGACACTTAAGGAACACCTGTCAAAAGTAGTCAATGATAATCAACGAGACTGGGACCGACATATTCCATTATTCTTGATGGCTTATAGAAGTGCAACACATAGTTCTACTGGACATACACCATCGGAAGTCCTATTTGGCTCAACAATACGTCTGCCAAGTGAGATAAAATTTGGAAGTGTTCCAAACGAGCCACATGAAATGGATGAGTACGTAGATAACCTGAAAGGAACACTGGCTGACATTCACCAACGGACAAGGACAAATATAAAAGCGTCTAGTGACAGGATGAAAACAAGATATGACGCACGAGCGACAGCAACAGGGTTTCAAGAAGGAGAACTTGTGTGGTTTTACAATCCCCACCGACAAAAGGGACTATCACCGAAGCTACAACAAAACTGGGAAGGCCCTTACACAGTAATAACCAGAATTAACGACGTGGTTTACCGTATACAAAGAGGGGTAAGAGGCAAACTAAAGGTAGTTCATTGTGACCGTTTACATCGTTATAATGGTGATAGAAGCAATGGAGTTGTTCGGGACGAACAATCCTAAGAGGGGGGCAATG
Organism: Episyrphus balteatus; assembly: GCF_945859705.1. Lineage (NCBI taxonomy): Eukaryota > Metazoa > Arthropoda > Insecta > Diptera > Syrphidae > Episyrphus > Episyrphus balteatus. The sequence continues at coordinate 61,070,742 of NC_079134.1, read as the reverse complement.
TAACGATGAATTACTGAACTACTTTTAAGATAAAAGTCTGAAAGGTAGAAATGTGAACGGACCTTTAGTAATTAAGAAAAATATCTCACTGAACACATCTAAAAATATCCCACTAGACTGGAAGTATGAAGTGCCCCTTCCTGGAAAGGAAGTTTCGAGAGGCAGGGACGAGAGCCTTCGAGGACGTTCTCGAGTCTCGAGATTCCGGTATAAAAGGGCAACGTAGACACCGACCGGGGACAGTTTAATCTTCAAAGTGAAAGAGTACAGTACAAAGTGAAATAAAGTGTTGCGAATTGTTAGTAGTAAATAAAGTGATTTAAAAGTGTGTTTGTTTGAGCGAATAATAAAAGTAAATTGAGTTGAAATAAAGTGTGTTCTTATTTGAACGGAAATATAAGTGGAAATTAAATAAGTTTTATTGTGAACCCGGAATAAAACATTACAATACCATCTTCTCCATTTCGCGCTTTGACCTTGAAAATCGCGAGTTGCGGACATGAGATTTTTCTATACTTTTGAGGTATGTTATAGAATGCCAAAACGAAGGTATTGAGCAAAAAAAATTTGTATTATTTGTATTCTTAGGTTAAACCCTTATTTGACTGGATTAATAGATCATTTCAATCTAATCTAAATTGAGTATTTTTATTACATGTTCTTAGAGTGTATAATCATTTTTAATGAGACCAACTATAACAATCATCATATATCGTTTTTGGTCAATAATCATATTTGATTCATAGGACGTGTTAATATGATATGAACACTTACTACGTCCATGAATCATATGTAAACACAAAGTAAAGCTTTTTTTTTAACAAAGCAATAAAATTATTAATGGTAAAAAAGGCATTTTACCTCTTATCTGAGTCAGTCGCAATACTTTCTACCACAAAAAAAGTTTGGACGTAGAGAAGATTTTGAATCAATTTATGTAGGGACGTAGAATATTTTTCATATTTATGATCATATATGATTCATGGACGCTGGAAATACGGTGCAGAAAACTTCTATGTATCAAATGTTATTCATGGGACGTAAAGAAAATGCCTGTTTTTCTGATACAAAATTATGAACGTAGCTACTTTATTTTACCAGTTTGTATAGGGACAGTGAAGTTGTTAATGTGTTACATTTATTTTTGAGCATAAAGTGCACTACTGCACTTTCCCTGCACGAGATAGAGTCTTTTGTCCATACAAAGAAATAATACGCTCATTGAGATCTTCATCTGATGTACAGTAGCGAGCAAAAAAAATGCAAACAATAAAAACATTTCCATTTTTTTACTCGTCTAGAAACGCATATTTAGGCAGACTTTTGACCAAATAATGGTTTTGGAGTAAAATATTCCACAAATTGACTCTGTTTAATGAAAATAAAACAGTTTCAATATGCCAAATTTGGTAACTAAGTTCTTGTTCAAAACTCTTTAAACCTCTTTCGTTTGCATTTTTTTTGCTCGCTACTGTATGTATCAATGTGTTACACCAATTGGCCACGTCCCATACAAAAGTGTTCTAATAACCGAAAAAGGCATTGCGTCATGGTTGAAAACTGGTGATGGAATAACCAAATTGGGCTTCCAACACCATTATTATAATGTTTTTGAATCAAGTTAATCGAGCATATAGTCAAAATGTACACTTTTATGAATTTTATTACATACATTTGTGAACATAAAATGCATCACTGCACTTTCCCTGCACGAGATACAGACTTTTGCCCATATACTTTTGCCCATATACAAAAATAACACACGTATCGAGACCTTTCGTTTGATGTATATCTCAATGTGTTACACCAATGGGCCACGTCCCATACAAAAGTGCCCAGTCTCCTTTAATTTATTATTATGTGTAAGAATCATTAAAATAACAATTATACACTGTTGCTGACTGTGAATCCTGCCCATTGGGCCGGAGCGATATTGAATGGTGAAAAAATTAAATTGAAAAATAAAAAAAAAACATACCCCCCGCAAAAGTTGCAGTGGGTCCAAAAAAGTATAAAAAGATTTTTTTTTAAATTTTTAAAATGACCGCTAAGGGTCGCGGTCACGCATTCGCTTTGAAAATTGAAAAAAAAAACAAAAAAACAAAAAACAAATTGGCTTATAAAACACATACTTGCATTTTGTTTTTTTTTTTTTTTTTTTTATTAATTTATGCATTTATTCTTCTCTAAAAAGCCTCCATTAGTTATTCCTTATTGCAATTGAAACCTGAAAAAAATGAGCCTAAAAAACAAACGATAGGAGGGCTTACGGAGTAAAAATGTTTTTTAATTATTATTATTTTTCAGTTTAAAACTTTAGTTTACTTCCTTAATATATTTTATAGAATTCTTTAATAGTACCAACTCTGAAGTGAAACATTTTTTTTAATACAATGCAAGAAAACATACATTTTTGCATTGCAATGCGCGAGCCCTAGCGGTGGGAAAATATATTTAAAAAAATCATTGAATTTAGCAGGGGGTAGAATTTTGAATTCGCAGAAAATTAGCTTTCGCTCCGGCAGTAAGCAGCACTTCGTGATCCTTTAGTAATTCATTTTATTTATGGTTTTGATGACAAATTAAACATTTATAGATAAGTTCTTACACGTTTTACGCGAATCATTGGCTTTTTGGGACCAATTGCAGATTTTACTGTATCTTCGAAAAAAACACCCTTTCACCAAATTTTTATTTATGAAAACTCTTTATTCTTGCTTTCTATCCCAAAATCAATGTTTTTACCAAATTTCATTAGGGTGACCCATCATTTTTGTTTTCACTCAAAAAAACACCCTTTTAACCATGATATTTTTTAAACGGATCTGATCACGCGGACACACGTCGTTGTGCCTAGCCTTTCATCTGCCGAATCAGTCCTACCGCCTGGTGGTACGACTGGTCAAGTTGGTGAGTTAGACAATACTGTCGAGGGAAAGGGCAAAGTGGGGTGTGAAGCTAACTTGGTGGGCCGTAGCCCACAGGATAACCGAAACACTAATACCGAACCCGAACCCGAACCCGCAAACCAATCGATCAATTCGACGTTCCAGAGCCTAGCTACGGTCATACACAAAAAGACCAGGGCTAGACCGATCGATGAAAGCGAGATTCGTCGCCGTCAGAATCGAAATAATAGGCTCATTGAGATCTTCATCTGATGTATGTATCAATGTGTTATGCCAATTGGCCACGTTCCATACAAAAGTTTTCTTTTCTAAAAGCCGAAAAATGCTTTGCCTCTTGGGTGAAAACTGGTGATGGAATAACCAAATTGGACTTCCAACACCATTATTATAATGTTTTTGAATCAAGTTAATCGAGAATCTAGTCTAAATGTATACTTTTATGAATTTTATTACATATGTATGTAAATGTATACTTTTATGAATTTTATTACATATGTATGTAATAAAATTCATAAAAGTATACATTTAGACTAGATTCTAGATGTATGTAAATGTATACTTTTATGAATTTTATTACATATGTATGTAATAAAATTCATAAAAGTATACATTTAGACTAGATTCTCGATTAACTTAATTCAAAAACATTATAATAATGGTGTTGGAAGTCCAATTTGGCAATTCCATCACCAGTTTTCACCCAAGAGGCAAAGCATTTTTCGGCTTTTAGAAAACTTTTGTATGGAACGTGGCCAATTGGCCACTTTATGAATTTTATTACATGCTTTTGTGAACATAAAATGCATCCCTGCACGAGATACAGACTTTTGCCCATATAAAAAAGTAGTACACTCATCGAGACCTTTCATTTGATGTATGTCTCAATGTGTTACACCAATGGGCCAAAATGCCCAGTCTCCTTTATAATTGAAAGGGGTCCGCCAACTGACAATTTTTTTGTTAGGGGTCCGCATACTTTGAAAGGTTGAGAACCATTGGTTTAGAGTAAGGTACGATCAAGAATATTCGGAATTGAAGAAAATAGAAGCCGGTGTACCACAAGGAAGTGTCCTAGGTCCTACCCTGTATTTGCTATACACAAGGGATATTCCATATCACCATCACACCATAATGGCTACTTTTGCAGATGATGCCTCAATTTTGGTACCCGACAAATGTGTCTCTAAGGCAGCAGTAAAACTACAAAATACCGTCGACACAGTGAGAGCTTGGACCGAAAAATAATAATCAAGCTGAACCTTACGCCAATACGGCCAAATACCTTGGAATGACTTTGGATGCAAAGCTAAAGTGGAAAGAGCACATTAAAAAGAAAAGAGAAGAACTATACTTGAAATATATAAAAATGTACTAGTAATTGGTAACAACAAAATAATGCTGTATTATCAAGTACTAAAGCCTGTTTGGACCTATGGTATCCAATTATGGGGCTGTACAAAGAAAACAAATACCGAAATCATCCAAAAATTCCAAAACAAAGTCCTTCGTGGAATAGTTAATGCACCTTGGTTTATAAGAAATAGCGATCTACATCGTGACTTACAAATAGAAATGGTTACAGAAGTTGTTAAAAAATACGCTGTATAGCACAATCAGAGACTGCAAAGTCAGACTAATTCTGAAATGGAGTCCGTCTTGAATATAAGACACCATGTTCGGAGATTAAGAAGAACTAAGCCTCATGAGCTTATGGTCTAAAAAACATGGGAAAGTATTAAAAGTTTAAACTTGCCCCAAAGTGATTGTACAAAGTTAAGAAAGAAAAATCTGATGACGATCTTTCAAGATTGGTCCTGATTAAGAGGTGGTTTTAGTGGTTAAGAGTCCCACACTACTTGGTGTCGAATACTGCCAAGTGTCTTTTGAAGATTTCCTCCTGTCAAAAAAAAAGCTATTCCAGTTACGACTCCGATTCCGGCTCCGACACCACTGTGTTCCAGCAGTTAAACGTATCTCTAGAACATTGCATACAAATATCTATGAGATCAATAAGTACATTGGTTTCTCTGATGCAACGATTAATTGGTTCATTCCTACCATAATTATACCTTAAATAGGTCTCCGTGAGGTGAAAACCTAAACGAAGGCTCCTGCAAACATTTAAACATGATTTTAGTTTGTGTATGAACTTGATTGAGCTATCTGAGTTTAAATAGCTCACTCTAGACACCTACCTTTCAATAAATATGTACAGAAATACAAATAAAGATTAGTGTTTTGAATTTAATGTATACATTTAATGCATTTATTAGTCTAATTGAGCACTTAAATTCGTTTGAGCAAAACTCCACAGTTGAAAGTTTTGGTGCCATTTAAAATTCACGGAAAAACTACCACATATAAGCACTGTGGAGTTTTTCTCTCATTGCAGCTTGTAGGGTCATAAGTCCCGAATCGAATTCGGGAATCATGTCCCACCTTGAAATTTGTGATGACCGATATGAGTTCTTACCAGTGTGAAGAGGTACAAACCCATTTTGAGGTGTGGAAATACAAACTCGCGCAAATGGATAAGATTCGGCCCAAATGTTGCCAAAAACCTAGTAAAATGAATGCCTTCAAGTGAGTTTGACCTCGTAATATAAATTTTGTACTATGTTTAGTTTTTTGCCAGTTTTACATTTGGTATTGTTTATTTGACAATTTTTTTTGTAAATATATAGGCAATGATTAATGAATTTTTTTAAGAAAATGTGTTAGATTTTTATTTAAGCGGTCTTGGTTAAACAAAGTTAGGGTGTATACTTACTTTTGTGACTGAGTGTATGTGTATGTCATGTTGATATAATATGAAGAAAAAAAGAGAAACTTTTACATTATATGCTACATTCCAAATTTAGAGAAGTATTGAAGTACCCTGTGGCGCAATGGTTAGTGCGATGGACTATGATGAGATCTAGATTCGTATCCCATAACCTAAAAACAATTTTTTCAGGGCTACAGCATATTGCGAGGTAAATAAAAAATAACTGCTTCTTACAATAAATTTTCTATATAATACTTTGTATTAAATAGTGCTAACTTCATATAAGGGTTGGTTTACAATAAATCTGTCAAAGCTTAAACGTGCCAAATCAATAGTTCTATACCTCCCGTCAATTATAAGCTCGGAAAGAGCTCGACCAACGGCAGGTGATTGTTGGATTCCATGTCTATTAAAACCAGCTGCAATATAAAGATTGTTGTAGTAAGGATGCGCTCCAATTATTCCGTTTCCATCAAAGTAATTATATGCGTATGTTTCTGTCCAGCTTTCTTTTATTTGCGCATTTTTAAATGACCTAACACGTTGAGTAAGAGAAGGCAGTATTTCGGCATCGAAGGTTTCTTGTAAAGTTTTATTTGTTTGTTCTGTAGGGGTGTCGGTATTTTTACCACATAAATAATTGCCACTCAGTCCTTCGCGCGTAAAATAACAACCGTTGGGATCTAGAGTAAGTGGGGTTGTAAAGGCAGGAACTTCTTGTCCTGGAGAATTAAATAAATACTTTTGTATCTCTCTTTGTTCCAAAGGCAGAGGTATACTTAAAAACCCTGGTGCATTTCCAATGCGAGCCAGTCGTGCAATTTGACCAGAACATGATCCGCCAGCAATAACGCATAAAGCAAATTTTATTGTACGTTTTTCCCCGTTGGGCATTTGAACTATTGCTTTATCGAGAGCTTTATAAGTTTCCCCTTCTTCTCCATCAACTAAAATATTTGATTGGCTTTGAAATTCAAAATCAATTAATTCTCCATCAACAAAATGAGCTTCATACTCCGCAGCTTTTTTCTTGTAAGCAAATAACAGAGCCAATGGATCAAACCAGCCTTCGCTTTCCAATCCATGACAGCCTGTAAAAAAAAGAAAATGTAAAAACAATATAAGTTATTCGAATATATTTTAGTGTCTGCTTTTAATTTTAGATTCAAGAAAGAAAACTTTAGTAAGAGAAAAAAAAATGATATGTTGGGGTTGTCATTCTCATTGTACAAAATATTCTTTTTCGAACTTAAAAAAAAAAAGATTTATAGCGTTTTCGTTTGGGAATTCTTAGAACTGTCCGGGACTGTCCGATCCGGAATGCCAAACGATCAGAGTTGTATACTTTTTTTTGATTCTGAAGTTTGGGTTTCTTTGTATTTGTGAAACATCAAATGCGAACGTCTGATGAAAGTTTTGTTTTTTTTTTATTTTTTTTTTATTATTATTAAGTTATCTATTCTTTTTTTGTTTTCTTCACTTTATTTTAATATAGTTTAAAGTTTGTGCATAGTTAAAAATCTAAAAATTGAGAAATGAACAACAAAGAATGACATTTTATTACATTGACGTCTTAAGTATGAACATGTGTGCGTGATTCTGGTTTTGATTCTGCCTCAAAATTCAGAATCGATTTTCTCTTCTTTTCAGAATTAGAACTGTCATTGAGTGCCAAACGAACAGTTTCAGAATCGTTCGGAAGAATTCCGGACAGTCCCGGACGACCAAACGAAAACGCTATTAAACTGTACAAGACTTTGGCATCAATTTGAACTCAAACACTCTCTGAAAATATTTGAAGATAAGTTAAAGAATTGGAAAGTTAGTGCATACAAAGCATTGAATAATTACAAATAGAAGGTGACACTCCACAACTTGAAAAACCTGGTCAAAAGTCGATTTTCTGAAAATCTAAATTGAAACCAAAAAGTTTGGCAAAATAGGTACAAAATAACCATGTTTATTTTGTACCTATTTTGCCAAACTTTTTGGTTTCAATATGCTGCACTTATTTTTTTGTTTTTTTCGATCGTGTTTTGTTAAAAATGAGTTCAAGTTAACTGTTAACCTCATTTTTTATTTCAATGCGAATTGGCACTCGCACACAAATTGCATCTGCAGAGAACGCTGCGAAAAGCTTGAGATGCAAATTGAGCACCTAATGATAAAATTCAAAGAAAACAAATGTCATTGTGCACTTGCCAAGTAAGGCCAATGTTAATCCTTTGGATGAGGCGAAAGAGCTCTGCCAGAGTTTGGCAGAATGCTATGAGAACACCGTGGACTCGGTTAAACTAACACACACAAACACTAATAGCGACAACAAAATAAACCACCTAGTACAGGGTGTCCGGTAGAAAATGGATAAGCCGGAAATGGCTGATAGGTGCACTTTTGACTGTTCTGAAACCGAATAGAAAAAGTTTCTATCGCAACCAGTTTAGAAAATATTAGATTTTTTTGTTCAGTGTACTTTAAAAATCATCATCTTACGTTTTCTATAACCACAGCCACGAAATGAATGAATTTTTTAAATTTCTTATTTTTATAATTTTCTACAATAATTGGCTCACTACATAAGAAGTTAAAATAATTTATAAATGTTGCATCTTTTCTTTAAAAAATTTTTGAAATTTGTTTTTCAATGCAAAATGTAAAAAAAAAGTATTTTATGAAAATTTTCAAACACCTGTGGTATAAAAAAAATCCATAGGAACGTAGGTGGCCAACTTTTTTAAAAATATGCGCGTCTAAGGGGGATTGCAGAATGGTAAAAGTTTTTATCAAATCTAGAGTTACTAGGAAGTTATTGGTACCAAAGTGCAATCCATTTTCTACCGGACACCCTGTATAAAATCTTGAAAGCATCGTCCAAATTGAAAAACACTGGAAGAAGTGTCCATAAGGATTACCCTTTGTCAGTAAGAACAAAAGAGCAAAGATGATCAAGCTAAAAAAATCATTATACAACGAACGCCCTGGAACAAGAATGCAACTGCGTGATGACCGATTGTTCATTCAGGGAAGGGCATTTGCATGGAGCACAATATGGATTAAAATGTGGTAATGAAAATGGATTTGTTGTTTTGAAAAAAATGTTCCCTGATGTTAGGTTTGATAGCGTGGAACGAGCTGTCAACTTTTACAGCAACGATAAACTTCATAATAATTAGCAGTCTGTCAGTCGCTTAGTAATTACAATTTAAATATTTTAAGTTATAATATAATTGGATTAAAAAGTAAATTATTATTCTCAAACTTCTTTAACTATGTAAAATCTTTTTATATCTTATATATGTATATAATTCTCCTGTGCGTTTGTTTGTGACCCTACTCCTTCTAAACGACTTGATAGATTTTCTGAAATTTGGTGGGTGTGATAAGGTCCATCCGAGACAGGTTTTGTTTTATAATTGGACCCGGTAGGTGGCGCTATTGTCAAGTTATATGCAAATTCCGTATTTGGGGTCGAATGACTGAACAGATTTTTGTGAAATTTTGTGTGTGCGATAAGGTCTATCCGAGACAGGTTTTGTGTTATAATTGGACCCGGTAGGTGGCGCTGTTGTCAAGTTATGTATATGCAAATTTCGTATTTGGGGTCGAATGACTGAACAGATTTTTGTGAAATTTTGTGTGTGCGATAAGGTCTATCCGAGACAGGTTTTGTGTTATAATTGGACCCGGTATGTGGCGCTGTTGTCAAGTTATATATATGCAAATTCCGTATTTGAGGTCGAAAGACTGAACAGATTTATGTGAAATTTTGTGTGTGCAATAAGGTCCATCTGAGACAGGTATTGTGTTATAGTTGGACCCGCTAAGTGGCGCTGTTGTCAAGTTTAATTCAAAATCCGTATTTGGGGTCGAATGACTGGATATTTTTTGTGAAATTTTGTGTGTGTGATAAGGTTTGCCCCAAACAGGTTTTGTGTTACAATTGGACCCTGTATGTAGGTTGCGCTGTAGTCAAGTTATAGGCAAATTCCATGTTTGGGGAATGAATGGAGAGATTTTTGTGAAATTGTTTGTGAATAATAAGGTTCATTCGAGAAAAAATTTGCTATTTTTCCGGAAGATTCCGTAAATCTCGATCTGAAACTCTTTTTGAGACGGATTCACATACATTTTCACACACACACTACAATATACAATTTCAAAACGTCAAACCAAACTATAATTTGGGACAAAACAAAATTTAATAAGCCAGAGCCTTGAAGCCTGAACTACATAGAAACACAAAGTGAAAAAAGTACAAAAAAGTTTCTAATTTTTCAAATAATTTAAATTTTTAAATGTCACATCAATAAAATTGTTGTTGTTATTTTGTACTTTAATTTACTTTGTGTTTCGATGCAGTTCTAGCTTTATTGGATAAAAATAAAGAAATTTAAAACATGAAATCTTTTCAAAATAGTACAAAATATTTTGTTTGAAATGTCTCTAGGACACAAATAAATTTACAAAAAAAAATTCCTACTAATTGAATTTCCTAAATAGCCAAAATATTTGTGCTCCACATATCAACCGAACCGAGTGAACCGGAAAAAGTTTTACACATTACAGGGCTAAAATTTGAAAACAAATACTTGGAAAGGCGGAACGAAGTCCGCCGGGTCAGCTAGTATATACATGTATATATATTTTTATTTTTCGAAACATTTTTATTGAAAGAAAATTACGATTTATTTAATGGTTATTTTAACGAATATGAGTTGATATGGGAGGAAGCGGTTAAAACTAACAAATATGGAAGAGCAAGTGGTGGAAGTATTTACGGTTTTAAGAAAATTTACAAAGAATTTTTGAATTTTGAAAATATACTAGGATATAATATAATTAACTTAAAATTAGAAAACATTTGTAAGCATTATATAATACTAACTTACTTAAATTGCAATCACTGGGAAGATGACTTCAACTCTCTAAGTGATTTTGTCTGCACTATTAAAAATGAGAAATTGTTTTTGATAGGGGATCTAAATGCAAGAATAGGAAGTGAACGAGGCTTCTACAATGAAAATGGATATCATCCTCTCCTATACCTAACCCCCAAAAGAATATCGAAGGACAGTAAGATAGAAAAGTAAGAGAATTGCTTGATTTCGATGAATCTTTCAACCCAATGGTACTAAATGGCAGATCTAAAAGTGATGTTAAGGGCGAATTCACTTTTGTAAGAGGAAACTCATGTTCGGTAATTGATTTTTGTTTTGTAGCAGATGATTGGATTTATGAAGTATCGGATTTCAAGGTTCATGAGAAGTGTTTTTCGGATCATATGCCAATTTCCATTGTTATGAAAATAAACAACGATAAACAGTTAATATGTCAAGGTTTTAATGAATTAACATTGCTCATATTAATGTGGCGAAATAATTTCAAAAAAACCTATCAAGACGCATTAGACCTTGAACTTGATTCCTTGAATTCAAGAGGCGAAATAGTTTCAATAGAAATAATGCAGGATGTAACACGTAAAGCAGCACCAAAAATATCCGATAAATCTAATAGAATACAACCAAAACAGAAATGGTTTGGCGCAGAGTGTCTTAGAGCTAGAAAAAAAGTCTTTTCTTTTCTGAAACTATTTAGAAGATAAAACACCCCTTATTTCAGGCGAAAGAAAAAAAAAATAATTTAAGGAGATTTGTTTACACAAGCAAACCTAATATTTTGAAGTAAAAGTGCACACTATCATTGCGAGCCGAAACACGAAGGAATTCTGGAAAGCAGTTTGATTTGTAAACGGAGCAAAACTCAAAACATTTCTAGCCCCGATTTAAAAACGCACTTTCAATCACTTTTGAATGTAGAGGCATCAACGTTACGTTTTCAATACTGTGTTATTTATATCGAGAATCAAGATATGGATCAACCGTTTACATCTACAGAGTTGAAATCAGTAAAGAAATGAAAGAATCCAAGGCACCAGGAGAAGATCTTATACCCCACGAATTTTATAAGTATTGTAGTGATGATTTTGCCAAACATCTGTTAGCTAACCTAAACGATTTGTATGAAAACGACATTAACCCAACATGCTTTGAATCATCAGTTATTCTTCCAGTTTACAAAAAAGGAAATCAGAACATGTTAGAAAATTACAGAGGGATATCACTGCTTAATACAATTCGTAAGATATTTGGAAGTATGTTGTACAGACGCTGTTTATGGTGAATATATTAATTTATGTAACCCTTCTGCACAAAAAAATAAAAAAAAATAACACAAAGTTTTCAAAAGTTCACACTTATTTTTATTTTTTTTACTGAAGACAATCAAGCACAACTATTCGCAAATACGGTCGGACGGCAAGTGATTTATTTGATTTAAAAAAGATTCCACAGTCCAAACGACTGTAGAAGTCTATACCAAGAAAGAATTTTAATACAGAAATTTAAGGCGACTCCTACGCCAAATATTCCTCTTATTATGACAATAACAGTTTTATAATTCATTCTAAGAAAAGGAAAAAATAGTCTGAAGAATTCAGTGTTTAGCTCCTTTATATTGAATTTTAATTAGCACAATCGAAATACGATATTGTACATTGAATTGTAATAAAAACAAAAATAACATTAATTATATCAGTGTATGATATTACACCGATATAATACTGAGGAATGTCATTAGGATTCATGAATATGAATCAACAAATAGAACAAACAAAAGAAATAAGATACAACAATGCTGAATTCATCAACTATGAATCAACGAAGAACAAAAAATGAGATTAAATAAATGCTGAGTTCAACATGCCGCCCGCCTTGAAAGTTTACAAAACTTTTAAAAGTTCGTTTGAATAATCTAGGTTCTAAATTGAGATTTAACAAAATATTTTGAATTTATTCAAAAAAGAAAGAAAAATTGGAATTTAAGGGTGAACAGCAACAACTCTTCCTAGGTGATACCGCATAGGAGGAATATTATCTTATAACTTTAAACGAGCTAAAATTGTTTATACATACAGTGATGGACAAAACAATAAGACCACTTCGTCTTACTTTAAAAACAAATCATAAAACACATATTTTTATTTGTTTTTAAAAGAAAAAAAATTATTAATATAAAATTTACAGTATCAGGAGCTTAAATCAATTCATTATCTAACAAGATTTTTTGTTTAAATAAAAAAAATTAATAAATACGAAAATAAATTGATTTCTTAAGCGGTCAAAACAATAGGACCACTACTCAAAAAATGGAAATTATTTCATATTTCAATTCTTTTTGTGGTCAAAACCAATATATTGTCGAAAAGCCCTTATTTGCCATCACTGCACATACTTTTGGAGGCATTAATTCGACTAATTTTCGAGAAGTGTGGCTCGGTATTGCATACCAAGCCTCTTGAAGTTTTTGCCGCAACTCATCCTTATTTCTTGACTTTTTTGCACCCAATGACTTCTCAACGATAGCCCACAAATTTTCAATTGGACTTGGGTCCGACGATCGGACAAACCAAGACATAACATTAATTCTATGCTCCTAAAGCCATATTTGAACTGGACCCAATGTATATTTACGGTCATTATAATGCATAAACTGCCATTTTAGGGACATTTTCCATTCCGTATAGGGAAGAAAAACTTCTTCTAAGAAATTGGGATACAAATGCTGGTCCATGTTTTCTTTAATCCAAAAAATTATACCTACTACGTGCCAAGAAAAATACCTCCACACCATGATGTTTTTACCACCATGTTTAAGCGTTTGTCTTGTGTATTGCGGTTTGAATTCTGCGTTCTCTGGGCGCCTTACCCATCTTTTGCCATGTGATCCCACTAATTTGACTTTACTTTCGTCCGGCTACAGAACATTACGCCATTTTTCTTCATTATCTGGACTAATCCAATTAAAATGGTTTTTTGCAAAATTGATTCGGTTTTTGCGATGTCTCTTGCTGAGGAGTGAAACTTCCCTGCGGATTCTTTTGAAGAGGTACTTTTCTTATGGTATTCTGCTGAGCGTTTTCTCACTTATTAGCAATTTTAGCTCTAATTTAATGTCCGAAGATGACTTGAAAGTGTGTTTTTATGAAAATCGCATTTTTTCTAAGACGTGTTTTTGTGAAGTTTTTCGCTTTGTTCCTATTTTAAAATTTTCTGTTGGGGGCTCTAGTGCGTTTAATACAAGCTTTTTTTAATTAACCAATAGTTTCGGCAATTTCCCGTTCTGATTTGCCTTCTCTTGTCAGTTAATGCATCAATTCTCTAACGGCTGGAGAACAATGGACTCCACGACCCATTATAATGTTTTCCCAATTTTTTTTTTGCTCCACTAATATTAAATGATCTCACAAGAGTATTTTGTTTAAAATATTGTTTAAAATTTGAATCCTAGGTAATACAAAAATAAATGACTTCACTTGGTCCTATTGTTTTGTCCACATGATTTGAGAGTATTTTTTTAGTTTATACATTTATTTTTTGCATCAAATTATCTGTGCATGTTCTTTTTCTTTTATTTCATAATAGTTCTGTTATTTTAAGCAGATTATAGTAAAAAGAGCCGTTTTATTTCATTTTAAAAAGAGATAGAGAGAATATTTTAAGAGTGATAGAGGTGGTCTTATTGTTTTGTCCGTCACTGTATATATATAAATATATATAAAATTGGGATCTCGGAAACGGCTCTAACGATTTCGATGAAATTTTCAGGGTTTGTTTATATAAGCGAGTAAAAAGTTTTGGAAGTTTTTTTTTGAAAAATCCGCCCACTGCCACGCCCACTTTTTTAACATATAAGTTTTTTCGGAAACGGCTCTAATGATTTCCACGAAATTTTCAGGGTTTGTTCATCCAAGAAAGTTAAAAGTTTTGGAAGTTTTTTTTTTGGAAAAATCTGCCCACTGCCATGCCCACTTTTTTACCATAGAATTTTTTTTAAACTTTAAAGATTCCGATGAAATTTTGAGGTCCTCTAGACATTTTGGAAGTATTTTCTCTTATATTAGTTTTGTTTTCGCAGAGAGATTTAACGACTTCAATAAAATTTTGAGGGATGGTTCCATGTTTTACGCATTTTTCTTTTTCTTTTAATAACTAAACAAAATTTTTTAGATCATGACTTTTTTGATCATGTATTGATCATTTATTCAGTTGGTTGTTTTTTGTTCTGAAAAACCCTGTTTTGTTGAATTCAAATTGTAATATTTTGTGATCTAACTGCAACTTAGGAAACTTTTATACTTTTTTGAAAACTACAACAGGGCAACTTTTTAAAATAATAAACCATTTTCACAGCGTAAAATTTTTTTTGCGGTGTTGGTCGCAAATAAAAGTTAGAAATAGATTTTTTATAAAACTTGAAACTGTTAGTTAATTTGCAGCGAAATATGGCGTATGGAATAAAAAATATTTTGATTAATTAATTGTTCCTAATTATTGGCAATGTTTTCGTAAAAGAATTAAAAAAAAAAAAACAAATATCAATAATGGGCGCAGGAAGCAAAATACTGTTGTCAAGTAGGGATTTTTCGAAATTTCACAAGAATTGCATTAAATTGAAACCCGTAAGGATTTGGGAGGAACAAGGTTCCAAATTCTGAGAGCCCTTAAGTTCCCCAATCAGCATATTTCGTTTCATTACTTTTGGGACACCCTATATAAAAAAAAAAAAAGAAAGGAGTAAAGCATCCACTGATACTAGTTCATACTAGCTAGTTCACCCAAAAACAAACTAAGTTTTCTAAACTCAGGATTTCTACGTGAACTCTAAAAAGAGGACATCACAATAGGCCCATCAGAGGCCGCAGTGATAAGGCGAATTATTCCCACCTCTCACCCTAATCTTAATCTTAATCCACTGATACAGAATAGAACAGAAACAGGGATAAAAATAGTATTTCTTCATACTAAGCTTTGCCGACAAGGCTATACAAAAAAAAAGATTAACTTTATATTCACCATCCAAAACTTTCTGACCCGTAAATTAAAATTTGAACAAAAAGGGATCTCATTGCTGTAAGCATTTTCGGTAATGCAGATTCCTGTAACCCTTCTATTCATTGCTGATCGTATATTCAAACTTAAATAAACTGGATTATAAAGTGGGAATGTGGTGTTTTGTAACCCGCGAAAAAACTGGTCATTGCAAATTCAAACCCACTCCAAAAAATTGCTGTTTACATTTGATTTTTTTTTCACTCAAAGTTATAACATTTAAGGATACCGAGCAAAGCTCGGTCACCCAGGTACTCCTCATATAAGAGGACGATGTCATCTATTTTAATGTTTGTAGTTTTTGATTTACAACTATTCCTCGCTTGAAGAATGTGCAAATATTTTCTCGTCCACTGCTTACAAAAAATATTTCTCATGTATTGTATTTGGTAATAATGACTTAATCTGTCAAAATTACTATGTAAATGTTGTTGAGGTAAGTCTGTTACAGAACCACACACTAAGAAGTGTCCTGGAGTAAGAACTTCCATGTCTTGAGGATCATTGGACATGCGGGATAAAGGCCTGGAGTTCATTACTGCTTCAATTTGGCATAAGAGCGTGGTCATTTCATCATATGTAAAGGAACGATTTCCAACGGTCAAAAACTTTTTTTGCATAAGTCTCTTAGCTACACGGACTGCTGCTTCCCACAAGCCTCCAAAGTGAGGAGCTCTGGTTGGTATGAAGTACCATTCAATTCTTCAACCTTGACCAAATTGCTGTACTTCTTCAGAATTGATAGCAGAACCCAAACTACGACCAATTTTTTCAAGTTCATTCTTGGCACCTGTAAAGTTAGTTCCATTATCAGAATAGAGTTTTAAGCAATTACTTCTGCGTGCAACAAATCGTCTTAGAGCAGCTAAAAATGCTTCAGTAGAAAGTTCAGGAACTAAATCAAGATGCACTGCTTTAGTAACAAAACATACAAATACACATACATATTCTTTGATTGGGGAACGACCTCGAATTCGCTGGGTTAGATATATTGGACCGCAGAAATCAATACCAGTGGTTGAGAACGATCTGGCAGGAATAATCCGGTCTTCTGGTAGGTCTCCCATTAATTGAGTTGATAGTTTTGGATTAAAACTAAAACATGTTACACAGGATCGCAGCACCTTTCCAACATTTCGAAGGCCATCTACGATCCAAAATTTTCTTCTAATAATATGCAGGACGGTTTGATTACCTGCGTGAAGATATTTTAAATGAAAATACATTATAATTGAATTAGTTAAAGGGTGTGAAGATGGAACTATAATTTGATGTTTTGAATCATAATTGAGTGACGAATTAAGTAAACGACCTCCTACACGAAGTAATCCTTGGTCATCTAGAAACAACCCAAGCCTAAGCATATTACTTTCCGTTATTGCTCGTCCTTCAGAAAGAGCCCTTATTTCCTTCTTGAAATGCACCATTTGTATATTCCAAATTACAGCCTTTTCGGTTTCATATATCTCTCTTGTTGATATCATTTTTGGTTCGTCAATTGATTTTGACCTCCAACGGCGAACATAACAAAACACTAAAATTAAACGAAAGTAGGAATTTAAATATTTGCAATTTAAAGTAAGATCAGTGACTTCATGATTATTATTATTAGCCAGAAATACAAATTGTTGTCTTTTTTGTTCAGGACAGTCCTTTGAAATTCGAATTTCCAAATGAGGCCATAAGTGTCTTTCTAATTTCAAGAATTCTGGACCATTAAACCAAAATTTATTTTGCAGTAATTCATCCGCAGTAAACATCCGCGAGAGATAATTTCTGTAGGGTTTAGTCTTGATGGAATATGGTTCCATGATTCTGGATTAGTTAGCTGTTGAATTTTAGAGACTCTATTTGAAACGAAAATACTCCATTGGTTTGCTTTAGATGTTATCCATGATAGTACAATAGTTAAATCAGTCCAGCAAAAAGTTGATTCAATATCGATGTCAATAGCCAATTTCACTCTTTGAATTCTGCAAGCAGTAATGCTATACAGAGTTCCAAGATCTTGAGGTAAACATTCATCCCAGTCAAAACCCTTATTCCAAAGATGGCGTAAAAATAACTTTGCATTAACCACTACAGGATTGATGAAGCCCAAAGGATCAAACAAACTTGCAACCTGGGAAAGAATAATTCGTTTTTTTAGGCTAGTAATAGTAGTAGTAGAATTAAAAGTGCTGCATGAAAAATTATTTATCCTAAAACACGAATGACTTCATCGTTATCAATTTTCAGAAATTGTTCCTTATCCCCTGGAGCTACAGTGGTGACAAAATAAATAGCACACGTACCCTAAAATTTCTAAAATGAGAGTTTTTCGCACTTTTTTAACTTAAAAGAGCTGTTTTATTAATGAGGAAGTAAGAACACAGATATATTTGATTAATTAAAAAAGAAATTAAGTACATTGAATTCTTAAACAAAAAATAACAACAAAATCATTAATACGGCTCAAGTTTTTTAGGACAAAATAAATAGCACACTTCCTACAAACAAAAACAAATTAACAAAAATTTTATCATAATTAAAAGAAAATAACTAGTATTTGGTTGGGTAACACATATTATTAATCACAGCATAAAACCGGCGGTTAATAGACGTAACAAGACTCCGAAATCGTTGAACAGGTACTGAGTACCAAGCTCGTCAAAATTTCTGCCAAAGTTAGTCCAAATTTGAGGTATCAGATCTTTTAATCGCTTTTCCCACGTTACTCTACAAGTCTTTAATAGGATTTAGATCTGGGGACCGTCTGGCAATTCCATAACACTGATTTTTTGGACGGATAGCCATTCTTTCACAAACTTATTCTTATGTTTTGGATTGTTATCCTGTAGAAATGTGCACTTTAAAGGCATTTCCTTCTCAGTAAAAGGTAGAATAGTGTCCCTTACGATTTCCTTGTATTTAAGGTGGTCCATAATACCCTCTATCCGATGAAGTGGCCCCACACCATGCCAAGAAAAACATCCCCAAACAAGAATACTAGCCCCACCATCCTTAACAGTCTATATGTTATACTGCGGGTTACATTTCAATTGCCCCACGCGGGGAATTTCCGTATGGGGCATTTGAAAATGCACAAAAAACTAAGCTAAAAAACTTGAGCTGTATTAATGATTTTGTTGTTATTTTTTGTTAAGGAATTCAATGTACTTAATTTCTTTTTTAATTAATCAAATATATCTGTGTTATTACTTCCTCATTAATAAAATAGATTTTTTAAGTTAAAAAAAGTGCGAAAAACTCTCATTTTAGAAATTTTAGGGTACATGTGCTATTTATTTTGTCGCCACTGTATGTCAGCCAATACCTCCCCCACATTTGAGCACCATTTCTTTAGTGGAAATGCACCCTTGAGCAGTAACTTTGTAACTTCATTTTTAATTGTACGAAGCTCATCTATAGTGTTAGCTCCTGCCATGAAATTGTCAACATACAAATTGTTTAAAACGTGGTGTGCTCCTAAGGGGTTGTGTAATTTCTCGTCATGTGCTTTTTATAGCTAGATAAGACGCGGAAGTGGTCCCATATGCTACTGTATTGAGACGGTAGATTTCAACTGGATGTTTATTATCATGTCGCCCGAGAATACACTGCATGTTTTGATCATTTTCATCAACGTACACTTGACGATACATTTTTACTATATCTGCGGTAATATCATATTTGAATAATCTGAAACGAATTAAAATTTCAAATATATCATCTTGAAGTTTTGGACCATTCATAAGTAAATCATTTAAAGAAATTCCGTTACTGATTTTGCATGATCCATCAATTACAACTCTTACTTTGGTTGACGAACTTTCTGACTTTATGACTGGATGGTGAGAAAAAAAGTAATTTGGTTTAGCAAGTTCTGATTGAAAAATCTTCTTCATATGGCCTAAATTTATATATTCTTGAATGAAAGCTGTATAAGCATCTTTTAATTGCGAGTCTTTGATGATTATTGTTTCTAAATTGAAAAAGGCAGTTTGATATGATTCGCCAATAGTGATAGGAGAATTGCGATAAGGAAGTCGAACTACAAACCGACCATTCCTAAGTCTGGTATATGTATGTATCATTATAGTATTTTTCACATGCTTCTTCTTCTGGAGAAAGAGTTTGATGAGTTTCACATGATTCTAGTTCCCAAAAACGTGAGACTAGCTGGTTCAATGCAGAATCGTTTTCAGATTGAGACCTTTGTTGAGTAGACAAAAAACAGTTATTAGTTTCAGTTTTGATTTCACCTGATATTATCCATCCAAACAATGGTCTTTTCAGACCTAAGCACAGTGTGGTAATTCGCCAATCTGACTGGACAAAATAGAAAAAAAAAAGTTTAGCCACATGATTTTAAAT
This sequence comes from Episyrphus balteatus, assembly GCF_945859705.1. Classification (NCBI taxonomy): domain Eukaryota; kingdom Metazoa; phylum Arthropoda; class Insecta; order Diptera; family Syrphidae; genus Episyrphus; species Episyrphus balteatus. Next base: position 61,050,763 of record NC_079134.1, on the reverse strand, counting down.
CATGAGTTGAGCTGCTCAATACAATGGGTAACTGTAATTCATGTTTGGTTTTTTGGATTTCATCTCGGATTAGCGTAAGCTAAGCTTGAAAGTTGGTTCTTGTCAACAGTTGGATGGAGATAATACAAAGTATTCTATTTTTGGCTTGAGTTTGGTTGACGATTAAAAACGCTGAGGTAGTATTTTTGTTGTAATTGTTTTTTTTTATTTGTTAATCTACATTTGGAGGTAAAGTATTATAATTTTTATTTATTAATTACCATTGCAACTATTTAAAAAAAAAATTCTGTAAGAAGGCTAGGAAGTGCAAAAAAAAAATATCTTTGTTTTTCAATTAGAGGTAAAGTTAATTTTTCCGCATTTTTCCGGTCTGAAATTAATTAATTAATGTATTGTGGAGTGTTGTCATTGAGATTAGCTATTTACATGTCTCGCGTTTTCTCGACCGCCATACAACTTTTTTCACTTTTCAAAATGAAGTCAAGATTTTCAAAAAAACAAATTTTCGAAAAATGTGTCAAAACTGCCAAATAAGATCGAAAAGACAGTTTTTTTGATCTTTTAATGAGCAGGTATCATCTTTGGAACATTTTTGACAATAAAGAAATATTAAAAACATATATAAAAGTTTTGTGCTTCAAGTTAAGCGAAAAAAAAAAACAAAAAAGGTGGAAGACACTTTGGACCGCTCTTTAAACATGAATTTCATTTTGCTTGACCAATATTAGGTGGTAACTAATAAAACAAAAACAGTAGATAGTGAAACAAAGCAGAAAAGAATTTTTAAAAATAAAAAAACGGGAAAAATATAACAAACGGAAGGTTAAAAGTGCACCTATCCATTAGAAATAGTTAAAATCAGTAGAACCGCTCTCCGCAAAATTGAAAAAGCATATTCCAATAAAACCGTTAAGGATTTATCGAAATTTTCTTTGTGTGAAGGATCAAAATGTATAAAAGATTAAGTTCTGATCCTCTGGAACCACTAAACCACTGGAATTTTCAACTAATGAGGCATTATCATTGATGAATGATGCTTTTCTGTCGGAACACATAAAACAAGTTAAATGCAAAAAGCAAGCAAGTGTAAAAGGCCAGAAATAGGGTCACGAAGAAATTTAGAGAATTATTATCTTGAAAAACATAGAAGGTAATATAAACACAGCTGTTTTTAATAGGCTCTTATGTTTCAAGTTTGCATCGCACAAAAAGGAGTTACTTTTTTAAATTATCCGCAGATATTTTTAAAGGTGATGCCATTTTTTATGATTGTGAAGCATATTTAATTAAAATCATTGCTAAAATTTTAATTTAAAGCATGATATTGAGAAAATAAATCATGTATGTCACCTGTCAAAAACGTGTGTAAAAGTTCTATTTCTTAATAAAAACTAATTATTCTGCCTCTCTTTTTTCGTGAATAGCAATAGAGTTTTTATTTATTGAGATTTTTCAAGCGTTTTTTAAAATAATTAAGTATATCCAATCATAGAATATGTTTACGGAAACATAAATACTATAAAAATGCATTTTCTTCATCACTATTTTGACCCACTTTTTGCAGAAATTATAGATTTCTTTTTAAAAAATCTTTCTTTTTTATAGAATTTTATCTATTCACATTCATTTGTTTAAAACTGTTTAGAAAAAAAGTCGATTTAACGCGAGTTATTAATTTTGTCCAGCTAGATTCGTGATTGGCCACACTGTGCTAAGGGAGCAAATGCTAGCTTTTGCCAAGTAAAATACTGTTTATTTGAACTTTTTGTGCCTTTGTTTTATTTAAATTTACTAGAAAAAGAAAATCACTGCTATTATTTTGACCGCTTAATTTTTAGGTTTATTTTGTTTTTGGATTATTGCTTAGCTATTAGCAATAAATTAAATTTCATTCATAATAGTTTTACTATTAAACTCTTTTTATGTTTTATATTTTATTTGAAATATTTTTCGATGCACTGCTATTTTTTTGACCGCAGCTGTATGTATCATTATAGTATTTTTCACATGCTTCTTCTTCTGGAGAAAGAGTTTGATGAGTTTCACATGATTCTAGTTCCCAAAAACGTGAGACTAGCTGGTTCAATGCAGAATCGTTTTCAGATTGAGACCTTTGTTGAGTAGACAAAAAACAGTTATTAGTTTCAGTTTTGATTTCACCTGATATTATCCATCCAAACAATGGTCTTTTCAGACCTAATTGTTGAATTACTTGACTTTTGGGTATGTTAGAAATAGTTTTTACGCTTGATGCGTCATTGAGTGTATGCCATGCTTGTTGTTCTGCTAATGGAGAATTTGAAAAATCTTGAATTGAATAAGGTGAGCTTACTGGCTCCTTCGAAGAAAATAGTGAGTGATTTTGTTTCTGATTAGTTCCATTTGGATGCGGATTATATTTTGATAACTGTTGATCTCGGTGTAATAGTGTATGATGATTACCTTAGCAGTTTCTACACTTACTAGACTGACAATTCCGAACTCCATGTCCCGGCTTGAGACAATTTTAACATAATTAAGCGGTTTTACTAAATTGTAGCAATCATTTTGAGATTTGGATGTAAAATTATTACAAGTTTAAAGAACTTTGACAACCTAGTGTGCAAAACGGACAGTTTGTGGATTGTGTTACTTGGAACGAGTGAGGTCTTTGCTGATAACGAACTGTTTTGAAATTTTTATCTTGCGGTTTGTGAGAGGAATGTTGTCTTTTGTTTAATTCTATTAATTCTAACGTTCTGCATCTTTATTGTACGAAGTTTGAAAAATCTTCCCATGTCGGAAGATTTGCTTTACCTGTTCAGTGTTTGGATCGGAAGCAGCCTTTTTTTTTATCTGAGAGTCATCAAGTTTGGTGACATGTTCCTCCCATAATGAAGCAGTAAAAGAGTCCAATTTTGATGTAACCAAAGCGAGTAATAGTCCATCAGCCACTTGCTCCTTTATTGATAAAGACAAAAGAGCCCTCATGTTAGAATTAATTGTATTGTTAATGGATACAAGATGATTCCCTGAAGCAAAGGGAATATTTAAATCAATTATATTACCAATGTGTATACGATACAGATAACTTTTATTGTGATCCTGATTCCTTAGTTTACGTAATGCTTCTGAATAGTTTTCTGCAGTTGGTTCTAATGACCTTATGCATTCGTAAACGTTACCTTCGAGTAAATTTCGTAGACAGTGGAATGTATCACGAGGATCAGAAACCTTTTCCTCAACCATGCTTGAGTACATACTCCACCAATCTAACAATTTGTCAGGTTCACCAGAGAAAACTTTTAATTTGCGTTTTGGAAGGTCTGAGTGCGCACTAGTTGAAGCGCCAAAAAATGTAGTATTACTAGCCGATTGACGATCAACATTACCATTTATACTAAGAAGTATTTTAGATTTGAGCTCTGAATAAGAGTCTTCAAAATTATCACGTTCTGATGATTCATTTGTTCCGCCTTCTTCAAGTTGGGATTGAATTGCATTGAAATTATTAAAATAACTTTCTAATAGACCTAATTTCGTTTCCAATTCAAAACAATTCATTTTTTTTTATCTTTTCATCATTCAAGAGCCCTTTGATTCGACTCAATTGTCCTTTTATAACACCCCGGAGGGCTTTTAATTTCTTAATAATTGCATCAGCCATGACACTAAATATTTATTGATTGATATGATTTAATTAAAACAATAAAGACAAACGAATAAGTATGTGTTAAAAATGTCAATAAACAAGTTTGTTTTGCTTGATAATCCTTGTCTGTTTTCTCATCTGGGGGTAGATGCAATACAACTGTGGGGGATTTTCTTTAAACATATAAAATTAATCGCAAACAACAACTTCTTTTCTCGATGGTTCTTTATTGAGTGTCAAATAAATATTCTTAAAACTAACATTTCTTGTACTTGAGAATTTAGAATAGCGGGATTCGCTATTTACCACTAAAAGAGTGGGGAAGATCATTCGATTTTGGTTGACAAATACTGATGTAGTTATATTTCTTTCATTAGTATATAAAGTAAATAGAGTACGTTATTACAGTAGAAGCCGTAAAACGTGTACGGTTTTGATTAAATAATTCTACACAACTATATTTTCGTTCGCTTTTGATATAGCATTTCCAATTGCTTCTCTAGTGCTTCGCAATAGTTCTCAAGGGTGGTTAAGCGTTCCGTAAGGTGATGTCTTTGGGACCGCAATAGCTGTATTTCAGCTGAGACAGCAGAGACATCGGATTTTGTTGCTATATTTTTTAGATGCTCCGCCAGGCAACCGTCAATAATTGCTTTTAATAGAATTGCATCCATTATGTCGGGACTTTTTTGCAATGAGACGTTTTTTTGTGTTGATTTTTTGCTTCTTGGGGATTTATTCGGCGATATTTCCGCCAAATTCCTCTTCCCTTGCATATATTAATTTACACAGCAAACAAAAAAATGGCTGCCTTTTGCTCAAAATTCAAAAGTTAACTTATCCTACCTTTTGAATAATGTTCTGTGCAATATTCCACTTAATTGTTGATTAATTTAGTTTCAAAATTGTTGTCAAACAAAAATTTTATATTAATTAGTTTAGATTTAAAAAAATAAAAATAATTTAACCAGAGGACTAAGAAACTTTGACTTTCGCTTATCTCTCTCACTCTCACATGGCTTTATTTTTAGGTCATTAGATTCAGCATCAAAAAATACCTTAAAAACATTGTGTCATATGATGATATTCGACAGACAATTTTTTTCAAGATATTTTTTACCTTCAACCCCCCACCCCCCCCCCCCCCCCCCTCTCTTGTCCGCGAAAAAACACCATTCCACCTAACTTTTTTTGTCCTTGGTTCTTATCCCAAAAGCAAACAAACTCTTACCTGTACTATAGGACGACCTACCCTCATCGTTATACCTGTTGAGAGTTATATTTTTGAATACGCGTCCCTGCAATCCTAAGAGTTCTAAAAAAATAATTTGTCATAGGAAATTTAATTTGAAAATTTTAATTTTCCGGATTTTTAAAATTTTAAGTTTGAGTAGGGTAAACAAAGGTGACTTTAGAAAAAGGGCAAACATCTATTTTCTAAGAAAAACGTGATAGAAAAAAATTTGAAATTGGAATCGATAGCTATTATTAATATATGAAAGCCACACATACAAATAAAAACTGTAAAAAATCTACAATTTGAGATATAGTCTTTTTAAAGTCATGGCACTCAAATTCTATATTTGAGAAATAATTCAACAAAAATCAGAATTAAAGATTTTTTAAATAATTTTTATTTGATAAGTTAGAAAAAATAAAATAACTTGACACGTATCTGTCAAATTTTTAATTTAACTTACCGTTTTCGCGGAGGGAATTTTTTAAAAGTACTTATTTTGTATTTCAATATATTAAAGGAGAAAACCCTGTCATAGGACGTATTATCCACGTCTTTATACCAGTTGAGAGCTATATTTTCCTAAGGGTAGTGTCTAAAGAAACAGTTTGCACATGGGTTGCCTGGCGACATCCTGTCAAAGCATTGCCACGCTTTAAAGTTCATATTTTAAGTTTTTTTTCGACAACGTCACCCTGCTTATATGGTAGAGTTGTAAAAAAAAGTATTTCAGAGAAAATTAAATTTAAAAACTTAAATATTCAGGGTTTTTAGAAATTTGACATTTTAGAAGGGGAAACTGAGGTAAATTTAGAAAAAAGTCAAAAAGCTATTTCCTTAACAAAAAGTGGTAGAAAAAAGATTGATACTGGAATCGATAGATATTGTTAAATTATATAAGTCACACATACAAACCAAAAAAGTAAAAATCTGCTACTCGAGATATGTTTGAGAAATAATTCAGCAAAAATCAGCACGAAAGGTATTTGAAATAATGTTTATTTAATTAGAGAGCATACACAAAATAACTTGACACGTATCTGCCAAATTTTTGATTTGACTTAGTTTTTGGATCCTGTGTATTTTAGAAGAATTACAGATTTTTACAATTCAATTTAGAAGAATTTTACAATTCACTTCACCGTAACAGTGAATTGAATTGTAAAAATCTGTAATTCTTCTTAAATACACAGGAGTCAAAAACTAAGTCAAATCAAAAATTTGGACGCGTAGGGATTCAGAAATCAAAACTGAAACAAAAGTGGCCGAATTTTTTATTTAGTACTTTTTAGTACCGGCAGTCATGACTATTTGTCATGATAAGTTTGGGAATCGCTTTTTTATTTATTGTGAAGTGATAAAATGAAAAATTGCTGTGAAAACTGAAATGATATTTTCTTTATCACTTCACAGCTTCACAGATCGGGAATTGACCCTGTCGCTATAACCAGTTCCTAAAGTTTGAATTTCCTTATATTTAAAAACTAATGAACTCACCGAGAACAATATCGTCTGTATTAATCCAGGGAAATTTACTTTTGATTTTCTCTACTGTTAGCAATTCACTGCGAACACCCAACTCGTTTTGTATTTTGAAAATGCTTTTTAAAACTTCAACATTTTTCTCAGATGCAAGCCGTATGGACCCAAAAGGTGTAAAATTTAAATTCACACTCCCCAAATGGTGCTTAATATCTCTTAGGAAATCAGCCCCATACATAGCCATTTGAAGATTCTCAGGAACTAAAAAGTTGAAATTTAATCCATTGTATGATCGAGCAGCAGAGGATTTTCTGTACTAATTAAATTAGAAAGTCAATTAGATTCGTTTTGTATTTAAAAAACATTACCGTGGGATCCTTTTCAATAACAACAACATTTAAACCACTTCTTGCCTTTTCTTTAAGCCAAAATGCAATAGATAAACCTATACAACCGCCTCCAATAATTACAACATCACAATGGGTTTGAAATTCGCTTTCTGTTGGATCAATTCTTTTCTTCAAATTCTTATCAGGAACTTCATCTGTGGACTTAGGGATTGTTTTGAAATAATCTTTAATTGGTTTGAAATCTCTTGTGATAATGTTGAGAGATCTTCGCAAAGGGTTGTGGGGATCTGTTTCAAATTCATCATTTTTCAATAACTTCGCAGCGGTAGATATGAACTCTTTGTTTGTTGGACAAGCACCAATATTTAATAATTTTTTTGGCAACGGTACAGTGCATCGCAATCGCATCATTCTCTAAATTAAAGTAATTGTTTAATTGAAAATTTATTTCGTAACTCTTTGCCTTCAAAGTCTGCTTTTACATGAAGACGCAAGAGTCAAGATTCAATGAAGAGTAAGGGAGAAAGAAAGTTCGAAAAAGAGGGATGGAAGATTTTTTACCCTGTGATGTCGTTTTCCAAAATTATGGTCAAGATTCAATGAAGAGTAAGGGAGAAAGAAAGTTCGAAAAAGAGGGATGGAAGATTTTTTACCCTGTGATGTCGTTTTCCAAAATTATGGGAGTGAATCACTCCTTTTTCGTGCAATTTTGGAATTTGTTCACGAAGAATTTGACAAGTGGAGTGATTTGACGTTTGCTTTGCATGTGTTTGTTATACGAACTAATGAATAAAATAATAACATAATCTTTAAAATTCACTTTTAGTGATTTTTTACAATACTTTATTGATTTTTTTTGTAAATAAATATAATTTCTTTCACAAAAAAAAGTTAAAACAACCACCCAACAATTTGACAAGCAGTCCATGAAGTCAAATGTAGAAGTATTGGTAATCACTCCGTCACTCCCTCAAAATTCTGGGAGTGAAGAATTCACTCCAAAAATTCACTCCTTTTTCAATTTTGGAATTTGAAATCACTCCTTTTGGAGTGATTATATAGCTAGGAGTGTCACTCCTTGAATTTTTGAAAACGACATGAGTCTCCGGTCGAAAATTTTGAGACTCATTTTGACGTCTCTCTTTGATCTTGTTCTTTTTTTTGCTGTTTTGCTTTAATTGATTTCGTCGGTGGCAGAGTTCGCTTCGTCGGATGTATATTATTTGGGTGTATACTAACTTTTATTAATTTATTTAAATGTTTTTGTTGCACATAGAGCCCCCTGATGTTGTTTTTTGTATATTTTGGTGCTTTTTTTTAAATAAAAATAGATACGAAAACGAGAACAAGATAAAATAAAAAAAATAGCTGTCAAATTTGCGTCTTATAAAAATTACTACGTGTAGAAGCGCGCGACTTACCGAAGGGAAAATCAAAAGAAAGGAAATTCGAAGATAATTTCTGCGCCTTGTGTCTTCATGTAAAAGCAGACAAAGGAACCCCTTTTCGACTTCGTTTTTAAAATAAAGCCGAAATGGAGAACTTCTCGCTTAATAATTGTTTGTATTGAAAACAAAACCAACACTAGCTTTTTTGTTTTAATTAGCTTTGGAAACAATTATTTGTATCTTTTCTCCAATCCAACGAAAAGCCCCATTAGGCATATTTATAAGGTAAACTGGGGTCGAATTGATACCCCTTTTGTATGACCGATTTAGAGATCGAATTGAATCTGAATTGAAATTTCGATCCACCCCTCAAGCAAACGAGTCCTTTGTATATAAAATCTTTGTATATAAAATCTATTACCCCGTTTGTATGGCGATTTGAATCAGGATTTAGGTCTATTACCCCGTTTGTATGACCGATTTAAAGATCGAATTGAAACTGAATCGAAATTTCGATCCAGGTGTATGGAAGTACCAGATCGAGGAATCGAATTGAAATAGAATCGAAAACACAATTTTTCTTTTAAATATATTTGCAGTACAATAGAAAAATCTAACCAAAAACAAAGTGCAAGTAAAACTAGATATCATATAGTAAAATTTGCAAATAAGAGTAAAATTTACAAATAAGAAGACAATCACACACAATTTCCACCATAAATTATACATCGAGTATTCAATTCGTTTGGTATATATGCATATTTTCGATTCGATTCAGCTCCCCGAGTCGGATCGGATCGACAAATCCGGATTCAATTCGATTCAGGTATATAAAGACCTAAATCCTGATTCAATTCGGATTCAAATCGCCATACAAACGGGGTATATATATACCTGAATCGAATTGAATCCGGATTTGTCGATCCGATCCGACTCGGAGAGCTGAATCGAATCGAGAATATGCATATATACCTAACGAATTGAATACTCGATATATAATTTATGGTGGAAATTGTGTGTGATTGTCTTCTTATTTGCAAATTCACTGTATGTATGTCTAACGATATCTAGTTTTACTTGCACTTTGTTTTTGGTTAGATTTTTCTATTTAACTGCAAATATATTAAAAAGAAAAATTGTGTTTTCGATTCTATTTCAATTCGATTCCTCGATCTGGTACTTCCATATACCTGGATCGAAATTTCGATTCAGTTTCAATTCGATCTTTAAATCGGTCATACAAACGGGGTATATAGTACTATCATGAAGTGAAATTTTTTAATTTGTTCGTTACCTGAGAGGTCGCGAAAGCGCTTAGATCGAATTAATAATGGGAGTAAGGAGATGAGATATACATTTCTATTTGAAATTTGACATATTTTTTAGTTCGCGGATGCCGACGGAGGTCGGACTTGTTTGCTGGAAGGGTATAGATTTTACCCTTCAAGCAAGAATACGGAGTTCAGAAAAGACCTTCCGACCTCCGACCGAAAAACACGGGGTTGCACTCACACACTTGCAACTTTTTGTGTATGAACACAAAGTCGAAAGAGAAATCGTGGTGAAAAAACCAATACATATAAAATCGGCTCCGTGGTGATTATAATTTCCGTTTCTGAGCAGAAGTCGGACTCAGCTCCACCTGAGGCGGAGTTGATTCGGACCGAGGTCGGACCTGTTTGCTTGAAGGGTATATAAAAAGAACGATACCGACCTTGGTCCGACGGCGGCTCTTCAAGCAAACAACAAGCGCCCTTCAAGCAAACAAGTCCGACCTCGGTCCGAATCCGCTCCGCCTCAGGCGGAGCTGAGTTCGACTTCGGCTCAGAAACGGGTCCGAAGGCGGCTCAAATTGGTATGGAAATTATAATCACCGCGAAGTCGATTGCATATGTATTGGTGTGGTGAAAATATCCATTCCGAGAAAACGGAACCGAAGTCGGAATTAATGACGTCCGGCATTGGAATGGAAAAAAAATGGCACTTGACATTTGGGAGCATTTACAAACAAAACAGAACACGAATTGTTTTCTTTTTCTTAAATGTTCTTACTGTTTTTTTTTTTTTAACACAAAATTTTATTTTATTATATTCGTTAATACAACTGCTGGAGAATTTGCATCGCCTGAGGCGGAGCTGAGTCCGACTTCGGATCAGAAACTGGTCCGAAGGCGGCTCAAATTAGTATGGAAATTATAATCACCGCGAAGTCGATTGCATATGTATTGGTGTGGTGAAAATCTCCATTCCGAGAAAACGGAGCCGAAGGCGGACCTGAGTCGGAGCTGCGAAAACCTACCAGAAAAAGGAGCAAAAAAAAAGAAATGACGCATTTGCGACCAAAAAAGAACAATATATATTTTTTTTTTCGTTGATTTTTTTTTATTTTGACAAACAAACTTTATTTTAATCAGAATAAATACAATATAAAACTTAAAATACAATAAATCTTTTAATTCATTTGTTGTTGCTGCTGGTTGTTGGTGTTGTGCAGAATTTTTTCATTTCGCTAATGATATCGTCTCACGCCAAAATATTTTTTTTTTATTTTTCGAACTTCCACTTCCCGGTTGCACATTAAAAATCGCGACTTGCAAACACAACATTTTTCATAGTAAATTTTAAATATTTTTGTATTATTATTTAATATTTTTTAAAAAAAATTAACTATACAAGACACGACACGAGACACTTCACATATGGAATAACAAAATGACGGTGTTTTTTTTTTTTTGCCCTTGTCTTTAATACGTTCTTTTTTCCTTTTCACTCTTTTTCACCACACTTCTCCTTCGACTTTGTGTTCATACACAAAAAGTTGCAAGTGTGTGAGTGTTACCCCGATTTTCGCGGTCTGAGGTCGGAGTTTCTTTGTTGAACTCAGTTTTCTTGCTTGAAGGGAAGATACACTTTGATTTGAAAATTTCCAATGCGAGTTACAACAAAAATGCTATTTTATAATACAAAAAAAGTTTGTTTACATCTTCACTAGCCCAGAACTAACATTCAGTGGAAGTTACTCACAAGAAAGATTTTGTTTTTTTTTTTCGCATGAGTCTTGGACACTGATCTGTCTTGGAACATTTTTGAACTTCCGCAGATGATTACTTCAAAAGTATGATTCACCAAATTCTGAAATTTGGAACATTTATTCAGAAAAAGACCACAAGCATTTTGGTACATAATTCATAATTTGGTGAATCTTAATTCAAGAGTTACATGTGATTTTCTTTTTTTCGCCAGCGTCTTGGAACATTTTTGAACTTCCGCAGATGATTACTTCAAAAGTATGATTCACCAAATTCTGAAATTTGGAACATTTATTCAGAAAAAGACCACAAGCATTTTGGTACATAATTCATAATTTGGTGAATCTTAATTCAAGAGTTACATGCGATTTTCTTTTTTTCGCGTGCGTCTTGGAACATTTTTGAACTTCCGCAGATGATTACTTCAAAAGTATGATTCACCAAATTCTGAAATTTGGAACATTTATTCAAGAAAAGACCACAAGCATTTTGGTACATAATTCATAATTTGGTGAATCTTAATTCAAGAGTTACATGCGATTTTGTTTTTTTTTGCGTGCGTCTTGGAACATTTTTGAACTTCCGCAGATGATTACTTCAAAAGTATGATTCACCAAATTCTGAAATTTGGAACATTTATTCAGAAAAAAACCACAAGCATTTTGGTACATAATTCATAATTTGGTGAATCTTAATTCAAGAGTTACATGCGATTTTCTTTTTTTCGCGTGCGTCTTGGAACATTTTTGAACTTCCGCAGATGATTACTTCAAAAGTATGATTCACCAAATTCTGAAATTTGGAACATTTATTCAGAAAAAGACCACAAGCATTTTGGTACATAATTCATAATTTGGTGAATCTTAATTCAAGAGTTACATGTGATTTTCTTTTTTTCGCGTGCGTCTTGGAACATTTTTGAACTTCCGCAGATGATTACTTCAAAAGTATGATTCACCAAATTCTGAAATTTGGAACATTTATTCAGAAAAAGACCACAAGCATTTTAGTACATAATTCATAATTTGGTAAATCTTAATTCAAGAGTTACATGCGATTTTCTTTTTTTCGCGTGCGTCTTGGAACATTTTTGAACTTCCGCAGATGATTACTTCAAAAGTATGATTCACCAAATTCTGAAATTTGGAACATTTATTCAGAAAAAGACCACAAGCATTTTGGTACATAATTCATAATTTGGTGAATCTTAGTTCAAGAGTTACATGTGATTTTCTTTTTTTCGCGTGCGTCTTGGAACATTTTTGAACTTCCGCAGATGATTACTTCAAAAGTATGATTCACCAAATTCTGAAATTTGGAACATTTATTCAGAAAAAGACCACAAGCATTTTGGTACATAATTCATAATTTGGTGAATCTTAATTCAAGAGTTACATGCGATTTTGTCTTGGAACACGATACATGTGTCCAAAGGTATACAAATAGCTGTGTTCCTTTGGCCTTAAGTATCTACTGCTAAGTACTTTTGGTTGTAAACAACTCCATTTCTTCTATAGAAAAAATAGCCGTTTTTTATTATCACTTGATCCATATAGATCATTAATTAAAATGTATTACAACAACTACATGAGATCTTGCAAGATCGCGATTCGTGATCCTGATGAAAAGCAAGATCACGATTCGTGATCCTGATGAAAAGCAAGATCTCATGTAGCTGTTGTAATACATTTTAATTAATGATCTATATGGATCAAGTGATAATAAAAAACGGCTATTTTTTCTATAGAAGAAATGGAGTTGTTTACAACCAAAAGTACTTAGCAGTAGATACTTAAGGCCAAAGGAACACAGCTATTTGTATACCTTTGGACACATGTATCGTGTTCCAAGACAAAATCGCATGTAACTCTTGAATTAAGATTCACCAAATTATGAATTATGTACCAAAATGCTTGTGGTCTTTTTCTGAATAAATGTTCCAAATTTCAGAATTTGGTGAATCATACTTTTGAAGTAATCATCTGCGGAAGTTCAAAAATGTTCCAAGACGCACGCGAAAAAAAGAAAATCGCATGTAACTCTTGAATTAAGATTCACCAAATTATGAATTATGTACCAAAATGCTTGTGGTCTTTTTCTGAATAAATGTTCCAAATTTCAGAATTTGGTGAATCATACTTTTGAAGTAATCATCTGCGGAAGTTCAAAAATGTTCCAAGACGCACGCGAAAAAAAGAAAATCACATGTAACTCTTGAATTAAGATTCACCAAATTATGAATTATGTACCAAAATGCTTGTGGTCTTTTTCTGAATAAATGTTCCAAATTTCAGAATTTGGTGAATCATACTTTTGAAGTAATCATCTGCGGAAGTTCAAAAATGTTCCAAGACAGATCAGTGTCCAAGACTCATGCGAAAAAAAAAAAACAAAATCTTTCTTGTGAGTAACTTCCACTGAATGCTAGTTCTGGGCTAGTGAAGATGTAAACAAACTTTTTTTGTATTATAAAATAGCATTTTTGTTGTAACTCGCATTGGAAATTTTCAAATCAAAGTGTATCTTGTAAATGAAAAACGTCACCTGAACGCATTGTCATATTTACCCCGTTTGTATGGCGATTTGAATCGGAATTGAATCAGGATTTAGGTGTATATATACCTGAATCGAATTGAATCCGGATTTGTCGATCCGATCCGACTCGGGGAGCTGAATCGAATCGAAAATATGCATATATACCGAATGAATTGAATACTCGAAATATAATTTATGGTGGAAATTGTGTGTGATTGTCTTCTTATTTGCAAATTCACTGTATGTATGTCTAATGATATCTAGTTTTACTTGCACTTTGTTTTTGGTTAGATTTTTCTATTTTACTGCAAATATATTAAAAAGAAAAATTGTGTTTTCGATTCTATTTCAATTCGATTCCTCGATCTGGTACTTCCATATACCTGGATCGAAATTTCGATTCAGTTTCAATTCGATCTTTAAATCGGTCATACAAACGGAATAAGTATACATTTATATTAAGTGCGTTCAATGTGAAAAAATCTGAATTTAGGTTCAGTTTTGGTGTGTTGAACTCTGCCATTCTCATTCGTGAGGTTTGTGTCCATGATTAACAAATGCTTTTTTTACGTTACGTCACGTTTGTTAATTTTTCTATTTTAGTTATTATTTAATAAACTATGATTCACCAAATTATGAAACTGATGAAATACGATTCACAAAATTGACACTGAATTATGGAGAAATTTTTTTTGAATTTCATGACCAAGTGCTGCTAACTTTACGCCTTACGTAATTTGTTAATAACTTTTAAACTATGATTCACCAAATTGTAAAATTGATTCACTAAATTTCATCTAATTCTCACCTAATTATTTGCATAAAAATTTTTGAAAATCCCCACTAAGTGCTGCTAAGTTGATGGCGGTCTACGATTCAATAATCAAAAAAGCTAATAGATCACTCGGTTTTATTAAACGTTTTGGAAGTGAGTTCCTTGATCCCTTCGTAATTAAATGTCTATTTTTTTCGTTTGCCAGATCTGTATTAGAATATGGCTGTGTTATATGGGCCCCTTATTACAATGTTCACACAAATAGAATTGAAAGTGTCCAAAAGAAATTCATTAAGTTTTACCTTCGATTTCTTCCTCGGTCAAATTTAATTGAATGGCCTTCCTACCCTCAGAACTTAATTCTCTTGAATATCCCATCCCTTTCTGCTCATAGAGAGTTTTTACAGCTTTGCTTCATCGTTGGATTAATGAATGGATCTATTTGCTCATTCTCAGTTTTGGGTCGTTTGAGCTTTAACGCGGCCCGTGTCGGGTTAAGAACTAGATTGCCAATACGTCCCAGTTTTAGCAGATCGAACTATGGGTCTAACAGCCCGATTAATCAGTTGATTAATATTTTCAATAAACATTAATAATAAACTTAATTGACTCTGTTAACGTAAATTTGATATCAAAACAGTTTAAAATTAGATTTTTCGTTAATTTTGTAAATTAGAAATTTAATTGTGTTATCTTTTTTTTTTTATACATACATTCATTTTTTATTATTATTGTTATTTATATTTATTTATATTTATAATTACCTGTAAGCCAAGAATACGGAAGATCTGTATCGGGAGCTAGATGAAATTTCTTCCCCGACTGCTGGTGCTATTCAAGAGCTACGACAAAATGTGAATAAGGGTGCAACCATCTTCAAAATAGCCGCTCAAAGAAGAAGAAATGCTCAGGAGATCTGTTCGCCAAAGTTTATTAACAATGCTCAAGGCCAACTACTTGTGGAAAACAACGAAATCCTCCACAGGTGGCGACAGTATTGTGACGAACTTCTAAATGAACAATTTCCAAGGCTACACTTTCCAATAGCTTCACCTAACTTAAGCGAAGTATCCGATGTCACAGTCGAAGAAGTTAGTGAGGCTGTAAAATACTCCAAAAAGGGAAAAGCTGTTGGGCCAGACGAAATACCCTCAGAGTTTTGGAAAAAGATGGGAGACATCGGGTTTAGATGGCTCATGGTTCTTGTTTCCAAGCTTATACGAGGTGATCGAATGCCTAATCAATGGAGGGAAAGTTACCTTCTTCCAATATACAAAGGGAAGGGTGATACTCGAAGCTGTGATAATTACCGTTCGATTAAGCTGATGTCACACACCATGAAGATCGTTGAGCGAGTCTTGGGTAGCCGACTGCGAAAAATAATAAGGCTATCTGATGACCAGTGCGGGTTTGTTGCGGGTAAATCAACCACAGATGCAATCCAGAGTTTTAGAATCATTATGGAAAAACATCGAGATTCCTTGGAGGATTTGCATGTGGTATTGGTTGATTTTGAAAAAGCATTCGATCGACAACCACGAGATCTGATATGGGTGGCCCTCAGACAACGAGGAGTTCCGGAAACCTATGTGCGGATAATTATGGACATGTATGATGGAGCAGTTACTAAAGTAAGATGTGCAGCTGGAGTCACCGAAGAATTCGAAATCACAGTAAGTGTACACCAGGGAAGCGTCTTGAGTCCTCTGCTCTTTATTACCGTTCTTGATTACCTGCTTCAAGGCAAAGTGACGGACCCAAAAGTGCATCAGTTATTCTTTGCTGACGATGGAGCCATCATAAGTGAAGACCCGATATCCCTGCAACGAGCACTTGATGTATGGGTGGATGTTCTAGAAGGTAGTGGGTACCGCATAAGCGCGAAAAAGACAGAATACCTATGCTGCCCATTTTCTGATCCACACAGGCCTATTCCTGATATTTATTTGAATGGTGTAGTGCTTCCCAAGTGTGAAAAGTTTAAATATCTGGGGTCTATGATAAATAACAAAGGTACTTGTGATGACGATATCAATCATCGCGTAAGCGTAGGGGGGATGAAGTGGCGGGAAAATTCTGCTATCTTCTGTGGTCGAAAAATGCCCCCTAAGCTGAAAGGAAGGCTCTACACCGCAGTTGTGCGTCCAGCACTCACATACGGTTCACAATGTTGGACAATGTACAAAAAGTATGAGAGTAAGTTAACGGCAGCTGAGATGAAGATGCTTCGCATGACAGCAGGAGTAACAAAGCTTGATAGAATTAGAAGTACGAAGATCCGAGGAAGCCTTCATGTTAAAAATACCATCTCCCAAAAAATTGAACACGACCGACTCAGTTGGTATTGCCATGTTCAAAGGAGAGATCCTGAGAACCCCGTCAAAAAAGCAATATCATATAACGTTCCAACACGAAATAAAAAGAAAGGTAGGCCTAAAAACTCCTGGTACAAACAGATGCAAAACACCAGCATTCAGTTGGCCTTAGAAACGGAACAATACAAAACCGGGAGGCTTGCCGCCAATTTCTGAGGTCAACCCGGCGAACCCCACAGGCGGATCACTAGTGTGAAGCAGTAACGTGGGAAGGTTATGATCCTCTCGATATCGAGATCATAACAGCGCCGAGAAAAAGGAAGAAGAAGAATTACCTGTAACGTTAGGATTTTAACGTGCTCAATAAATCAAATCAAATCAAACGGCAAGTCTTATCAAAAAATTTTCAATGCAAGAATTGTAGACCAGATTATTATATATAAAAAGTGTCATGACACTTTTTTTCCAGGACCCACCGTTTCTTAGGTATAACGATTCAAAAAGTTGAAGTTGAGTTGTAATCGTCATAATCAGGCCTATTCTGAAAAAAAACTCCTAACTGAAAAGTTCCTGAATTTTCATTATTTTTTAGCTTGAATTTCGTTCTTCAATGGTTAAGAATATGGGGAAATTAAAAAAAAAAATGGAAATTTTCGCCATTTTTCCGATTGGGGCCCTTCTCCCGAAACCATTGCCCTGGGAATTTCTGTTTAGAATATGTCTGAATATATACAGGGTGTGCAATAGAGAATAGACAACCCTTACACGGCTTATAGTTACACTTATGACATTTCTAAAAATAGATAGAAAAAAGTTCTATCGCAACCAGTTCATAAAATATTGACTTTTTTTCGTTCAGTGTATTTTAAATTTTATCATCCTATGTTTTCGTTCACTACAACCACGAATAAATGAATTTTATTTATTTATTTTTTTTATAATTTTCTACAATAATTGGATGAGTACATAAACCTTTTAAAAATTTCATAGCTCTTGCACATTTTCGTAAACAAATTTTGAAATCTGTTTTTTGATGCAAAATGTAAAAAAAATATTTTATGAACAATTTTAAGCACCTGTGGTATAAAATAAATCTATAGACACCTAAGTGGCCAACTTTCTGAAAAATATTCCCCTTAGACGAGAATATTAGAAGGAGTCATAAGTGTAACTATAAGCCGTTTTAAGGTTGTCCATTCTCTATTGCACACCCTGTATGTATTCAGACATATTCTAAACAGAAATTCCCAGGGCAATGGTTTCGGGAGAAGGGCCCCAATCGGAAAAATGGCGAAAATTTCCATTTTTTTTTTACTTTCCCCATATTCTTAACCATTGAAGAAAGAAATTAAAGCTAAAAAATAATGAAAATTCAGCAACTTTTCAGTAAGGAGATTTTTTTTCAGAATAGGCCTGATTATGACGATTACAACTCAACTTCAACTTTTTGAATCGTTATACCTAAGAAACGGTGGGTCTTAGGAAATTAGTGTCATGACACTTTTTATATATAATAATCTGGTCTACAATTCTTGCATTGAAAATTTTTTGATAAGACTTACCGTTTTGCTGAAAACCGTGAAAAACCAGTTTTTGTGACCTTTGACCCCTTTTTCCAGGCTTCGGATCGATGAGGACTTTTTAGATTAGATTTAATTTATGATGGTGTTTCCAACAATCCTACGAATTTTCAGCTTGCTGGGAATTAATGTAACCTCGGATGTCTAAATTGACCGGACTATAAGAACAAAAAACGAATTTTTAAAGATTTTCTAAAACTTTGAACCTCGAATATCTTTTAAACGGTAAGATAAACAAATAGTGTGTACGTCCGTTTTGGTAGAGCTTTCAATTTCCTACAAGAATATGTAAAGAAATTTTCTAAAAAGTCGATTGAAAAAAAAAATGGAAAATTGCGAGGCGGAGTATATTTTAGAGGTGTCTAGCAATCGATTTTTCGAAATATTTCTATTAAAAATGTCTCAACATCTTCAAAATTTTTGTCAATACTTTTAAATTTACTATTGAAAACGATTTCGCAGAGTTCCTTTCACAGGAGAAAAATTCCATTGTGAGACCTTAAATATGATGAAACTAAGTAAATCGAACCATACTTAGGAACACAAAAAATTTTAAAAAAATATTTTAGGCAAACATTCCGTACTTTTTAACTCAGTTTCGAGAAAAGAAGATATTAAACTAAAAAAACACTTTAAATTCTGTCGGAATGTTTGCCTAATAAAAAAGTACTGTTTAAGAATATCAAACTGCGCACGCAGCACCCTATTATTTTGTGATCATAAATTGTATTCTCTTAATTCTTACTCTCTTTATGTGTGCATTTGAGCTTCCCGCTATGCATACATCATACGACTTTTTTTTCTATAAAACATAACTGAATTGTTAAAAGCTCAACTCATAAAAACAAAATTGCTTAAGCTTTCACATTTTTGTTAAGCATTTGAATTTCATTCTGCATTGTGCTATCATACAGGTCGGTCGACCAACTTAAATCTAAGAACATAAATCATATAAATCACAAATCATACACATTCACATACATACAATTTCATACAAATCACAATATCGAAGAATTAAATAAAATCATTAAATTATAAAGTTTTTGAAATTGAATTTGTTTTCATTTATATAAACGGAACATTAATACTCAAAACACAAGAGGCACACGATACACAAACACCACATAATTTTGGATTTTGGTAAAAAATACATTACACAAAAACACATTACTAATCTTTATTACACAATTACACTATATATAAAATTAACAAAATCTACATTATTATTATTGAATAATTCACAAACATAAAATTGGTCCTTCGAGCCGGATGAACATTTTTTTTTTGATTGGATTTGTGCTTAAAATTTAATTGAATTTAATTTAATTGTTGGGACAGAAGTCAAGCTTGCAGTTCTTTTTCAAGTCCTAACAGCACCCGAGCTGTTCGTACGCATTTTGTTAAATCCACTCCTAGTGTTGCCTGCGTTCGGGCCATTCCTCGAATAATTGTCACCTCACAGTTCGCTGTCACCAATGCCAATCTCGCCACCACTCCCTTCTCCATCAGCCTCAAACTCAAAATTCTAATCAACCAACAAATCAAAGCTCAAATCAGAATGTAAATCAAAATTCAAATTCAGCTTCTAGTTCCAATCTTCGTTCCTCTTCTTCTGAAAATCCAACTTCACATTTGATCAGCAATAATAAATTCATCAAACGAAGTTAAATTAAATTAAAGACAAATGTTCAAAACGTTATAACAAATTTAATTTATTGAAAATTAATTCGATCAAGACTAATGCTTTTAACTTTCTTTAGCTTTAAACAAGTGGACTGTTATGGATGGTGGTTGCTTGAAGAAGAGATCGATTTTATGCAAATATGCATTGATCATGCGAAAATCTTCTTAAACTATTGCCATATATCTACATATGTACATACATAAATTATAAGTAATTAAGCTTCTTATCAGGTAATGTTGAAACAAACAAAAAGGGATTAAGATCCAAATTATGATAATAGCAAAAGATAGGGTATTATTTTACTTGTTTGGCAATTAGGTAAATATTTAAACAAATTGTGCGAATATTTTTAAAGCATGAAAATAACTAATTACATATGAAGTAAAAAATTAATATATACTGTAATGTTTTATTCCGGGTTCACAATAAAACTTATTTCGATTTATTTAAACTTCCACTTATATTTCCGTTCAAATAAGAACACACTTTATTTCAACTCAATTTACTTTTATTATTCGTTCAAACAAACACACGTTTAAATCACTTTATTTACTACTAAACAATTTCCAACACTTTATTTCACTTTGTACTGCACTCTTTCACTTTCAAAATTAAACTGTATCCGGTCGGTGTCCACGCTGCCCTTTTATACCTGAAATTCGGAATTCGAGAATGTCTTCGAAGGTTCTCGTCTTTGCTTCTCGAAGCTTCCTTTCCAAGAGGGGGCGCTTCATACTTCCAGTCCAGTGGGATATTTTGGGATATTCAGCAGTCGAGGGAATTTCTTTGGATGCGTTCAGAGGGTAGTTTCTTAATTACTAAAGGTCCGTTCACATTTCTACCTTTACTGTAGCAGGTAGTGTGTTCAGACTTTTATCTTAAAAGTAGTTCGGTAATTCATCGTTACATTGCCCCCCTCTTAGGATTGTTCGTCCCGAACAACTCCATTGCTTCTTTCACCATTATAACGATGTAAACGGTCACAATGAACTACCTTTAACTTGCCTCTTACCCCTCTCTGTATACGGTAAACCACGTCGTTGATTCTGGTTATTACTGTGTAAGGGCCTTCCCAGTTTTGTTGTAGCTTCGGTGATAGTCCCTTTTGTCGGTGGGGATTGTAAAACCACACAAGTTCTCCTTCTTGAAACCCTGTTGCTGTCGCTCGCGCGTCATATCTTGTTTTCATCCTGTCACTAGACGCTTTTATATTTGTCCTTGTCCGTTGGTGAATGTCAGCCAGTGTTTCTTTCAGGTTATCAACATACTCATCCATTTCCTGTGGCTCATTTGGAACACATCCGAATTTTATCTCACTTGGCAGCCGTATTGTAGAACCAAAAAGGACTTCCGATGGTGTATGTCCAGTGGAACTATGTGTTGCACTTCTATAAGCCATCAAGAATAATGGAATATGTCGATCCCAGTCTCGTTGATTATCGTTGACTACTTTTGACAGGTGTTCTTTAAGTGTCCTGTTAAATCGCTCAACCATCCCATCAGATTGTGGATGAAGCGGTGTTGTTCGCGTCTTCTTGATGCCAAGGAGTGAGCAAACCTCTTGAAAAATCTTAGATTCGAAGTTCCTTCCTTGGTCGGAATGAAGTTCCATGGGTACTCCGAACCTGCTCACCCAATGAAAGACAATCTTATCCACAACTGTTTTGGTTTCCTGGTTTGGGATGGCAAATGCCTCAGGCCACTTGCTGAAGTAATCCATCACTACGAGGATATACCGGTTTCCTTTGTTGGTTTCGGGAAAAGGACCTGCCACGTCTATTGCAATCCTCTCAAAAGGTGTGCCCACATTGTACTGATGCATCTTGCTTTGCATTTTTCTAGCTGGTCCTTTGCTAGCGGCACAAGTATCACATTTTCGGCACCACTTTTCAACGTCTTCTCTCATACGTAACCAGTAGAATTGCTGGCGTACCTTTTCCAGCGTCTTGTTGATGCCTAAATGGCCTCCAGAAGTTCCCTCGTGCATCTCTCGGAGAACATCATTAACCTTTGACTGAGGTAGGATTAGTTGCATTACATAAGATTTACCATCTGCGGATTCCCACTTACGCCTGAGTAACCCTTCTTGCACATGAAGTGAGTCCCATTGTGCCCAATATGCTTTTAAAATGGGGCTTCGGTCGGAGATGTCGGCCCATTCTGGTTTCTCTTCATGTTCCTTCCATGCAAGGATGGGTTCGATGTCCGAATCTTCCTGTTGGGCCATCCTGAGTTCTTCATTACTCCAGCCGCAAATGGGGTCAGCTCTCGTTCTTCTTACAGCGACAACTTCCTTTTCCTCTAGCCGTGTGCAATGCTTGCAGTCTTGCTTGCACGGGCGCCGAGATAATGCGTCTGCATTTGAATGTAGCTTTCCTCTTCGATGTTGAATCTGACATTGATACGTCTGGAGTATCTCGATCCATCTTGCTACTTGACCCTCTGGATTTTTGAAGTTCAAAAGCCAATTTAGTGCACCATGATCTGTGCGAAGAAGGAACTTCTGTCCATAGATGTATTTATGGAAGTGCTTTGTTGCCAATACCAGAGCAAGAAGTTCCCTCCTGGTCACGCAATAGTTTCTTTCTTGTTTCGACAGTACCTTGCTGAAATAGGCAACGACTTTTTCTTCTCCATCATGAACTTGCGATAAAACAGCACCAATTCCAACATTACTTGCATCTGCGTCAATGATGAATTGTTTGCCTGGAGTCGGATAGGCCAGCACAGGAGCTTCACATAACCGCAGCTTCAGTTCCTGAAAGCTTTTCTCACACTCACCTGACCATTTAAAGGGTTTACCCTTCTCCGTAAGCTGGTGTAAGCTTTTGGCGATTCTCGCAAAATCCTTCACGAATCGTCGATAGTACGTTGCCAGACCGAGGAAACTCCGAAGTTGATGCTTGTCCTGAGGGGTTGGCCAGTTCTTCACAGTGTCAACTTTTTCAGGATCAGTCTTTACTCCTTGGGATGAGATGATATGCCCCAAATATTTAACCTCGGTCTTGAAAAGTGCACATTTCTTTGGATTTAACTTAAGATGTGCTTCTCGTAGCCTCTGGAATACAGCCTTTAGGTTTTCACAATGGTCATCAAATGTTTTCCCGTAAACGATGACATCATCCAAATAGACTAGGCAAGATTTCCAGGTTAATCCATTTAAAACGCACTCCATTAAGCGCTCAAAAGTAGCTGGGGCATTGCATAGCCCAAACGGCATGACATTAAACTGCCACAGACCATTTCCTGTGGAGAAAGCCGTCTTCTCCCGATCTTCTGGATGGATTTCTACCTGCCAGTAGCCACTCTTCAAATCCAAAGTCGAAAACCATTGTGCTCCTTCCATTGCATCTAGAGTATCGCTGATTCTTGGCAGTGGGTAGCTGTCTTTCTTCGTCACATCATTCAGCCTGCGGTAGTCGACACAAAATCGAGTGCTTCCATCCTTCTTTTTGACGAGAACTACCGGTGATGCCCAAGGGCTTTTGGAATTTTCGATCAGCCCGTCTTTCTTCATTGTCGATATCATTTCTTCAACTTCACCTTGTTTGGCCAAGGGGAGACGTCTTGCTGGTTGACGAATCGGCCTAGCGTCTCCTGTATCGATTCGATGCTGCACCAGTTGTGTTCGGCCGTATTGCCCGCTGGGTGAAGAGAAGATATCAGCATATTCATGAAGAAGCCTTCCAGCAACATTAAGCTGATGTTGACTCAAGTTGTCTGATTTGAGAATTTGAGTCTTTAGTTTCTCAGAGTTCATAGTCATCTGTGTGTCCATGTCGTTGATCTTAGTTATTGCGGACACAGATTCACATTGCCCAACAACTTCTCCTTTCTTAAGCTTGATTGGGTACGGTTTGATGTTAAGTATACGTACAGGTACCATGTTGTTCTTTGGTGCCACAAGAGTCTTCCCGATGATGATGTTTTCGGAACTTTGCTCAACTTCTGGTTCAACCATGAGGTATCGATGGCTTCCAAAGTTCCCCTTTAACTTGGTCCACACAAAAACTTCTGAAGAAGGAGGCAGGCACATGTCTTCTTTGATGACAGTTCTAATTGTTGTCGAGTTGTCAGTGCCATAGACCATTGGAATCTCTACATTTCTGTATTTCAGGACTTGATTACCGATATCCAAAATGATTCCATGCTCCTTCATGAAGTCGATTCCAATGATGCACTCGTCACATATATCTGCCACCAAAAACACATGCGAAAACTCTAGTTCTGCCATACGGATCGTAAGACGAACTTCACCGTACACCCTTGCTGCTTCTCCTGTGGCGGTCTTCAGACGGTAGCTGTTGGTGTTATGTAGCCATGTCATCTTCACCAAGTCTCTTCGTACAATAGAGGCAGTGGCACCGGTGTCAATTGTAGCCACGTGTTGTTTGTTGTTTATGGTTGCCTCCACTGTCAGACTTTTGTTGTCTCGTTTAGTCTGTGAGACTTGAATTGTGGTTCTGGGGCCATCGATACCAGAAACCAGCTTCTGCCCCTCGAAGTTGGTTCTTACTTGTTTCCCGAATGGGAATCAAGTTGAGGATGAGTGTTGGTTGTATCGCTTACCTGTTGTTGGGCAATATTCCTGTTTCCACAGTGTGTGCAAGCAGTTCTTCTTGGTGGCAATCTGCACTGCCGCTGGAGATGTCCTGTCTTGTTACAGTTCCAGCATCGAGCAGCTCCGTCTCGTTGGTTTCTTTGGAATGCGAGTTTTTGACAAGAGCATTCCTCCACTGCAACTTCTCTTACCCGATGAACGCCTTGAGAAGCCTGTTCTGCTGCTTCCATTGTTAGTGCGAACGCTAATGCTTCAGGAAGGGAACGTTTTCCAGCTGTTCGAATCGCTCGCTGAAGATTTATATCAGATACAGCACGAACAAAGGCTTCTGTCGCAAACTGATTTATAATGTCGTCTCCTGCTGTCGGATATGCCAGATGAGCTAACCTTTCAATATCTGCTTGGAGTTGTTGCAGAGTTTCTCCTCTTTTCTGCACTCTTGTATTGAGTTGGACGCGGAAGACTTCCTGCATATGGCCATCTCCAAAGCGTTTTTCAATTACCTGGACAAGAGCGTTAAAGTTACCATTCTTTTCTGGTGGTAAAGTTTGTAATAACTCAGCAGCAGGACCTCTAAGAGCAAGAGTCAGCGCTATACATTTGTCTTCGTCATCCCAGCCATTTGTTGTGGCAGCTGCCTCAAACTGTTTTTTGTAGATTGACCAAGAACTTTGTCCATCAAAGGTTGGTGGATGCATTTCCTTCTTCTTTGGATACTCACCAGAACTTTCTCGGATCTTAATTTTCCGAACTTTGTCAAGTTCTTCGGTAAAACTTTGCATTTTCACTTCCATTCCTTTAAATTTGTCTTCGAATTTTATTTCTACTTTCTCGAGTTTTTCTTCAACTTTCTCAAACTTTTCTTGAGATTGTTTTTCAACGCCTTTGATTGAAGCATCAAGAGCAACGAACTTGTTCTCGATCGCATGAAGCTTACCTTCGATGAGGTTTTTCTGTTCATCTAGAAGGTTCTTTTGCTGTTCCAGAAGATTCTGTTGTTCACTCTTTTGTTCTTTACGTTGTGCCTCAATTTTTCCGAGAACATTACTCTGTTGTTTTTCTAATTGTTCTCTCTGTTCATTGCGTTGTGTCTCAATTTGTTTGAGAAGATTTTCCTCGAACTTAGCAAGGAGAACAGACATCATGGACGACATATCGGAACCAGTACTTACTTGTTCTTCTGTCATTTCAACTTCGAATTGAAATGTATCCAAATTTTCGTTTTCCTGGGTTAAATAATCCTGCAGACGAATAATGAGGTCATTTTTCGATCCAGCAGTAGGAAGACCTCGCTTATTTAATTCCGCCTTCAGCTCAGTTAAACTTAACTGATTTAATGTCTTACCCATTTTAACTTTTTAAAACGCGAGCACTTTTACTTATTTCAAAATGTATTACACTTTGTTTATTGTTAAGACACACGCGCACTTTTTATTTTTTTTTTTTTTCCGCGAAATTATCTGATTCGCACAAATAAATAAGTTTTATTCCACTTTTCTGACACCAATGTAATGTTTTATTCCGGGTTCACAATAAAACTTATTTCGATTTATTTAAACTTCCACTTATATTTCCGTTCAAATAAGAACACACTTTATTTCAACTCAATTTACTTTTATTATTCGTTCAAACAAACACACGTTTAAATCACTTTATTTACTACTAAACAATTTCCAACACTTTATTTCACTTTGTACTGCACTCTTTCACTTTCAAAATTAAACTGTATCCGGTCGGTGTCCACGCTGCCCTTTTATACCTGAAATTCGGAATTCGAGAATGTCTTCGAAGGTTCTCGTCTTTGCTTCTCGAAGCTTCCTTTCCAAGAGGGGGCGCTTCATACTTCCAGTCCAGTGGGATATTTTGGGATATTCAGCAGTCGAGGGAATTTCTTTGGATGCGTTCAGAGGGTAGTTTCTTAATTACTAAAGGTCCGTTCACATTTCTACCTTTACTGTAGCAGGTAGTGTGTTCAGACTTTTATCTTAAAAGTAGTTCGGTAATTCATCGTTACAATACATATTAATAATGAAAAGTAATAATGATTAAAAAATGCATTTCTAAACACGCCGCCCCCCCTGAAGTAGTTTCAGGAACAAGGAAGAATAGCCAGTTTCGTTATTGGTCGCTTGAATATTCCATTTTTGGTGCGAAGAGACACAACACGCACCAGATCGTCCTCGCCGGGATGAAGGACTAGAATTCGTCCTAGCGCCCATCTGGATGGTGGAATATTTGGCTCCTTTATGACTACTAGGTCACCAACTTTAAAATTCGGGGTCTTCTTTTGCCATTTAGCGCGCTCTTGAAGTGACGTTAGGTATTCATAGTGCCATCGACGCCAAAATCCTTGCATCATATTTTGTATGAGTTGCCACCTTCCAAGTCTATTTTGTGGTATCTCAAGGCAGCTGGGCTCCGGTATAGCCGTATATGGTCTACCTATAAGGAAATGAGATGGTGTTAATGGGTTCAAATCTGTATCGGAAATAGCACAAAGTGGCCTGGAATTTAATAATGCTTTAATTTGGGAAAGTAAAGTGGAAATCTCCTCAAAGGTCAAAACATTGTTCCCTACTATCCTCCGTAGGTGCTGTTTAACACTTTTTACCCCCGCTTCCCAGAGTCCCCCAAAATGAGGACTATGTGGTGGTATAAATTCCCATTTGATACCATCAGCTGCCAATTTTGAAGAAATTTTATGGTTGTGTTCCTCGGATCGTACCAGGTTGTACCATTCGCACAAGGTTCTCGCTGCTCCCTGGAAATTTGTACCATTATCCGAGTAGATGATGCTACATTTTCCCCTTCTTGCTACAAATCTTCTCAAAGCTGCTAAAAAGGCATCGGTAGACAGGTCACTGACGACTTCCAAATGCAATGCCTTTGTCACCATACAAACAAACAATGCGAAGTAACCTTTCACAAACCCAGTATTTCTTCCTTTGGCGAGTCGAAGTGTTATTGGTCCAGCATAGTCACAGCCCGTACGATCGAATGCAAAAGATGGTGATAGCCTAGAAGAAGGCAAGTTTCCCATGAGTTGTGACGATGTAGCTTGACGTTGTCGAAAACAACCCAAACATTCTCGAACAACCTTTCGTATATGGTTTCTGCTCCCGAAAATCCAAAACTCTTGCCGTTTCAACGAAAAGAGCTCCGATACACCTGCGTGAAGGAATTTAGTGTGAGCATCCTGAATGATTAGTCGAGAAACCGCATGACCTTCAGGCAATATAATAGGGTGTTTTAAACTGTAGGAAACATCAACCGCATTCGAAATTCTGCCGCCGACACGAAGCAGCCCAACATCATCAAGGAACGGCGACAAAGACGATAGTTTAGAACGACTAGAGATGCATTTTCCGGTTTTCAAAGATTGTATCTCCTCGGAAAACTCTTCTTGTGCCCATAAGAGACATTTCTGTTTTGCGTAAAGCAACTCTGAGGAGCGTAAGAAGCCCCGCATACGTTCCTCTGGAGGCAGATGATTATTTCTGGCCCGCCGAACAAAGACAGCTACAACTCGAAGAACTTTGAACCAAGAAGATACTCGTTTTCCTAGTTTGTCAAGAAGTCCTTCTTGGACACACAGCACATGGGCAACAACAGTTTGCTTTCTCATTTCAGGCACTTCTTCTATCTCCTCACTAACAGCTGAAATTGGCCAAGAATCAAATTCCATGCAAAGCCAATCTGGACCTTTCCACCAGATACCTAACTGCAACAAGTTCCGAGGTTCAACCCCTCTCGATGCACAATCAGCAGGATTTTGCTCAGAGCGAATATAGTTCCATTCGGAACGGGGTAGCTCATCAAGAATCTCAGCGGTTCGATTGGAAATAAAGGTGTTCCATCGACGAGGAGGAGATGAAAGCCACGCTAACACAATCTGAGAATCGCAAAAAACAAAGGTTTGTGTAGGTTTAATATCTAAGGAAGAGCGAACCAATTTTACTAGCCGAGTCAACAGAAGTGCCCCACAAAGTTCAAGACGAGGAATAGTTAACTGCTTTACAGGGGCGACGTGGGTTTTACCAGCAACCAGTTGAACCTCGATCTCTCCCCTCTCAGATACAATGCGAATGTAGACAGCCGCTGAATATGCCTTCTGGGAAGCATCGGAAAATCCTTTTAGATCAAATTTTTTCGAATTTATGGTAAACCTTCGCGAAATGTCCACCTTTTCGAAGCAAAGCAAATCCTTTCGGTAGGAAATCCATTTGTCAGCTATTTCACTTGGCAGTGGATCATCCCATCCGATTTTCGTTTCATGCACCCATAACTCCTGGAACAGCATTTAAAATAAAATGGTGGCAGGAGCCAGGAAACCCAAGGGATCAAAGACTTTAGCAATCTCTGACAACAGCATTCGCTTTGTAGGTGAAAACGATGATTCGAGAGAAATTTTGAAGGTAAAAATATCACGGTGAGGATTCCAAATTAATCCGAGGACCTTTGTACAGCTTTCAGCGCTATTCAAATCAAGAGAAAATGTTGGTTCACAATCTAAACCCTGCAAAACTGGCCAGCAATTTGAGCTCCATTTGCTTAACTGCATACCGCCACAGGATAGCAACTCGATCAACTCTCTTTTCAATTCTAAAATACCTGACACCGAATCCGAGCCTGTCATGATATCATCAACATAAAAATCATGCAGTATAGAATGTGAAGCAATAGGGAATCGATCTTTGTAATCTAAGGCAAGTTGTTTCAGGACACGCATCGACAGAAATGGAGCAGGTGAAGTACCGTAGGTGACTGTGCACAACCTATAGTGTCCAATGGGTTCATTAGGGTTTTCTCTCCATACAATACGTTGGTAGTCCCTATGTTTTTTATCGACCCAAATTTGCCGAAACATCTTAACAATATCGGCACAAAAAACATATTGATGGACCCTAAAACGCAAACAGACATTAATCAAATTCCGCTGGAGTGGAGGTCCTATATGCAGCATCTCATTCAAGCTCGCACCACTTGCATCCTTATGTGGCCCGTCAAACACAACCCTTAATTTGTTTGTCACAACAGCATTATGCGGCAAATAAAAGGTGTTCCCAGAAGTAGACACAATCTCTGATTCTGGGATACGCTCCATGTGTCCTAATTCCTGGTAGGTCTTCATAAAACTGCAGTAATCCAACCGAAGTTTTTCCTGACGAGCAAAACGACGTTCCATAGCAAACAGGGAGAGTGTTACTGAAACTGACATCCTGTCCACGCAAAGGTAATTCCACAACATATTTGCCATCAGGCGCACGATAGAAGGTTTTACAAAAATGAGAATCTGCAAAATCCCCAGAATCTAACGCGTACATATTGCGAGGAAGTTCTTCGATTACTCAAAATGTTTTTAGAAGACTTAAAACCATCTGCATGGTTCCTACAAACAAGGACACAGTTTCTTTGGTTGGAGCGTTACCTGTTATAACCCATCCAAAAATGGTATTATGGGCAATAATGTTACCGTTTTTATCAGTGCGACGACCATCACGCAAAATATTCCAGGCCTTGTCAGATCCTAGCAAAATATCAATTGGTCCTGGAATGTCAAAACTTGGATCGGCCAATTTCAAGTCACCCAACAGCAAAGATTTATCAAAATCAAGAGGAACTAGAGGAGTATGAGAAGTGATTTTATTCAAAATGAAGGCTTCAACATCCATTTCATTTGAATCAACACAGGATTTAAGATTCAGGGTCACAGCACCCTGTGTAACACCAGCTTCTAGCGAAGAGATTCCGGAAATTGGAAGACGAGCGTGACGACGACGAAGATGTAACCTTTTCACCAAACTTTCAGTTACAAAAGAAGCTTGGGAACCTGTATCGAGCAAAACGCGACAAAGGTGTTTGTTACCAAGAGTATCTGCAACCTGTGGGCAAAATACCGGAGGGACGAATTTCATTTTGGACATGATGGCTAACAATTGATAACTAGGAACCTTGAGATGTCGAGGAGGTTTCTGAAGAAAGGTTATTAGTTTCAGCAGCTGGTGTCGGAGAATCCAAATACACAAGAACATGATGACGAATTCGACAGTGAGGGCAACGAGTTTTGGAACGACATCGCGACGAAGAATGGTTGCTTCCTAAGCAATTGTAGCAGAGTTTGTGGTCCCTAGCATAACTACGACGAGAGGTAATGGGCAGGGCAAGGAATCTGGTAGCACATGGGACACACGGAGTGCGAAACGGCACAGCTTTTTATATTGTTCAAAGAACTACCCGAACGCGTTGTTGGTTTATTTGCACGATTTTTCAAATCACTCGATTTAGTCGCGCATGCTTCTAAAGCACCACATCTTTTTTCCAAAAAGTCGATTAGTTGTTGAACGGTAGCCTTTTCCGAATTGTTGTTATGAAGAGCCCAAGCCTTACGCGTTTCGATATCAGTTTTGTTAAGCAATAGATAAATCAGCCAAGGATCTCTGCTTTCAGATTTGAGAGCCTTCAAACCACGAATAACTTCATCTGATTTATCTGCTAACCGACGCAAATGACCACTATCCGAAACTGCCACCGTTGGCATCTTCATAAAACTTTTTATATGCGCGTTTATAATGTACAACGGCTTATTATAGCGCCGTTTAAGTTTATCCCAAGCCTTTTCGTAATTAGAGTCGGTTATTTCAATTCCGTTTAAAAGTTTTGCGGCATCATCAGTCAAAAACTTTTGATTTTAGATAACGAATTTTCTGAGCACCCGAGAGTTTTTCTCTGCACCCAATGCTCCCGACGAACATATCTCTCAACTCTGGCCATTCGCGATAATCGCCACCAAAAGGAGATATTTTAAATTTGGGCAACTCAATTTCACTGCTTTTCGCAGCTGAAACCGTACACGAATTGCTTAAAAACGTTTCCAACAAGGCGGCTTGTTGCTTGGAATGTTCATCCAAAGAATCACTATTGGCTTGGTTACGCGGTGGAGGAGGAGGTGGAGGAAGTTGAGGAGAGTTATTCCTAATAGCTTTTATGAATGCACTTTTTGCATCAAGATACTTTCTTTCCGTGGCTTCAAAATCGGTTTCGCGATCAACGTATCCCTCTTCCTCGGAATATTGAAAGAATTCATTATGATTCAAACAAAAATCTTTCCACGTTTCCTCTAACCTTTCTAAGCGCGTTTCTAAATTTTCGATATCTTCATCGTCAACTTCTAAGATATACGAATGAGCCCTCGTGATCGAACCTTTCAAATGCCCACGTGATTGTCTTAGAATATTCATGATTCTTATAATTATTTTAAAGTCAAAACCGAACACGAGAAACCAACAATTCTAACACACGATTTCACAAAATTGTGCACTTCAAATGTCTATCAAAAAATCTATAAACTATCCTGAACAGCACTCCAGAAAATCCTAACAACAGCAATCCAACAAAACCAGCAATCCCAGCAAACAGCAACAGCATATATTTATTTTCAATAAATCGATACAATTTTACCTTAAGGCATATCAATACCCAAAATGTCTCCAGCTCCAATCCAAAAAATCCAAAAGATCGAGCAACCACCATATATATATAAATATATTTCAAACAAAATTCAAAATTACAAGAAATCCGATTTGTACAAAAAAAATCCGGCTCGAAGGACCAACTTTGATCAGCAATAATAAATTCTCCAAACGAAGTTAAATTAAATTAATGACAAATGTTCAAAACGTTATAACAATTTAATTTATTGAGAATTAATTCGATCAAGGCTAATGCTTTTAACTTTCTTTAGCTTTAAACAAGTGGACTGTACTGGATGGTGGTTGCTTGAAGAAGAGATCGATTTTATGCAAATATGCATTGATCATGCGAAAATCTTCTTAAACTATTTATTTATTTATTTAGCTACAAAAAATATTCTTAGCCTATTTACAGTTTTTCATTCAATTACATTTTTTAACAATATTTTAAGATTGTTTGAATTATTATTAAAATTTATATAATCGCTATAATTATTAAAATCGACACATGCTGCAAAGAGGGCTTCATGCTGACCATATACAGTTCTGTTAAATCTTAAATTTAAAAGCTCATAATTTCGAAAAGATCTACTTGGGACATTTATGTTGATTTTACACAATAATTCACTTGAGTTAACTTTATTTGTCAATAAATTAAACACAAAAAGGACATTTATAATGGTTCTTCTTTTACTTAAAGTATCAAGATCTATTCATTTTAAACGATGTGTATAAGGAGGTAGGTTAACATCTCTGTTCCAAGGTAGATTTCGAAGCGCAAACAGTAAAAACTTTTTCTGAATAGATTCGATCCGATTTATATTTGAAGTGTAACGTGGACACTATACACTGCTGCAATATTCAAGTCCAGATCTCACAAGAGCACAGTATAAAGTTTTAAGTATTTGTAGGTCGTTAAAATCTGTTTCCCACCGTCGCACAGTGTGTCGAGCCCATACAAAAGTTTATCATAAATACTTGCAACTAAGTTTTTGGAGTTTTAATATCTTTTTTTGTGTTCTTATGGCACGAATAGAAAAAAAATTAAAATTAACAAATTAAACAACAAACAAAAAAGTAATTTTTTTTTTAGTATAATTTATGAAATTAACATTTATTGAAGAAGCCACTTGTGAGCAAAATTAATTTTGTTTTTTTTATATATAAACAAAAATATACTTTTCGTAAGGTTTTTGGTGTGCTGAACTCGAATCCGAAGTCGGAAAAATTCTATCATATCACGTTTTTGAAATATTCCCGTTAGAAAATCTGAAATGTCGTTTTTTAACAGTTTTCGAGGTTATGTTTTTGAACGTAGTGATTTATTTTAAATAAATTTGTGACAGTTTCTAAAAGAACTAAATGTTTTCTTTTAAAGCCCGTTTAAATCTTTTCAATATCTTTTTTCTACTTTGAGAAATCTTAAGTTGAAGTCAACTTGTTTTGTTTATCTTCTCTATACAAAAAATCGTATGCTTATTTGAGTTTCATAGCAAATCTCGAATAGTTTTTTGTCAATCGCTTTCAAATTTTGAAATAACGTTTTATTTGCATTTTCGTAAATTCTTATATCGGCGAGGTTGGTAAATACGCTATAATACACAGTAGAGCGTGGCCGGGTCAAGTAATTATATTAAAAATTTAGTATGCAGAAAAATATAATTTTTTTTCTTATTGAAAACAATATTTAAAATATTTTTAATAACATAAACAGCTTTTTGTTACTTGTGTATGGCTAAAAATTATTAAAAACATCGATTTTTTCATTTTTGTGATCCCCTTGAAGATGTTTCTCAAAAAATGAATTATTTTGAGTACTTGACTCGTAGCACATAAATGTGAATATCTCTGGTAATCGCAAACAGAAGCAGACCAAACTTTGCCAATATTAAGTATAGGCCTAAGGCAAAATAATATAAAAAAATTATCGATATGATTTTATATGTTTTTTTTTAAATTAAGTTTAAAATAAAATTTTTTTTTTTGGCCATTTATCAAAAAAATTTTAATAACTCATATATAATTCTATAAATTTAATTTTTTTTACTATACGTTTTACAACAACACTCAAATAAACAAAATAACATTAACAAAATTTTTCAAACAATTACCAAACGTGAAATATACACTCTCAAAGATTCCCATAAATTCCTCAAAATATTTTCGATTTCCGAGGTACTCATGTTTCGGAGCTTATTTTGAATACATAAGCTGGGTTATTTTCTAAGATAAATATGTTTTCATATGAGTTGACACTTCTAAATTATATTTTAATAGCAAAAATATTAATTTTTAACAAAAAAAAAAGTGATTTATCATAAGGGGACGACACACTGTGCGTCGTATGCAACCAAGTTTACGATTAGCATTGTTTATTAAATAGTCACAATAATGGTTTTTGAAAGTTAATTTAGCATCCAAAATAACGCCAAGATCACAAAAATAACTGACACGTTCCAATGATTTATCAGCAATGGTATAATTCATTATCAAAGGAGAAAGCTTACGAGTAAAGGTCATAACTTTACATTTTGATAAATTTAAAGACATATCATTTATATTGCACCAATTAAAAAGTTTATTTAAGTCACTTTGGAGAAAATGTGCATCTTCAAGGTTCTTGAAAGAATGGAATAATTTTGTATCATCGGCAAACATAAGAATCTTTGAACGAGTTATTACATTACACATGTCGTTTATAAATAACAAAAATAATGGAGGACCAATGTGACTTCCTTGAGGGACACCAGAATAGACATTTATAATTTTAGACATTTTATTCTTAAACAGTACATATTGAGTTCTTTCTGAAAGATAGGATTTCAGCCACACGAGGAACCAGTTGGGAAAGCCTATACGGGCTAATTTCTTCAGTAATATCGAATGGTTAACACGATCAAACGCTTTGGAGAAATCTAAGTATATAACATCAGTTTGAAAACCATCCTGATTTTTTATCACAGTTTCCGAGCAGAAATACATTAAGTTTGTGGTTGTAGATTTTCCTTCTGTGAAGCCATGCTGATAAGAAGAAATTAATTGATTCCAGTTACTTTTTAAGAGGTCACACATGATGTTTTCAAACATTTTTGGGATACAAGACAGTTTAGCAATACCTCTGCAATACTCAATATTAAAATAAATGAAGATTTCCACATTTCCGGAAAAACTGATTTTTGTATAGATAAATTAAATAAATAACACAATGGGCGTACAAGAACAGACATAAATTTTTTCACTATACAGGAAGGAATTTCGTCAGGACCGTAGAACATAAAGTTTTTCATTTTTAAAATATAATCTTTTATCACAGTTTCACTTATTATAGGGACGGAAAAATTCAGTTGAGGGTCATATTGCACATTGTTATTTAAGTTATCACAGTTCCTATTATCACAGGAATCAGGTAATTTGTAAACGTGAAGAAAGAAGTCAGCAAACATATCACAGATTGTATCAGTCTCACTAGAAGTGTTATCACAGAAGTTCATTGTAGCTGGAAATTTGGATTCTTTCCTCTTAGTTTTTACAAAATTCCAAAATGACTTGGGATTTTCCGAAATCTGATGTTGAATTCTACTCACATAATTCATATATGCAGATTTTATTTTAAATTGGAGATCCCTGCGGGCAGCACTATATTTAACATAATCGGTGACAGATGAGGATAATTGATATTTTCTAAAAAGTTTAGTTTTTTTATTTCGGAGAGTACGAACATCCTTGGATAGCCATGGTGATCTTTCAAAGTCCACCGACACTTTCATCAACGGAGTACAGGCAGACAAACATTTTTTTAAGTGTACATAAAAGGCAGCACAACAAGCATTTACATCAGGGTTCACAAACATATTTTCCCAATCATATGATTGAAAAAGATTTAAAAACAGAGGCTCGTTTACTTTTTTGAAGTCAAGCTTATAGGATCTTGCAGTTTTTTGAGGTTTTATAATGTTGTCAACAAAATATTTAATATTAATTGAAGAGTGATATTCCGATTCAGCAAACAGGAAGTTATCGGATTTTTCCAAAGAAGTTATTTCAGGTGAATCAGTAAACACTAGATCCAAAGATCTCTCATTATTATTTGTTATATAATTAATTTGAACAATACCGTTAACACAACATTCATCGACAAAGGAATAACAATCTTCATTCAGAGTTTCAGGTAAAACAGGAGTAAGAAAAGAGCCGGCTTCGGGGTCAGGAATCCAGTTAACTTTTGGCATATTAAAATCACCTAAAATAAACAATACCGCGTCGGAAGATTGTTTGATAGCATGTGAAATCGATTCCGCGTGCTTTTTATATATTTCAGAAGATAATTTGGGTGGGATATAAGAACAAGTAAACAAAAACGGTTTTCCATGGATGGTGGTTTTTACACTGATGAACTCTATATCTGTATACAAAGCAGTTATTTCAATAGATTGAAGGGAAGATTTAAGGGCAATGAGAACACCACCGCCTTCGCTCTTATCACTCGTTTGAGCACTTCGATCTTTGCGAAACACAGTATAGTCACTACACAAGATATTATTATCACCAACAGTATCATTCAGCCATGTTTTGGTTAAAACTAAGGCATCATATTCAATATTAAAGGATTTAAGATACAATTCGTTCAGTTTAGATTTCATTCATTGTATTATAGTAGTAAATAGACAGAGTTTTGAGGCTTATTAGTTTTTTGAATTATTAACTGTGATACAAAGTTTTTCAGGATCAACAGTGTTTCGAGGGCCGCGTGGACGATCTTCGAACTCGCGAACAACTGTATTTTCAGGCCACATTTTAGGATTTCCAACTAAATCAAACAGATTACGAGGCGTTTTAACTTTAAATGAAGCAATTTCCCTTTCATTTTTAAATTTAAACTTCGTACATGTTATTTCATTTAAATTTTCGATTTTTGTAAAAGCTTTTATGTAATTTACAATATCATCTTCAGTCGTCGATGCATCAAATCGCGAAAGGAAAATAGTTTTAGGTTTGGGAATAAGCTTTAAAATAGGTGGTATAACGTTTGAGACGTTTGTTTCAGTTTCCATCGGGGTAGTGGCAAGAGTTTCAGAAACTGCTTCAGGCAATACATATGTATATTGCCATATACATATGTACATACATAAATTATAAGTAATTAAGCTTCTTATCAGGTAATGTTTAAACAAACAAAAAGGGATTAAGATCCAAATTATGATAATAGCAAAACATAGGGTATTATTTGACTTGTTTGGCAATTAAGTAAATATTTAAACAAATTGTGCGAATATTTTTAGAGCATGAAAATAACTAATTACATATGAAGTAAAAAATTAATATATACATATTAATAATGAAAAGTAATAATGATTAAAAAATGCATTTCTAAACAACATTCGTCGAATTCACTCATCGCAAATCATTCAATCTCGTTCGAACCTAAACATGACTTCACTACAATCAATGCCGTCTTTACCATAAGGACACACGGGGCCCGTGCCCAGGGCCCCCATTCTCAGGGGGGCCCCGAAGGAGCGAATATTATATTCTCAAAACATTTTTGTCGGTCAGACCATCTACCAAAAAATTTTAGTTTTTATATGGCAACGGAAAATATATGTTTTCAAACAGATAACAAACTATGTGGCGTTGTATGCGGACATAAATTTTAAATCCAAACCACCAAACCCAAATTCAATTTTCAAAAAAAAAAAAAATGAGACAATAATATTTCAAAAAAAAACAAGAAAAATACGTGTTTCCACTGTAGGTAAGATTATTTATTAATTATTAATAAAAACAACGAATTCTCTTCCATTATCTTTTTACTTAAATAGTAATTACGTTTGAAGTTTGCAAAACTGTCAAATTTGTAGTGCGTGTTAAAATCAGGGTAAAAATATGAGTAGATTCGTATTAAAAGACGAAAAAGAATCAATTCGTCGGCAAAAAACATCAATACTTTTTCCGTTGGAAAACGTTTGAGAAAAAACTATTGCCGGCTCGTCGACGTTACATCAATGTTTTGGTTCAATGGAAAACGCCATGGTACAATGGTTTTAATTTGAATTGCGAATTGCTCTCGTATTTAAAGATTGACACATAGAATTCAATAAATAACTTTTAAACAAATTGTTTTTCAAAAAAAAAAAAAAATAATTTTTTTGTTTAATCCAAAATAATTTTTTTTTAAGTTTTCTTAATTTTAATATCAGTATAAACCTTTTTATGTAAAAATTTTCATTAAAATCGGTTGTGTCGTTCATTTAGAAATCGGTTCTATGGCAAGTAGGTACCGTTAATAACGGTCCAAAAAATATTTTCCTTCTTTCAAAAGTGCGGCCTTATTTGCAGCAAAACATATTTTTTTTTCAAAGCAAAATCGTTATCCGTTTTTGAGAAAATTGCAATATCGCGAAAATTTTATATTGGAGATATCCGTTGAAAAAGAGACATTAAAATAAAAAGGCAAAAAATAAAAAAAACGGCTCTTGAAAA
The DNA here is from genome assembly GCF_945859705.1 of Episyrphus balteatus. Taxonomy (NCBI): domain Eukaryota; kingdom Metazoa; phylum Arthropoda; class Insecta; order Diptera; family Syrphidae; genus Episyrphus; species Episyrphus balteatus. The sequence goes on along the minus strand of NC_079134.1, from coordinate 61,012,247 downwards.
TTACGTAGAAATCGTCTGTACCGAGTTTTTAGCAAATCTATCAATCCGTTTGAGCTCTTTTTTCCAGTTCTTCAAACTGAAACTTATAACGGATACAGGGTACAATTATTGGCAGTAGCAATGATTGATGTCTCGATGCACGTATTATAAGCACCCCCTTTACTTTATATGAAACGATATATTGGCACCCCTTTTTAACCATAACCATTGCCTTTAAGCCAACCATTGTACTTATTTTACTTTCCAAAAGGGCCCCAAATTCTTCTGTGCCCAAGGGCCCCAGGATAGTTAAAGACGGCCCTGACTACAATTCTACCTACAGCTATAGCTCGTATTCAGGACAAGCAGGGAATTTATCAAACGGTGCGCATTCTTCTCGATTCAGGTTCTCAGGTATCATTTATTACTGAGTAAACCGCTCAACGCCTAGGACTTCCTCGCAAACGTGGGAGGATTCCTATAGTAGGAATCGCATCGAAATCTGCTGGAGTAACCAACGGATTAGTTAGTCTTAATGTTGTCTCATGTCATAATTCTGATTTAGTTAATATCAACTGCTTCGTATTAACCAAAATCAACTCGTCACTTCCACCATTACCAATTAAGCAAATTCTGCCTAATCTTTCTGAATCAGATCTTGCTGATCCTAAGTACCATCTACCTGGTCCAATGGATATTCCTATAGGCGTCGATAGAGTTTTTAATATCATAACAGGCGCTTCCAAAATCGAAGAAGGTGGGTACCTTACTTCGATTCCAACAATTTTTGGATGGGTAATCGCTGGTTGTGACTCGCAACCTTCAAAAATACAAAGTTTCCACACTCGCTTAGATCATGGGCTAGTATTCGATTTAGTAAAGTTTTTTAGGCTTGAAAAAGTGTCCTACGAGCAACCAATGTCTATCGAGGAGCAACTGGCGGAAGAGAATTTTGTCAAAAATCACACTCGTTTTCATGATGGCAAATATGAAGTAGAGCTTCCATTCAAACCATCAACTAACTTCGACTTTGGAGATTCTCTGGATACGGCTTCAGCTCGTTTTCATGCGATTGAACGAAAATTCAATTTTAACCCAAATCTGAAATCGCAATATTCGAAATTCATCCATGAATATATCTCTCTTGGACATATGTCACTGCAAAATCTAAGGTCACGCCATTGAAAGTTTTATTTCTTCCAAGGCTTGAGTTGTGTGGAGCCTTATTACTCGTTCGATTGCTAAATAAAATCAATCTCTCTTTACAGCTACCAGAAGTTAATGTATTCTGTTGGACTGACTCATCAATTTTCTTGCATTGGTTGGCCACATCTCCAAAGAAATGGAAATCAAACATCCGAAATTCAGACATCAATGCCTTTTAAATTGTGGAAACATGTTCGATCTGCTTTTAATCCTGCGTATGCCGCGACAAGAGGACTGCTGCCATCAAGGTTGAAAACAAAAGGTTGAAAACAAAAGGTGGGAAGGTCCGGGATGGCTTAGTAAAGATAGAGACTAATGGCCTTCGTCAAGTGACATCTCAGAAGACATCGACACTCAGTATTTGGAAGACCGCAATGCTTCAAGGCTTTTGGAAACGTTGGCATGTTGAATTTTTAACCTCATTACAGCATCGCTCAAAATGGCAAAAATCTCACCCAAATCTTGAAGTTAATGATGTCGTCCTACTCAAGGAATCAAACCTAGCACCTTCAAAATGGATTCTAGGACGAATTATCGAAACCCATCCAGGAACGGATAAAAGGTGCCGAGTTGTAATTATTCGCACAAAATTCGGAGACTACGTTCGACTCACAATCAAGGTCACCCGACTATCCTGTCATAGCCTTACAGGGGGGGGGGGGGGGGGCTGGATGTTTAAGAATACCAAACTGCGCACGCAGCACCCTATTATTTTGTTATCATAAATTGTATTCTGTTAATTCTTACTCTCTTTATGTGTGCATTTCCCGCTATGCATACATCATACGACTTTTTTTCTATAAAACATAACTGAATTGTTAAAAGATCAACTCATAAAAACAAAATTGATTAAGCTTTCACATTTTTGCTAAGCATTTGAATTTCATTCTGTATTGTGCTATCATACAGGTCGGTCGACCAACTTAAATCTAAGAACATAAATCATATAAATCACAAATCATACACATTCACATACAAACAATTTCATAGAAATCACAATATCAAAGAATTAAATAAAATCATTAAATTATAAAGTTTTTGAAATTGAATTTGTTTTCATTTATATACACGGAATATTTATACTCAAAACACAAGAGGCTAGCATTAACCCGAACCATGACCTGGAAAACAGGGCTCTCCTTCATCACTTCTATCTACGTAATGATATTACGCAATGGCGATCTGAGAATCACGGTTTTACCGGGTTTAATGAATAACACTTGGCAAACGCCATCATCGCCGATCATGCTGGGGCTAACACCCTGTTAGTTACGAAGGTAGAGCTCAAGCTCATCTTCGATTCATTAAAGAAAAAGAAATCCGCAGGAGTCGATGGTATATCCAATAGTTGGTTCGATGTTCAATAGTGATTAGACGCAGTTCATATCGTCTCCTGCAAAATTGATTAAAAATAATGTGACAAGCATAAATCCTAAATTATTTGTGCAAGAATAATAAACTTTGTAAACTACCATTCGTTTAAGATATAATTCAGTTCTGAACTCATAAAAATCGAAAAAAAAAAACGAAATCGGTATTCAAATATTTTCACGCACATATATCTGTATTAATTTCACAATCACACGATGTTAAATTCTAACTCTGCTCGCCCTCCTCACCCATATCCAACTCGTACTCAAACCGTCAAACTTGCATCATCCTCTAAACCGAATTCGCCTAAAATCGTGTCCAATAACACTGGTCAACAAGGTTTTTGCCACAAGAACCAAAATATACTTTTCTAGTATTTTTTGGGGTGCTGAATCCGAATCTGAAGTCAGAAAACTTTGATTGGCCTTCGTTTTTAAAATATTACCGTTAGAAAATGTCAAAAAACGTAATTTTGGCTGTTTTCGAGGTTCTGTTTTTATATGCGGTAATTCATTACAAACAAATTTGTAACGGTTATTATAAGAACAGATATTCTTCTTTCAAAAACTGTTTAAATTTTCCCGATATCTCTTTTATTGCCCGAGATATTTAAAATTTAAGTAGTGGTCTTTGATTCAGAAACAACACTGGCCAACCAAATTAAACTTTTTTTGCCACAAGAATCAAAATATACTTTTCTGAAGGTTTTTGGGTTGCTGAACTCGAATCCACAATCAGAAAAATTCTATTAGCCTTCGTTCTTGAAATATTACCGTTATAAAATGCAAAAAAAGGGTTTTTTTTTATAACGGTTATATTTCTAGAACGGAGGCTAATAGAATTTTTCCGATTGCAGATTTGAGTTTAGCAGCTCGAAAACCTTGAGAAAAGTATATTTTGGTTCTTGTGGCAAAAATTCTGTGACCAGTGACTTGAACTTTAGATTAAGTTTAGTTTCTCTTTGGCTTATTAAATGAAACTTAAGATATCTCGAGCAATAAAAGAGATATCGGGAAAATTTTAACAGTTTTTGAAAGAAGAATATCTGTTCTTATAATAACCGTTACAAATTTGTTTGTAATGAATTACCCCACATAAAAACAGAACCTCGAAAACAGCCAAAATGACGTTTTTTAGCATTTTATAACGGAAATATTTCAAAAACGGAAGCTAATCAAATTTTTCTGACTTCAGATTCGGGTTCAGCACCCCAAAAACTACTAGAAAAGTATATTTTGGTTCTTGTGGCAAAAAAAAAGTTAAATTTTGTTGACCAGTGTAATAGCTCACCGTTACCTGACCATCAAACCAGAAATGGTTCCAACAGCAGCAAAAAACCGATTACACAAAAATATTCCGTAAGCTCCCCTCGTTCACCCGCTAACTTACCAAGCCCCACCACACAAACTTATTCACATGCTCCACCACCATCTTGCAATTCAATTGCCTCAAAACATATATGTGTTTCTTTAGAAGTACTCCATGATGAACTTAAACAACAAACCGAATCCTTAGCAGCTACCTTTAGGGCTGAGGTGGAAAAAATTCCTAATGAGTTTTCTACAAAAATGCGAGAAATTAAAACTCAATTAACCGCAAACATAGAGCGCACAAATTCAACAGTCAATGAGTTGTCTCAACGCACCACAGCAATGGAACTCAAATTAAATGACGAGATTTCTGCACTGCGAAACCGTTGTGGCGCACTCGAAAGGAAGGAATATTTAACCGACGCAATAATATTTGGCATTCCGAAACTTTCCGAAGAAAATGAAAACTTAAACTCTTTATATAACAAGCTATGCGATACCATCGAGGTTAGACCACCAACAATAAAAAAAATCTTCCGCACTAAACGGCGACACAACAATGACGAGCCACCTGTTATATTTAAGTTCTCTAATGTCACAGAGAGAAACTCTTTGCTAAAAGCAATTGCCGACTATCGTAAAAAGACTAAGCGTGCGATCTGTTTGCGCGACCTTGGACTTGAATCTGACCAAAAAATTTTTGTGAATGAGAGCTTGTCTATACGAAATCGTAACCTTCTTCAACATGCAGTGAGTATGAAGAAAAAAGGTCAATTAATCTCTGTTCATACATACCATGGGTCTGTGTTTGTGAAACGAACTGTGGGAGAGAAGAGTGTTGCAGTTTCTGATTTTAATTGTCTAAACGACATTGCCGAGAGATGTCAGATGAATAATTATGATGATGAACAAAACATTGCGGACGCAGCTTTACCTGAACAACAAATTATTTGACATGTATTTAATTTACAATTATCACTGTTACTTATTGATTTCTCTTAAACTTAAATGTTTGTCACTTTTTAAATATTCTCTTTTTGTATATTATACTCTCTTTAAACTTACTTTTTTGTTTTTATCTATGGCCAAGGTTTATTTATTTTATTTATTTTCTCTATTTAATACACACATTGTTACTGTTTTCATGTTTTTCCTTCTCCTATGTGCTTCTATAAACTTTTCTGTTTTTGTGTATCATTATATCTAATGCTGATAATTATGGGTATGATTCTACGAGAGACGACGTGAACTTAAATTTATTTAATATGATTCGGGTATTGAACTCACAGAAAAAAGGTATTCATGTTTGCCATATTAATGCGCAAAGCTTAAAACCTAAACTTGATGAATTTCATCTGCTGTTCAAAAACTCGGATGTAGATATTGTCTGCATTTCAGAATCGTGGTTTTATCCACATTTTCCAAATGCAGTATATAACATTGATGGTTATGAACTTTTCAGAGGTGATAGAATCAGACGGGTGGGTGGAGGTGTTGCTGTATACATCCGTAATGGTTTGCGTGGTAGAATTATTGCAAAATCAAACGCTAACAGTGCTCTCGACTATTTGTTTGTCAATATTAAAATAGGATTAGAAAGCTTGCTACTAGGAGTAATCTATAGACCGAATAAAAACGTAGATATTTCGCCTATCTTTGACGTTTTAGAACAAATATCATGCTCTGCACAAAACATCATAATTTGCGGAGATCTAAATTGCAATCTACTCGATGTTCATGCTTCAGGGAAATTAATTGACAATTTTAAGAGCTTCGACCTGACACCAGCTAATGTATTGACTGCTACTCACTTTGCATTTGATTCTGCTACACTTTTAGATGTGTTTTTCTTGAACAACCGAAATAAGATCCTGCTTTACGATCAACTCCCAGCTTCGGGTTTTTCTAAACATGACTTGATCTACTTAACCTACGACATCCAATATAATGAAACCAGCCATTTTATCAGTTATAGGGATTTCAAACGCATAGACCATTTAAGCCTTCAGCGAGATATTACATTAGTGCAATGGGACGATATATTTATGATGCAATCCGTAAATGATCAAGTATCTTTTCTAGTAAATAATATTAATCTTCTATACGATCAACATGTCCCGCTCCGTCGTAGAACGGCTTCAAGAAGTTCACCTCCTTGGTTTAGTAGGAATCTAAAAGACTTGATTGGAAAACGTGATGACGTATATGCTCGCTGGAAACGATATAAGCTCCAAGTTTTTTATGATAATTACCGAGTACTTCGAAATTCAGTTGTAACACATATAAAAATTGCAAAGCAACGATATTATGAACAGTTCCTTGATCCAGCAACACAATCTGGAAAAGTTCTATGGCAGAAGCTTCGTAAGTTGGGTGTTGGTAAGCAAAAAAGCTGCACATCTGCTGAAGTAGATTGCAATGTGCTTAATTCTCAGTTTGTGTCAATAGCATCCCAATCTAAACAAGATAACGACTGCTCACACTTCAACTTTCAAGCTGATGAAACTTATCAGGACAACAGCATAGAACCCTTTCAGTTCATTCGTTTAGCAGATGTTGACGTAGTTGAGGCTTTGTTGTCAGTTAAGTCTGATGCCATAGGTTTGGATGAAATTAATCCCAAGTTTCTTAAGCTTCTATTTCCCTTCCTCCTAAAATATATCACTCACATCTTCAATCAAATTTTAACAACGTGTGAATATCCTCTTTCGTGGAAAAGGGCTAAGATTATTCCGATACCAAAATCTCAATCTCAAATTAACTCTGAATTTAGACCTATAGCAATTTTGCCTTTTTTATCTAAGGTTTTTGAGAAGTCTATATTGAAACAGATGCAAGTTTACCTCAAAAGCAACGCACTTTTAAGCCCAGCGCAAAGGAGTTGTAAAACTGCCCTCTTGCTTGTTGTAGATGATATCCGCAAAAGCTTGGACAACAACTGCTCTACGTTTCTAACCTTATTAGACTTCTCCAAAGCCTTTGATACGGTGAACCATTCGCTCCTCTGTAAAAAGCTGCTGCATACCTTTCGTTTTTCTCCCCTGGCAGTAAAACTTATAAGCTCATATTTAAATGGTCGCCTGCAATGCACGGCTGTAGGAAATAATATTTCATCGTTGCTTGGCGTCCCGGCTGGAGTCCCACAGGGATCCATTCTTGGGCCGCTACTATTCACACTTTATGTAAACGAGCTTCCTCAAGTCACAAAGTATTGCACCGTCCATATGTTTGCGGATGACGTCCAACTTTATCTTAATTTCAACTAAGACCGTGTTTGCAACGCTATCCAGAAAATGAATGCAGATTTAGAGATAATTCAACAGTGGGCAATAAAACATAATCTGTCATTGAATCCAGCAAAGTCGAAAACCATATGCATATTTAAGCGAAAACTAGATACTTCACTTTTTCCGCCTATGAAACTTGGTCAGTCTTCTATAGAATATGTATCTAAAGTTCGTAACCTTGGAATTATCTTTAACGATTCTCTCACTTGGACTGATCATGTTTCGGCTACAATTGGCAAGGTCTACAGTGGTCTTCGACTTTTATGGTCCACGCAAAGTTCATTGCCTCCCAATACCAAAATGTTACTTGTAAAGTCTTTATTATTGCCAATCTTGTTATACGGATGCGAGATATTTTGCTGTGTCGACTCTATTACTAGGAGGAAATTGAACGTTGTCTACAATAATCTGGCCAGATACATTTTCAAAAAACGCTTGTTCGATCATATATCAAACTTTTCAATGCAGATCATGGGCATTAGCTTTGACAACCTCATAAAGTTCAGAACTCTAATACTTTTTTATAATATAAAGCAGACTAAGCAACCTGACTATTTGTACAGCAGATTAGATTTTGCAAGTTCGCAAAGAACATCTACTTTTATTCTACCTCGTTTTTATTGTTTGCAATCGGAGCGCTCATTCTTCGTACACGCCGTCTCTTTATGGAACTCATTACCCCTTTCACTTAGGAGAAGTACAAACATGAGTAGTTTTTAAAATAACCTTTTCATTCACTTGGCCAGTGATATATAAATATATCTTATTTATTTTTTTTTTATTTAGCTCAAGCTTTTATCAATTAATAATGTATTTTTAAACATAATATTTAATTTAAATTCCAAAAAAAAATATATATTGAATAACTGTAAAGCATTCACTACCTATAAGATTCTTCTTAATGTGAAATCATTTTTCAATCAATAAATGTTCAAATGTTCAAATATTGTACTAAGACATCTACCGCAAGAAGCTATTGACATTTATGCCACTCTGTTTAACAACGCTCTGAATAATGCATATTATCCAAAGCCTTGGAAACAATTTCGCTTCTATAAAGCTTTACAGAAGCAACGATAGCACCTATAAAGCTTTAAAGTAGCAAAATTGTCAGTCGGGACCGGATAACCAATTCGGGTTTAAGGCAGGACATGACATGCCTTAAACTTAAACATGACATGCAGAGTCTAAACTTGTATCTGATATTCAGTGGAACAAATCTAAAAAACAGTGCACGGGTGCCTGTCTTGTTGATTTGGAAAAAGCTTTCGACACCGTGTGGTTAGAAGGTCTCTATCTTAAATTAACAAGACTCGGTATAAGTAAACCACTTTTATATATGCTGTATGACATGCTCAATGGTAGAACGTTTGTTGTCAAAAGTGGCAAAGTAACTTCTACTGGAGTTTTTAAAAATGGTCTTCAACATGGAGCGGTGAACTCACCGATTCTCTTTAGTATTAACACTAGCGATCTGATAGGAAGTCTAACTCAGGCAATTGCGTATGCCGACGATCTAATTGCGTACAGAACAGCTCCAAAAGTTGAGGTCATCAGAATTCTCTTGCAACGTGACTTTGATAAAATTCAGCGATATTGTGATTTTACTTTCAGAAATCAAAAACGATTCTATTTAGGACTCTTTTGGCTAGGGCTTCAGGGGATACGCGAAGGAACTGGCGGAAGCTGGCGATCGCTGGACCACACGGACATCCACTGCCAAGTAAAAGTGTAGTAAAGTATCTTGGCATCTGGCTAGATCAATATCTATATTTCAATAGACATATGGATGCTGCTCTGGCCAGAGCTAGGGGAGCTTTTGCCCTCACGAAACTGCTGTTTTATAGCAGTTGGCTTGACACCAGGGTTAAGGTGATTTGCTACATGGCCCTCATCCGGCCGATGATTGTCTATGGATGCCCTGTGTTGTTCAACGTTGCTCAAATCTCAAATGGAAAAGTTTCGGGTGTTTGAGAGGCAGTGTCTTAGACGTTGCCTTGGTCTGCACAGAACACCCGAATCTGATGATACGCATTACTATTCCAATGAGGTTTTATACAATACTCAAACTCTAAATATGTTAACTTTAAAAATATTGGTTGTTCATCATTGAAATGTTTGTTTATTAAATTTTATACATTTTCATTACAAAATACTTAAATAATAAATCAATAAAAGAAAGATAATGAATAAATAAATTGCAAGAGTAAAACATGGTCCATCGAGGAAATCAAAGACAAATTAAAGGTTGGAATAACCCAAGATCAAAAAAAAAAAATAACCGAAAGTTGGGGAAAGACTAAGAGATGATCTGAATTAACAATATTGTTTAAATAATGAGGGTGAGTGTAATTTAACCTAAAATTTAAACTGCGCTGATAAAAATGCACATACGAGTGCTAAAATGATTGAATTTCTTGCAACAAAGCGCGTTGCAGAAATTTCTTTGTTAAATGCGAAAGTTTTCCTTATTTCTGTTCAATTTTTCTCAGCAATTGCGCGCTGTTTAAATGGGAAAATGAAATAAGGATTACGAGGATAAAAAATCATAAAATGGGAGCATACACAAATTGCGCTGTGTTTAAATGAGAAAAGTAAAAAGCGAATGAGACGCGCAAATAAACACAAATGTTTTTTTGTAGTAAAAGGGCACTTCATTAAAAAATTACAATTGAACTTTTAGCGATGATATTTTAAACAGCAATTGCGTGCTGCTAAAGTTTAAAAAATTTGTATTGTTAAATCGGATATCAGATGCACATAAATGTCTTTTTCTATTTCATGTAGCATAAGCGCGCTGCAGCAACATAAGTCATTTGATTTAACAAAGAAGGTTTTTTTATGATAAAGCACAAACAAGTTGTTCATGTGTATTAGAGCCTACTATTGCACGTGTATTAAGGTACACGTGTTACACGTGTATTTAAATTATTCGTTCCGAAGCAAGTGTATTTGTAAATACACGTGTATTTATATTTACACGTGTATTTATATTTACACGTGTAAATAGCGTTCGTACATGTTGATTTTGTGGCGATTTCTTAAAAAATGCATTATATTGAATAAAAAGGTTATTGTTCAGGTTTTTGCGTTTATTGGCTTGATTTACACATTGACATTGCTCGCAAAATTTAATTGTGAATTCTTATTCAACGCGCAGTTTGTTTATTTGTCATTATTCACTCCTTTCATTAACTTTTATGTTAACAGAAACTTTTGATTGTGAATTCGAATGCTTAAGGAAAATATATGTATGAATATATATACGCACCAAAAAAAAGTTGCCAAACAGGAAATTAGCAAAAATAATAAAGTTTTTTTTATTATTAAGACGCTTTTATTAGCCTTGTTTGTAACTGACAAAGCAACTAAAAAACTAGCCATATTAATATTGCAAAACAATTTTTACCCGATTCCCATTATCGTATCGAACTGAAATTGTACACATATGAAGTTCGGATGGCAACGCAATATTTTGGGGGTCCGGACTCAGGGGAGGGACATTGGGGGGTTGAAACACCCCATCTATTTATTTCAATTCGTTAAATACTAACGTGAATATACTTATACATATATACATAATACTTAAATCTAAATTAATTACTCTAAGCTATTGAAAAACATAGTTTTGAACTTAATGCATTTAAAATTGTCATTTACATAGAAGTCATAGAAGTATCTCCTCCCTTAATGATACCCTCCTTCTTAAACGCGACCTAGACCGATTTTCTACCTGGGCCCCTGTTCTGTAACTTTATCACTGGCGATAAACGTTTTTCAACGTCTTCAAAATCAATTTTCTTCCATAAATAAAGCAAAATGTCTTTCAAATTCAGATATTATGAATTAATAAATTATTATCTGGAACAAAATATCTTTTATTTTGATGAGATTTAATGGATTTTAAAGTCATTCAAATTCGCCAGTGATAAAAGTTACAGAACATGGGCACTGGTCGGCTAATTTAAGTGAAACATCATAGTGTTCTTTAACAGCTACTGGCTTGCCATTGGCTAAATGTATTTCGCCTTTCCGGAATCTGATCGGAGTTTTAAGTTTTCGGAGAAGCTGTCTGGTGTTTGTATCTATAAATGTTTGTGTGGCATCTGTGTCTATTAAGGCGGTAATAGTTTGCTGATTTATTTTTATTTTTACAAAACATCGCGGGTCAGTCCATGGTGTTACTGGTTTTGCGCTGGTTATTGGATTGATGATATTGATGTTTTCTAGTTCTTCGTTTAAACATTCGAGTGGATGTGGTGGATTTTCAATTTTCTGATTGCTTTGGTTTTCCATTTCATTATTTTGGGCTATGTCCTTTGATGGGCGGGACTCGGAATTGTTGTGATTTGATTTATGGTGTGGAGTGTCTAACCTACAAAAGTTTGTGCCTCTATTGGAATAAGCTCCATGGCAATCGGCCTGTTATGGACATTTTCTTGTGAGTTTTTTTTATTCGAGTCATTCAATACAATATTTACCGGATTCTTTTCCATTATTGATGCTTGAGGGTTTTGCTGGTGACAAGAGCAATCTTTTGATAATCGGCCATCTTCTCCACAATAAGAACAAAACATGCGGAATGGTCGTCGACAATTAGTTTTGTTGTGTCCTCGCTGTTTGGAGTTCCAGTAATGAGTTCTGCGGTCGTATTGGTCGGGCGACGAAGCTGTCTCTCTAAAATTTCGCTAGGCGACTATCGGTTTTTCTGGTGCTTTAGCAGGGTTGCTGAGCTTGTTTTCGTTACAAATATACCCATATTCTTCCGCCAGACCTGAGAGTTTTTCAAGAGTCACAAAATCTTTACGCCAAATATACAAATGATATTCTGGACGTAAACGATCATATATTTTGTCGACATGGTTTTTTAAACGCATGTTGGGATGTTGATGCACGAGATATTGATACGATCTTATAAAATCTTTAGCTTTCTCTCTAGGGCCTTGACTTTTCCTAGCTATTTCATCTTCCAGTTTATTTATAAACCTTGTCGGAAGGAAATAGGTTAGGAAAGCTTCCCAAGAGACAAAAGCAGTTCGATTTATTCGAAACCATTCAAGGGTGAGTTCCTTAAATATTTCGGAAAGTGCTTTCAAAATTTCGTTATTTCGAATTTTATAGCTGTCGTTTAGTTCGATTAATCGTTCAATAAATTCGCGTGCGCTGCCTGACCCATCATATCTTAATCTCCATTTACGTACAGTGTTCATGACATCGACTTCACGACATACTGTGGGTCTTGAAAAAATATGTGGGGTGCTTCTCCCCTTAGCCTCTCAACGTCTGCAGGAGGTTGGGTGAAAGTAGCAGCATTAGCAGAAAATATCGTCGGAGCATAAATTGGAACTGGGTAGTACCAATCTCTAACTCCTGGTTCTCGGGTAAGACTGTCGAACTCGTAAATCGGTGGGTGTGTTGGCAGCGGGTGATTGGAAGTGCTCGCTGATGTAGCTGCTCCAGGATTTGCTACAACGCCTTTGCTTCCATCATTTTCGCTCTCGGGACTGCTTCGTTTTTCTTCTTCATCACCTTTCGTTTCCAAGACTTTTTCCAAATCTTCAAACAAGTTTTCGGCTGATTTACGAAGTCGGGCTTCTTTCATGTAAGTGCTAAACTTACTACGGAGTACATTTACTGTCCCTTCAGTATTGATGTTTAATTTACTCATTCGCTCGATGAGCTCCTTCTTTGATAAGAGGTAAATAGCTCCTATACTAGGAAATAAATTATCTTGTACTTCAGGTTCAGTCATTTTGAGTTTCTTGGTATCGATGTTGTTTTGTTTTATGGTATCGGTGAGCACGCTTCGGTTAGTGATTTCAGGTATTATAGATTCGGGTTCAGGTATTCTCGGTTCCGGTTCTGGTATAGTGGATTCGCGGTGTATCGGGTTTTCAGGTAATTTCGGTTCTGGTATATCGGATTTCTGGTGTATCGGCTTTCTGGTTTATCGGATTCCTCGTGTATCGGGCTTCACGTAATTTCGGTTCTGGTATATCGGATTTCTGGTGTATCGGCTTTCTGGTTTATCTTTATCGGGTTCCGGTAATTTTCGGTTTCGGTTCTGGTGTTACTGCTTCATTTACTTTCCTTAGGATTTTCCGGAAAAGACCTTATGGTCCCTGCTCGGGCACCAATTTGTGATGTACCTTGGGTTTTATAGCTGAGGTATGCTCGTCGGGTCCAGGGTCAATCAAGGGAGGTACTGAACCTTGACATATTAAAAGATCATTTATTATTTTTAATCCTTTATTTATTCATAAAACTTAATAATAAACACTATTTTACTTTTACGGCGGCAACTCCGGTGTTTTGCTGAATGCGGCAACTCTGGTCTCTGCTCTTGGTGGTCCTTCTTCCCTGGGTTTGCGTGTAACGCAATGCTGGGTTCTAACCAGTTTTCAACAGAGTGACCTCTGATTGTTCAACGGTTTCTAACCGGTTCTTCAACGACTCTTAATCGGTTTAGCTGTAAGGTTTCCCTTAGCTTTTCAACGGTTGTAAACCGGTTGCTCACAGAGTTTCCTCTGGATTTCAACGATTTTTAATCGGTTTAGCTATAAGGTTTCCCTTAGCCTTTCAACGGCTTTGAACTGGTTGTTCACAGAGTCTCCTCTGGATTTCAACGACTTTTTATCAGTTTAGCTATAAGGTTTCCCTTAGCTTTTCAACGGCTTTGAACCGGTTGTACACAGAGTTTCTTCTGGATTTCAACGACTTTTAATCGGTTTAGCTGTAAGGTTTCCCTTAGCTTTTTAACGGTTGTGAACCGGTAGCTCACAGAGTTTCCTCTGGATTTCAACGGCTTTAAATCGGTTTATCTACGGTATGGTACCGGCTATACATAAACTTTAGATCCCTTACCGCTGGTGGGGGGGAAATCTTCGGTATCCGTATGGTACTAGGCTTTAAGTTAAACACTCTCAACCTGCTTTTTGCTGGCCCTTCGGTGCATTCTTATTAATATATCTGGCACCAAGTGGGTGTGAATTATAAGCACACAAACGATAAAATATCATATGAATTCCATTTTGATATAGTCTTATATATGTTAATATTTACCGTACCAACTTTATATAAAATATATATACTGTTATGTAAATTTATAACATGTTTTATATATATGTAGGGCACCCTGTATTGCACATAATGTTTCTATTTTATCAGGTGCTCATAGAATATGTGTATTTAGTGTTTTATGCTACACGGCGGGGTTACGGCTAGCGGGCTACGCATATTAGTATAAACACTTGACCACAGGCTTATCGTGCCGTGTGTTTTTCATCGCACATGATAATTTAATATTTGTACCTTTTCTTCTTTGTGCGGTATTCTTTCTGCCATCAGTGCGTGATGTTCAAGTTAACCACACGAAGAACATTAGATTTTTGTAGTTTCCTTTTTTGCGTCTTCTTCGTGTTTTGAATTCACCACAATTCTTTTTGTTGATTCTCTTTTGAATTCACCACACTGCAACTTGAACGATTGCGTGGGTGTTATCATAATTTGCTATCAGTGATGTGGATATGCTTGGCTAGGAACATGGGAGCGGTGATGCGTTTGGGGTTGTTGTTGTTGCTGGTTGGTAATAAAGGTATGTATGTCGCATGCGTCGGCGGCTGGTGATGCTGATACTGTTAGGTAGGTAGTTGCTTAGTCGGCTGGTGATGAGTTGTTTTGGGAGTAGTTTGTTGTTGTAGAGGTTAAATGTAATGCATTGCAGGATGCATCCTACAAGACCAATACTCGAATATAGCTGTGTAGTGTGGTCACCTTACTATACCACTCATATGACAAGACTTGAAGCAATTCAGAGAAGGTTTTCGCGTTTCTGTCTGCGTTTTCTTCGTTGGTCACATGATAATTTACTTCCCCCTTACTCTCAAAGACTCAGATTAATTAATCTTCCTTCACTTACTGACCATAGAAAGTATTTGCAGTTTTGTTTTATTGTGTGAATTATTAATGGGTCAATATCATCCCCATCGGTTCTAAGTCTGTTAAATTTCAGTCACAGTCGCACAAGTATAAGGTTACGCCAACCATTGTGCCTTATTTTTAGTAGATCGAACTATTGTGCAAATAGCCCCCTCAATCAATTGATAATAATATTCAATAAACTCTACTTTTGTATCGAGTCTGTATTTATTTATTTATTTATTTATTAGCTTAATACAAGCATAGAAACTTACAACTATTGTTTACAAAAAAAAAAACTTAAAACTAGATGATAAAAATACTTAAGAACTAAATTAATTTTAGGGAGGATAAATTAGGGAGGTTCTGGGGTTAAGAAAATATTGTAGAGAGAGGCTTTTAGAGAATGTTTGGAGTGGTGGAAATCAAAAGAGTTATCCACGCTATTAGTGGTACGTAGCATGCGATTCATTGGTTCGTTACATCCATAATTTGTACGGTGATAGTCAAGAACAAAAAGAGAAACAGATATTAGATTTCTCGGGTTGGTATAGAGGGAGATTTTTTGCAAAAGAGCAGGGCAATCGATATTAACAGTTAACATCAGATGAAAACAATGTCAGCAACTTTACGGCGTATATCAAGGGGTTCTAAATCTATGAGTTTTAAACGATCAACATAAGGTGGGAGGTTAAATCTATCAGGCCAGGGAAGACCACGGAGAGCAAATCGAAGAAATCTACGTTGGACGGCTTCTATACGAAGTGAATAAGATGCATAAAATGGGGACCATACCTGGCTAGCATATTCGAGAAGAGGTCTGACAAATGTTAGATAAAGGGTTTTTGTGACATAGGGGTCGGAGAATTCTTTGGACCAACGTTTAACAAAACCGAGTGCAGAGTTTGCTCTATTTATCGAGTTAGTGATGTGGGATCTTAAATTAAGTTCCTTATCACATATTACTCCGAGATCTCGCAAAGAATCCACTTGTGTGACCGGCTCATTATTAATAAAGTAGGTACGAGGGAGAAGTGATGAGCGTTTACGTGAATACGTTATTGCTTGACATTTGCTCACATTAAGCTCAAGGAAGTTGAAATAAAAGTAGAAGTTACATATTTAAAGGAACTAACCCATGCTATCATAGTAGGGATGGACGTTCTTCGGAAACTTAACTTCTCAATGAAAATAAATAATTGTGAACTCGCACTAGAATCTAATAATGTATCTGAGCAACTTCAACAGCTTTGTTCTGTTAGAGTAACCCCTCTTACTACCGAACAAGAGAGAAAATTAGCCGAACTATTAGATCGTGAAATTCCAAAATTTGAGGAACTACCTAAAATAACTAATGCTGCCACTCACCGTATTCGATTAAAAACCGACCAGTCTTTCAAACAGCGCTTCTATCCAAGAAACCCAGCAATGCAAAAGATTATCGATGAAGAAATATATAATCTTCTAAAAGATGATAAAATCGAACCTTCAAAAAGTCCATACAGTTCACCGATTGTACTAGTAAAAAAGAAAAACGGAACATGGAGAACCTGCGTTGACTATCGACAGTTGAACGAAGTATCACTGATGGATTTTTACCTTTTACCCCAAATTCTAGCTATACTCCACAAACACAGGCAAGCAAACTACATCTCTACGATTGACCTTAAGCAAGGTTATTGGCAAATCCCACTATAAATAGAATCTCGCCCAGCTACTGCTTTCACTGTGCCAGGTCGTGGACTATATCAATGGAAAGTATTGCCATGTGGTTTAAGCTCAGCCCCAGCAACATTCCAAAGAATGTTAGATAACATTTAAGGACCAGATTTGGATCCACATGCTTTTGCGTATCTCGATGATATTATTATCATAAGAAAAACCTTCGACGAACATCTTGAGCATCTTTAAGAAGTTTTAAAAAGGCTTCAACAAGCGCACCTACGCATCAACCAAGAGAAGAGTGAATTTTGTAAAAAGGAACTCAGATACTTAGGACACGTCGTCATTGATCAAGGAATCAAAACAGATCCAGAAAAAGTAAGTGCCGTTAAAAATTTAAAGGCGCCAAGGAATGTGCGTGAACTACGTCGCGTACTTGGCATAGCCTCATGGTGCCGAAGATTTATTAAAGATTTTTTAATAATAGCCACTCCTCTAACGAAATTGTTAAAGAAAAATCAAAAATGGATATGGGAAACAGAACAAGAAAATTCTTTTTCCGAATTAAAAACCAAATTAACCGAAGCTCCAGTATTAATGTGTCCTGACTTTTCATTGCCGTTCACTCTGCAGACAGACGCTAGTAACTTCGGTCTGGGAGTCGTTCTTTCACAGAACACCGAGGGACAAGAAAGAGTAATCGCTTACGCTAGCCGCACACTTACCGATTTAGAAAAGAAATATGCTACAATCGAAAAAGAATGCCTAGCCATCTTATGGGGCATTAGGAAAATGAGGCCTTATTTAGAAGGTTACCATTTCACAGTAATCACCGACCATCATTCATTTAAATGGCTTCATTGTCTTGAAAATCTATCTGGAAGATTAGCTCGTTGGGCTTTAAAACTTCAGCAATATGATTTTGAAATACAGTACCGTAAGGGAGCTATGAATGTTGTCGCTGATACTTTATCCCGTGATCCATTACCGATATTATACGGAGAAATCCTAGCCATAATGGAAGACATAGGTGATTGGGTAGAAAAGAAGATCTATCAAGTAAAAGAAAATCCAGCAAAATACCCTGATTACCAGTTACGAGAAGGTTCTCTCTTCAGAAAATTTCCAGCCCATCCTTTAGCAGATAAAAGTTTTGAATGGAAATTATGCATTCCATTAAAAGATCGAACAAAAATCTTATCTGAAAATCATGATGTAGTTACGGCCGGACACCTAGGAGTAGCCAAAACAGCTGCACGAATAATGGAAAGATACCATTGGCCCGGAATGTTTCGTGACATAGCAAAATATGTACAACAATCTAAACTTTGTAACGAATATAAGGTATCCCAGCAAAAACTAAGTGGGTTAATGTACTCCAATATTGCTGACATCCCATGGGATACAGTTTGTGCTGATTTTGTTGGTCCTTTACCAAGATCAATGAAAAGAAATACCATGATGTTAGTAATTGTAGATAAATTTACTAAATGGGTAACCGCCGCACGGTTGTCCAAAATGACTTATCTCGTTGCAAAAATCATAACTTTTGAACGGATTGAGGTAGCGGTACAGTTTTTTTTTTAATTTGAAGGAAATTTCCAGGGCTGTTACAACACTGTTATAACACTGGCTGTTACACCAATGAATTTCAAGAAAATTGTTTTACAGGGTGTTTAGGAATCATCGGCCGAAAACAGATTTTCTTAAAAAAAAATGTTTTCTCCTGTATTGGAGAATATGTGTACAAACGAAAAAAAGTACTATCCTCTGCGGCAAACCAATTCACCGAAAAATTAGCTCCAAAATACGAAGGTTCATATGAGGTAATAAGACTAGAATCACCTGTTATTACCGTTTTGCGAAAAATTGGAGTAGACGGAGAAGGGCACAATTGGTACGCGCTCACGTGAGGGACTTGAAAGGGTATAAAAAGAATGATGAGATTGACACATCGATCATTAAAAGTTCAGAGGTTAACAGCATGGCAGCCCCCAACCCATTTGTGCGCAAGCAAACTAATCCCAACAAACCAGGAACCAGCCGACGCATCATCCAGCTACCGAACGACAAGGCGCGCATAAAATTGCCGACCCGCCGAAATATGGAAACAGCCGATCACGCCAGCCAAACGTCACCGCTGAGGCCAATCAAGGCAAAGGTGACTTCGGTGGTGGTAATTTCGGCATTACCACTAACAACAACAAAACAAAGACGGCGAGTAGTCGTCCAGCCTTCCTCACCGTCATCAACAGGGGTACAGGTACAGGGTATTCAAAACCAAGTGCCAAATAATACGCCGCCACCAAGGCAACAGCAGCAGCTGCTGGCAGTCGAAGCTGCCATGATGCTTCAAAAACGCAAAAGAGAAAGCAGAAGAACCATGCCAGATGATCCATTTGCCAGGATAATAATTACTAGCCACCGTTTTTATAAGGCGTCCCATAAACGGCAACGGCTAGTTTTCCGGAGGAAGTGGGGCCAAGTCGTCGCCCGCGTTAAGAAGCCGGGAGTTGCGATACTCACTTGCGCCGAAAAGCGTCGAATGGTGTCGTAGTGCCCTGTGCCACCGCAAGATTAAAAAAAAAAAAAAAAAAAAAAATCAAATATGTAATGTAAATAATGTAAATATTGCCTGAATTTTAAATAAATAAAAACTTAAACCTGAATTTTCAATAAATAAATTAAAAAAAAAAAAAATAATAAAATAAATAAAAAAAAATGAAGTATAAAGAAATTAAATCGCTTTTATTTAAGAGAATTTTTTATTTGGAAAAAAAAAATATATATATATATGTATATGAACAAGTACATAAGACCGCGTTGAACCTTTTACTTCTCTACGAAATTAACAAAAAAAAAAAAACCTGTTTACCGAATCAATCTCAAGGCGAGAAGGTTCTCGTCTCCGAAGTGAGAGGGGGATGTAATGATGCATCCTGCAACGCATTACATTTAACCTCTACAACAACAAACTACTCCCAAAACAACTCATCACCATCCGACTAAGCAACTACCTACCTAACAGCATCAGCATCACCAGCCGCCGACGCATGCGACATACATTATTACCAACCAGCAACAACAACAACCCCAAACGCATCACCACTCCCATGTGCCTAGCCAAGAATATCCACATCACTGATAGCAAATTATGATAACACCCACGCAATCGTTCAATGTGCAGTGTGGTGAATTAAAAAGAGAATCAACAAAAAGAATTGTGGTGAATTCAAAACACGAAGAAGACGCAAAAAGGGAAACTACAAAAATCTAATGTTCTTCGTGTGGTTAACTTGAACATCACGCACTGATGGCAGAACGAATACCGCACAAAGAAGAAAAGGTACAAATATGAAATTATCATGTGTGGTGAAAAACACATGGCACGATAAGCCTGTGGTCAAGTGTTTATAATAATATGCGTAGCCCGCTACCCGTAACCCCGCCGTGTAGCATAAAACACTAAATACGCATATTCTATGAGCACCTGATAAAATAGAAACATTATGTGCAATATAGGGTGTCATGCATATATATAAAACATGTTATAAATTTACATAACAGTTTATATATTTTATATAAAGTTGGTACGGTAAATATTAACATATATAAGACTATATCAAAATGGAATTCATATGATATTTTATCGTTTGTGTGCTTATAATTCACACCCACTTGGTGCCAGATATATTAATAAGAATGCACCGAAGGGCCAGCAAAAAGCAGGTTGAGAGTGTTTAACTCAAAGCCTAATACCATACGGATACCGAAGATTTCCCCCCACCAGCGGTAAGGGATCTAAAGTCTATGTATAGCCAGTACCATACCGTAGATAAACCGATTAAAAATCGTTGAAATCCAGAGGAAACTCTGTGAGCAACCGGTTCACAACCGTTGAAAAGCTAAGGGAAACCTTACAGCTTAACCGATTAAGAGTCGTTGAAGAACCGGTTAGAAACCGTTGAACAACCAGAGGTCACTCTGTTGAAAACTGGTTAGAACCCAGCATTGCGTTACACGCAAACCCAGGGAAGAAGGACCGCCAAGAGCAGAGACCAGAGTTGCCGCATTCAGCAAAACACCAGAGTTGCCGCCGTAAAAGTAAAATAGTGTTTATTATTAAGTTTTATGAATAAATAAAGGATTAAAAATAATAAATGATGTTTTATGTCAAGGTTCAATACCTCCCTTGATTGACCCTGGACCCGACGAGCAAACCTCAGCTATAAAATCCAAGGTTCATACAAAAGAAACAAAGAGCAATTTTAGCACATAAGGGTTGCGGAAATCGCGAGCAAATCTCTTTATAAATCCTAGTATTTTATTAGCTTTTTTAATAATGTAGTTTAAATGATCTATAAATGTAAGCTCGGGATCAACAACAACTCCGAAGTCTGAAAACACGGGGACTTTACTTAAGTGACATGAATCAAATGAATAATTAAAAACAAACGGGACTTTTTTGCGTGTAAAACTCATAGTTTTACACTTGTCGACATTAAGAACAAGACGATTTTTACTACACCATTCCCTAAATAAAATTAAGTCTTCTTGTAACAGTAAACAGTCAGAAGTACATTTAATACTTTTGAAAAGTTTAATGTCATCAGCATAAATAAGGACGGACGAATTTTTAATGATCGAAACCAAGCCATTTATAAATAAAATAAATAAAATTGGGCCTAAATGGCTGCCCTGAGGAACACCTGAGTTGACAACAAATTGGTTCGAACACATATTACGAAATACAACACTATAAAGCCTATTTTTTAGATACGAGGATATCCAATTTTAAAAAAAACTATTATTAAATCCAAGATTGCTTAGTTTTAAGATTAATGTTTTATGACACAGCTTGTCAAAGGCTTTACTAAAGTCAGTGAATACACAATCGACTTGTCCACGTTTTTCAAATAAATTAGTAACGGTAGACTTTTTTTTGACGAATCCATGTTATTGATCACAAATAATTGACGTACAGTGAAAGGTAAGTACATTACATACAATTGACTCAAACAGTTTTGGTATCACAGATAATTTAGCTATAGGTCGGTAGTTCTATCAGATCTATTTTATCCCTATCTAATTATCGCAAAAACTTTTGTAGGTAATTTGCAAGAGAGGAGCTTTGGGGCTTGTAAACCGTGTTATATTAGGGTGGCGCAAAAAAAAATACATATTTTCTTCTATTTTTATTAGCGAAATAAAAAAAAAAACAGTAGTTCACATTTCAAACAAGTTATTGAATGGAAAAAAATATTTTTAATTCGGGTGTTCAAAAAAAATTATTTTTTAGGTTTGAAAAAAAAAAATTAGTTTTAGTGCACAGAAAGTTTGTTTGTTTCCTATAGCAATATTTAATTAAATCGATTTTGGTTGAATTCCAATAGTAAATGTAAAATCTACTCAGCCCTATTGTGAGTTTCACGTGGAATGTTTTCCGCCGGAATATTTTTGTTCGCCCGATATTTAAAAATGAGTTTCACCCGAAGGGTATTTACATTTTCCGCTTAAATAGGTTCTTGTTCGGCACCAAAATTTAAGTGACGGAAGAGCCGTCGAATGCCTGACAAAATACCTGAAAAAAAGTTGAAAATACAAGGAACTCACAATAGGGGAAAAGTGAAATTCAATTTTCCGGGTTGAATCTTGTTCACGTAAAACTCACAATAGGGCTGACTATGTTGCTGAGCCCCCTAATGCGAAAATACCTGCTCAACTTTACATTATATTTCATAAACCATGTTTTACAAACTTTCTCTGCAGTGAAAATTTTTTTTTCAATGGAATTTTTTTTTCTTCGATAGTTTGGTCAAAATATTGAATTTTTTCGAATTCCACAAGAAACTATAGAAGATAACAATTTTCAGAGCCACCCTAACACGAAAAAAAATAAACTCGACCACCCTAACTAATATGTTTGCTTTTAATTTTTTTTTACAATATTTACATTTATTAACAATAAAAACATCGAAATAACTTCTTCGTGAGCTCTGCAGCCATCAAATTTTGGCTGCGCAATCTGCCCGACGCGTAGCGACGTTGACGAAATAAATGACGATTATGAACAGCAGTACTGCAGTTGGACTTAGTTACTTTGATCGCAGGTCTGACTTTATGAACACGTCTAAAGCAGACCTAAGTTAGGCAGACATTTATGAAAACACCCTAGATTATCAAGCACTAAAACCTATAAAATAATTAAATTGTGCTATAGTATAGTTTGAACAAAACCCTCTACGCCCTTTGATCTAAAAATCTGTTTTATTTTTTTACTTTTTTGTCGTATAATATTTGATAGTAGATGAAAATTTATTTGGGTATTAGGTATGAGCTCCCAAAGCCCCTCTCTTGCAAATTACATACAAAAGTTTTTGCGATAATTAGATAGGGATAAAATAGATCTTGGGTGTTTCAACCCCCTAATGCCCCTCCCCAAAATATTGCGTTGCCATCCGAACTTCATATGTGTACAAAGTTTCAGTTCGATACGATAATGGGAATCGGGTAAAAATTGTTTTGCAATATTAATATGACTAGTTTTTTAGTTGCTTTGTCAGTTACAAACAAAGCTAATAATTTTGCGAGCAATGTCAATGTGTAAGTCAAGTCCTTAAACGCAAAAACCTGAACAATAACCTTTTTATTCAATATAATGCATTTTTTAAGAAATCGCCACAAAATCTACGAACGCTATTTACACGTGTAAATATAAATACATGTGTAAATATAAAAACACGTTTATTTGCTAAATACACGTGTAAATAAAGTACAAGTGTAAATGTTTTTTAGATACACGTGTAAGTTAAGTATTGGTCATAAACCATACTTAATTATAAGAAGGTCAGAGCAACGGAAAAGCTCTGCTGAGTTCACATATTTGATTGACTTACTATTTGTTGCTTTCGTCACTTTTATATTGACCTATAAAAGTTACGAAAGTATAAGAAGTAAACAAAGAGTGAAGTAAGTAGAATATGTGGTGGATTCAGCATTGTTGTGCAATACACACTTATTGACATTTCAATAGTGTAGTTATTACAATTTTACGGTTGGCTCTGAAATTCATTTTTAAAAAAAGAAACGTTAGTTAGTTAAAACCAACCAACCAACCAAGAAACAAATAATAGTTTAATAAAGTAAAAAATTAAATAAAAATTGTTTCTAAGTGTTATTATTTATTTGGCGCAGTCGATTTAAACGAACCTTTTTGTTTTGTTTCTGTGAAAGTAAAAAATAAAAAAAAAAATAATAACAAATGGCTCATAATGTAAATGAAGTGCCGGAAGTCTCCAACAGAGACCTGTTGAATAGCATAATGGCTATAGTGTCGAGAATTCCGCCGGCAAGCATCGGTGGGAATGTATTGAGGGAAATCCAATATATACCCGAGTTTGAAGGCGATTCTAAGAAGCTGACTAACTTCGTAATGATGGTAGAAAACCATCTGGATAGTGCAGCAATGAACCAAGAAGCAACATGGACCATTATCCAACAAACAAAAGTTAAAGGAAGGGCAATGGATCTACTATTGGTCAACAACGCTACCACATGGACAGAGGCAAAGGAACTATTCAAACAACATTACCGGCCAATTATCAGCAGCACCGACTTAACAAAGGAAATCCATTCTATGAGAGTAAGTTCTATTTATGAACTAGTAAATAAGCTAGAGTACCTTTTAAGTAAAATTAATACTTATGTGATTTTCGCTACAAATAGAGAAAAAGAAAAAACACTTCTTTATAATATCATCATTAATAAAGTAAGAGAAATAACATTAGGTAACTTAGCTAGAGAAATAAGAGACATATATGATGTGTCGGAAATTAAAAGAATTCTCTTTTCATATATAGGGTATGATAGTGGCAACATAAAAACAATTGAAACAAGTAGGTTCAACCACTATAGTCACAATCACTCTCATGCCAACAATTCCAATCAAGCTAGGAACAATAGAACGAACGACAGACAGATAGTTAGAAATACGGACCGACCGAATGACGTCAGACAAAATAATTATCCAAGGCCACTACCAATGAATAACAATAATATTACAACCGATCAAGAACCCATTAGCCAAGAACTTAATACAGTAGAACCTCCGGTTTTTCTGAACTGAGCCTCGGATCTATAATAATGGTACCAGTTGAAATAGAAAATCAAAGACATTATATATTAATCGATACTGGTAGTACCATGACAATTATTAACATAAATAAACTTGATATGACGAAATATAATATACTAGATACGAAATTGACTAAAATACAAACTATAAATAGCAGTTCAACGCAGACTACAAATATATACCAGATTCCTCTACCAAAAGAATTTGGCTATACAAATAACACATTTATCAAAGCATATGGTCATAAATTAAAAAATAAAAATTATACCATGTTATTTGGTATGGATGTTTTAAAAAATATTGTTAAAACCATTGATATAGAACAAGGAATCATAACTCTCAGAAATGAAACAATTCTTAAAATTGAAAAACCTCTAGAACACTCTTGTAATTACTTAGAAGAGGACAGTCCTGACTTTGGCAGACTTAATCGCAAAAGAACAAACAGCACTGACCTCCCTACTAGAAGAATTCAAAAATATTCAATACAAAGAAGGTGACGTATTAACTCATACTTCAGGAGTAAAACATGAGATTTGTCTCCGAGAAGATAAACCACTTCATGCTAAATTGTATAGATTACCGAAAAAACACGAAGAAGAGGTGGCTCAACAAATTAAAGAAATGGAAAGACAGGGTATAATTAGAAGAAGTATGAGTAGATATGCTTCCCCCATAGTTGTGGTTGCCAAGAAACCCGATAGTGATGGACAAGTAAAATATCGAATTTGTGTTGACTATAGAGCTTTAAACGAGATAACTGAAGATGACAGATTCCCGATACCAAATATTGACTCATTGTTTGATAAACTAAGAAAAGCGGTATATTTTTCGACCCTCGATTTAGCCAAAGGTTACCATCAAATTATGATGCATCCTAACGACATCGCGAAAACAGCATTCATAACTCCACAAGGACTTTACGAATATGTTCGTATGCCTTTTGGACTTAAAAATGCACCTGCAACTTTTCAACGGTTAATGAACCACATTCTAAGAGATTACATAAACAAAACTTGCGTTGTATATTTGGATGACATTTTAATATTTTCTGCTTCTCTGGAAGAACATATGCAAAATTTAAGACAAATTTTCAAAATATTAAAGAACAATAATTTGAAACTACAAGTAGGTAAATGTTCTTTCCTTAAAAAAGAAACCGAGTTTCTTGGTCATATCGTGACAGAAGAAGGATTAAAACCTAACCCCAATAAAGTGAGTGCGATAAAAAACCTTCCACTCCCCCATACAGAAAAACAACTTAAAAGTTTTTTAGGCGCTTCAGGATACTATAGGAAATTCATACAAAATTATGCTAAAATCGCATACCCTATGACAAGGTACCTTAAAAAAGATACAAAAATAAATATAAATGACCCCGAATACATTAATGCTTTTGAGACACTCAAACTTAATTTGATAACATACCCAATTTTAAAGTTTCCAGAATTCGAAAAACCTTTTCATATCTATACAGACGCTAGTAACTTCGCAATAGGAGCTGTGCTTACACAAGATAAACAACCAGTTTGTTATATTTCAAGAACTCTTAATGAGCACGAGAGAAACTATTCTGTCACAGATAAGGAATTTTTAGCAATAGTTTGGAGTGTTTCTAAATTAAGACCCTATTTGTGGGGAAAGAGATTCAAAATTACAACCGATCATCTTCCTATAAAATATTTGAACAAGAAATATAAAGGTTCAGAATTTTCTCAACGTAACCAACGATGGTTACTCAAACTACAAGAATTCAAATATGACATTGAATACCTGAAAGGACAAGAAAATAAAGTAGCTGATTTTCTTAGTAGAATTGAAAATCAACACACAGAAATAAACCAAATTTCAGACAGGAACCCAGGAACTGAGGATCAATTAGATCACATACCAGTCAAGGAAGGTATTGTTTATATATACAAACAACAAATTATTCTTAGTTATGATAAAGAACCAAAAATAGAAATACTTCATAAAAAGAAAATTATGTACATTAGAGCATCTGATCCTATTCAGTCGATTACAGAACAGTTGAAAGAAATTGATCAAGGAATAGTCGGAATATATTCTGAAGTAAGAGAGGTAGACTTTAATAAAATTCAACAGATAATAGTAAATTTGCATTCAGGAAATAGAAAAATTAAGTTTGTCAAAATAGCACGAAGAGTAAGAGACTTAAGGACGGAGGACGAAGCTAGAAAACAGATTTCCATGTATCACATTAAAGAGAGCCAACATTCTGGTATAGTTGAAACTTATAACACTTTAAAACAACAAATTTACTTTCCCAAACTTACACGAATCATTACACAAATTATAAATAATTGTGACACAAACAAGAGAAGATTATAATGAAACCAGACAGGAAGGCTATATCAAAAACTATAAACATGTTAGACATAAGAACGAACCTAACTTTAGATATAAGAATTTAGACAGAGTACATACAAAAAATATTAAACGACGTTGATGCTACTACTCCTATCGATGACAATCAACCTGGTACAAGCAACACTTGTAATAACGCCAATTGAAAGCAAAAATGGATTCACGATGATTAATATGGGGGAAGGTGAAATCATCAACCAGACTCAAACTGTAATTCACATCGTGAACATAAACAAATTAGTAGACACTCTTGAAGAAATAAAAAAATTTGAAATTGTAAATCAAGACCAAGAATTAAAAAGAGAATGTTATACACTTTTTACAAAAGTATTAAGCTTGATGCCTTCCAGAACAAGATCAAAACGAGGACTGATAAATATAATAGGAACTACTCATAAATGGTTATTCGGTACCATGGATTATGACGATAGGGAAGAAATAGACGAACATTTAAAAATAATTGAAACTAACGACAGGAACGCAATTCAAGAACTCAACAAACAAATTAAAATTAATACACAGTAAGATGAAAATATGAAAAATTTAAGGGATTTAGTTCTGAAAGACAGACAAGAAATAGAACTTTATCAGAATGAAAGCCAAAAATTACAAAAAACCATACTTAATCGACTTCAACGAACGGAAGTACTTACTAGATTACTTATGTTTGAAAAACTTATTGACAATTTACTAGATACTATAGCTGCTGCAAAGATGGTGATAACGCATCCCAGCTTACTTACGAAAGACGAACTGGTTATGACAGACATGAACTTAGGTAAATTAAAAAATATTAAGTCAGGAGTTATGAAATATACAGATGAAGCCATTATTATAGCCCTTAAAATACCAGAAGAAGTAATAACACTTCCGATTAAAATTATTTTGCCAATAACTAATGCAAAAAAAGAGGAAGTTGATTTAGAACCGTTTTTTGTAATATCATACAATGGGAAAGAATATATATATGATAGTGAAAAAAATAATATTAATGACTTAAAAGAAAGAAATGATTGCATTATTAAAAAGAATTGTTTAATGAAAATAGACACCAATTTTGAAATCATTAATATTAATCAGAGAACGTTCATTGTAAAAAATTCTGACAAAACAAATGTACAAAATAATTGTGATGCCAGAGAATTAACTCTCACAGGAAATTATA
Organism: Episyrphus balteatus; assembly: GCF_945859705.1. NCBI lineage: Eukaryota > Metazoa > Arthropoda > Insecta > Diptera > Syrphidae > Episyrphus > Episyrphus balteatus. The sequence goes on along the minus strand of NC_079134.1, from coordinate 60,983,828 downwards.
TTGTGAATATCCAAAATTGTAATATAAAAATAAATGAGTCAACTTTGAAAAATAAAGAAACAAATTATACTTTTCAATTATATTATGAAGAAATAATAAAACAAAATGTAACAATGAATACTGTTTTCAGTAAAATAGAAAAATGGCAAGAAATAGAAAATAGACACAATATTGAAGTATTAAAATACAATAAAATAAAAACCTATGTTATGTCTGGCACATCCATATTTATTATAATAATTGTAATAACTTGTATAGTATTCGTAATTTGTAGGACTGTCAGAAAAACAGACAAAATCAAAATTAAAATTGATAACTATCCAATTGTAAAAAAAGAAAAAAACAACATTGATGAAAATATTAATTTTAAGGATAAAATTGTAGCTAAGGAAGGAGGAGTTAAGTATTGGTCATAAACCATACTTAATTATAAGAAGGTCAGAGCAACGGAAAAGCTCTGCTGAGTTCACATATTTGATTGACTTACTATTTGTTGCTTTCGTCACTTTTATATTGACCTATAAAAGTTACGAAAGTATAAGAAGTAAACAAAGAGTGAAGTAAGTAGAATATGTGGTGGATTCAGCATTGTTGTGCAATACACACTTATTGACATTTCAATAGTGTAGTTATTGCAATTTTCCGGTTGGCTCTGAAATTCATTTTTAAAAAAAGAAACGTTAGTTAGTTAAAACCAACCAACCAACCAAGAAACAAATAATAGTTTAATAAAGTAAAAAATTAAATAAAAATTGTTTCTAAGTGTTATTATTTATTTTTTACAGGTGTAATAAAATCCACGAACAAAATCGTAGGCTCTAATGTGTATACAGCTTAAAATGAAATAGTATACTAGATGAATGTTAATTACTAAATTACTCAAGAATGTTAAATCATTGAATAAGAAGTATAGGAAGGTGTGTATATCACACCATTGAATAATTACAAATAGAAGTGACACCGCAGATTACTCTGCAACTATAAGAGTACCGGAAGATAGATGAACTACATGTTTGCGCCTCAACTATTTTGTATTTTCGAGTTGAGTCTTAACTAATAATTTTTTTAAACCTTCATAAAAAAATTAATAATTTATTATTATACATTTCAAAGAGCTTATATTGATATAAGTTTTCGTATTTTGAAAAGTCATATTAGTCTAGAGAACAAGGACGATGCCTTTTGCTCCTACTGGCCTAGGTTCGAATACCGGTAAAATTTGAAATTGTTTTTTTTTTTGTTTTTGCGGAGATTTTTTTTGAGAAATTTAATTAATTTTTATTCTAGTAATGTAAACAAAAAAAAAAAAAACAATCTCAATTTCCCGTCAGATTCGAACCTAGGCAGGTAAACTTAACACACATTCACCTTATCCTCTAGGCTATCTCCACTTTTTGAAATAGGAAAACTTTTATCTATATGTATAAGCTGTTTAGGATTTGATTTTGGGTTGCTGGATTTGCTTTTGGATTGTTGGCTTTGCTTTTGGATTGTTGGATTTGCTTTTTTAATTCAATGCACGATACAAGCGACAATTACTTTACAGCGGAAGTTTCCCTGGGTGTCCACTTCTATTTGTAATTATTCAATGATCACACCTATAGAGTTGGTGAGTGAAGCCACAAAAAAATAAAAAAAAAAAATTATACATATATAATCTGTCAAAAATAATATATAAATCTGTCAAATTTCTAGCTAATTTTCCAGGGGCGAACTTACTCTCATTGGTGATGACAAGGCGATGCAATCATTGACCGCCAATGTTTCAGCTAATCTTGATGATTTCAAAACAATTTTCAGTCTGTTTTTAGTTGAGGAAAAAAACAGTTTAAAACTCGTATGATGATGATGATGTAAAATAGCACTTATACGGAAGTCTCTCACGAGACCAGTTACATTTCTGTTGGCGCCCCTTGAGTGAACAATATATCTGGTGCATTTGTACAACTCACACTAATAAAAAGCGGCTTCACTTATTTGGATAAACACCCCTTCCTGTACTTCTTATTCAATGTGTTAAATACAAAATTGTACCACCATTTCATAACAGGCCGCCTCCACAGGAGATAATTTTTGTCATGTTGACGTGTCTTAACAAGAAATGTCTTGTGGAGGCTCGCCATTTCTTGTTATGATTCAATGTTAGACAATCTTGTCTTCGATTTTATCTGAACATGAATGTCTAACAATGAATTTGACAGATGTGTCTTTTTTCTTTCATTATTTTATGTCTTCTCATGAGCAAGGTTGTCTCCGTAGTAGCGGACGACAAAATATATTTGTTTGCTTTGCGAATTTTTGCATGTTTTATGTTGAATTGAATTAGATTTCATGAAATGGTTTATACTTTTTGAATTTATTTATTTATTTTGAATTTGTTTAACAGGCATTACAATTAATTTAAAAAAAAAGCTTGTTTATTTTTTAGAAGGCAAAAAAAAAAAACTAACCAGGCAATAGGTAGGATCATATTAAAAAAAAAAAAGGAAAAACTGAAAAAAAAAAAAAAAAGAAGTATTCACACAAAATTGACGGCATATAAAATCAATTTTGTCCGCAAAAAATCATACATCATCCTCTGGCGAACGAGGCATATAAAATGAAATGTCCGAACATAATTTGCCCAGCCAAGAAAATGAAAATTGTTATGTTGTAGATGTTAGACATTGAGTTAAGGCCCCAACCCATTGAATCCGTTGCGTCGAAGTTTTCAACTGACAGCTCGATAAAATACACACGTTCTTATGAGAAGCGACCCATAAGTGACGGATCGGACGGCGACGGACGGATTTGAAGGAAGAAATAGCCCAACTTTCTACTTTTTCATCCGTTGTATCCCTTAACATTGGTTGTCAACAATAGATCAGTTCGATTTTCTGTTTCTGAGTGCACACCGGGGAATTTCAGAATTAAGAACTGTGTTCTTTTCTTCTCCGATTTTATGAATTGTGAACTTTAATAGTACCTATATTTGTGAAGAATATGTAATTAAAGTAACATTTAATGATATATCTAATAAATTATATCAATTAAATCAAATTCTGTTGTAGAGTTCAATTTTAATATGCCAAAGTCATACCTAAAAAATATTTTTTTAAATTGTTTTTAACTGAAGAGCAAGTACCTACAGGAAATCTAGTCGTGCATTTTATTTTATTAAAATAAAGAACAACAATAGGTGTGTTTTTTATAACCACCGGTCTTAACTGGACAAAAAAACACCTCGGGGCTTAACCAGAAATCTTGGCAGCACTGTATATTGAATGTTCCGAAAACAGCAGACACAACAAAAATTTAGAGCTGTCATATTTTTCGCTTTCGTCATTTTCTTGTATTTTTCATGTATGTTTTACAAAGAGATACAAAAATGTATGCTAGCAAAACTATTTTATTACATTTTGTCCTTCCAAACGTGAGTTTTCACGTTTTTAAACAAATTCTAAACAATTTATGAAAAATTTGTTTGGTAGCACAGATTTAAAACTCTTCAAAAAGTTAAGCCCAGAGAAATCTCCGGGCTAAACAACTAAGCCCAAGGGGCTAAGGTGTTGTTGTATTTAACATGTAAATTGCTTAGCCCAGACTGCGTATTTTTTGTCTAGTTAAGACCGGTTGTAATAAAAAACACACCTAATAATACTTAAACATTTCTTGCATCAGAACTTCGTTAGTGCACATTCAGCGATAAAATATCGAACCCACCTTGGAATTTGAAGTGAGCTATCAAAAAGCAATCCGACGTACTACTTATTCTATGGGTCACCCCATTCTGTTTCATCCGTCAACTTCAACGGATCGATTGACGGAACGGACGCAACGGGTTCTATGGGTTGGGGCCTTTAGAGAAAAATATCTCCTGTGGAGGTGGCCTGTAAAAGATGTCGCCCTCTATGCCATGTTCTTAATTTCAGACATTTCTAGGTTACTATGTTTGTGGTTTTAATATCCTTCTTCCTTCCTTTACTAAAGCCTGGTGCGCAGCTCGCGCTAAATTTTAGCTCCCATACAAATTATCGAAAAATTTTATCTGAGCTAAAATGGATCCCATACAAATTATCGATAACTTGTATGGGAATTTTATCTCGGCTAAAATTTAGCGCGAACAGCGTACCAGCCTTTAAGGCTTACCCTCGACGAGGTAAGATCTTTTATAAGCCTGGTACGCTGCTCGCGTATTTTAGCGGAGCTAAAATGGATCTCATACAAATTATCGATAACTTGTATGGGAATTTTATCTCGGATAAAATTTAGCGCGAGCAGCGTACCAGGCTATACTAAATAAAACTTTATAAGGTTATCTCAAATCTTGCGTTTTCATTTCCTTTTTTCATATCGAACTTTTATCTGAGCATCATTATCCAAGAATCAACCGCACGCTAACACAAGTAGGGTCAATGTGGGTAAATGTAAACAATTTCATGTCTTTTTTTTCTTTCGACTTTAGATTTTTTTATGTTTTCACGGAACAACTTGAATGGTATCTTCAAATGCAAATATGAAATGATGGCAATTCTTCTTTATAAATATAAACAAATATTTCCCAAATTGTTTACATTACTGTCAAATATGGCATGTTTACAAATACCCCACCATGTTTGTGTTTTTTTGCAAATTCTGGGTAAATGTAAACGGTGGTATAAAATTTAGAATTTCCTCTTTATCATATGGATAACAACTTGAAAAACGTTCAAGAAGGTATTTGACAAAAACTTTTTCAAATTCCAATAAAAGTTTTTGTTTTCTTCCTTTCTATTCTTATATAGGCGCCCAATATGCATCCTGAGCAGCTCTGAACGTAATATTTTTTGTTTTTTTACGTCAAAGGCCGATTTTGCAACATCATCCACTGAAAATGATGGTGTTGGCTACTTTAAAATGTGACTCCGCGGCACTTTAGCAGTAGTAATTGACTAAAAATATGTTATTTTTATTAAAACCAATAATTTCACCAAAAATGTATGTTTATATTTACCCCCAGAATACGTTGTTTACATTTACCCATTATGAAAAATATTCTGGGGTAAATGTAAACACATGCAAATCGACATAAATGTCCTGTATTTTAAAATTTGCTTGTATCACATAGAATCTACATCAAAATTAAAAACAAAAAAATATTTGCAAATTATACTGACTTTATTGAATCTGCAAAAATATTTAATTTTTCTGAAAGACTAACGACTTGTTTGGCACTTTAAAAAATTATCTTTCACGGAAAATACGCTCGTCGAATGAATTCTCTCTTGACAGCAATGAGCTTGACGTATAAGTTAAAAGATACATGCGTCCGCGATTTGTACTTATGTATGCATCAAATAGATTTAACTGAGCCATGTTATGAGCCATGTTTTCATTTACCCCTGTTTACATTTACCCACATTGACCCTATAAAAAGGGTCTTGATGAGCTTGTGCGTAATGTTTGGTTTAAATTAGCATAAGTAGATTGGGAAAAACCTCCCAAAATTTTAGAAGGGCCTCACATCTTTTTCGACTTCCTGTAGATGTTGAAGACAAGTCTTCAAGAGGGGAGTGTGTTACAGCTGACCATTAATTAAAAAACTCTAAATCTGTTTACTTTAAAAATATTTGTTGTCATTGAAATGTTTGTTTACTAAATTTTATAAGTTTTCATTACAAAATACTTAAATAATAAATCAATAAAAGATAGATAATGAATAAATAAATTGCAAGAGTCAAACAAAGTAGTTTTAAGTAGTTTAAGTAGTTTTTATAAGTTTTTAAGTAGTTTTAATTAGTTTTAAAATTTTAAATTAAACAAAAAAATTATCAGAATCCAAGTTTTTTTTTATAAATAATTTCTTGGAATAAGTAAAACCTTGAAATATCTTTGGATTAAATAAGTTTTAAGGACGAAAGGCATTAGTATTAAGAAAAATGAAGTATAACTCAGAGTGCTCTTATTTTTTATTTGTTTATTATTTTTCACAAGAATATTGCCCGATAAACAATTTTGGTTCTATAAAGCTTTACAGATGCAATTGTTGCTTCTGTAAAGAATTATAGAAGCAAAATCGTTAGTAGGGTGGGTTGTGATAAATAATTTATCATGTGAAAAGATTAAGACATTTGTTTTATTTCTTTCACAAATCAAGAATCGAGTTTATTATGAAAACGTGATAAAACTTATCACTTCACATTTTCACAGATCGGGAATTGACCCCCAGTGTAAATAGCAGAATTGTCAAAACAAAAAAATGTCCGAGCTAAATTATTTAATGTCAAAACCAAAAAGTGTCCGAGATAGATTATTCAATATCAAAACCAAAAATCAAATACAAAACATGGGTATTTCTGTAAAGCTTCTATAACCAAGCTTATCCGAAAAACAAATTTTCTTCGGTTAAGTTTCTTTAACAGTATTTAAACAACTTATTAGAAGTTGTTAAACATGTTCGAACTTGTTGAAGCAATTAAATTCTGAAACAAGCTCAATACAAGCTGTATAAGCAACACGCGCGATATAGTTTACAGAAGCTGCTGTTAGTTGGGATACCTTGTATTCTTTATACCATGGATACCATTTGTATTGAATTCGTTGAAAGTGCGTTCCATTGAAAATCGCTAGTAAACTGCTAGTAGTACTTTGCCACCACAGTGTGGGATTGCCACCACAGTGTAGGATTTCGCGATTTTAGCGGAATTTAATTCGAAAAATGACTTGTCTTGTTTAATGCTAAAACCGGTTTTTCTTAAAGCTAATAGATTGTAGAAAGTGATAACAAAAGCATTGTTAGGTGGGGATCATGCAAACAAAAAAAAACAGCTTTGAAGTTGCAGTTGGCGATTTTTATTCTGTTTATTTGGTGGAAGAGATTACTTTGCTCTTAATTTTTCTCGTGCGTTTGGTGTGTGTTTTAATAAAATTTTTATCTTTTTTGTATTAATATTAAGATATAATTAAGTAAGTAATTTTTTATTTCACAGGGTGTTTCACATTTTTGTTTTGGTGATTGATAGTTAGTTAGTGATAGTTAAAAAATGTTTTGTTTTTTTTATTTTTGTACCTTTGTTAGAGCAAAACTTTAGTTATTCCGCGTTATTCCGCTAAGAGACAATATTCTATCTATGCAAAGCTTGATTAATAATCTATCAAGAATCACTAAAACTTGGCACTTAAATTATGTTATAATATATTTTTTTTTTGATTTTTCTAATGACTATTCAACAAAAAAAAAAAGATGACCTACCGTCAAAATTGAATGTTTAAAAAGCAAAAGCTAGTGAATTTCATTTAAAAATACTTATCATAACAGAAATACAGGGTGTTAAAATCCAAAATTTAGAGTTAGAGAAAAAAAGAACTAAGTAATTTGAAAAATTAAAAAAGAAAACTACCAACCAATAAAAAAATATTGTATCGGATAAAGGGTGTTTCAGTAATAATAAAAAAATTTAAATAATTTAAAATTTTTTAATTTTCATAACGTTTATCTATATTTAAACAGGGTTTTCATATTTGCATACCTAAGTTAATAATCAAGTGCTTGGTCATTTATAATTCGTGGCTTAGACAATTTGCTGCTTTCTGAAGATAGAATACATTTATTTATGGCAACTATATGAAAGCTTTCTTAAAGATTCAGTGAAATATGGGCTAAAATCGGTCGAAACTGTGGAAGATTGAAATTCACATACTTTTCCCGACTCGTTGAGAATTTTAGACTACTGCACGGAGAAAAAATAAGGTATGAGCTACCTCATTTCTGGTATATTTAACTTTAATGTAAAGTTTAAATAGGGATGACTCCCCAATAAAATGGAATTCACCTTACTTTTCTAGTAAATTTATAGCTTAGGATTAACTTTACAGTAAAGCCTTTTTTTGTATGACTTTCTAATAGAAATTACTAGAAAGTTAGGTACATATTTTACCTTACTATAAGGCTGAAAATACTGATTTTTAAAGTAAATTGAACTTCTCTATGGAAGGTATATAATTTAGTTCCAGATTGGATCAAATAAAGTCAATTTCATTTTTATTGATGACATTTTTCTAAATAAAATTGTGTGCATTTATCTTACAAAAATTAAAATAAAAAAGTTGAATTTTGTAATTATTGAAAAGCATAACTAGGTAACACGTACTTAATCCTCAAAGCTATTTAGAAATAAGTAACGTATGACCCTGTTATGTTTTTCAATAATTACATAAATTAGGGCTCAGTTATAGCTATCAGTAAAATCCATCAGTAAAAATTTTGTTTTGCTATTTTGAATACATTAATCTTATATTTTGTGGAAAATTTTGATGAAATAAATTGAAAACATATTTCCACTAATTTTTTCCAAAAGAATCATTGCATTTTGTGTTAAATTTTATTCACAAATCCATTTTATAAATTTTACTGACGAAATTTCATTTTACTGAACAGCTGACTGCCAAATGCCAAAAAAAATTCCATTTCGTTTTACTGATGGCGTTTCATATTTTTACTGTTCCGGTGAATCATTAAAAAAATTACTGAGGCAATGATCAGTAAAAATGATTAGTAAAAAAATTATTTGGGGGAGCGAATGTCAAATAAGCATTTAATTTAATGACGTAAATTTACTAGTTGCTATAAACGCTCATCAGTAAAACATTTCAGATTCCTGATGTTTCAATTTTTACTGATGGATTTTACTGAAAGCTATAACTGAGGCCTTACCTAGTTTATTATAATTTTGTAAGGTGCAAACAAACAATTTTATTTAGGAAAATAACATCAATAAAAATGGAATTGACTTTATTTGATCCAATTTTTATCTAATTCTTCATGAATTAATTAGATTGAATGATGTTAATCCATATGGATACCTATATATTTTTCTAACACAAGAAAAAAATATGCTATCCGTAATTACGGAGCCAATAACAACGCCTAAAAGAACACAAAAAGTAATGAAAACATTACACTTCCAAAAGAAAAACACAAATGAGAAAATAATTTTTTTAGATTTTATTTCTTTATTAATTATTCCGCACCCGCACACCTAAAAAAAATTTCCAAAACACATGGAAGACAAAATGGCAGACTTTTCAATGACAGCAATTAAGAGTTATTACTATGTAGGTATAGGGGAAAATTCCTAGAATTAGGTAATATTATTACCTTAGTGTAAGGTAAAACTTATTCACAGAATAGTTAAATTTGTAAAATATGTTTTACTAGAATCTTAAAGTGAAAAGATTCATACACTTTTTTGGATGAAGGTTTATTTTACTCTACGTAAAGAAAATATTGCTACTCGTAAGGTATATACTACTTTATTTTGTTCACCATAATTTTCTTGTAAAAATTACTTTACGGAACCAAGAAATGTTCAATACGTAAGGTAAATTTTACTTAAAATCTAGGGCTTTTTACTTTAATTTCCTTACTAGTCATATGGAGTATAAAATACTAGATTCATTTTTCTCCGTGTGTAAATAGTCTAAGATGAAATAACTAGCAGACCATCATAAGATAAAAAAAAAGAATTTGATGAGTCCTGCAAAAAAAAGCAAAAAACCCAATGTTCCCAATTAACCTTTATGTAGTTTCAGAACTCCGTTTATCTAAAAATTGGCTAATTATGCATACAAAATTAGTTCTATTTCATTTTCGTATGTACCTAATAGTTATAAGTATTACCAAAAAAAGTTATTTTTTTCTGGGCGGAATCAATTTTTTAAGAGGGGGTATCAAAGCACAGTACACATAATAAGGTAATATCATCCGAACGTTGTCAAAATTTGTTTGTCAAAAAAAGGCACCAATCTATCAGGTCGGCCTTTAATTTTTATATTTCAATCGCAGTAAACAGGAAATTTGTTTTTGTTTAAATTTATAAAATGTCATTTGAAAAAATTATAAATTGAAAAATAACAAATTTTCTTCGTTTTTCTTCGCGGAAAATAATCAATAGTTGTTAAAAAAATTGGTGGTGTGCGTGGTTTTTCGGTTTTTGTGCGTTTTTTGTTCGGTTATTTCAAACAATTATGAATTACGGTCTGACATTGGTCGCCAAATTGTCATGTTTTGACAATTTGGCGACCAATGTCAGTTGGGAATATATTACCTTTTTATGTGTACTGTGCTATCAAAGTGCCAAAAACGTGTACTTTTAGAGCTCTGTAAATCAAAAATGTGTGTAAATATGTTATTAATCGTACTTCTACTCATTATTGTACTTATTTTTTAATCTTATTAAGTGTGTGTGGCCGATAAACTCGCGTTTGGCTGGTCCGATTTTGGTAATTTTTTTTTGTTTGAAATGTATTATCATGTAGATGGTTTGTGTAAAAAAATTAATACCTTTTATCCCATCTTTACATAGTTGTCAATTTGTGCGAGTGAAGAAACACTTTCGCTTTTTAAAAATTTTAACTAAGATTAATTTGTAAACAAAATAATTAAGACAGAGATTTTCAAAATAATTTATTAGTAAAACAAATAATTTTCAACATTTACGTACAGGTTAATGGTTCGCAGAAATGAACTTAATCAGATTTTGTTGTGTCAGAGATATTTTCATCAATACATATGCTGTGGATGTATGCAAAAATAGAGACAGAACGAATAAATTTTATTTGTTTTATTCAAAAGAAGCTCAGATCTAAGGAGTACCTAAATTCATCATCGTAATGCCATTAACACGGATGGTAATATGTTAATGATATTATCCAACTAACTATTTTGCCTTCTTCATACACTCGTGGTCCACGTTTTATGCATGACTACACGCAAGATGCTATGTCATATGTTCGTCGTTATAATAGTCGGGATTTGTTCATTACTTTTACATTCAACTCGAAGTGGATAGAAATTAAAGATCTTTTGTTGCCTGATGGACAATCGCCGACATGATATAATTGCACGTTTGTTTAAGATAAAGTTAAATTCATTAATGGATTTTATCATTAAACATAAAGGTTTTCGGAAAGTACAATGCTGGATTCAATTTTCGGAAAGTACAATGGTGGATTCAATTTTAAAGTTCAAGTGACCTCAACTCTAAAGTGTTTCGCCCAGGTACGATAGTGGGCTCATCAGTTAGATCTGTCGTACCCTTATAGTATATTCATGCTGTGAGTTTTATAAAGTGTCGGTAAACATCGACCAAAATAAGGCGTTTTAGTAGGGTACGAAAGATCTAACTGATGAGCCCCTGTCGTACCTGGGCGAAACGCTTTGGAGTTGAGGTCACTTGAACTTTAAAATTGAATTACAGTTGAAACTCGATTAACCGGGATGGTCGGGACCAAGCCGATTCATCCGTAATCGAAAATCCCGGATAGGTATTAGAACTTTTTTTTTTCAAGAAAAATGAATATGTTTTTAAGTTTTTAATAGAATTTCAAAAAAAATAATAAAATAAAACTTTCTACAGACAAATTTAAAATATTTTCTTAATTTTTGAGTGCTGATTTTGTATTTTTTAGTTAAATTTTCTTATTTCCTGTTCTCATATTACGGATAGTAGAGTTTATTACGGATAATAGAGTTTAAATAAATAAATTTTGTTTAATGTCGAGAAAGAATTTCAAATATATTCATCACGGATAATAGAGCGTCCGGTTTAATCGAATCCCGGATAATCGAGTTTCAACTGCATATTCAATCGCTCCACTTAAAATAAAAATAATTTTTGTTGTTTTTATTTTTTCTTCGTTAGTACAATGCTGAATGTACTCAGTAGAATCAGAGAAATCAGAGAAAAATTGCTGGAGATAATATAGAATGGGACGCTACATAAGCAGTAACGAAGCAGTTTGCAAATTTTTTCGTTTCAAATACATGAAAGGTATCCAGCGGTTCTTCATTAAACAGTGCATTTGGAGAATGTATATTTTACACCTGAAAATGCTGTTTCAAAAGCAGTGGAACCACCCCATATAACTTTAACTTTATTTTTTCCTTTATGCAAGAAATGTTGTACCCATATCAAAAAGGATTATAATAAATTGGTTAATATTCACTACAATAAACAATTTTTTTTTCTGTTTTAAATTATTTTCAAACAGGTTCAATTTTTTCAAAAGTGCACTCAGCGAAGCGGGTGGGGGTTAGCTAGTAATATTATAAAAAAGAAAGGGTAACATTTTTTTTGTGACCGAACAGTACTTTTAAAAATGAGTCCACCGAAAGGCAAAAAACTTGTACTTTCAGAGCTCTGTACATCAAAATTTGACGAGATATTTAAATAATTGTTATTATATTTCATTATTGATATATTTATAATTAATTTTGCAAAAAAGAATTCTCAAAAAGTTAAACCTGTAAGCGCTATTAATTTAGTTCCGCTAAATGAGCGAATTCCCACACTGTGCACAGTACACATAAAAAGGTAATATCTTCCGAACTGACATTGGTAGCCAAATTGTCTAAATATGACAATTTGGCGACCAATGTCAGCTACCGAAATTCGTAATTCGAAAAACGCACAAAAACCGAAAAACCACGCACACCACTAATTTTTTAACAATTGTTCACCATTTTCCGCGACGAAACACGAAGAAATTTTTTTTTTTCATTTATAATTTTTTCAAATGGCATTTTATAAATTTTCATGTATGTACAAAGAGATACAAATATGCATGCCAGGAAAACTAGTTAAATACATTTTGTCATTCCAAACTAGAGTTGGGCACTTTAGTTCATTTGAGTGATCGATCACTTTAGTTCAAATCACACTAATGAACTAGTTCTGAACTAGTTCATTTTAGTTCAATTTATTTTGATCACTCCGGTTTTGTAAGAATTAAAAAACAAAATTAGTTTGCAAAAACTATATCGAAATTTATGTTAAATTAACGCATTCTACATAATAAAACAAATACAACCTAAAAATAACAGATATGTAGGTACATATTTTTTTTTTCTATAAAAATTCTTAATTTCGTTCATATACTTGTCGAGCTTTCTGGTTCCTGACAAAAGTCTAGAAGAAGTACGTTTTGCTTTCATTAAATGGAAATCATAGTAATGCAAGGACCACGATGCTACTTGATTTTTTGTTCTTGCTCAGAAATAGGAGTAAGGGGTGATTGAAGAAGATGTTTTACATCTAAATCTTGAGGTACAGCAGAAGAACTGATTTCGCTCAACAAAGAATTGGATGCAATTTCATATGCACTTTGGTTTCTGCATCCCTTCTTTAAACGTCTGTCGGGTTAAAAGGGCGCAGTCGTCGTATAAGACAAGGAGACCAGGACCAAATTTGAAAATTCCCTATACAAATGGGACTTCCATTCACCCAAAAATTATATTAAAAAAAATGATAATAGGTGTGTTTTTTATTACAACTGGTCTTAACTGGACAAAAAAACGCAGTCGGCGCTAACACCTTAGCCCCGTGGGCTTAGTTGTTTAGCCCGGAGATTTTAAATCTGTGCTACCAAACTAATTTTTTCAGAAATTGTTTAGAATTTGTTTACAAAGAACGTGAAAACTTACGTTTGGAATGATAAAATGTATTTAACTAGGTTTACTAGCATACATTATTGTATTTTTTTTTTGTAAAACATACATGAAAATAAAGGAAAAACTCGAAAGCGAAAAATATGACAACTCGAAATATTTGTTGTGTCTTGTGTTTTCGGAACATTCAATATACAGTGCTGCCAAGGTTTCAGGTTAAGCCCGATGCGTTTTTTTTGTCCAGTTAAGCCCGGTGGTAATAAAAAACTCACCTAATGTCAGGTGAGCGCAAGCTATTTTGTAATGTCATATTACGACTGCTTTAGGTTGCTGTTTAGTTTGTTGAAACAAATCTTTTTCGCTATTCGCGAACTAAATTGAACTAAGTAAGTGAACTAAGTTCACTAGTTCACCAAGATGAACTAGTTCATTGAACTTGTTCGTTCGCGAACTACACAAGCCTGATCCAAACGTCAGCCCAAGGGGCTAAGGTATTGTTGTATTGAACATGTAAATTGCTTAGCCCCGACTGCGTTTTTTTTTTGTCCAGTTAAGCCCGGTGCACAGTGGGTCACCTCCCATACAAAGTGCGGTCAAAAATATAATGACCATTTTTTTTTAAATGAAACACCTGTATTATCATTTTATATGATTTATTATTGCAAAAAAATGCATCAAGTCAGTTTTTTTAAATTTTGGTTATTTTCAAGAAAAATAAAAAAAAATGGTTAATGCCGGAAATGGACCCGCCTGTCAGTCGAGCACTTTACCCTTACCCTCTAGTTCAGTCTTTTATAAAAATAATAGTGCCAAAAAGGAATTTTTTTAGTTTTACGTTGTAATTTTTTTTTCTCCGTGTATCGTCATTTAAACTCGTATTACTCGAAAAGGGGAAAAAACGGCGCTATTATTTCGAAAGGTAGGACCGTATTCTTCATTTGAGAACTTAAATTGTAGAGGGCACTCAAAGGCAAACCAACTTAATCTCTAATTTAATGAAAATTGAGCTAAATAAAAATGGTTAAAATTGCTTCGCTAACGAGCCCCATTACAATTAGCCTTAATGTTATTTAACAATATAATTTATGTTTTTAGAAAGTATTAAACTTCTCGTTTAATATCCATAACAATTTAATACTGTTCACAATTTTTAACACCCGCTATCACTATCGCAAGTTGTCACTTATAACTGCAGCGATAAGAAAACTGTACATTTTTGTATATACCGACTTTGAATGGCTATTAAGAAATGAAAAAAGGGGTAACAGTCAAATTTTTTTTGGTTTTGGTTCGATGGGAGATTGTAGAACGTTGTTTAATCATTTGATTTTAAAAAATTGACATTTACTTTTTTTATTTTTGACCTATGGTGGGACCCACTGTGCGGTGGTAATAAAAAACACACCTATTAATGCATTTGTTATCCATTACAAATTAAAAAAAATATTCATTGCAAAAAAAAAAATTCCATTGAAAAAAAATATTTATTTCAACTGAAAAATATTGGTATTAAAAAAATGTTAAAATGCTAAAATTTAGCTCCCATAAAAATTATCGAAAAATTTTAACTGAGCTAAAATGGATCCCATACAAATTATCGATAACTTGTAAATTTAGCGTGAATTTTATCTCGGCTAAAATTTAGCGCGAACAGCGTAGCAGAGTTGTCAGTACAGCCTGGTACGCTGCTCGCGCTAAATTTTAGCCAAGATAAAATTTCCATACAATTTATCGATAATTTGTATGGAACTTATTTTAGCTCTGCTAAAATTTTTCGATAATTTGTATGGGAGCTAAAATTCTGTGACCTCAATCAATAACCGCTTAAGTCGAAAAAAAAAACAAAATTTAGTTGTACAATAATGCTCCGCATTTTTTAATTTGCCTCAAAAACAACTCAATCTTTTCTTAACTCGATCTAGATAGTTTTAATCTATCGTTTTTAATAGTTAAAAAATTAAAAAGATGTAGATTTACAGGGCTATTCTGGAGTTGTGATGCTCACAAGTCACAATTTTTTGTGAGGTTATTTTTGTGAGGTTTCTTATGAGGTTGTCACAATTTGGTATTCTGCGAAAAACCTCATAAGAAACCTCACAGCAAATTCACCACAAGAAGAGGTGAGTTTCCAATTTTGACAGCCAGCTGATTTATCAAAACAAATCAGATAAAAAAAAAACAATATGCACATTCCACAACATTTTGTAATTCGAAAAATAAAAACAATTAAAACATGGAGAAAAGTTAAATTTTCTAATCTACTTACATTTTAATAATCTCATAAAATTTCAGAATAAAATAAAAACAACATTTATCGACCGAAATAAGTCACTTTCCACCTAGTACAGAGAAGTCAACACCATCCTCTGGTCACTGGTGACAATACTTTCTCAGCGTGTTCTACTTGATGCGGCACCATCCAACAACAAGATGTTGCTCCAAAGAAACGCCAAGAAGAACATAAGGAATATGAAATTCTATTCGAAGATGACTATGACTATATTTGAAACATTTAAAAGAGTCCTGGCCAAGATATTGTCTGGTTCGCATTGGTCGCGATGGAGGACTGCAAACACTTGAACTATCTGCTTTGCTGAGACCGAGAATTCCAGACGAATCGTTCAAACGAACTCAGGTCAATCTAGAAAACAAAGGACAAGCATGACATTCAATTACAAACGCATCCAAATGTCGATAAGGAACTCTTCAATACCACTCTCACAAATCGGATTCAAGAACACAACCCCGAATTCAGATATATCCCAAAAAAGTAGTTGCAGTAGTAAGCATTTGATATTAAAAAAAATTTCAAAACAAAAATCTAATAAAATTTTATTTAATTACAGTGGTCAACTATTAAGCGCACAAAATGTGCATACAACATGCTGCTGAAGTGCTATGTTTCAACATTCGATTCTTTGTAAAAATTGGAGCAGAGGTTGCAGTTTTGGTATTGACGAAACTGGAAGAAGAATATCTACTCGAAACGGAACAATAAAAAGATGAAATGGTTTTAATTTTGTTTTCTTTTTTTTTACATATAATAATATGTACATATTTAATTGTGTTATAAATAGATATAGGTAAATAAAAATAAATAACAATTCAAACTAAGGGCTTGCAAACGAAGTAGTTCTTTGAATTTCTGGATGCATGTTAACGATTCTGGTTGAGTTTGAGGATACGAAGATTGGGAACAGTTTAGATGTAAGTGTTGATAGTAAGAGATTGCCGGAGAAGTTCAGCTCTTCGATATAGCAATTCAGGTGTCCTTGGAGGTTTTATTCAATGAGGTGTCTCATTACCTCTAGGCTTGTGTAGTTCGCGAACGAACTAGTTCAATGAACTAGTTCATCTTGGTGAACTAGTGAACTTAGTTCACTTACTTAGTTCAATTTAGTTCGCGAATAGCGAAAAAGATTTGTTTCAAAAAACTAAACAGCAACCTAGAGCAGTCGTATTATGACATTACAAAACAGCTTATGGTCACCTTACATTATCATTTTTTATATATTTTTTGGGGGAAAGGAAGTCAAATCTGGATAAGGAATTTTCAAATTTAGTCCTTTGTCTCCTTGTCTTATACGACGACAGCGCCCTTTTAACCCGACATACTTAAACGTCTGTCAGAAGGAGTGCAGAAACCAAAGTGCATATCAAATTGCATCCAATCCTTTGTTGAGCGAAATCAGTTCTTCTGTTCTACCTCAAGATTTAGATGTAAAACAAAAGGTCGCTTGTGCCAGTATCAGCGTTTCTTCTTCAAGCATTGCACCACTTACTCTTATTTCTGAGCAAGAACAAAAAAACAAGTAGCATCTTGGTCCTTGCATTACTATGGTTTCGATTTAATGAAAGCAAAACGTACTTCTTCTAGACTTTCGTCAGGAACCAGAAAGCTCGACAAGTATATGAACGAAATTAAGAATTTTTATAGAAAATAAAATATGTACATATCTGTTATTCTTAGGTTGTATTTGTTTTATTATGAAGAATGCGTCAATTTTACATAAACTGTATCCACAGTTTTCACAAAATAATTTTGTTTTTATTAATTCTAACAAAACCGGAGTGATAAAAATAAATTGAACTAAAATGAACTAGTTCAGTAGCGTGATTTGAACTAAAGTGATCGATCACTCAAATGAACTAAAGTGCCCAACTCTAATTACCTCTGCTCTCACTTTCAATAAATTTGCGTCGAGATAAGAAATTCAGCAAATTTATATGTAAGTAAGGTTGTAAATGTTCAAGATGCTGAAAGTCTTGCTCTGAAAATTATTCTTTCCTCTAACTACGAGAACAGACATTGGTTGCGGTCATGAACGCCAATTCATAACTAAGGAAGGAATTCTTTGGCTCCATCCAACGCCAAGTAAAAATCTTCTTCTTCTCTCTGCACTGTCGCTGAGTTCTAAACCCCCCTAGTGGGTTTGAAATTTTCACATTTTCCCTTCAAGCAAACAGGTCCGACCTCGGTCCGAATCCGCTCCGCCTGGGGCGGAGCTGAGTCCGACTTCGGATCAGAAACTGGTCCGAAGGCGGCTCAAATTAGTATGGAAATTATAATCACCGCGAAGTCGATTGCATATGTATTGGTGTGGTGAAAATCTCCATTCCGAGAAAACGGAGCCGAAGGCGGACCTGAGCCGGAGCAGCGAAAACCTACCAGAAAGAGGAATAAGAAAGGGATGACATTTCGCATTTGCGACCAAAAAAAGAACAAGATTTATTTTTTTTTCACTGAAACTGTTTTATTTTTTATTTTATTTTGGCAAGCGAAATTTTCACAATAAATACAATACATTTTTTTTCATTTGTTGCTGCTGCTGTTGTTGGTGTTTCTTTAGATGCCCAATCGCATGTTTCACCTCCCTTTTCCGTCATCATTAGAGATTACATCTACAACACAAGCAGAAACACATCACTTTAATCCAAACATTTTGAGCGATATATACAACATACCTTTTTTTGTTTCCATATTGTTTATAATTTGATATAATTATTTATAATTATACTAATATGTATTATGCGACTATACACTTCAACAAAAAATAACAAAATGACGCTTTTGCTCTTGTTGGCTATGTCTGTCTTTATTTTTTTTTCTTTTCTCTTTTTTCACCACGATTCTCGTTCGACTTTGTGTTCATACACAAAAAGTTGCAAGTGTGTGAGTGCAACCCCGATTTTCGCGGTCTGAGGTCGGAGTTTCTTTGTTGAACTCAGTTTTCTTGCTTGAAGGGTTGTTTTTGCTAAAATAATTTTAAAAATATTAAGGTTCTTTAAAAAATATACAAAAAATAATTGAATAATTACCAATTTTGTTGGAAATTCTTCAATAATTACAGCTCACTTTAAGTTTCGGGTTAGTTTATGGTGTGGAAAAGGATTCTGTTGATGTAGAAGTTTGTCTACATAGGTTAGGTTAGGTTAGGTTAATAGGGTGGTGCACAGCTAAGCTGCTGCATACACGGGGGCCTGTTGGTCCATTGTGATACCCTCTTATTTTAAAAATCGCAATGATGTTCCTAAACTGGTCTATCGGTTTACAAAGACTGGCTCATTAACGAACCATCCTGTACTCTCAATAAATTTTCTCATGTTAGCCATTGGTACCTGCGCTAGATCGTCCAGTTCATCCACGAACCTCGTTCCAAAGAAACGAAGTCGGTTTGTTTGGAGGTTTGGACATTCGCAGAGCAGGTGTTTAATGGATTCTATCTCCTCTACATCTTGACAGCTCCTACAGAAATCAGGTGCAAATACACCCATTCTAATAGCCATTGTGCCAATGGCACAATGACCCGTTAGTACACCTATCAAGACTCTAATGTTCTTTTTGCTCAGGGATAATAAATACCGAGTTTCTTTTTCATTGGTTTTGGGCCATAAACTTCTAGAAATAATGCAATCGTCCCTAGTTTTCCAGGTGTTATTGATTTGTTCTCTAGTCAATAGGTCTATTCTCCTTTTGAGCACACCGATAGGGATGTCTGGTCCCTTTGCTAATTGGATGCTAATATTCTCATTTGATGCTGAGCCTAACCTAGCTAGTTCATCCACTATTTCATTCCCTTCTATTTTGCTATGTCCAGGAACCCAGCAGAGTTTAACTTGGTTAGTGTAGCAAATACTATTGATTCTTTTCCTGCAGTTTAAAACCGCCTTGGATCTTATTGTCTCACTGTCTAGAGCTTTGATAGCAGCCTGACTGTCCACAAAGAATGTAATCTCCGAGGAGATTAGTTTTTCTTTGAGTACCAATTCTGCCGCTTTCTCTATAGCAAAAATTTCAGCCTGAAAGACACTACAATCGTCTGGGAGTCTGAATGATTCTCTAATATTGAGAGGTTTGCAGAACACCCCAGCTCCTGTTCCTGATTCCATTTTTGAACCATCAGTGTAGAAGGGTATTCCTTGTTTGCTGATAAGCGAATTGTGATCCCATCCTTTTCTTTCTGGTATTAAAATGGAAAATTTTTTATTGAAATCTATCAAGGGTGGAATGTAATCTGTAGTCGCTTCCAATCCAGGAACTGTGTCGTATCTTTGCATGATAGACCCATGACCATAAGTGTTTTGCTTCCAGTAGCCCAGTTCTTTTAATCGAAGTGCGCTTTTGGCTGCCGTGCATCTTATGAACTCGTCCAGGACTGGAAGGTCCAAGATCATTTCTAAACCTGCTTGTGGCGTAGACCTTTGTGCCCCTGTAATCCCTATACACGCTAATCTCTGTACTTTGTTAAGGTTCTTGAGATAGCTTGATTTCTCAACAGCTTCCCACCATACGATCGAACCATAGGTAAGTATGGGGCGAATAATCGCCGTATACATCCATTGGATGACTTGAGGTCGCATACCCCATCGTGCACCAAAGGTTTTTTTGCAAGTGTAGAAAGCGCATAGTGCTTTTTTCATTCTTTCTTCGGTGTTACGTTTCCATGTAAGCTTGGAATCTAGGATTACTCCAAGATATTTAGCTTCTTTGGAAAGTATCAGAGGAATATCATCAAGTTTAGGAGGATTAAAGTCCCCTTGTTTCCTTTTCTTCGTGAACAGAACTAATTCTGTTTTAGTGGGGTTAACCCCAAGACCATTTTGGGCTGCCCAAGAAGATATTTCTTTGAGTGCGCGTTCCATAATGTCTCCGATGGTGGTAAGAAACTTACCTGTTATCAGAACTACTATGTCATCTGCATAAGCTACTATTTTTATACCTTGACTTTTAAGTTTTGTAAGAATTTTGTTAACCACAAGGATCCAAAGGAGAGGCGAAAGAACCCCTCCTTGTGGAGTACCCCTAGTTACTGTTTTCTCTACAGTACTATTTCCCAATTGTGAGTAAATGATTCTGCCATTTAACATTGTATGGATCCAGTCTACTAAAACTGAATCAACTCCAATATCGACTAGACAGTATTTTATTGATTCTGTGTTAACGTTGTTAAACGCTCCTTCAATATCTAAAAATGCTGCTAGTGTATGTTCCTTGTTTTCAAGACTTTTCTCAATATGAGAAACTACCTCGTGCAATGCAGTTTCCACTGACTTGCCTTTAAGGTAAGCGTGTTGGTAGTTGCAAAGGTTGTTAGAATTGAGAAGTTCTCTAATATGCAGATCAATGATTCTTTCCAGTGTCTTAAGGAGAAACGAGGAAAGACTTATTGGTCTATAATCTTTTGCAGTTGAGTGTGTCGGTTTTCCAGCTTTTGGAATAAAGACCACTTTAACTTTTCTCCAACTCATAGGGACGTATCTAAGTTTAATACAACTAGTGAAGATAACCCTAAGCCATGGTGCTATAACATTTAAAGCGTTTTGAAGAAAAGCTGGAATTATCTCATCTGGTCCAGCAGATTTATAGGGTTTAAACGAGTTGATTGCCCAAATAATCTTCTGCTCTGTAATAATCTGTTCTATGTTTAATTCTTGGTGTGTGGATTCAAGCAGGTTCGATTGCTTGGAACCAGGAATATCGGTATTTTTACAGCCAGGGAAGTGTGTTTCCATAAAGAGTTCAAGTGTTTATTGGCTCGAGTTCGACCATGATCCATCAGGATGCTTAATGTAACCCGGTGTCGTGGGGTTAGAAGCAAGGACTTTACGAAGCCTAGCCGCCTCACTTGTGTTCTCAATGGATTCGCAGTGCCTAGCCCATGAATCCCTTTTAGCCTTCCTCAGTTCTTTGGTATAAAGGTTAAGTTTGGCTCTGTATGAATTCATGTCTCTCTCTAATTTACTCATTTTTGCTCTATTGAAAAGTTTTCTGACCTCTGTTCTGTGTTCCTTTAGCTCACTGTTCCACCATGGTGGGTTAGTGGGTTTTGTGCAACGAGATAGGGGACAGTGTTTTTCAAAAGATTTTTTCATTTTACTAGTAAGGATTAGGACAGTATTATCGATGGCTGATGTGTTTACAAGCGTTTTTTCCCTTGGAGGGTCGATATGCTCATTCAGCCATTTTGTATACTCTATCCAATTTGTTCTAGTTGGGTTTCTGTAAGGCTTGATATCTATTAAATTTCTGTCTAGGGTGAAGAGTATTCTAAAGTGATCCGAAAAGGATTCCTCTGGAGAAACTCTCCAATCTCCTATCGAAATTTGCTCATTATTGCTCATAAGAGTCAGATCTAGAATTTCTTCTCTGTTTTTGTTTCGGAATGTTGGGTGATTACCCCTATTACATATCGTCATGTTAGAACAAAGAATGTATTCAAAAATTGACTCACCTCTTTTATTGATGTCATTACCACCCCATTGTGTATGATGGGCGTTGGCATCACATCCCATCACCAAAGGTGTTCCATTTACCGTGGAATAGTCCACAAGCTCCCGGACTGTTTTTGATGGTGGGCTCTCCTCCTCGTATGGCATGTACGTCGACGTTAAGATGAAGTTGCCTTCCTTAGATTCAACGCTGATTGCCGCGTTATCATTGTTGCTGTACCTAGATAAAAAGAAAGCGTTAATTGACTTTTTGGTTAAAATACAACTTCTTACTTTACCTACTTCAGACGTGGAATGAAAAAGGTTATAGTATTTTGACCTTAATCCATTTACCTGGTTCTTACAGATCCATGGTTCTTGGATCAAGGCCACATCCACGTTATTTTGAGACATGAAGAGCATTAGGTCGTGAGTCGCTGCTTTAGCGTGATGCAAGTTGATTTGCACCACCAGCAGCTTTTGGCTCCCCTTTGCTTTCATGCCTTCTTACCTTTACGGTGCCAATACCGTACTTCAGCACGTCTCCTTTCGTTTTTAGCAGGAGGTCAGAGTTCTCATCCACCGCGAACAAGAGGTCTTTCCCTACTCCGCTATGGCTCACCTTAGATTTGATGAGCCTCCACTCCCCTACGGGTATTTCTATGTTCTGTCTCTTTAGCAGTTTAATTATGTCCGCATCCTCGTGACATGCAGGAGGTGGGATCCATATGTTGATCTGCTGGCGAAGTGGTATAGCTGTCACGGGAACGATTTCAAGAGACGCCCCTTCCCACAGTTCGCCACATTTGGCGATTATGTTGGAAAGGAAGTCTCTTGTTTTCCGATCACCACAGCAGACCACTTTAACTCCCTTTCGCCATCCAGCGCCGTCGAAGATATAGTTCGCAGGACTATCGTTTTCGGGTAACGCCATCATCGCTTTGAGGATCTCATTTTCCACAAGTAGCCAATGTTCCGCCGAGATTTTCCCATCAGGGTTGTCTCGACTTATTATGGCTGCTTGTAGATCGATCGGGGTAGTGTCGAAGCTGTTGCTTTTCAATTTTTTGACACCGTCAGTATTGGCTGTCTCCTCCGACCTATCTCTTTTTGTTGCTCCAGACTTCGTCCTAGAAGAGTTGCCTACTTGCGTTTTACTGTTTGTAACATTAGAGGGCAGTTTCTTGTTGGTCGTCGTCTGATCTTTCTCTGCGCCTTTTCGAGCATTAGAGCTAATACCAGCCTGCTCACAGTCAACCTTTTTAGGGGCCGACCTAGATGTGGCAGCATCAACTCCTTTGCTCTCAGACTTTTTGTTATCTTTTTGCTGAGAGGGGTCTACGGGTGTAGTGGCAATCCCTGCCTTACGTTCGTAGGACCTTATCAGCTTTTTATGCTTTTTAACAAGAGCCTTGTCCCTCGCACTGAGAGTGGAAGGATCTTTGCTTTCAGTGGCTCTCACGAATCTTTTAGAACATCTGTAGCTCCTGCGCTTCCTCGATTCTTGGAGGTGTTCAGCAGACTTAAGCGTAGTGTCTTTTTGACTCGGGTCTTCCAGTAGCTCATCCTCCGTTTGACTACCTATAGAAGGAGGTCCGTTCGGGGATTTCAAACCATCGATAGTTAACCTATCTAGGTCAGGAAGTTGATCTACTGACAAAATGACGGCCTTCTGTCTTTTTAGCTCTTGCTTTTCATTGTTTACAGTTGTCACTGGCGACTTAGCCGGCAGCCGTGACTTCTGCCGACACTTGAGTGTATATCCCCACTCGAATTTCATTTTCTTGTAAACTTTTGTTTTCCATGATTTTTTTATTTAGATAAACATCCCTGCGTTTTTTTGGTTTTCTTGGTTGTAAGGCTCTGCAACTGGATTGTTGGAGAGTCAAACGTAAGCCCCCCCGCCACGACAAGGCGAAAACCTGGGGGGGTATGTCTACATAGAATGTTGTATGATGTATCAACGATTGGTGATGAATAGCTTGTGTTAATTTTTTACTTTCACTTTCGGATGAAAGTTGTGCACAGAGCTGCCATTTCGAAATTTAAAAAAACATGATAAAAAACATTATTTGAGTTCAAAAAACATGATTTATAAAAAAACAGAAGAGGCAAAAAAATGTACAACCACATCAAAACGAGCGAGGAACTAAACAAATAATTTCGAATATTTATATATTATTTATAAATCACAAAGAAGGCAGGAATAAAACATAAATAAGTCCATAATTTTTACTCATTAAGGCATAACTAAAACGAGCACTTTTTTTAAAAAGTGGGAAATTTACATAAGTGAAAAAAAATTGTTTCTTTCTAGCGCAGTGATTCTGAAAAAAAAACTACCAAAATTGTATTTGGAACCAAAAAATAAGTTTTCGGCATAATTGTTTTTCATTTTTCGGTCTGAAAACTCTCACAAAATGAATTTGAAAATGTTCACTTTTTGCTAAAAGTGCTCGTTGTAGTTATGCCTTTAAGGTTAATTTCATATAAACGGACTTCAGGTATGGAGTTGTGGCTTACAAAATGATTTCTAAGTCTGAACTGCATTGGCTCTGAAAGTGCAAAAGTACAAAAGTGAACATTTTCAAACGCATTTTTGTATAGTTTTTCGGGCTGGAAAATTAAAACAAATGATGCAGAAAGCTTATTTTTTTGGTTTAAAAACAATTTCTATACTCTTTTTCACAAAAAAATTGCGCCAGCCAGAAAAAAAATAATTTCACTTTTGTACTTTTTCAAATAGTGGTGTATGTAGTTAAGCCTTTAAACGTTTTTCCTTGAATTAAAAAAAAAAAACATGATTTTGTACACGAAAATATTAAAAAATGATTTTAATTCAAAAAACATGAAAATCATGGTAAAACATGATTTCTGGCAGCCCTGGTTGTGCAATAAGATGCAACAAAAAAAAGGTTTAATTGCATTTTTTTTAAATCACAAATAAAAAAACTTAAATTTGTTTTCAAAATATTTTATGGAAATGTAAAACCTGTAGTAATTTGTGAGTTGTGATCTGCTCTGAAGGAGATCACAATTTTAACAATTTTTATGACGCTCACAAGTTGTGAGGG
Organism: Episyrphus balteatus; assembly: GCF_945859705.1. Taxonomy (NCBI): domain Eukaryota; kingdom Metazoa; phylum Arthropoda; class Insecta; order Diptera; family Syrphidae; genus Episyrphus; species Episyrphus balteatus. Next base: position 60,958,640 of record NC_079134.1, on the reverse strand, counting down.
TACGCCAGAATCCGAAAAAACTCACAAAATCAAACTCACCTCACCTTATGAGGTTCTTGTGACTGTGAGGTTTTCGTTAAAATACGAAAAAGTCACAAAATCGGGTTTAACTCGAATTATGAGGTTATTGTGACTTGTGAGGCATCAGTGAGGTTGCCCAGAATAGCCCTGTTAGCATTGGGTAGCATCATAAAGCACTATTCACATGAGAACGACCAACGAACGACGAATAAATGAGAAAAAGTGATTTTAGGCACGTTTCAAGCCCTATTTCCTCAAAAATTCTCAACAAATCAATAGAAATATAGTTTATATTTGAGTTTATGATGCATTTATTCCCTTTTTAATATAAAATGTAAATAAATTTGAGAAAACAAATTTATTCTTCGCGAAAAGAATTTTAGTTGGTACGAACTGTCAGATTGAATTCGCGTTCCACACAATCCACATTCCCAACGAACAAAAAGTTCGCGCGTCCTTAACCTCAAAAATCATGTTTGTTTTGGTTTTGGTGGTGAACATTGTCAAATTAAAACTTCATTCGGGACGAATTAAAAACTCTCATGTGAAAGAAATGTCAAAATCAACGAATATTCGTGCATTCGTTGGTCGTTGGTAGTGCTCATGTGAATAGTGCTTAAGACCTCTCAAAAAATTTTATCTTAACTCACTTAAAGCTGAAACACAATCACGCTTTGCCGTCGATTTTGACAACTGCGAAAAGTTCAACTATAGGAAATCTGTGTATCCTCACACAATGACGCTTTTCTAACGTACGCTTTTTTTGACAAACGTAAGGAAACGTAAGAAAGCGAGCAAAAGTTCAACCAGACTGAACTTTTGATCGCTTTCTGACATTTAACAGACATAGTTACAGTCACCCACATTATTATTGCGCCAAATGTGAATTAAAAAAAATAAATTATTGCAAAACTATGTGTGTTTTTTAATTTCTCTAGGTATATAGATTTTGCACAAAAAAACGACATCGAGATATTTTAAATCAAAACAATTTACGTATTAAAAACAAAAAAAAATTAATGATGTTTTAGACTGAGTTTTATTGTTAAAAACAATATATTCTGGTTGGTTTTGTTTTTATAACTATATAAACAAATTTCTATGCATTTTAGACATTAATATCCTTTTTCATTTTTCCACAATTAAATCAAGATAAAGACTTGGCCCAATAATTTTGTGAGTGACTGTGTTTTTTTAATTTGACAGCAGATTTTATGTTGCAATCAGCTGTTCAGTCAAAGTGACAGAAGCGCGCTTTGAGGATTTCTCAACGTAACGCAACGAAGCGACGCCCTAAAGCGTGATTGTGTTTCAGCTTATAAGCGGTTATTGGTTGTGGCCACAGAATTTAGCGCGAGCATCGTACCAGGCCTTATAAAAAAATAGTCTAAAGAAAACAGAAGAAAAAGAAAAAAAATTTACAGCTATAGCTGGGCTGGTGAAGACATAAACAAACAATATGGAGGGCGCGAATTGTGGTTGAGTTTTAAATTGTGAATTTGGTTCGTGTTTTCCAAAATAAATATGTAAAATTAACGATTTTGTTCAATTAATCGGAAATAAAAACTTAAAATTTGAAAACAATCGCGAAAAACACAATTTTTGAAGTTAAATGATTTCGAACACATACAGTGTTTGTTGTATGTGTGTGTGACCATATTTTGTTTACCATTTCCCAGCCGAGAAATGTTAAATTAGAAAAGGAAAAGACAAAGATAGTTTTTTTAATTCCCTATTATTAAATTTTAATCTAAGATTTGAAATCTCGGTAATTATTTATCTATGGGTTATACTCTACAGAGATATCTCTGATACTCTATCTCGTACCCGTAAGATATAAATATATTGCTTCAACCTAGGTTGTTTGAGGTTTGAGTACGGAATTGTAACAGGGTTTGCCTTGGTAAATATATTCAATTAAGCAGTCAAGAAAATTTTAAAACAGAATATCGCAAAGTTAAACGTTTGCACTCACATAATAAATTATTTTTTTCGATTTGGGTAATATTAATGTATATTACTCACTTAAAATGCATTTCAGGCATTTCACTTATTTTACTATTTGTTAAAATATTGAGTAAAAATATCGATTTGGTTAGAGGAGAATACTCAAAGCTAAAATATTAGATCACCAGAGAATTGAATAGCTTGACATATTTTTTTTTACTATAAAGAAAATTCTCTTCAACTGAATGTGTATAATTGATTATATATATACGTATATATATTTTTAATTTTTTTTTTGTAACTGATGACTGTTTCTGTGGTTTTCCTTGGTTCTCAGTTCGTATTTAAATTAGTATTGAAAGCAGACGAAATAAGGAAAGATGGAAACAAAGATTGTGGCATTGTTCTCATTTATCTCGATGATATTAATGACCAATTGTCAAAATACTGGTAAGTTATTTTTTAAATAATTATATTGTACATAAGATATTAATTATTATTCTACTACATTTCATAAATTTATATCATTTGCTGATGCCTTTCAACCTACATGCCAAAAAAAAATTCGCATCACTGCAATGTCCTTGTACATATTTATTTAAATAAAGTGTGGACTTGTAGGAATTTCTCATATTTAACACATGCCCTGTACTTATACTTCAATTTTTTTTTTCGTATATTCATCATTCGAATTTAATTATTCTTTCTTTATTTTATATAACTTGTCCTTGATTTTCATTAGTTTCATTATATTAGCGTAAATATGTTCGCAACGATAGTACACGTTAAAAAAAAACAAGTGATTTCATTTTCCATTGGAGCCATAACCTAATAGCCAAATGAAAGTGCGGCGCTCAGTTGAATATGTTTTCCAATACATAGGCGAGGCCAAGGCCTAATTACTTTTCTTTCCATTTCTAAATTGTATAGTGACAAACAATCTTACTACTACGTATTTCCCATGGGTATGGTACGTGTATGTGGAATTCTGTATAGATTTGAAATTTATTTCAATTCAAAAGAACTCCAATTCTGTGATATTGTGAACTGAATATACTAAAAGTATTGTCAATGACTTTGGACTACAATTGCCCAGTTTACCACCACTCATAAGGCCCAACTATAATAGGCATATGCGCGCATGGGCTTATGTCAAAATGGCATGAGTGAGTTGTCGAACATACACAATTCTTATGGGATAGCCATAATAGACCAGTGTCAATCCGGTTTTCAGAGGGCAAAAAAAATTATTAGCAGCATAAAGGTGGTGGGAAAATTTTAGGATAAATGGTGTATGAAAGGGAAAAAATAAATTGCCCACAAACAAATTGGGGGAAAGGGGGTGGGTCTAATGACCTTTGACCTTCTCAATTTGAATCTAGCATTAGAATAGCTCTAACGTGAAAAGTTTTTCAGATATTGATATTTTTGTGATGTTTTGCATGGTAATCATGCCTATTACAGAAGACGCAGTGACTCAGTCCCCGGGAATCTACTCGATCCGCAACCGAATCAAATTTCAATCTGTGAACTCCCCGGGATGAACTGTATTATCGATCCACGAAAACACACTAAACTGCTTACCGACATATGTCATTGGTGACACTTACATAGCCAAATGTCATTCTATCACTTCCGCACCGGCGGCTTCGGTAATGAGAAATCTTGTGAAAGTGACTCTCACTCCCGCCGCAGTGCATCTGCGTCTTCGGTAATAGGCATGAATATCTCAAAAACGTGATGTGATAGAATTTTTCTAACTTCGAATTTGAGCTCAGAGTGCAAAAAACCATTAGAAAAATATATCTTTATTTCTATAAAAAAAACTTTTTGTCTAGTGAAATTGAACAAGGCATTCGATTTTTTCTGCTCTGTTCGAGATTTCACTAGTCAAAAAGTTTTTTTTCATAGAAGTCAAAATATATTTTTCTAATGGTTTTTTGCACTCTGAGCTTGAATCCCAAGTTAGAAAAATTCTATCACATCACGTTTTTGAGATATTACGATGCAAAACATCACAAAAATAGTGTTTTTTGGACGTTCAAAATTCAATATCTCAAAAACTTTTCACTTTAGAGCTATTCTAATGCTAGGTTCAAATTAAGAAGGTCAAAGATAGTATAATTTAGTTTCTCTGGAAAATTATTTCTCGCCAATATTACTGTCATTTACGGAAAAATCGATCTTAAAAATCGTTTTTTTTTTTTTCAATTTTTCACACAATCTTAAATAATAGGTTTTAATCTAAACAATTTCATTCCCAACTTTTCAAAAATCAAAAATTTTTTCGGTAACTTTTTTGTTTGAAAAATAAGCTATTTTTTCAAATTAAATTCGTCAAAAATCCAAAAAGTAATTTTTGACCAAGTTTTGTTAAAATCTAACCATTTTTGAAAAGATAAAAAAAAATAAAAAAATTGTATTTTTGCATTTTTTCAATATTTTTGAGGTTATATAAAAAAATGGTTTGAGTAAAAGTTGTAGACTTTTACGATCTACAACTTTTGTTTTGTTAAATTTTTTCGATAGAAGGTCTATATTGACAGAAATCGTAAAAAACCACGATTTTTTACACTTACCCCACTTTTTCGCCCACCCACCCCCTTTCCCCCAATTTGTTTGTGGTCAATTTATTTTTCCCCTTTCATACACCATTTATCCTAAATTTTCCCACACCCTTATGCTGCTAATAATTTTTTTACTTTCAAAAATTATTGGCACTGGTCTATAAGCGGCCCATAGACACCACCATAAACAAAAAATACCAAGACTGGAAACTGAGCGGTCTAATGACGTTTGCCTACAAGCTGCGAGGTGTGGTGAATGTCGTCAATCTATCGTTGTGTTCGTGTTGGATGTGTGGTGAATGTCTTGAGTCTATAAATGTGTGCGTGTTAACGTCATATACCAACGTGGTGGCTTTCACATATATTCACAGACAACACTGTACACAAAAGGGGTTTGGGTGGTAAGACGTACGAAAGCTTCCAGTCTTGTTTTTTTTTTGTTTATGGTGTGCACACAAGTGTGGTGTCTATGGGCCGCTTTAAGCATATGCCGTGCGCTCTGAGCCGCACGGCATGAGTAAATTTCTCGGGATAATGTGTAAACAACATGGATGCCACAGGGATAGAAAAATTTAACAAATTTTCACTTAACAAAAATGTGATAAGCGAATGGTGAATTAAATAAAACCAGTTTTAAAAATATTTTTGTGTAATGCAACGCATTTTTTTACAAAAATTATGGAAAACAAAAATGTAAATTGTGACAGAAGGCTATTCGCGCGTATGTTCATTATGGCTACTCCTCATGTTTTCAGAAACAGGACGAAGCAGTTCGCCCGCATATGCCTATTATAGTTGGGCCTCTAGCCATTATGTACCATTTTACCTCTGTTCGCCATCATATTTTCGCTTTCACCGCAAAGTGGTACGAGTCATGAGATGTGATAACACTGTTCGGCAAAAAAAAATACGGGACTTTTGTGTGCTGAATGCAAAACTGTTTTCAGTTTTGTTCTAGTCTAGTTTTTGAGCTATACTCGTCATCACTATTTTCACTATTAGGTTTAATGGTGTTTACTAAAAATATGTATTTTTCCGTAATATGTTGGTTTAAAAAAATCCAAATCAGAAGTCGCAACCTGGAATTTGGTTAAAAAAAAACCAGTCTTTATGATAAGTACCTAGGGCCGGATTTAGGGGAGGGAAACCGGGGCTTCAGTCCGGGGTCCCCACAAAATAGGGGCCCCCACAAAACAAACAAAAAATAATCATTTTCCGACAGAAAAACAAATAAGAACCAAAGAACCATCATTGTCGTCATAAAAAATAAAATGTATGACTGGGTTGTTCAAAATTTAAAATTTGTTTTCATACAAATTTGTTTAATGTAAACCTACACGGAAAAAAGGGCACCTTTGATGCGCACATTAAATTTTACCACCTTAAAATAAGTTATATCCGCTTAAAATAAGGTAATTTGACTTAAATTCAATTAAATTTAAAGTGAACTTCATATTTAAAAGAAATGTAAACTTAATCAATTTACAAAATTATTTTAATCCTTATTGATCACACTTTTTATTTTCAACATAAACACAAAAACGAAAACGAATTCACATTTACAATGAAAATTACCTTAGACGCAATAAATTAGTTATCCTAGACAAAAAATTAATTGATGAAGGTTCGTACAAACGATTAACAAAAAATCCCTTACCAAAAATGATTAAAATATCTGCAGCCATTAAAAAAGAAGTGAGTGAGACTTTTGGCTATCATTTAAAACGAACGTTACACGTATCGAACCCTGAAGTACCAAAATTGTACGGCTTGCCAAAGATACACAAGGCAGGAAAGAAGATGAAACCAATAGTTTCAAACTTAAATTCCCCTTGTTACTATTTGGCAAAATGGCTCGTAAATGAGATAAAAAATCTGCCAGAAATTGAAAATGCTTCAGTGAAAAATTCTTTTGAGTTTGTCAAGAAGCTGAAAGGCATCAAAATAGAGGAAAATGAAATGATGGTTTCATGCGATGTCGTATCATTATTCCCGAGCATTCCGAATGGAAAAGCTCTCAAAGCCCTAGTGGAACATTTAAATGTAAATGAGATATCCGCCGAAAAGAAAAGGGTTTATGTGAATGTTGCTAAAAAATTAATTATTTTCAGTTTCGTAACGTGTTTTACTCCATAGAACATTATTTTTCAAGTTCAATTCAAACTTTGACATAAAAAGTTCGGCAATCAAGGGTGAAAGAGGATTGCCCATACTTGTTCCTCCCAATATACTTACTTACTTACTTAGGGTGACCAGCGCAGTAAGGCGGCTACAATCCGCTGTGGATTTGGGCCTCAACCAACAAGCTTCGCCAGCCTATCCTTAGCTAACTGCTTCCAGTTGCGCACGCCAAGTTGATTGAGGTCCCCTTCCACTTGGTTGCGCCACCTCAGACAGGGTCTTCCTCTACTGCGCCGTCCCTGTGGGTTGGAGTCGAAAACTTTCCGGGCCGGAGCATTGTTGTCCATGCGCTCCAAGTGACCTAGCCATCTCAGGCGCTGCACCTTCACTCTCTTGGCTAAGTTAGCGTCCTTGTACAACCCGTAAAGCTCGTTGTTGTACCTTCTTCTCCAATCACCACCAATACACACGGGACCAAAAATCGCACGAAGAACTTTTCTCTCGAAACAATCCAAGATGTTTTCATCCGCCTTCGTTAAAGTGCCTGCTTCTGCACCATATAGCAGGACTGGGATGATAAGTGTCTTGTATAGGGACACCTTAGTTCCTCCCAATATGATCAAATTAAATTCACGGTCGAAGAAGAAATAGATCATAAACTACCATTTTTGGATCTTAAGTACGGAGACATAGGCTAAGCGCACACATGCGGTTTTAGTCGCGCGACTATTCAGTCGCAAATTAGATGACAAGAATTTCAATAACTGTAGACACAATTTTCAAATTTTTAATTGCGGGAAGCATGTGTGTTCACAAGCATTGAAATCCTTGTGATCCATTTTTGCGACTGAATAATCGCGCGACTAAAATCGCATGTGTGCGCCTAGCCATAGAGATACTTTTAATTTTTCTATTTACCATAAGCCAACGAGTACCAAACGTTGCATTCCAAGTAACTCGCATTGTCCGGTTCAACACAAAAAAGCCGCCTTTCATTCATACATTCATCGATTGTGTAAATTACCACTTTCAATCGCTGATTACAAAACAGAGTATGAGCACATTAAAGATATCGCCAAGTTAAATGGATACAATGTTCAAATGATTGACGATCTCATCTTAAAGCATATGAGGAAAATTAAAAATTCAAATCTAACAACATCGAAAACGGGTATGTTTGTCATACAATCCGGTTATTACAAATAAATTAAAAAGTGCAATCGCAACAATATGGAAACGGTGTTTTCGAGCAACAATCTATATTTTATATATTTATTCAGTACAATATGGTGATTGTGAAAAAGTGTACTATGGCCAAACAAAAAGAAATATTGAAACAAGATTTAAAGAACACACTACATACATAAAAGCAAACAACCCAAGACCTTTAGCCCTAGCCAACCATGTTCTAACAAACGATCACTTTAGTTTAACAAAAGATAACTTAAAATTAGTTCGACAAGTTAACGATTCGCGACGCTTAGATGCTTACGAAAGCTATTATATCCAAAAAGATGAAAATTCAGTGAACGCCGATTTTGGCAATATAACATCTTGTTTGTTCCAAGTGGTTTAAAATTAGCTTTTTACCTTATGTTGACATGCGCATCGAAAAATACCGCGTGCAAAGTTCATTTTTTGGGCGGCGAGCACCCCAGACATAGTAAGAAAAATTCACAGGTAAGTTTTCAGGTGTTAACAATGAAAAAATTTGATCAATTCAGGGTTTATCCAATACTGTATCACTTTATTGTATCCTTATTTAAGTCTGAATGTTTAACAAATAATTTACGAATGGTTAATGTTTCATACCAAGTCCAGCCACGTAAATACAGAAAATAAAGATGTTTTTTAGAAAAAAGTAGTTTTGGTTTTTTGTTAATTTCTCGGAAATGACAAGTTATTTTTGAATCTGGTTTTCAGTTTTTGTTTAAAAATTAATAATAGCATCGAATTTTAAAAACTAAATTAGTACTTAATTACATAATTTTTTGAAAAAAATTAGTTTGAATTTTTTTTTCCAATTTTTTTTTCAAAATTTTTATTTGGAAAATTAATTTTTCAAAAACTGTGCCATAAAATGGCTTTGTTTAAAATTTTTGTAAAAGCCTAGGGTTTTGGCCTTACAAAAAGGGATAGCACGTTATTGTAAGTATAACCGTTGATTTTTAATAATTTTGTTTCCAAAATAAGTCAATTTTTTTTTAAATTGGCGCTCCCCCATAAAAGGGGAGCGCTTGTCTCGACCTAACCTACACGCTCTAGCTTTTTGGCACATTACTCCTCAATCACCCTGTATAACATTGAAATGGGGGAAGTTATCACAAAAAAAAAGTATATGGATGACTTGTAGGTTTTGTAATTCCCTAACAAAAATGTTATAACACTTTTTTTTCTACGAGATATCATTTAGGAGATATCGTGGTTTTAAAACGTGTCAAATGTCGAAAATATCGGTTTTTCGCCTATTATTTTAAACGATGAGTCCTATCAAAAAGTTGTCTTTGAAAAACTGGTAGATAATGTGCTCCTTTATATTACTACTTTTTTTTGTTTTTTGTTAATAGAGCGGGCGGCCACTGCAGAAACGCTCAACTCATCGAGCTAAAGAAAATTTCAAATGGGAAGTGAAAGAGGGCTATTAGTGGTTACGAAAACCACAGGTCTTCCCTTTCGCATCCTGGCACGATTGGCGTGGTAAGGTGCATCGTGCATCTCATAGAGTTAAAAGACAATATTGGTGTCAAATTAAAGGTGCTATTGTCAGCTATCAAAATTCAGAGGTCTTCCGGGCGAAAGTCTGGCAGTTTTGTCATGCAGCCCGTTTTAAGGTTAGAAGCGATAAAAGTGAGTTTTTTCATAAAGTCTTGTTTTTTGGTATTTTGGTGGATGAGTTAAGGAGTTTTTTCACTATAAAATAAAAATAAGAGTTATTAGCATTTAAATATAAAACGATGTTTTGGAAAAAGCTTGATAGTTTATTAACAATAACCCAAAGTATATGCAAAACTACGAATAATTCACGAAAAAGTCTCAAATAATACGCTGCGCCCCTTACAACTTACCGAATTAAAAGGCGACTTTAATTTCAAATTAAAGCTAATAATGTCTTTTTTTGAAAACCAGAGGTCTTCCAAGCCAAAAATTGGAAGTTAGGTCACGCAGCTTGTTTTAAGGTTAGGAGCGTTTTTCACTTAAAATGTTCAAGCAGGCTGGGGGTTGAAATGTCAAGATGTGGCTTGGAAGACCTCTGGTTTTCAAAAAAAGACATTATTAGCTTTAATTTGAAATTAAAGTCGCCTTTTAATTCGGTAAGTTGTAAGGGGCGCAGCGTATTATTTGAGACTTTTTCGTGAATTATTCGTAGTTTTGCATATACTTTGGGTTATTGTTAATAAACTATCAAGCTTTTTCCAAAACATCGTTTTATATTTAAATGCTAATAACTCTTATTTTTATTTTATAGTGAAAAAACTCCTTAACTCATCCACCAAAATACCAAAAAACAAGACTTTATGAAAAAACTCACTTTTATCGCTTCTAACCTTAAAACGGGCTGCATGACAAAACTGCCAGACTTTCGCCCGGAAGACCTCTGAATTTTGATAGCTGACAATAGCACCTTTAATTTGACACCAATATTGTCTTTTAACTCTATGAGATGCACGATGCACCTTACCACGCCAATCGTGCCAGGATGCGAACGGGAAGACCTGTGGTTTTCGTAACTACTAATAGCCCTCTTTCACTTCCCATTTGAAAATTTCTTTAGCTCGATGAGTTGAGCGTTTCTGCAGTGGCCGCCCGGACTATAAAGTAGTCTTTCAAAAAGAAAAAAAAAATTTTGATTTGGTCTTACTTACTTACTTACTAAGGGTGACCAGCGCCGTAAGGCGGCTACAATCCGCTGTGGATTTGGGCCTCAACCAACAAGCTTCGCCAGCCAGCTCTATCTTTAGCTCGCTGCTTCCAGTTTTGCACGCCAAGTTGATTGAGGTCCCCTTCCACTTGGTTGCGCCACCTCATACGAGGTCTTCCTCTACTGCGCCATCCCTCTGGGTTCGAGTCCATGCGCTAAACGTGACCTAGCCATCTCAGGCGCTGCACCTTCACTCTCTTGGCTAAGTTAGCGTCCTTGTACAACCCGTAAAGCTCGTTGTTGTACCTTCTTCTCCAATCACCACCAATACACACGGGACCAAAAATCGCACGAAGAACTTTTCTCTCGAAACAATCCAAGATGTTTTTATCCGCCTTCGTTAAAGTCCATGCTTCTGCACCATATGATCATCTATAGTCTTAGTTGCTCGAGAGAGTGATTTGCTGGTCAACTGCCTTCTCAAACCAAAGTTGCCGCGGTTGGGAAGAATAATTCTCCGTTTGATTTCAGCGCTGATGTTGTTGTCCGTGTTTATATCAGAGCCTAGGTAGACGAAGTCCTATACTACCTCGAAGTTATGGCTGTCGATGGTGACGTTTTGTCCAATGCGTCGGTGTTGTGTGTCCTTTTTTGACGACAGCATATACTTGGTTTTGCCCTCATTGACCCTTAAACCCATTTTTGCCGCTTCCGTTTCGATGCTTACAAAAGCGCCATTGACATCACGCTGAGTTTTTATTTTTTTTTTTATGTGATATTATTATGACTATGACATTATCGTCGGCATATGCAAGCAGCTGGACGGACTGAAAGATTGTGCCTCTGGTGTTGACGTTTGAGTTCTATAGATTTAGATTAGATTAGAAAATAGATTTTATTTCAATCATAAGTACATTTTTGAATTCGGTTTACAAATCTTTAAAGACATGGCAAAAGCCGTCTGCCAGATTGACAAGTTTATCAGCCCTATTCTGCTGTTCCCGTGAATCCGACTAAATGTTAAGAAATAATTAAAAATTTATGAAAAGTGGCATTTTGCTTAATTTCAACTACGGTGAATTTATTTTTACAACCAAAAGTGACAGATCCGCAACATTTTTTATGCGGATTGCAAATGTATGGAGCAAGTTCATTCACGTGATTAGTGGAATACTGAACAACATTACCGATATTACCGACGTGAGTTTGGATTCCCCCCGATGAATAGCAGAATGGTAATTGGTGAATATTTAGCGATTTTTCCCCCCGATGGATAGCAGAATAATAAAAAATTAATAAATAGGTGCACTAGGTTTGCAATACATTTTTTCATTTGGTTAAAAATTTAATTAAAACGCTTCTCTTAAGATTTGGTTTCTATATCTTAATGCTGATTTCACAAAGTTGTAAAGAGCCGTCCAATCACGTCCGTTCAGTATATTAATAACTTCATCCTCTTCGTAGTTAGCTTTTCCCAAGTGTAGTTTTCTTAATTCTTTAAGTATGGGACAGACGCCTATAAAGTGCATGATGTCTTCACGGGTTTTCAAGTTACACAAGGAGCATGTGATGGCAGTAACTCTCCTCTCACCTTAAATATGGTTGAGATTTTTTCTGCATCGACATTGTTTCCAAAATAGCTAATCGTGCTTAGATCGTGTTCCAGTTTCGAATAGTACCTTCGATAAATTGATGATTGAGCTTCTTCAATAAAGGCTTTATGTAGTTTTTCATCAAGATCCTGGAGTATATTGTAAAGTTCAACTTTCGTTTCCTGTATGTTAAATCCCGATAAATTTAATGGACGTCCCGTCCTCTCAGCCAGCTCGTTCCATTTCTGAAAGCATGATGCTTTTTTTGCGATGGCGTGCATAGCAACTATTTTAGGAAGTCTTGCTTCGTGCATGTTTAATACTTTAAGGACTTAATCAAAATGGAGTTTCAGTGTTGTGATGAACAATGGTGGGAGTCCAGTTTCAATGTGTAACATATATGTGGGAGTCGTCCGGGGAAGGTGCACTACTCTTTTAAGAAAGAACCTGAGAAGCTGTTCTACACTCTCATATTGTAAATATCCCCAAACTTGCGTTGCATAAAACATAACTGATCTCGCTGTTGGTTGCCTCAAAGATTTGATATTTTACTCGAAGTCCTATGCTCTTATTTTTCATACAAGTCAACCAGGTTGTGTTTATGGCAATTTTTGCACTTTTCAGTTTTTCTAGCAAGTGAGTTTTAATACTATTTTGTGGTATTAGTATTACTCCCAGGTATTTGTAATTATCAACTACTTCCACTGCTTCCCTCTCCAATTTCCAGATATAATTTCCACTTCGCTGTCTCTTGCCTCTACCAAAAATCATTATTTGGTATTTTCCTCTGTTTACTGTAAGGTTCCACAGCTTACAAAATTCTTCGAGCTTAGTTATCATCATCTGGAGTTTTATCGGCGTGTCTGCTAACAGCACTATATCATCAGCGTACATCAAAACTTTGATTTTAGTACGACCTACATCAATCCCTCCATTAAGATAAGAAACAATATCATTAATAAAAAGGGCGAAAAGAAGTGTACTCAGGATGCATCCTTGTCTCAAACCTGATGGTGTTGCGAAACTTTCAGACATATTGACTCCATCCAATACCTTCGCTGAACAGTTTTTGTATATTTTTCTTAATGTCCTCAACATTTTAAATGGTAGACCCAGAGCAGAAAGTTTATAAAACATTAAATCTCGATCTACAGTGTCAAATGCGGATTTGAAATCAAAGAAGTAGGTGAAGAAACCAACACCATTTCAATAAAATGAAAACGACTGCTCTGTGTCGTGTCTAAAACTGAACTGTTTTATTTAAGTAAAACTAAACTACATTACAGCTATTTCTTATATCTAATACAAATATTTCTTAACCTATCTTATCTCTATTTGAATAGGGATATCGACTGTATGACGCGCCGCATCCCTTGTAGACACAACATGCTGCTTCCAGATGTGAGTCATAAACCCAATCTATGCATTCTTTTATTGTGGTATACAAAGGATCAGCACGGCACACATAGTCTATCTATCCCTACTCAATGAAAGCTACCTGCGCATATGAATAATCTTAACTAGATAATTCAACATACTCCCGCCATTGACATCATTGCAAATGTGTCGATTTAAGTGATGAGTGCAGGCCTGTAGCAATATCGTTGTGGGGACTCGGCAGTGGTGTTTTGGTAGGATTCGAATTATTTTGATGATGTTGGATGTTGCTTCATTACTTTCTCAAAGGTATCTCAGCGTGTGAAATTCAAAACAATTAAACCTCCAAACAATCTTGTTTTGTCAAGCGTTTACCAGTATCTTCAAGCTGCATATGAGACGTTCTGCTATTCCATTATAATTTAATTTCAAGGGGGCATTTTGATGTCTTCAGATGCTGTCTTACGAGAAATTTAGACTCCGTGTGTCTCAGCAGTTTCTCTTTCTGACTTCACTAAACTAGTAAACAGCTAACTAATGAACTCCAGGTTGCTTGCTTCATGTTGAAGATTTTGTTGTAGGATTTAAACATTCGATTAGAGCTTCGTCAAAACCTTGATATATACCGAATACGGTTGTTCAAGAATAGTTTTATGGTGCAAGATCGAAGGTCATGAATTACTTGAGTGGTTATTCTTCCTTTCCTTGTAATCGCAGGTATCTTCCAGTTTCCCATCATGCACAAAATTAATCGAATCGACCACGAACCATTTTTTTTTGTCCAAGTCCGTTGTCCTTGTAGATGCCTTCTGAATACGCCATTGCCTTTGGTTTTGAATATGCTTATGAGGTAGGTACTCGAGAAACTTACAATTATTTACATACAAGAATACATTTATATTGTTATAATAATGGTTAAAGAAGTAAAACAAAACTAATACGAATTATTTGAAGTTTAAGAATAATTATGTAACCAATCTGTTTTCTTTTTAAATATTTAAAACCAATTTACTGAAGGTTAAAGTGAATTAATCTGAATTCTTACATTAATTTTTGTTACGACATAGGTACATATTGAAAAATTAATAGATTTAAATTTAAATTGTATTTAGACTCAATAAATGAACATTACAATGTGAGAATGTACTTATGTTATAAAAGGTTTGATTACCTACTCTTGTCATTGATATGCTTTTCTTTATAAACTTACAAAAAAAGTAGATTTTGCATAATTAATTTGTTCAATAGTTACAAAATATTTTAATTAACGATTTCTACAATTAATAGGAAGTATTCTCTAGGAAAAGGACGAACAACGTAAATCGAATTTGTCGAAATCCCATTGCTTGTCCTTGCGTCTAGTTCTTGATAACGGCCAATTTTGCCAAAGATCTTTTTTGATACCCTGCCACTTTCCCAGCGCATAGGTATATATTTTCCATTTTGGAATTTGTGAATTTTTATAAAAAATAAACAACAAAGTGCAGTTTATTCTGGATGAAATGCTCTTTTTAAGACAATTGAATTTTGTTCTTTTAAATTTTAAATAAGTTTGGAAATATCTGTTTCTTTTAAATTTCGAAACAAATTTCAAATGTCTGCTTTGATTCATTAGATTCATAGGACCTGGAAAGAGAAATTTATTAAAATATCTTTTTAAATAGAGATTAATCTTTGTTAAATTTGATTTCTCCAATTGTTTCGATTCATGAAGGATTCCTTGCTTATTGTTAAGAAATTTGCAGTTTAGAACATATTCGAAGAATTCTGAACCACTCAGGATCTTTCTTTGTTCTTATTTAGAACTTGTCATATTTAAATGTAATGCCGTTTCAGAATCACTACGAATTGATTTTAGTCCTTTGTTTGAACTAGTATTGAAGCTCGGTTCATCTTCTACTACCGCAGAATCACCACGTGTTTCATTAAATTCTCTGCTTCTTATGTCAGGTTCAAAAACTACTGGACCACTTACTATCATATCATTTTCTAAATTGGAATGTAAAGGAATAGAAGTCATGTCAAGTTCTGTTTTAGCAGAACTTAATTCATTGCGAAGTGTTAAGTTTTGTACCCTTTGATCACTCAGGATCACATCGCGTTTCTCTTCATGAGAATCAATTTTTTTATACAATATTGAGTTTTCTATAACTCTAGAGCTGCTAAGAACCCCACTTCCACTTTCTTCTTTGATAATTGTATTGTCATCCACCATTGAACCACCATGGATCACATCATGTACCTTTTTGTCAGATAATTTGTTGTGAGTTGGATCTTTTGTAACTGCTAGTCCACTCACGTCAAGTTCTCCTTCATAAGAACTTACCTCATCCAAATATAATGCTTTTTCTTTCACCGTATGATCACTCAGGATCACATCAACTTTAGTGTTTTCAGAAATCAGCTTATTTTTATGGAGTAAGGTGCTGTGATTGCCGAGACAAATTTCACAGCCACGCTCGTGACAATCCTTACTTGAATGT
The DNA here is from genome assembly GCF_945859705.1 of Episyrphus balteatus. NCBI lineage: Eukaryota > Metazoa > Arthropoda > Insecta > Diptera > Syrphidae > Episyrphus > Episyrphus balteatus. The sequence continues at coordinate 60,942,673 of NC_079134.1, read as the reverse complement.
TTACCTTTTAAACATTTAAAGCACAATTTGTAAATCACAATTGTTCTCCATTTTTCCCTCATACTCAAATTATTAAATTTAGGGCATTGATGTGCGGAATGAAAGGATTTACATCCCATAATGCAATTCAAAATTGAATTTACAGATGCCTTTATAATAGGCTTCTTAAAATTATGACCCGTTATAACTGGCCTTTTAATTGGAGTTTCCTCTAAGGGAATCCGTTTTGTGTGCTCTTCTACAATATGTAGATTATTAGCACATGGAGTTTCGAATGAAAATCTCCTGTTTTCTGCTTCATTTTGAAGCTTATTACATCTTCTCAGGTTAAAGTCATTATCACTAATAGAATTCGTTATGGTAGATTCCTCTCGAACTTCTTCCGATAGGCTAACTTTTGGATTACCAAACGTAAAGTTTACATACCACGAATCTTTAGTATAACTAATGTCAATGGAAGAGTTTTTTTTATTAAAGGAGTCTTTTCCTTTTCAAATTTAAATTTACGATTCCCCAAGTCATAGTCAGAAGCGTATGAACTTTGAGTGAAACATTTTTCAGTCCGGTTCCAAGAGGAGCCTTCCTCTCGAACATTCGAAAGGTTCACCTCTGGTGTACCAAAACAAAATTTAGGCGGAGAAGTGACGGAAGGTTTTTCAAATGAAAATTTCTCATCAATTCTTCCAATTCTAAAATTTTTAAATGAACAGTCTCCATTTGAAGTGTTGTTCATTAAATTGCTATGTTCTATACATAAAGATACATAGACTTTTGTGAGTTCGCCCTCATCGCCAAAATTTTTGTAGTAAGCTACAAACGATTGTTGGGCCAAGGTTTAAGACACCTTGAGTGAGTCGGGTGTCTTGACTCCAGCTTTGAAGTCCTCTAAGCCAGCTTTGAATGACTGAAGTCTTGATTGTAAACTTCTAATTTCATCCATCTCTGCCTCAGTTGGATTTCAAATGAAGGGTAAGTAAATAATTTTAAATTTTTAACTGTCTGGAACTTACCAATTGAATATTCCTTATGAATATCCTCCCATATAAATTCCACAGTACAGCAACTAAAAAGAATTTACTTTAACACGATACACGTATTCAAATTAATCACGTCGGGGTCACCATGAATAAATCTCAATCGAAATATCAAAACACAAGACACAACATTCCATTTTGAATATAAGAAACGAACTGTTTTATTGCATTAAAACTAAACTACACTACAGCTACATATACATATATGTCTTATATCTAACTTACTTCTACAGATAACACTATTTACATAGATAACAAACTGGATAACGACGGTGTGATACAGAGAAGCATTTGTTTGTAACACGATCCACACAGATGTGTGTCATAAACACAATCAGTGTGAATCATGTATACAAGGATCTATGCCATATGCCGTCGCCGTCCACTTTGAACCTTAATATGTACATAATATTCCTATGGTCATGAAATATTATCTATATTTAAATGTTAGTACAATGATGCTTAAATAGATAATTAAACAGTAGGCATAGATATTTTTGCCTTCCTCACGGTAAATGTCTACAATAGTGCTAAGTGTATAAATTTGATCAACGGTAGAGTAACCTTGACGAAATCCAGCTTGGTATTCACTAAGTATCTGCTGTTCTTCTGCCCAATTACTAAGGCGTCTGTACAACATACTTCCAAATATCTTACGAATTGTATTAAGCAGTGATATCCCTCTGTAATTTTCCACCATGTTCTGATTTCCTTTTTTGTAAACTGGAAGAATGACGGATGATTCAAAGCATGTTGGGACAATGTCGTTTTCATACAAATCGTTTAGGTTCGCTAACAGATGTTTGGCAAAATCATCACTGCAATACTTATAAAATTCGTGAGGCATAAGATCTTCTCCTGGTGCCTTAGATTCTTTCATTTCTTTTAATACTGATTTCAACTCTGTAGATGTAAACGGTTGGTCCATATCTTGATTCTCGATATAATTAACACAGTAATGAAAAGGTAACGTTGATGACACAACATTCAAAAGTGATTGAAAGTGAGTTTTTAAATCATGGTTAGGAATGTTAATACCAATTTTGAGTTTTGCTCCGTTTACAAATCGAACTGCTTTCCAGAACTCCTTCGTGTTTTTGCTTGCAATGATAGTGTGCACTTTTTCTTCAAAATACTGGGTTTTCTTGTGTAAACAAATCTCCTTAAATCGTTTTTTTTCTTTCGCATGCATACTCGTCTAAAATATGGGGTGTTATATCTTCTAAATAGTTTCAGAAAAGAAAAGACTTTTTCTCTAGCTCTAAGACACTCTGCGTCAAACCATTTCTGTTTTGGTTGAATTCTACTAGATTTATCGGATATTTTTGGTGCTGATTTACGTATTACATCTTGCAAGCTTTCTATTGAGACAATTTCGCCTCTTGTCTTCATGGAATCAATTCGCCACATTAATCTGGGCAATGTTAATTCAGTGAAATATTGACATATTGACTGTTTATCGTTGTTTATTTTCATAACAACAGAAATTGGCATATGATCCGAAAAACACTTTTCATGAACCTTAAAATCCGATACCTCATAAAGCCAATCATCTGCTACAAAACAATAATCAATTACCGAACACGAGTTTCCTCTTACAAAAGTGAATTCACCCTTTACATCACTTTTAGATCTGCCATTTAGGACCATTAGGTTAAAAGATTCAGCGAAATCAAGCAGTTCTCTTCCTTTTCTATCTGTCTTATTGTCCTTCGATATTCTTTTGGGGGCTAAGGTAAGTAGAGGATGATATCCATTTTCATTGTAGAAGCCTTGTTCACTTCCTATTCTTGCATTTAGATCCCCTATCAAAAGCAATTTCTCATTTTGAATAGTACAGACTAAGTCACTTATTGAGTTAAAATTATCTTCCCAGTGATTGCAATTTAAGTAAGTTGGTATTATATAGTGCTTACAAATGTTTTCTAATTTTATGTAATTATATTATATCCTAGTACCTTTTCAAAATTCAAAAATTCTTTGTAAATTTTCTTAAAACCGTAAATACATCCACCACTTGCTCTTCCATATTTGTTAGTTTTTACCGCTTCCTCCCATACCAAATCATATTCGTTAAAATAACCATTAAATAAATCGTAATTTTCTTTCAATAAAAATGTTTCGAATAATAAAAATATATCAAATGATTTTACATAGTTAAAGAAGTTTAAGAATAATAATTTACTTTTTAATCCATTTATATTATAACTTAAAATATTTAAATTGTAATTACTAAGCGACTGACAGACGGCAAATTCTTAATTATTTAATTTTTTGTATTGAATTGATTTTGAACCACCCTGTGTTGAATGTTGTTGCATTGAATGTGCAGATGTCGCTACTATAGATAGTGGGGAGTTTTGTAACAGCTGTCCATGACGTTTATCGTTGCTGTCAAAGTTGACAGCTCGTTCCACGTTATCAAACTTAACCACTGTGGTCCGTTCTTTTATTGAACAATGTTAACTATTGTTGTTATGTCAAAAAAATCGTTGTATTTGTTTTTGTTACATTTTGTTACAAAATGTTAATTTTGATTTAGGAACGACTAAATGTTACATTTTGTTGATCTGTCAAAAGAAAAATTTTTGAGATTAATTTTATGAATGAATAAACAAGAAAAAATTAATTTGGTACTGAAATAATTCTTTTTAATTGAATTCTAAGCAAATAAACAAAAATATGCATTCAATAATTTCAAATATGGAAACAAACAAGAAATTCTCTTCTCACATCATCCCCTCTCTTCCCCATTTAGTTGTGTTTGACAGATTAACATTGAAACTCAAGTCCAGAAGCTGAGTTGGAAAAAGTAACAAAATGTAACTATTTGACACTTCAACACTGGATTTAGGGACGATGTTGTGACGTCACGATGTTACACTTTGTAACTTTTTTCTCATTTAGGAACGATGAAAGTTAACTATTGTTAACAATAGTTAACATCGTCGAATAAAAGAACGCATCACAGGGAACATTTTTTTCAAAACAACAAATCCATTTTCATTACCACATTTTAACCCATGTTCGGTGCTCCATGCAAATGCCCTTCCCTCAATAAACAGTCGGTCATCACGGAGTTGTATTTTTGTTCCAGGGCGTTCGGTGTATAATGATTTTTTTAGCTTGATCATCTTTGCTCTTTTTGTTCTTATTGACAAAGGGTAATCCTTATGAACACTTCTTCCAGTGTTTTTCAATTTGGATGATGCTTTCAAGATTTTATATACATCAGAGCTGTGTTTAATAGCGTTTTCGTTTGGTCGTCCGGGACTCTCCGGAATTCTTCGAACGATTCTGAAACTGTTCGTTTGGAACTCAATGACAGTTCTAATTCTGAAAAGAAGAGAAAATCGATTCTGAATTTTGAGGCAGAATCAAAACGAGAATCACGCACACATGTTCACATTTAATACATAAAAGTATTGAAACGTCGTTGTTTGTTGTTCATTTCTGAATAGTGAGATTTTTTACTATTCCTAACATTAAATTTTATTGAAATAAAGTAAACAAAACAAAAAAAGGTAACTTTTTATGGAATAAACAAAAATAAACAAAACAAAACTTTCATCAGGCGTTTGCATTATTTGGCGTTTCACTAATACAAAGAAACCCAAACTTTAGAATCAAAAAGAAGAATCCAAGTTTGATCGTTTGGCATTCCGGATCGGACAATCCCGGACAGTTCTAATGTCGTTTTCTATTGACGAATCTCAGAATGAGATTTGTGAATTTGACAGCTGAAAGGGGGGGTGAAGAGGGGAAATAGTGGACAAATCTCAGATTTCATGATCTATTTGCGTCCTAAGATTCAAAAAAATGACAAAAAAATGAATCTGAGATTCAAGAATCTAATTCTGGATTTTTATCAAGATTCACGCATACAAACACATGCACTTTCACACACACTTCTCTGTTTGACATTTGTCTGAACATTTGTTGTTGTTTTATTTTTTTTTATACGCACAGATTTCGCACACAATTACAAAACTAGATTTCATATTCTATTTGCAGTGGAAAATCTGAGAATTTTACACAAAAATCTCAAAAGTCAATAGAAAACGACATAAGAATTACCAAACGAAAACGCTATAAGTGTTACAACTAGGTGGTTTATTTCGTTGTCGCTATTAGTGTTTGTGTGTGTTAGTTTAACCGAGTCTACGGTGTTTTCATCGCCTTCTGCCAAACTCTGGCAGAGCTCTTTCGCCTCATTCAAAGGATCAACATTGGTCTTATTTGGCAAGTGCACAATAACATTTTTTTCGTTGAATTTCATCATAAGGTGTATTTGCATCTCAAGCTTTTCGCAACGTTCTTCTGCAGATGCAACTTTGTGTGCAAGTGCTAATTGTTTCTCCTCAGCAGCCGCCATTTTGGTGGTAAGTACCTCAAAGTCCGCCTTTGTTACTAAATGCTGTAGGTGATCACTTAATTTTATTATTATTATTATTATTATTTATTATAACTTTACAATAAATGTACAGTATAATGTATATACATAGCCTTTAGCTGCCGAGACTTGAGGCTGGAGATAAAATGAATATGTTGATAAAAAATTGGCAAAATAATCCGTGAGGGCGGTCGGAGAGCCCACGACAAAGCCGGCGAATCCCGGACCTATTGGGTGTGATTGCGGCCTGACGTGGGTCCCCCGACCGCCCCACGGATTATATGTTCTGAGTATTAAATTTTTTCTACTATTTTTAATTTTGTCAATATTTTGTAAACTTGTTTAATGTTTTGTTCTGAAGGAACCAAAAGAAGATTTTTTAGACATTGTTGGTTAGCAATTTGGCTACATGCTTCGTTGACTTTTGTGCAATCGGTTGTAAGGTGGTTTATGGTAAGAGGTTGGTTTGATGTGCAGAGATGACATAATGGGGGTGATTCTTTGTTGAGCAGGAAGCAGTGTGTCAGGTTGGTGTGCCCAATTCGGAGCCTAAGAAAACATCGATTCATTGCTGGGTTTGTAGTTGTGGGGTAGATTGCTTGTTCCCGTTTCGGGTTTATGAAGGAATAATAATGATTGTATTGTGCCCAATCAGACTTGATTTTATTTTTCCAATTCGCGGTCATATATTTTGAAAGATCATTTTTGGTTGGCTGGAAATAAGCGATTTCTTGGTTGTTGTTGTTGGCGACGGTTTTGGCTTCCAAGTCTGCGTGTTCGTTGCCTTTTATTCCAATATGCCCTGGTACCCAGACAACTTTCAAATGTGAGCAAAGATTAATGATATTATCCCTTGTTTCGCTTATAATTGTTGACCTGTTGTTTGTGTTTTGTAACGCCTTTAAAGTTGACAGACTATCGGTTACAATTAAAGTCTTCTTTTTTGTGTTGAGGGCGATATCCGTTGCTTTTAAAATTGCAAGTGCCTCGGTGGAGAAAATTGAGAAATATGGTGGTAGTTTCTCTGCGGTAATTAGGTGACCATTTGAATTTACAATTGCAAATCCGGTTCCGTCTTCGCTTTTTGAACCATCAGTGAAAAGTATTTCCCATTCTTTAAAGTTTTCTAAGAGGCTATGAAATAGTTGCAAGTATTCTTCTTTAGAAGTTAAGTCTTTTTTGTGTTTTGAGAGTTCGGTGTTGATTGAGTCTCTGTGAAGAATCCATGGTGGGTGTTTTTCGAAGGTCTTTTTATTTATCTTTGTGGGAAGGCCTATTTCTTTGGCGTGTGAAATGGCTTTGTATAGTGCAGAGGGCAATTTTGGAATCTTGCGTCTGTTGACAATTTTAAATGCATCAGAATGAAACGGTGAACCGTAGGAATCATATATTTTGCCAATAAGTCGAGAGGAGAGGAGGTCTCTTCTTTCTTCAATTGTAGGAAATCCGCCTTCGGCAAGTATGTTTTTTATTGGGCTTGTTTTGAAAGCTTTGAGGCTTGATCTGATTGCGGCGTGGTAGGATGCTTGGAAAGTTTTCAGGTTTGATGTAGCGCATTTGCCATAAATTACTAAACCATAGTCTATTTTAGAGATAAAGATTGATTTTGTAACGTTAATTAATGTGTTTATATTAATAAAGCTATTCTTACATGCTAAATATTTTATTATGTTGAGTCTGGCAGCTAGTTTGGATTTTAATGCTAAACAATGTTCTTTGAATGTAAATTTGTTATCAAATATAATGCCTAGAATACTTAACTTATTTACATTAGGAATTACAATATCGTTTAAATCTATGACAGGACATGAACATGAATGTTTTCTACAAATATGCAGATGCTTGCTTTTGCTAAATGAGATCGAAGCGCCCGATTTTGAGCACCAAACTCTAAGACGTTCTAGAATTTCTTTGAATGTGGTATTTGTTTTAGAATTGTCATTAAATTTAGAAAGCAAGTAAACATCGTCTGCATAAAGGGTATGTTTTATTTGTTTGGATTGCGAGATAGTTTCGCTAATGTCATCGTAGGCTATGATGAATAGCACCACAGAGAGTGGGGACCCTTGGGGAATACCATTATTCAGGTTGTAGATGTCTGAATAACAATTGTTCACCTTCCCTCTAAATTTTCTATTTGTTAGGAAGGCTTTAATGAAATTATATATTTTTTGTCCTATCTTCCATCTTATTAGTTTGTTAAGAATGATATGTATACCTATCCTGTCGAATGCCTTCTCGAAGTCAAGGGACAGAATGGATACGTGATTTTTGCAGGATAGAGAATTTGAAATAAATTCGTCGATATGTAAAAGTGAATCCATTGTGCCTCGACCGTGCTTAAAAGCTACCTGATTAAGATCAATGAAGTTGTTGGATTCAATATACCAGAGAAGTCTCTTCGATATTATTTTCTCGAGTAGTTTGCTTGGGCATGAGAGAAGCGATATTGGCCTGTAGCTATTTGAGTTGGTAGGATCTTGGTTCGGTTTAAGAATCGGAATCAGGGTTGCTGTTTTCCAGGATTGGGGGATTATTCCGTTGTTCAGTATGTGGTTGTAAAGATTGAGCAAGCGTTGTTTTATTATAATAGGAGCGTGTTTGAGCATAGGATAGGAAATTCTATCAAATCCTGGTGTCTTACCTTTGACAGATCTTAAACAAGTTTCGAACTCGGTAGTATTAATGGGTGATTCGATGGCGTATGCAGAGGAGCTAAGATGTGTTGGTGAGTAATTATTAACTAAAACTTGCTGTTTTAACTCTTGGAATTGAGATGAAAAATTTGAATCTTTTGAGTATGCAGACCACCCCTTCGCAAAATGTTCTGAAATATGGTTTGCATCACTTAGGACCTCTGGTGGTGACGAGATGATTTTGATAAAGTGGGGAGAGTAATTGCCAGTTAAAATTTTAATGTCAGACCAAATTTTCTTGCATGAGGCATTAGGGTTAATGTTTTCAGTGAACTTTTGGAAACTTTCTTTTTTTGCAGTTTTCACTTTTCTACGAAATAAGGCGTTATATTTTTTGTAGTTAATGAGATTTGTGTCATTTGGATACTTTTTGAATATTTTCCAGAGATTGTGTTTTGTGTTTCGTAGTATGGTGAGTTCTGAGTTCCACCACGGAGCAATTTTTTTAATGTGTGCTTTTTTGGTCTGGGGAATTGAAATATTGGCTGCAGAAATGATGCATTTTTTAAGGGTGGCAGCTTCTTGGTTAATGTTTTGAGATTGAAGGTGAAGGTTGGCGAGTTCGGTTGATTTTTGTTGAAATAGGTGCCAGTTAGCAAAGTCTGTCTTAAATTTTGGGGGGAGTTTAGCATTTATTTTATCTTGACCCATATTTATTGTTGTAAGGGTTGGGAAGTGGTCACTTCCGTGTAGAAAATTGTTCCGTTCCCATTTAGTAAAGGGGAAGAGTTGGGGGGAAATAAGAGAAAGGTCGACGTGGGTAAATGTTTTATGGGTGGAGAAATGAGTAGGCTTACCATCGTTGAGAAGAGTTAAATCGGAGTTGAGGAGAAAGTTTTCAATTGTTTTACCTCTTGGGTTAGCTGTAGGAGAACCCCACAATGGACTCCACGAGTTAAAGTCTCCTGTTAGTAGAAGCGGGGTACTTACCGAGTTTAAAATAGTATTTAGGTCATTGACTGTGAAAGGTTGGTTTGGGTGGATGTAGATTGATACAACACTGATTTTAATTTTAAGTTGGATTTCAATTGCTATAGCCGAAATGTTGGAATTTATATCTATTATTTTGTGTGGTATGGATTTGTGGACTAATATTCCAGTCCCTTGTTTGGCATATGAGTTTAACTCAAAGTTGTGGAAGTAGGATTTGTATTGTCTAGGTGTTTTAGTTGTTGTTGTGTTGAAGGTAATGTGTGTTTCTTGTAGTGATATAATTTGGGGTTTAAGTTCATTTATAAGTAGTTCAAGTTCATGATAATTATTGTAGTATCCATTAAGGTTCCATTGAAGAACCTTAAGGGATGAATTTGAATACGTAGGAGACTTTTGTCCAGTATAATCCGTGTTATACTGAGAAAAATCTACGATTGGTTGGTAGTCGGTGCATTGATCAGGACTCCGCCGCTCCAGAGTTGAATCATTCGCATTCCTACCGGAATCCGAATGTTCCAACCCAGGAGCGGCGGAGTCATTGTTGGGAGAATAAAAATTATTATTATATGTCTTCATCTTGCATACTTTCGTAGTAGTCTTTAAGACTGCTGTTGCTGATTTGCATTTCTGTACTGTTGTTTTGATTTGTTGAGTAGTTTTGGTATGATGAAAGGTTTGAGTGAGTTTGGTTTATAAAAGGATTATCGTTTGAGTGGGTGTTTGATGTTTGGGTTTGATTAGTGTCCATTGGGTATGAGTCTGAAAGTGTGTTGTTTACGTTTAATGCTTGAGATGAATTAATGTTATGAGGAAGGGGTTTCGCTGCAGTTGTGGTTTTGTTTGAACTTGACTGAATGGATTTTGGTTGTGAGTTTGAAGTGTTTTGGTTATGATCGGTTGAGGTTGGTTTTTTTATAGAGTTTTGGTTCGGAATATATTTGAGAGTGTTTGATGATTTAGGTGCTGTGTTTTCGTTTACAGGGGAAAGTGGGATGGAAGATCCAAGAGAGGAAGTTACAGTAATTTGCTGTGCAGAAGTTTTGATAGCTGAGGAGTAGGAAGGGGAAGAATAAACGGGGTTTTGTTCTTGGTATACTTTCTTTGCTTCAACCATACTACATTTTTTTATGGTTTTTATTTTCAATATTTCTTTCGCTTGAATAAATCTTTTGCAATGTTTTGAAGAGGCTGGATGTTCCTCTGCGCAATTAGCACATAGAGTGCGAGTGCATTCGGTAGAGGGGTGGGGGGGTAGGTTGCATGTGTCACATGTGGGTTCTTTGACGCAACGTGCTTTGGTGTGTCCAAGAAGTTGACATTTCCTACACCGCATTGGGTTAGGGAAATATTCTTGGACTTGGGTGTTATGCCATCCTATGTGGACGGAGGTGGGAGGGCGGAAGCGGTTGAAAGTAAAAAGAACCAGACCGGTAGGGACTTGCTCTTCGTTTATTGTTTTTTTGAACTTGTACACTTCTATTACGCCTTCTTCTTTCATTTCCTTTAAAATCTCATCTTCGGAAACATTGATTAAGCAAGGTGCGTAGACTGTACCTTTTGATGAGTTAAGGCTACTATGAAGAGTGACAGAGATAGGACATAAGTTGGAGAGATTATTGTTGGCGAGGAAGAGATCAGCAATCTTTTGTGATTTAACCAGGATTAGAATATTACCATCGCGGAGTTGGGAAATTTTTTCATACGATGTGCTTATGCCGTCTATGGCTTTTTTAATTAGGAAAATACTGAATTTGCTGAAGGGTTTGTCGGGGTCGGTGGGAGAGATGAGGATGAATTTTGGATTTGCACAGTTAGAATTGGCGGGTAGGTCGTAACTAATATCTACAGGCGAATATCTAGTTTTTTTTCTTTTACCCCTCGGGGGATCGGGGGGTTGATCAAGTAACCCGTACCGATTACCCGAAGGCAACCATGGCCCTGAGGCCATAACTATTTATGTAGGTATATGAATGCACTGATCAATTAGTTCGCGCACTATCGCGATGAGAAAGATGAGGGGGAAAGAAAGTTAATGTATGAGAAGGAGAAAAAGTGAACACCAACTTGTTAAAGAGCAGAGTGAAAAAACGATCGGAAGACGATGTGATCGGCTCGAGAGTTAGTCGATGACTGTCACTTAATTTTTCATCGAGAAGTTTGCCTAGATCGCTAATGGTCATATTGTTCAAAGTCATTTCGGAGATTTGCGGTTTCTTTGACTCGGGGGATGGTTCCGGCGATATATTACTTATACTACGTTTATGCATATATGTAGTGCAATAAATGACAATTAGCTTTTGCGCTTTGCCGATGTTGTTTGGCTAATTTTACAATTTATTTAAATAATATTTTGAGACTTACTTCGGTAACAGTGACGTGCAATGTGATTATAATTAAATTTAGGTCAAAAATTCAAGTTATAATGAACTATTTTATATTAAATTTGGCTAAAACACAGGAGCTAAATTTTAATGCAACCGAACTGTTCGACTGTCAACTGTCAATCTGAGTTCTGTATAATTATTTCAATGACGATGTTAAAGAAGTCGCATGACAGTGCGTCGCCGATGTTAAAGAAGTCGCATTTTTTTTTTTTGTCCGTGGACAGGTGTTGAAATCTTCAAAAGATTCTATGAGGCCCGGAAAACGCGTGCTCATAGATATGTGGGACTCTTAACCACTAAAACCACCTCCTCCTCCCGATTGCAACTAAGTTCAGATGGAACTTATCTAGCAATTTATCTTTCTCGAAGTTAAGTTACGTGTTGTAGGTAACTTTCCGGTGAAAGTTCCTACTGATGATATTTAGAAATAGCTTAATAACATTATTTTTTAAATTAAATTATTAAAGTAATGGTTCAAATCTTGTTATCAAAAAAAAGTATTTTATAGGAAATTAAACAAATAAAATCTATAAAGCTTTAAATTTATATTAATCAATGCCGATATTTTGAAATAAAGGAATTAGATTGAAAAATTTCACTGTACCTCGGAAGGTTTAGTCCTTCGCAAACGTCATACTAAGTTTGTCTCGTCGAGAATTTCTATTATTGTTTTATTAGTATGTTCGACTAACCGTTTTCTATGCTTTTGGGCAAAAGTTTTTATTTCTTCGCGAACCGTGAGAATTCCAAGATCCCTGTGAAGATCTTCGTTTCTTATATACCACGGCGCATTTGCAAATGATCTTAATAATTTATTTTCAAAGGTTTGTAATCTATTTAAATTTGTATCACGGGTACAACCCCAGAGTTGAATACCATATGTCCAGACAGGCTTAAGTACTTGCTTGTAAACTAATAATTAGTTTTCAATACTAAGTCTAGAATGTGTTCATTCATTGACATTGTTAAGAGCATTTTGCAATTTACTTGTCGATTCGTTAATTGTTTTGCTTACTGCAAGTATTGCGGTGTCGTCAGCAAAAGTAACTACAATTGTGTTTGAGGTATATCTCGTGTGAATAGAAAGTACAGAATAGGACCTAAAACACTACCTTGTGGTACCCCAGCCACTATTTCCCTAAAGTCTGAGTAATCATTTCCGTGCCTAACGCGGAAAATTCTGTTCTCTAGATATTCTCTAAGAATGGTAAAGAGACCTTCAGGTAGGACTTGTCTTAACTTGAATTTGAGACTCTCGTTCCATACTTTATCAAAAGCTTGAGACACATCTAAAAAAACCGCTGAACAAATTTTCTTTTCTTCAAGAGCTTTCTCAATGAAATCGGTGATTCTATGTACTTGATCAATCGTCGAGTGCTTGCTTCTAAAATCGAACTAGTGTTCAGGTATAAGACCTTTTTATTCTATTATTGGCTGAAGGCGCTGCAAAAATATTCTCTCAAAAATCTCTGTATGATTTCTTTTCGTGTGATGGTTTGCCAGGTTTCAAGACCATTATTACTTCTGCGACTTTCCATTGGTTTGGAATATATTCTAACCTAAGAGTGGCATTCATTATGTATAGGAGGTTTATTTAATCTTTCCGTGGGAGCATTTTAAGAATTTCCGCAGTAATTAAGTCGTATCGTGGTGCTTGTTTTGACTTTAGCTTCTTAATTTCTTTGTTTAGTTCGGCAAGCGTAACATTTCTTGTGATGAAGCTTTCACTCGACGTTATATTCATATTTATACTATCATTCAATGCTTGCCCATTGAATGGTTTGAATGTTTCCTCTAGGTAATCAGCGAAAACGTTTGCTTTCTCTTTGTCGCTTCTTGCCCATTCATTTTGGTCCCTCACAATCGGAGGTGCTGGAAGCTTAGGTTTTTTCGTGGCTTTTATAGCTTTCTATAGAGAGTAGTTAGATTCTTTACCTACCGTCCAATTTTCAAGGTAATTTTTAGCTTCGCGGTTCTTAAAATCTGATATCATTTTTTTAAGCAAATTACTGAGGTGATTTACATTAGGTTTGTGTTGAGGAGCACGAGTTTGCTGCCATTTCTTGCGAGCTTTTCGCTTTTCTGTAAGTACCTCTTTTATTTCTCGCGGATATTTAGTATCTTTAAAGCCTGATATTTCTCTTTGGTAAGGGGTATTGTTCCATGCGGCTTTTTGAACGATGTGCACGAAATTATCTACCGCTTCCTCAAGTTCAAGAGGCGTTTGTAGTGACACCCTTAATTCGACATTATCCTCGATATCTTTCTTGAAGCCTTCCCAGTTTGTTTTACCGTTTGTTAACCTAGGTGGTATTTCAATTTTAACAAGACTTTCGCTCATTGTGAGAATAACGGGAGAGTGGTCAGAGAAAAGATCAAAGCATTCCGTTACTTTAATTCGATTTGACGGTATTCCCCTGACTATTATATCAGGTCAGGTATTTTGGAGGAATCTGCCGGCAAATAAGTTGGTTTTCCAGTAGAATGAAAGTCACAATTATTCTCCATACCGGCTTCGTATAATGCTCGGCCCTTTTGAGATATGCATCTAGAGCCCCAAAACGTGTGTTTAGCGTTAAAATCGCCACCAATGGTCATATTGATTATAGTAAGTTTGAAAATTCATTTCTATCGATTTTGTACCGCGGAGGGCAATATATTGATGAAATATTCAATGCATCATGTTTAGTTTTAACCTGCACACTACTTATAAGCTGCATCGATTCAAGTTCAAGCTATAAGCCAATCGAGTGTTTGATACATTCTTTTATATATAACGATGCTCCGCCTCTTGCTTTGTTCGACGGATGAATTGCGTGGGGGTCGAATAAAATCTTCAATTTTAGCTAGCCTATCACATATTCTATTATTAAGTTTGACCTGATCCTCAAATTTTGACAAAATTAAAACCAGACATTGAGAAAATGCGTCAGGTTGCGTATGAGATGTCTTTGATGTTGATGGCGTTGTATATTATTTGCCGGTATTGGGTCTTACTGTATTTGCCCTTTTAGGTGTATTAGAAATTGGGTTTTCTGTTTGCTTCATTGGTTTTCTTTGTGTGTGAGTTTTTTCTCGGCGTTTTTGTAGCTCTTTGGCTTCTTCACAGCCTCTATAGCCTGCCGGGTGACTTCCATTGCAATTAATGCACTTCGCTGGACTTTTGCTATTTCCGGTACAGTCTGCAGTTAAATGTTTTCCCGCGCGTTTCACACACCTAGGTTCTTTTTTGCAATAGGTTTGCGTGTGGTTGAAACCTTGACAGCGTTTACACTGAGGTACTTGCTTTGTACGGTTTCTTAGAGGTTCGATCTTAACAACGAGGTTAAGTATTGTTTTAATTTTGTAGATTTCCTCTAGTTTTTCTGTTTTATCAAACGTGAGTATGAATAGTGGGAGGCCACGTTGTACCACGACTGTTTCTTTATCTTTTTGTTGTTTTTCCTTCTTGACGATGTTTTCAGCATTTATTGTATTGTATTTTATTGTAGCAGAATATTTTTACATTTATCTTTTCTTAAACTATATTTCACAATTTACAGAGTTTTGGTATAAATCTACCTTCCTACTGAAAATAATTTTTATTTTTATAGCAAAACAAGAACAAAATAAATAAATGACATGAAGGAAAAGCTACTTAAAATCCTTCATAACAAAATGGAAATAAAGTACCTATCAGATAGGAAAAGGGAAGGTGGCGAAGCGTAATTATCAAACCAAGCTTTAAGTTTTACATTTATATGAATTTTATATGTTGTTTTAAGATATAAACACATACAACATTTGAAAAATGGATTTAAATTTGTATAATAAACAAACAAAAAGAATAGAATAGAAATTTTTTTTTTTTTTTAATAAATTAACATGAAGGAACTAAAAAAACGACAAAGAACAAAGCAAATAAATGAATAAGTCAATCAATCAATAAATAAATAAATATACAAATAAATAATAAATAAATTATTTTCTTAAGAAATATTATATAACTATAAAGCAAGGTTTGAAATCAGTCTATTTTCAGATAATTCGCAAGATATAGCATACCGTTCAAATATATTTGTAAGTGTTGTAGACACTAGTTCTATGTTAGAAATTTTGTGAAGTTCGGATGTTGAGAAAGACCATGGAAGATCTAGAATCATTTTCAGAACCTTATTTTGGGCAATTTGAAGTTTTCGAATATGACTAGATGCACATTTCTCCCATACTGGTGAGCCGTAAAACATGATTGCTTGAAAGATTGCTTTAAAAATCAGTAGCTTATTTTCGTTTGAGAGTTTTGATTTGCGATTTATAAAAGTGTAAAGAATACTGACGCATATGCGAACCTTTTTAATAATTTCTTGAACGTGAAATCCAAAAGTTAATGTTTTATCCAGATAAACTCCAAGATATTTTGCACTTGAACGCCACTCAGTTCTAGTAAGTAAGTAAGTAAGTAATTCATTTATTGGTTTGTTTCTTTAAATACTATTTACAAATTTTTACAATGAATTCTAAAGCTTTGGCTTTGCCGTCAGCTCGGTTGGCAAATTTAAATGATAATTAAAAAAACATACATTTACATTATCAAAAAAGAAAAAAAGCAAAAAGTATATAAAAATGACTATAAATATTCAGTTACAAGTAGCATCCTATATTTTACAACGTCTTTCAGAAAAAGATAGAGTTTCTTCCATGTACACATAGAATTGTTTAGCAGAGAGATTGTTTCTTGAAGTGTAAAAGTTCTCTTTCCAAAGAACGAAGTTCGTTGTTGTGCAAATATTGGACAAACACTTATAAGGTGGAAGCAGTCTTCTTTCGATTTAAGATTACACAGTGAACAAAATTTGTTGAAGCTGTTATTATATGGCGTTCCATTAGGACCAAGAACTTCGCACCTCGTCTTAAATATTAAAGATATTTCTTTGTAAGTTCATCATTGAAATAATTTGCTTCCAAAAGGTTCAGCTTTAATTGAGAGTAAATGACTCTACTCTCCGACATCTGAGCTTCTTCAATAAATGCATCTTGCACAGAACTTTCGTGGGCTTGAATTATTTTGTAAAGTTTTTCCTTTGATTGCATCAAATTACTATGATCAAGAGTTATTGCTTCTCCACAAGCATTTCCCAGCTCATTCCACTTCGCCAACCATTAATCCGCATTTCTTAATTCGTACAGTGCCATTTGTTTTGTCAGTCGATTGTCCGGTTGAGATAGAACTTTTAATATGTAATCTGCATGCAGCTTGAGTGTGTAGGTGTATATTTTAGGAAGACCTGTTTCAAGATATAGGGCATAGTTCGGGGATTTCATCGGAAGACTGAACAGTTTCTTCAAAAAGCTTCTATGAAACTTTTCTACTTCATCAAACTCATTTATACCCCAAACTTGAGCAGCGTAGCAGAGAGAAGATTTCACAACAGCGTCAAAGATCTTATATTTTACTGACAGAACAATACGTTGATTCGAAAATACATTTTTCCACGTCATATTCAGCAAGCTTTGCGATGAGGCAGCTTTTAGGGTTGTGTGTTCATTGTAGTTCATTGTTTGATTAAGATGCACTCCAAGGTATTTATACTGGTTTACTATCTCTAATACTTTTCCATTGAATGCCCATGCGTTTGTACTCTGATTGCGTGAAGTCCTCGAAAACACCATAACTTTGGACTTGTCTGTGTTAATTTCAAGTCCCCATATAACGCAGTACGAAGATAGTCGGTTTATCATGAGTTGCAAATTATCTGGAGTTTCTGAGAAAATCACCAAATCGTCGGCGTACAAGAGAACGTTAATTGTCATACCAGCTATCCGAACACCTCCAGGTAGATAAGTTTCAATATCATTGATGAAAAGTGCAAACAGGAGGGCACTGAGCAAACACCCTTGTTTTACTCCGGTTTCCGTTTCAAACCAGTCAGAATAAGTTTCCCCATCCCATACAGCTGCTTTTGATTGTGCATTAGGGTGGGTCAAAAAAATCGAAAATTTTTTTTTTGATTTGGTACTCCGAAAAATCGATTGCTAGACCCCTCTAGAATATACACACCAAATATGAGCTCTTTATATTAATGGGAAGGTCCTCCGCTTTGCAATTTTCCATTTTTACATTAAGCTTCTACTAAAAAAAAAGATTTTTTTTATTAATTGACTTTTTAGCAAATTTCTTTTCATATTCTTGTAGGAAATTGAACGCTCTACAAAAAAGGCCTTATACACTTTTTTCGTTTATCTAACCGTTGAATAGATATTTGAGGGCCAAAAATCGAGAAAATCTTTAAAAATTCGTTTTTTGTTCTTTATTTTGTAACAAATTGAAAAATTATAATGATCAAACGCGCAAGACATATTCTTGTTGGAAATTGATTGCTCCACAAAAAAGGTCTTAATAACTTTTTTCATTAATCTAACCATTCTAAAGATATTCGAGGTCAAAGTTAAAAAAAAATATAAAAACATTTTATATTTTTAAAAAAATTCTAATTCACTGAAACTTCATTATTTTCAAATTAGCAAGATATATTCTTGTAGGGGATTAAACGTTCTACAAAAAATTTCTTGGAATGAAATTGATTGCTTTAACCGTTTAGAAGATATTCGTATCCAAATCGCAATGCATACGGGTCATAAGAAAACTATTGAAATCAGTGAGCATTGGTTTGGATACGAATATCTTCTTAACGGTTAAAGCAACCAATTTCATTCCAAGGAATTTTTTGTAGAACGTTTAATCCCCTACAAGAATATATCTTGCTAATTTGAAAATAATGAAGTTTCAGTGAATTAGAAATTTTTTAAAAATATAAAATGTTTTTATATTTTTTTTTAACTTTGACCTCGAATATCTTTAGAATGGTTAGATTAATGAAAAAAGTTATTAAGACCTTTTTTGTGGAGCAATCAATTTCCAACAAGAATATGTCTTGCGCGTTTGATCATTATAATTTTTCAATTTGTTACAAAATAAAGAACAAAAAACGAATTTTTAAAGATTTTCTCGATTTTTGGCCCTCAAATATCTATTCAACGGTTAGATAAACGAAAAAAGTGTATAAGGCCTTTTTTGTAGAGCGTTCAATTTCCTACAAGAATATGAAAAGAAATTTGCCAAAAAGTCAATTAATAAAACAAATTTTTTTTTTTAGTGGAAGCTTGATGTAAAAATGGAAAATTGCAAAGCGGAGGACCTTCCCATTAATATAAAGAGCTCATATTTGGTGTGTATATTCTAGAGGGGTCTAGCAATCGATTTTTCGGAGTACCAATTAAAAAAAAAGAATTTCGATTTTTTTGACCCACCCTATTGTGCATACATCTCCTTAATAACGTGAATGAACTTCGTTGACATACCCAACATTGTTTGTGTCACCTTTTTTATGAATCGGAAATATTACCGCTGTTTTGAATGATGTTGAAACTTCCTGCTTGTTAAAAACGTCATTAAAGAGTGATTTGAGTTTGATAATAAGTGCTTCTGTACCGTTCTTGAAGAACTCATACGCAATACCGTCTTCTCCAGGAGCTTTATCATTTTTGGCTTTCAGAATTACAGTTTGTATTTCAGCAAATGTGATTTCAGAGTCCAGTATCTCATCCGTTAAAAGTGGTTCAGCATACAAAAACTGGTCGCGTGACTTGCCACATAAGATGTTTTTGAAGTGGCCAGCTAGATCTTCAGCAGATACTCCAAGCCCTATTGTAAAATTTGATCCGTTAATCATTTTCGTGACTTTCCAAAACTCTTTACAATCTTTAGTTTGACCTAGAGCAAGGGCTTGTTGGTTTTCGTTTCTGTCTTCTTTTTAAGACAGAGATTTTTATAGAGTGTATTTTCTTCTATGAACCACTGTTTCAAATTTTGACAATCGGAGTTTCGAACTGCATTCAAGAGAGTAAACGACTTATTTCGAGCTTTCATACATTCTTTGTCAAACCATTCCTGTTTATAACTCTTGTTTCTACAACTTGTGGGCTTATTTGCGGAGTTTCTAATGCAAGAAATAAGTTTGTTTGAAAGTAATTCTGTCGAGTCTGATGAATCGCTAAGGAGTGAAAGATTGTTGTCGAGATTGTTTCGATACAAATTTATTTCATTTCTTTTCCATTTAAGTCGTGGGATGAGCTGTAGGTTCTTTACAGTTGACGTCATGTTGTCTGCCCATTCAACCACGATAGGCATATGATCAGAAAAGTTTTTAGATTGAACTTCGAATCTCGTTATGTGATCGTGCCAGTCATTATTTAGCGCACAGTAATCAATAACAGATTTCCCTTGTCCGCCTATAAAGGTGAAATTACCATCTTTATCTCCATCTGTACAGCCATTTAGCACTAAACAATCATACATCTGTAACAAGTGAAGTAGGTTGACACCATTTTGGTTGCAAATTGTGTCTTTTGAAATTCTACTATTTAGGTGTATTGAAGTGTTTTGGGGTCTGTGTATTGTTGTTATTTGTGAGTTACTGATTCTTGCATTCAGGTCGCCCATTATAAGAACGCTTTTGTTTGCTAAGCGAAGCAATATTCGATTTAGGTTTTCATATTCTTCAGTCCACTTATTACAATTCATATAAATTGGTAAAATGAACATATCGGTTTTTTGTATACATTTTATAACAGTAATGTTTTCGATTTCTTCATTCTTAAAAGATTTTAGTAGAGAAGTTTTTATCCCGTACAGGTTTCCGCCGCTTGCACGTCCCTTAGAGTATGTTTTTATTACTGGTATAGAATATAGTTTGTAACCCTTAAAGTTCTTTGTAAATTTACTAAGATTTTCAGTTGTAACATGTGTTTCATATAAGAAAAATATATCAAAATCATTTATATAGTTAAAAAAATCTACAAAAAAAAGTTTATTATTAAGCCCTGACACATTATAAGACAACATTTTAAAATTACAAATAGGTATTGAGCTGACGGCTTGACAATTTCAATTTTGTATAAAAGTACTAGTATTTGGTCGATTTTGATGAAGTGGCATCACTGATGAACCATCGTCAGCTGGATTAGACCATTCATTATGACGTTTGTTTGACAGCATAGTTCTTTTGACGGCTTCGAAATCGAGTTGACCAAACATTTTCAGCAGGTGTTTTTCTCCATCTCCATTTTTATACATCAGTAAATTGTTTTCGTTTAAATAAAACATATTATCAGCAATCAATAAAGAGTTGTTTTTAATGAGTACTTTTGCATTTTGGTTTTTTGTTTTGATAATTTTTCTGTAGCTAAGAAGTATTCTTCGTTTGAGTTGCGCATGTTTCGTTAGATCGCGTTGTATAAATACACCTGTTCCTTTGAGCTTGGAAGAATTTTGCAGCATTTTGGTTGCATTCTAATAGACCCAACATTTATTTTGATTTTGATGATATTATTGTTTTCGCTGATTTTGGTTGTTTCTGTCATCTGGCATGATTCACCGAGCAGCAGATTCGTGATTGTGTCAATCTTAGGTTTTGGATCAATTTTTTCATTCGGCAGCGTTAAAATGATGTTCTTTTCCTTGATCTCTCTGCATTGCGCTTCCAATTCTTCCTCTAAAGCATAACATCTTGTCTCAAGAAGTTGTACTTTCAAGGATAACTCATTGTTTTGCTTTCGCAGTGAATTTATCTCATCATTCAACTTATTAAAATCATCTTTCGTAGCTAACCGGGCGGTCGCTTTTTCAAGTTCAGTTTGAAGAGAATCATCGATGATCCTTTTTATTTTTTTTAAATCTTCATTTGAGATGGACATGTTTTTTTCGGTATCGAATAATGCTACTGGAGTTGTATTAAAAATTTTTGTTTTCGTGCAAGGATTTTCTTCTGGTGAGGTTAGGTTCAACTTTCTTTTGTTCTCATTCATGAGATATAGTAGCTACTTTATAAATTGTTTTGAAGCTTAAATAGCTAATGTTACCTGGAATGTTTGCACTTTTTCGGAATATAATTGCAAAAACTTGTATGAAAGATGATTTATTGACCAATTTAGAGTTTATAATCGAAAGAAGTGGAAAAGATTAAAATCTTGTATTCCTTTGGCAAAAAAGCCAAAGGAATACAAGATTTTAATCTTTTCCACTTCTTTCGATTAAAAACTTGTATGTTTTAATATTTAAAAGTTATTTTTTAACTATTAAAAAATTGAAAAAAATTCGAGAGCGATTTAAAATTGAACCAACTACTTTCACAACAGAGTTGCCAACCCAGTTCTAGTACCATTAACTACAAGATTATTGCTAGGCAAGAAACAGTGAGTTTTTCGAGTGAAAAAGATAGTCTGAGTTTTTGAAGCATTCATTTTAATCTTCCAGTCGAAAAAATAATCTTGTATTATATATAATGCAGATTGCAGGTTGGTTTCAATATTGAAACCAATTGAATCTGATGAATATATACAGGTATCATCTGCAAATATAGCTTTTTCACAATTTGTTAAGCATGGGAAATCATAAGTAAAAATTGTATACAAAATTGGGCCCAATACCGATCCTTAGGGGACACCTGTCAAAACAATGTAAGAATCAGAAAACCAATTATTAATCGAGACTTTGAACTTTCTTTCAAGCTAAAATGATTGAATGATTTTAATTAAATATATTGGAAAATATACCCTTAATAGTTTATGCAGTATAGCATTATGCCAGACCGTATCAAAAGCCTTCTCGACACCAAGTAACACCATCCCTGTACTTTTTCCAGCTCTAAAATTTGTTTTAATATGGTTTGAAATTGGATGAACTTGATGTACTGCACTATGGCCAGGTCTAAAACCAAATTATTCGAGAGGTAAAATGTTGTTTCTTGTACAATGGAACAATACTCTTTTCTTTATTATTTGTTCAAAGCATTTGCTAAGAGAGCTCAATAAACTTATTGGTCTGTAGCTACTTGGAACATTTGCACTTTTACCAGGCTTGGCAATAGGTATTACCTTAGCTTCTTTCCATGAATTTGGAAAATTGTTCAATTTCAAGCAACAATTAAAAAGAAGTTGCAAAAACTGTATACCACTTTTTGGCAATTTTTTTTAGGTATATATTTTTTACCCCATCAAATCCCACGGATTATCTTGTTCTAAGACCTAAAAGCACATCTTTGACTTCAGTGAAAGAAACATTTTGGATTTCATCTAGAGGGCTTGAATTTAGGAAGTTAATAGAGTCAAGCACTACTGATTCAATCAAAGTATTACAAGCAATAGAACTCGTTGCTAAATGATTTTCATAGAAGGTTTCTGCAAAAGCGGTTGCTTTCTGAACGTTAGAGATTAACAAATTGTTCCCTTCTTTAAGAGCTGGAATGTAAGTATTTTTCTCTTTAAATTATTTTGGCTAAGTTCCAAAATGGTTTGCTACCTTTAATTAAACTATTTAGTTTTCGATTCCAAGATTGATTTCTATGGGTTAAGATTAAATCTTTGATTAACACATTTAGCATTCCTACTTCGGATTTATAGAACGGATTTCGAGTTCTTATCCATTTTCGTCGGTTGCTGTTTCGTATTTTTATTAGTTCAAGGCTATTAGATGGTAATATATTCCCACAATCACGTCTCGTAGTTTTTTTGGAACTGACTCCTGTATGCCTTCTTTAAAAGCATTCGTAAAGTAAGAAATACCAGCATCAATTTCGTCATTTCTTACTGAATCAGTTGAAAATACTTGAATGTTAGTCATTCTGGTTCGAATTTCTTTTTTGTATCGTGCCCAGTTTGCATTTTTAATGTCAAGAATTTCATTTTTCTTTTGTATGTGATATTAAAGATGTGATATGTATGTGATATTAAAGATATTATCATGACAGGTAAGTGGTCCGAACTAAGTTCATTTATTACCATAGGTTGATCAAATAGATTTGGCACGTTACTCAAAAATAAATCTAGTGTAGATGGATTTGACCTGTTATTAGCAGGAATATAAGTTGGATGCGGAGGGTACAAGATGCTAAAAGGGTGCCTAGAATTTAGGTTTGAGAGAATATTTCCCCATGTATTCGCCCGCAAAGAACCCCAACTTCTGTGTCTGGAATTAAAATCACTTCCAATAAGATATAAATCATTTGTACTAATTAGTTTTCTCAAATCGTTATTGAAATGAAAACGTCTATCCGCATTAGCTGAACCACCAGAAAAATATACAGAATATATATATTAAATTGGTCAGATTTTGTTTTACATTTACCTAACAAAGTTATCATTTCAGCTTATTTATTTCTTCCATAGAAAAGAGAACATTGTTGTCATCATTACAAGAAGTATTGTTGTTATTACTCCAAGCTCCGCAGTCAGAAGGGACAGGTACAGAAACAGAAAAAGGTTTTGCATACATCGGTGCTCTCCGATGAGTGGCGACGGCGAGAGATGGAAAGTCAGTTGTTTTTTTGTTTGTGTTGTATTGATGATGCTGAAGCTGAGAAGAGGAATAGTTTGGCGTTTGTTTTTTGATGAAAGCTTTTGCAACTCATGCATGAGAGATCAGCCGATTTATTAGTCGCATTGCAATTGGCGCATTTGATGTTTTTAGAATCACATTTACTCGTTTCGTGGTTTTCTGAACAGATCGCGCAGTGAGTCTTGATGTGGCAGTTCTTTTCTCCATGGCCAAACATCTGACAATTAAAGCACTGAGTGTATTTTTGGGTTTGACGTCTTGCAAATTCCCATTTAACTTGGGTGCGAAAGATGGATCTTACATTTTTTCTCAAGTCAAAAAGTTTGATTGAACCACGTTCGAGGAAAACAATATAAAAAATATCTGTGAAATGTTCATGCTGTTTTTTTATTAATTTAATGTTTTCACACTTTAAACCCAGTTGGATAAGTTCATTTTTTAATGTTTCGGTTGGCATTTCAGCCAGACCAAAAACAACAACTTTAAATGACCTTGTTGTTGGAAGGTCATGTGTAAAAAATTGCCAATTTTTAGATTTCAATGCAGAACATACACTTTTATGATCTTCACTTTTATTCAGATTTATTTTGATGCCAATGGACATTTTTTTAATAAAATAGTCATTTATTTTAATGTCTTTAAGCAAAGAGTGAAGATTTTCTGCAGTTTTTTTGCAACACAACAATAGATGGAATCTTAATTTTTTTTATTGGTGGTGAAGATGGAGCTTCGTCTAATTCAATATCATTATCAGCAGAGCCCGGAAGACATTGTAAAGGCGTAAACCGCCCATACTTAAAGTTTTTATCGTCCGCACTCATTTTACGCTTTTTAACGTTGAAAGACAAATGAATGTCTTCAACTTAAGTAGGTGATCGATTTCGTTTACTAATGGTTGTCGTTTTAAGGGTACCGCACAGAAAAAGGTCTGATTAGTTCAGACAATCGATTAGTACTGTTTTCAGCATTTAAAATCTTGTAAGTTTGTTCTTTAAGATCACTGATGACATCATTTTTTTGGCATGAGGAGTGTAAGCCCCTCGCCACGACGCGTAGATTTCTTTCCGATTTGTTTTCGTATGTGTACCACTCTACTTTTTCTTCGTTTAGTCTTCGCGAAAGGAGACGATAGTTATTGGAGTCTTTTACACAAACTTTCCACTTGTTGTTATTAAGCGAGATAACTTTAAAATTCGTCGGCGGTAACGCCTTTAAAATAGTTTGTAATTTATTGAACTCCGCAACCCCGACAACATTAATCGGTGGCGGTGGCCTTATTTTAACAGGTTTTTCTTTGTTATTTTTATCGTTTTCCTTATTTACTTCTACATTCGCTTCTTCCGTTTCGGAAGAGGATGCATCCTCTGGTGAGGACGAAGCTTTACGTTTTTTGGTACGTCTTTTGAGGATCTTTTCGTTTCACGTTCTAGTTCTTCTTCGTCTGTTTTATATTCAACAATATCCACTTTCTGTGGAGTTTCTTTTGATTCTATTTCTGTTTAAGCTTTTTTCAACATAACATTTTTTTTGCGAAGAATATCGATTTCTTGTGTTATTCCAATTTTATCCATTTAATATTCGAACATACACCATAATGCTCCTATTAGAGCCACTGACTTACATTGGCATGCTTGAATGACTTAGCTCGTCGTTGGGGAGGGTTCTTGTAAGTTAGTGAAACTCAAGAATAACAAATTATTAAATACTCATGCCAGGACTGGACAAGGACATTCATATACATCCTTTACTTTCTAAAATCTTAATGTTATAACGGACGGACATCGTTAGACATTGGCTGGTATATAGATGTTTAATACCGAGTACATTGATCCCACCCTGCGTTATGCCTTGGTAACACTGATACTCATGTTTTGTGCTACCCCTAACTCAATTATCAACTATAACAAAGGCAAAGTTTAATGTTTTTCGAATTGAACAGGGAACCGGCACTGTTTTATGTTCACAATACCAGATTTTGTATTATAAATCTTGAAAGAATCGTTTTTTTAATTAAAATTATGTTAGTAATTCTTCTCTCAAACTATTGGCACTGATTTTGTAACCCACAACTTCAAAACAATTGTATTTATTGCTAGGGTTATTGATCATTTGATAAATTCGCAAAAGGATATCGGAAACTGCGTCCGTCGTAGTCCTTATTCTTGCAAATCCTAAAGACCGAATGGTCGGATAATGCTCCTTGGAGCCGCTTCTAAAAAGTCTTCCTTTTTTTTTTTTTATTCTCCTCAGCTTTAGATTTTTAAGAAAGCTAAAGAAAGAATTCCAAATATAGAAATTATTTATCGAAAATTATCGAAGATAATTCGTATCTTACTTTTATGTTATTCAAACACAGCTTGCAAAGAATATTTTTCTTCTAGAAATTTCTATTTCTTATTCCTTTAAAATTATTTAAATTTTTCTTAAATGACTGCCACGTTTGAGAATTATTCGAAAAATGAAAATTTTCCACGTCGAATTTATAAAAACGAAACCTATACTCCAGTCAAAGCGTCATTTGACCTTGCGCAGAGAGGCACTGTCAGTTTTTATTTCATGGATCCATAGGGGTATATTTAAAAGGCTTAAACCCAATTTCTCACCACCTGATCATTCTTTTTAGCGGAGTTATTCACAAAAATGCAGTTTTTGGGATATTTTACTTCTAAGCTAATATCTTTGCTCCAGATTATCGTAGACCAAAAAATAAACATACATTCTCTTCCTTATAATATTTTCTATCGTTGTATGTAATTGCATTGTATTTGAGTGAGTAAATACAAAATGGCAGCCATTTAAAGTCAAATTCTTGCTGTTAAAAAACACATTTTTGTCATTATTTCGAAAAAAGCTTATATCATGATTGACATTTTTCTAATTTATTTTGTAGCCCTATTCATGTCCTGCATTTTACAGAAAAAAAAGCTCTTTATCACCAAAGATGGCCGAGCAATTGATAAATGAACGCATGCAAAACCGGTGCGAAAACACCCAAAAATATCGTTTTTTGGGAATAACTCGGCTTCAGAGTGTCCTACGACAAAAAATAAAGCTATTAATTATTGTTCGTTACAACATTTTCTATCGATTTGGTGCACATTATTTTTGTTGAAACAAATAAAAAATAAGTTATATTAAGTCAAAGACGTTTTTTTGTTTAGCAAACTTTTGCCTTATTATTTTATAAACAGTGCAAGTATTTGCTAACAAAATAAAATACTGTTGTAGCCCTTTAAATTATCTACAATTTAAAAAAAAATTAGCTCTCTACGACCCACACGAGCCGAGAAATTAATTTTTTAAAAAAGTTCCAAATGCCCAACGAAAAACATGAGACAAATCCTCTTATAACAAGAAACAATGAAAACAACCCCTCTCACTGAGAACTATTATTCGACTTATAAACAAGGGAAATTTTTTTAAATTTTCTTACGGAATGATGCTTTCTTAAAATTTAACTCCGCTAAAAAGAATGATCAGGTGGTGAGAAATTGGGTTTAAGCCTTTTAAATATACCCCTATCGATCCATGAAATAAAAACTGACAGTGCCTCTCTGCGCAAGGTGAGGCTCTTTTTTCCGACGCTTTGACTGGAGTACTACGCCTACTTGATTTTTAAATTTTATTTTGTTTGTATTTATTTTTTTTTTTTCAAGTGCATTAGCAACAGGTGTTTTTTATCGCTTTTTACTTGTTCAATAGGGCAAGTATTGGTTTCGTGTCAAAAAAAAAATTCGAGGTTTTAATCAAAACTAACATTACGATGATGGAAAAGCCCAAAAAAGTGGGTTTCGTCATGACGTCCGTCGGTCTGTGCGTCGGTGCGTCCGTGCGTCCGTGCGTCCATCTGTACAAGTAGCTACAGCCTAAACGGGTGGACGGATTTTCTTGAAATTTGGTATGGATGTTTTTTTCGTAATTTCCAAGGTTGGTTTTTTTTTGTTTTTTAATATCTCGCTTAGAAAGTATACCTCCCATACAAAGTTTTCGAGTTATTGCAATTTTCTCGAAAACGGCTCTAACGATTTTGATTAAATTTAACACACGTAAAGCTGTATATAGTTCTAACATAACTGCGTTTTTAGTTTTTATCAAAAAATACGGATAGTGGAAATATGGTCTTTACATTTTTTTAAATTGCGGATGTCGGCTCTTCCCGTACATCATTATGGAGTTATTGCAATTTTCTCAAATATGGCTCTAATGATTTTGATAAAATTTTGCATACGTAATAATTAAAAGTAAAACTGCGTTTTTAGTTTTTCTCCAAAAAGTCAAGTCAATTAAAAAAATAATTTTATTTAACTAACATTTGGCCTCCATGCCGGCTCTTCCCCTACATCAACCAAATTTCTTAAAAATGTATATAGAGGCAGCTCTAATAACCTACAAGTAAGCTAACATAAAAGTGCTTTGAACTGCAAGAGCAAGTACGTGCGGCCCCAGTCGTGCATTTTATTTTTAAATGAAATCCCATTCACTACACTTGCTGTGCTTTCTTTAAGTCCTCATTTTCATTTCTTAAAAATTTTATTTCTTCTTTCAACTCTTGATAGAGTTGTAATGTTTCGTCGAGCCTTTGACGAAGATCTTTATTGTCTTTTACAAGACTTTCTACTTTCTCTGAGTCTTCTTTTGCACGCTCTGGCGCTTTGGGCGGACTCGTTTGCCCGGATACACTCGATGTTGGTGGTGGTGATCGAGTTATCATGGGTTTTCTTGAAAACGGATTTATCAAGTGTTCGAATTGGAATAATTGGCTCTCCCCAGAATCCTTAGAGCCGACCTCCGAAGAGGGTGGATTTTCCAGAAAATCTGAATTGCCACCTGGGGTATTATATCTTTCTGTTTTATTCATTCCATATTTTTGTATACGTCATTCTCAGTATACGGAGGGTGGATTTTAGTCGCCTCTTACGACAGGCATGCCTACCAAATGCTTCGGTTAGGTCTTTACCGACTCTGACGGAGCAGCTTGCATTCTCCATCGTCAGGGTATCGATTTGTTGTTCCTGGGTTTTGTCCAACATCTGCCGTAATGTGAATATTTGATCGATGGTGGACTTTCTTGGTCTAAAGCCACACTGATAAGGACGTATCAGATTGTTGACGAACGGCTTCAGACGTTCACATAGTACGTCAGAGAGGATCTTATATGAGATGTTAAGGAGGCTGATTCCTCTGTAGTTGGCGCAGGTAAGAGGGTCTCCTTTCTTAAGGATCGGGTTTGGTCAAAATTAAAAAATTGCGAATTTGTGTACATAGCTTCTTAAATATGAGTTTTTTGACATATATTTTTAACTAGTTTCATATACTATAACGCTATTCGCAAAATAGCTGAAGATACGCCTTAGTAACACTTATCGTTTTAAAGGTAGTGCGTTCAAAAGAGTGGTATATATAAAAATGTCGTTTTTTTGTCTATATTCGTCAAATGGTCAGTGTTATCTAAACAAATTTTCGTAGTATGTTTAGATTATGTGTTTTTTTTTTTTTCATATTTCAAATAAGTTTTTATCTCTCTAGAGCTGTAATTGAAAAAATAATTTTTTATTTGGACAAAAATCAAAAATGTCAGTTTTTTGTACTCTTCTAAAATGCAGTTTTTGAGAGATATTTTTAATTTATTTTCTAGCCCATGATGTTTTCCATAAAACAGATAAAGATGTATTTTTTCATAGTTGCCATATCGTTTAGAAGATATTAGCGTTCAGAGAGAGGACTATACGAAAAAATCACGTTTTTTGTATTTTATTCTTAAGGAGTTTGGTCTATCGTAAAACCTGAAAAAACTCGCATAGAGCTGAAAACTTGCACAGAGTATTGAAACATCGATAAAAGTAAAATGTCAAAAATCCCCAAAAACCGCATGTGTGCGTGCATAAAAAGTTATTCAAGGTTAAATGTCGAAAATAAAAGAAAAAACCCACGATTTTTTTGTATAGTCCTCTCTCTGAAAGCTAATATCTTAACGATGGCAGCTAAAAAAAGTACATCTTAATCTTTTTTATGAAAAACATCATGGGCTATAAAATAAATTTAAAATATTTTTCAAAAACTGCATTTTAGAAGATAACTGATATTTTTAATTTTTTTTAATTACAGCTCTGGAGAGATAAAAATTAATTGAAGAGTTCAATATTACGAATAACCTTGTCCACCTTAATATTAAATGCATATAAATATTTTGAGAGAGACACTGCGTCAAATATTAGCAATTGAATTTCGCCAAAGTAAATCTATGAATTAGCGGCTTTCTAAAAAATACCATAAAAAGTAAAGGAATCCCTGATTTGAATTTCGTCATTTTATATTAATTCTGTTCCCAAAGAAATTTTTTGAACTAACAATTTTTACCTGAAAATATGAGTTTTAATGAGAGATCATTTTAAAAACCCGTACAAAGAATATAAAGAAAACAATCACATAGCATGATTGGAAAAACATCCCAGCTCGTTTCCACATTATTTATAAGATGGAATTGAAGGTAAAAAACAGGGCTGGCACAAAGCCACCTTTGAGTCACAAAGTCATACCATTTAACGGTAGTTTTCTTCTATTCCCAATAAATTTAAAACTTTTCCAAAATGAATCTTAATTTTATTTTGTAAAAAATATGTTAGATGAGAGGGGGCCCCCACTTTTTTTCCGCCCCCGGCCCCCCTCAGCCTTAAATCCGACCCTGTAAGTACCTACTAAAATGTTGAGATATTATAAATTACTTATTTCAATATTTGAGATAAGAAAATTCATAATAAAAAAAACTAGGATGGTAAAATATAGCGTTTTGAGATTGAATAAGTAGTTTTGCAAAAAAAAAAAAAATAGTGACGGTGTAAAATCGAAGTAAAAAGTATTCAAAAACGCATTTTTAACCTTTTATCCGCCGATGTTCTGCATTTCACTTTTTGCGAAATCACTGTCCCAAAGTGAAATAAGGTGTTCTGCATTTCACTCATTTATATTTTCTGATCGAATTGAATTCCCTTTATTTCAGTTCCTGAAATGGTGCATTTTCCAATGAATGTGTAATTTTTAGAGAAAATATTATCAAAACATATATTTTAATTGTTTTGTCATGTTTATTTGTTGTTAATTTAGTACAAAATACTTTAAATAAATACAAACATTTTAATAATAATTCCTATTTTCGTGACCTTATTTTTGAATACAAATTCAATTTTTTTTTTTTTTTTTTTTAAGGTTTTGTTTGTTTTGGTTGGTTTTTATTTTTAAATATTTTAAAACTTCAAAAAATTCGAAGTCTTGAAAAAGACGTTTCAAATCATCGAAATTTCAAAATATAAAAAATTTAATTATTTCATAAGAAATTCAAACTTTCTTATCAAATCTAGCCTACAGAATCAAGTTCACAATCTGTTCTTCTATTAACAGTATTGTCTGTATCTAATATATGCAACATTTCTATTAATATTCTTTTACTGTAATGTTTTTCTATCTGTAAAATATCTACGTCAGTAAAATCTGGCCTATGCCCCTCATCAATACAATGCAAAGTTAAAGCTGTTTTTTGTGAATGTCCGCTATTTATATCGGACCTATGACCAGCTATACGATTTTTAAGTTTTTGCATCGAAGTTCCTACGTAAACTAAAGGACAATGGTTTGTCCCGTCTCCTAAACATTTTATTTTATAGACTATGTTTGATTTCTCAATTTTAGAAAGTTTACCCTTCAAATTCGAAAACAATGAAGTTCTTAATATATTTGCCGACTGAAAAGCAATACGAATATTTTCTTTATTCCTAATAGGAGCATTTAAAATTCTATTTGAAAGATGGGGAATATATATAATGCTTCTATAAGAAACTTGTGTAACATTTGCTACTAAATTTGTCTGAATCAATGGGTTGAAATATTGATTCAATAATGTTATTATTATATTTAAAGGAAAGGAATTTGAAAGTAACGTATCCCACTTAGGATTGAATTTGTATTCAAAAATAAGGTCACGAAAATAGGAATTATTGTTATTACGGAGGGCACGCCGTATTCAGAATTTTGAAAAATAAATTTTTATAACTATGTAAGAAACAAGTATGGATTTGAAGTATGTACAGTTCTTAAAAATTTTAGCAGAATAGGGGTAAGTAATATTAAACATAAAAATACCTTGATTTTTCTTCTTAAGTGTAGAGAGTTTGGACTGATGCATTCAAAATTCCACCAAAAATGTGTCAATGATTTTTGATTTTGAGGATAGCGATTTTGATAGAGGTTTAAGTAAAAAATTTGCTTCAACTTCAAGAAAATATCACTCCAAATTACTAAATATTACAATTTCATTGAAGCAATCACAAATTAGAAAGCAAAATAGATTATTGACGGTTTTAGAAAATAGAATTAAAAGTAAATTATTAGAAAATGAATATAGTGGTTTCTTCATTAGTCAAGATATAACAAAAAATAAAATTAATAATAGTTCAAAACTTTCTCAAAAAAGAAAGCTTGAATTGTAAAAATCTAAAGTTAGACAGGAGATGAGAATACATTTCCTAGAAAATTGGTTTGTAAATAAAACCACAGTAGAATTTCCAGAGGACATAAAATGGCTTCTCTCATTAGGTCCAAAATTTGCGTTACCTGTTAAAAAAGAAAACATACCCATATTTAAAATGATAGCCGATGGAGAGGAACTGATTAAAAGTAAAGAACAGAATGAACAAGAACCTGCACGGTCCTGCTTCACTAACATTTTACAGAATTTTATGAGATTTGGATCTATTACATATTTTGATAAATATTTAAATAAAATATTTAATGATACAAGTAAATTCTTAAAACGACACCCCGAAATTTATATTGTTAATGCACATAAAGGCAACGTTACAGTAGCAATAGAAAAAAACAAATTATATTGAAAAAATGGAAGTTATGATGGCTGATAGGAATACGTATACCATTTTGAGAAGTGACCCGACAAATAAAGTACAAATTAAAAATAACAATCTTGTTTTAAATACTTGTTCAGTAACAATTTAATTAATGAATCTGAAAAGAAATGCATGACAACTCATACTGCTAATAGTCCCAAAAAGTATGGACAACCCAAAATACACAAACCAAATATTCCACTGAGACCAATTTGTTCTTCAATGAATGTGCCATGTTATCAATTATCAAAATACATGGTTAAAATTTTAAATAATATAACTGTTGACTCAAAATACAACGTAAAAAACGCTTCATCGTTTATTTCAACTATTTCTCCAGTTATGTTAGAACGAGATAGTATTCTTGTTTCGTTTGACGTTGTGTAGGAGAAGGCCAAACTACATAATTAAAAAGAAAAGACAAGACGAGGTTATCGCTGCAAGCGTTGGGCAAGAACTGATTCTTTTTATTTTACAATTTAAAAAAGCTTAACAAAATAGTACAGTTTGATATACATGAAAAGATCATACGATATCTTACATTGAATATAAAAAGGTTCATACGGTAATTTAGATTAAACATAACATTTACATAAAATACATATGTCATACGATAATGCATCATAAATAGATAAAGCTCAATAGACAAATGAATATGTGTATACATAAAATATTTAACAACACAAATATAATAAGCCGGAGTAACACTGTGGTTACATTAATTAAAGCCTACAGTTGTATCTTTATTTACAAATATTCCTAGTTCATTAGTATTTGAATTGGTAGAAAAAAGTTGGAATATCATTCAAAATCATACAAGAATTCCTAAGTTGAAATTCCTAGAAATATTACGTTTTTGTGTAATAGATAATAATTATTTGGAATATAATAATATATTTTATCAAAAAAAAACAAGGAGTTCCTATGGGAAGCCCTGCTTCTCCATTATTAGCAGACATTGTAATGGAAGCTTTATTAGATTATGTTTTCGATAAAAGTCCAAATAAACCAAAAATAAATACAAAGTATGTTGATGATATTTTTATGATTCTCAAATCCAGTCATGTTGATTCAACTCTAAATGCTTTAAATTCTTTTCATCCGAAAATTCAATTTACAGTAGAGTTTGAAAATAATGATCAACTTCCATACTTAGATGTGCTGGTAATAAGAAAAAATAACACGGTGTTACAAAAATGAGGTTTTAAAATATACGCGGGCGGAGACCTATCACGTTTTGTAGAGCTAGTCGCACTGATTACGAAACGGTATTTAAAAAGTCCTAACTCCCCCAAAATCTGGAGTTAGGGGAAAAAACGGTTTTTTTTACCTTTCCCCTTTGAAAAAAATCTAGCTTCGTCAAATTTTTACCCATTTTCGAATTTTTACAGTTTCTAATAGGAGATAAATATACCTTTTCAACAATGTATAAAACATGTAACCCGGCTTAACCACTTAGAATTTATAAAAAATTCCATTTTTTTCGTCATTTATCCAACTTCTACATCAAATTAAAGTATATATTTTCACAACAGCATGCTGTTTTAAAAATATATTCTAAAATAATATTTATTTCCAAACCAAACGAGGTATTTTTTATAAAAATCAGTAATTGGCTTAGAAAGAAAAATTTTTCGATTTCAACCCAGGTACAGAAATTCGAACTTTTAGGTATAGAACAAAAATGTTGTTTTGGCACGTAGTAGGATTACTTAGGCGCCAGGATTTGATAACAGGTTTTTTTAGAGGACCTCAATACAAACATTTTTATCTTTGGGAGGGGGGTCTATCTGCCCCCGTTTTGGTGGGAGGGGCAGTTTTCTAAAATAAAATTATCAAAATAAAAACAAATTATTAAAAAACAACGGGAACACTTACAGTAATAAATTATACCATTTCCAAAAGGCAAAATTCAATCAATTTTAAATCAATATATTATAACCAATAGTTTTTGAAATAATCGATTTCAAAGTTAAAAATAGGGGGAAAAAAAATTTTAAAAACTCATTTTATATTATTTTTGTCCAGACTGTGAATCTGGGTTATATCTAGTTGTACAGCTGTGTTCAAAATAATAGTAGTGCCTGCAACAAAATAACATTTTTTATATTTACGGTGCTTCTACGGTTAAAAATTTAATTTCTTTGATGTCAAAGTTTGTAACGGTCAATTACTAATAAATGTATAGTAGTTTTAAAATGAAAAAGAAGGTGCTAAATAATTTTTCATTGACCTTTGGTTGTTCTTTCTAATTTGGCCTGTTCAAAATAATAGTAGTTAAAGTTATTTTTGAAGAATGTAAAAGCGGTTTATAGCTTAGAATATTTATTTTTGCTTTAAAAGTAAGTACTCATATAATTTGAACAATTTTTCAACAAAAAACGATTTGTTTCGGTTTTAATCTATTTAAAGTTCGAAGAGCAAAACACTGCAGTTCGGATAACGGAAACTTATACGAAAGCTGCTTGAAGAAGGGAAAACCTACTTGGAAATTCAAGGTTATATTAGGATGGTCCCCTGCAATGGTAGCCAATGCAATAAACTCAACAAAAGACCCGAAACGCGCGGTAGAAAAAGAAAAAAGACCGTCGTAGATGACAGGCGTATTTTCCAGATGAGCAAAGTTGAGCCTTCTGCATCGCCGTTTCAAATCCAGAAGGCCTTAAGCCTGGATTGCCGTGCAGTGAACATTCGGAGGCGACTGTTAGAGACTAATTTGTACGCTTGAAGTCCACGAAAAGTTCCGCTGTTAACAAAGAAATATGTTAAAATACTAAAATTTTTGACCCTCCATGTTTAACTGCTTTCGTCGTATACTTTGGAACATATTCCGAATTGGGTGGACGTCGGACGTATTGTGGAGATCCAGTACCACCAAAGAAGACAAATTTGCTCTCATCAGTAAACAATATGTTACGCCATTACTTCGTTGGCCAGTTTATGTGGTCTTTTACAAACTGGATACGCTTTTTAATATGTTCCGCGGAACTTTTCGTGGACTTCAAGCGTACAAATTGTCAAGGTGTCTGGCGGTGAGCAAAATTTCTCCGAAACGGCTGGAGTAATCGGCTTGAAATTTTTACACAATTTTCTTAGATACTTTTGTCAGGTAATGAACGAAGGAAAAAGGTTTTCGACAATAATTCGATTTTTTAAGCCACTTTAAAGTGTAAATTTTCGTGAAAAACAACGATTTTTTTCTTTGGGAAGCCGCCATTTTGTCAAAAATCAAAATTTTAACTATTCCTTCGTTCATTACGTGCATTCGTCTATCTTGAAAATGAATCTTTTGGTTTTTTTAATTTTAAGTGACTTGGATCAGAGATATCTTGCTCACCGCCAGACACCTTTTTTTTGGAGGTCGTCTAGCAGATCTACTACAAAAATAACGGAACCCAATATTTTTTTAAATACACAGCGAATTCTTTTAATACATTTAATTTGCTATATGGATATGTATTCTTTACGTTTATATAATTAAATGCCTCTTCACAAAAAATCCACAAAAAAGAAGGTTTTTTTGCACTTACAACTAGATGTAACCCCTTAATAAAAAAATCACTCACGCAAAAAACTGCTTCAATTGATTCCTTATCGATGGGTCAAAACTATAGGGGTATTCACGATCCGATGCAACTGGTCTAGTATCATTGCAAAAGTGCAAAAGTGTAAAATCTTACAACACTACAACAACAAAATATATGGATTGAAATTTTAAAATGGTCTTGGCACTTTTGCAATACCCTAACCCTATTGCAAAATAAAAACACAATGGAGTAAAATTATTTTTGACAGATGGCAGCTCACCGTCGCGTCGCCCATGATAAACAGTTTGTCTTTTTTATTCTGTTTATAATGGTTGTCGCTACTCATGTCCCGTAATTTAGTTTCTTTTGATGTAAAATCATTAGTGAAAATAATTAACTCGAACAAAACAGAGAATTAAATTACCAAAAATGGAAAAAAAGAGGAAGCAACGGTGCGGAAAAAAACATCATTCATGCTTCAATATTTACTATATTTAAGAAGAGGGGCGTTCAGGATCTATTGTAAAAAACTAAAATTTTACATTTTTACTAGGCCTGTTGCACCAGATCGTGAATACCCCTTATATGTTTCTACGTCTTCTAGTTTTTGAGATAATTGAAAAAATTATTTTACCAGATTTTTCTTTTTTCAAAATATTTTTTGTTTTTATTTGTTTTTATTTTTCAATTTTCTCAAAAACTAGAAGACATAGAAACATATGGTTTTCACCCATCGATAAGGAATCAGTTGAGGCAGGTTTTTGTGTGAGTAATTTTTTTTTATTAAAATTCCAATCTGGAAAAAAATATTATAAAATGAGTTTTAAAAAATTTTCGTTCGTCTTTTTTAACTTTGAAATCAATTATTTCAAAAACTATTGGTTATAATATATTGATTTAAAAACTAAAATTAAATATACAATTTTGCCTTTTGGAAATGATATCATTTATTACTGTAAGTGTTGCCGTTGTTTTTTAATAATTTGTTTTTATTTTGATAATTTTTTTTTTAGAAAACTGCCCCTCCCACCTAAACGGGGGGAGATAGACCCCCCTCCCAAAGATAAAAATGTTTGTATTGAGATCCTCTAAAAAAACCTATTATCAAATCCTTTCGCCCAAGTTATCCTACTACGTGCCAAAACAACATTTTTGTTCTATACCTAAAAGTTCGAATTTCTGTACCTGGGTTGAAATCGAAAAATTTTTTTTTCTAAGCCAATTTTAAACTGATTTTGATAAAAAATACCTCGTTTGGTTTGGAAATAAATATTATTTTAGAATATATTTTTAAAACAGCATGCTGTTGTAAAAATATATACTTTAATTTGATGTAGAAGTTGGATAAATGACGAAAAAAATGGAATTTTTTATAAATTCTAAGTGGTTAAACCGGGTTACATGTTTTATACATTGTTGAAAAGGTATATTTATCTCCTATAAGAAACTGTAAAAATTCGAAAATGGTTAAAAATTTGACGAAGCTAGATTTTTTTCAATGGGTGAAGGTCAAAAAAACCGTTTTTTCCCCTAACTCCAGATTTTGGGGGTGTTAGGGACTTTTTAAATGCCGTTTCGTAATCAGTGCTACTAGCTCTACAAAACGTGATAGGTCTCCGCCCGCGTATTTTTTGAGGGTTACACCGTGTAATCGATTAATTTTTGATTGGTATAAAAAACTTACATCTTCTGGTCGTCTCATTAATTACAATTCCAAACAGCCTAAGCATGTTATCCTTTCGATCCACGAGCTGAGTCACCTGAGTTATATTTTCAGGAACTAGGAGCAAAAGAACAGAAATATCGCTCTGAATGCACCAGCTCACAATTAAATCCAAGAGCGTCTGACACATATTGTGCGGCACACTGGTCAGCGTCTGTACCCTGTGGGGCGGCTGAATATATACTATGGATAGAAGTAACTGACCTATTTATGGTACGAAAACGAAGTTAAAAAAAAATTATGGCAATGAACAAAACGAATAGATTAAATACCCCAGGTGGCAATCCAGTTAAACTGGTAAATCCACTCTCTTTAGAGGTCGGTCCTATGGATTCTGGGGAGGACCAATTATTGCTTATAAATATTGAGAGACGGAGTTCAAAGATGCAAAGAACTCCCCCAAACAAATTTACTTCAGGGGTTACATCACCGACAACTCCAAACAATACTATCGATGTTAAACACATCAGAGAAAAAGGGACCAAGAAAAATGAAGAGATCGACATTACAGATCAACATCCTTACTTGACAAGAAAGATTCAGAGTCCACGCTTCAGTTAAGTCCAAAATATATTGAGCGTGAATATCAAACTGATGAAGAAGAGCTCTTGTTTGAAACTGAGAAAAAGAAACATAAGCGTATCACAAAGAAACGTAAACCAAACGGGAGTCCTGAGATTTGTTGAAGAAATCAGAAAAGCTCAAACCGAAAATAATAAAGAATTGTTCACAGAAACTAATGAAACGAATAATGTGGTAGCTGTTGTTAAATCAAATTCTCACGCTAAAGGCAGCAACAAAATTACACCACCACCAATTATGATCTCAGGATTTCCAATTTTTGGAGATCTTAAGAAAATAATAGAAAATTGTATTAAAAAAGCTTGCAAATACACATCGTACAACAAAGACAACTGGAAAGTCATAGTCGAAGAAGCCGACGAATATAGATCTGTCACTGAAGAACTGAGCAAACACCAAATTCAATGGCACTTATATGAGAACAAAGCTTTTGGTCATACCCAAAAATACTGCAACCGCGAGTTTGCTTGTGTAAAGTGCGAAGGAAAACATGCAACTAAAAATTGTCCGATGAGCAAAGATCAGAAAGCAAAATGTGTGAACTGCCAGGGTAATCACCCGGCAAGCTATAGAGGCTGCCAGTTGCCAAAAAAATCCAAGACTTCAGAAGCAAAAATACATCTGCTAGAGACAAACCCAGAAACACAGTAAATACCGATTTAACTGCTGAAAACAATACTAAGAATGAACCGCCTAAAAAAGCTGTTCAAAGTAAAAGCGATGAAAATAAAGCCTATTCTCAGATTCTAAAAAATGTGCGGAAGAATGAAGAGACTTCCATAAAAGAAATGCTACACCTCATTCTTCAAAGAATTGATAAACGGGATTTGAATATCAAACAGTTAAGCGAAAAAGTCGCTCTTAAAAAACAATGATGGACAGAACTCTTAAAATCGCTACATGGAATGCAAACGGTCTTTTACAACACTTATCCGAATTAAAAATCTTTTTAGATCTAGAACATATAGATATTTGCTTGGTGTCCGAAACTCACTTCTCCAATGGGCAAAGTCTAGATAATGTAATAGAAAACTATTCATGTTACCACGCTCCACATCCAGCTGACAAGGCAAGAGGTGGATCGGCGGTTCTTATAAAAGAAAGCTTAAAACATTATGAAGAAACCAAGCTTACTAATGAAAATATGCAAGTAACAACTATTAGTATTGGTATGAAAAAGAAAGAGTTTAAGATAGCAGCTATATACTGCCCACCAAGGCGCTCCCCGACAGAAGATGACTATACAGATTTATTAAATCTTCTTGGGCATAACTTTCTTGTTGGTGGAGACTTCAATGCGAAACACACTCATTGGGGTTCAAGACTTATATCAACAAAAGGCAAAACACTTTTCCAAGCAGGCCGTAAATACAATTGCAAATTCTATTCCTCCAGGTCGCCTACTTACTGGCCTTCCGATACTAACAAAATACCAGACCTTATTGACTTTTTCGTAGCTAAAGGAATCAAACGAAATCACATGAATTGTCATCAGATCATACTCCAGTGATTCTAACACTAAGTGAATCGGAAGTAATAGAAAAAAGTAATCCAAAGCTTGTAAATAAGAAAACAAACTGGAGTGATTTTAGAGAAAGGCTTTTAAGTTTTATAAATTTAAGATCTCCCATGGATACAATCGAGCCAATTGACCATGAAGTGGAACAATTTATTGCTGATGTGCAACAGGCCGCTGAAGAAAGTACTCCAACATTTTCTAATAGAAGACAAAATGAAATAAAATATCCTTTAGAGATAAGAGAGTTGATAATAGAGAAAAGAAGAGCTCGAAGAAAATGGCAAAATACTAGATTTCCAGATGATAAAACAACGTTTAACCGTATAAGCAACAATCTTAAAAAACAAATTTATAAATTCAAAAATGATTCACTCAGTACATTCCTAAAGAATTTAACGACTGATGCTTCAACCGATTTTTCGCTATGGAAAGCAGCCAAGCGCCTGAAAAGACCGCAGTTACTAAACTCTCCCTTGAAATCTCAAGATGGGAAATGGATCGGTAACCCAAAAGAAAAAGCTAACCTTTTCGCGGAGCATCTTGCGAATGTTTTTAAGCCATACCCAACAAACGCGGCTGAAAATAGCTTACAGCTTGTTGATAAGATAGATGAAAGTGAAATACCAATTGTAAGATTAAAAGAAATAAAAAGTATGTGTTTACATCAACTATCAAATAAAA
Organism: Episyrphus balteatus; assembly: GCF_945859705.1. Taxonomy (NCBI): domain Eukaryota; kingdom Metazoa; phylum Arthropoda; class Insecta; order Diptera; family Syrphidae; genus Episyrphus; species Episyrphus balteatus. The sequence goes on along the minus strand of NC_079134.1, from coordinate 60,901,937 downwards.
AATCACCAGGTTACGATCTTATTACTGCTCAGGTTATGAAAGAAATGCCTTTGAAAGCCTTCATAAAACTCCAATATATAATAAATGCATGCCTTAAGCAACGGTATGTCCCACACCATTGGAAAATTGCTGAAGTTATTGTCATACCCAAGCAAGGTAAGCCACCTACAGAAGTGACGTCTTACAGACCAATATCGCTTATACCAATTATGGCAAAAGTTTTTGAAAAATTGCTTCTGAAGAGACTTAGCAAAATTATAGAAGAAAGAAGGTTAATCCCAAATCATCAGTTCGGCTTTAGAAATAAACATTCCACGATAGACCAAGTTCATAGAATAACGGATGTAATAGAAAAAGCATTAGAAGAAAAACAAGTCTGTTCAGCTATTTTCTTAGATGTTGCTCAAGCCTTTGACAAGGTTTGGCATGAGGGACTTGAGTACAAACTGCAAAGGGATCTTCCCAGACAGTACTATGAAATATTAAAATCGTACATCTCAGACCGATTGTTTAGAGTAAGGTACGATCAAGAATATTCGGAATTGAAGAAAATAGAAGCCGGTGTACCACAAGGAAGTGTCCTAGGTCCTACCCTGTATTTACTATACACAAGGGATATCCCAGTTGGGAATCACACCATAATGGCTACTTTTGCAGATGATACCGCAATTTTGGTACCCGACAAATGTGTCTCTAGGGGAGCAGTAAAGCTGCAATATGCCGTCGACACAGTCAGAGATTGGACCGAAAAATGGCGTATCAAACTCAATGAAACAAAATCTTCACATATAAACTTTACAAATAAAAAGATAAACAATATTCCAATATTCATTAATAATCAAGCTGTACCTTACGCCAATACGGCCAAATACCTTGGAATGACTTTGGATGCAAAGCTAAAGTGGAAAGAGCACATCAAAAAGAAAAGAGAAGAACTAAACTTGAAATATAGAAAAATGTACTGGTTACTTGGTAACAACTCTGATTTATCAACCCAAAACAAAATAATGCTGTATAATCAAGTACTAAAGCCTGTTTGGACCTATGGTATCCAATTATGGGGCTGTACAAAGAAAACAAATACCGAAATCATCCAAAAATTCCAAAACAAAGTCCTTCGTGGAATAGTTAATGCACCTTGGTACATAAGAAATAGCGATCTACATCGTGACTTACAAATAGAGACGGTTACAGAAGTTGTTAAAAAATACGCTGTATCCCATAATCAGAGACTGCAATGTCATACCAATTCTGAAATGGTGTCCGTCTTGAATACTAGAAACCATGTTCGGAGATTAAGAAGAACCAAGCCTCATGAGCTTATGTTCTTAAAAAACATGGGAAAGTATTAAAAGTTTAAACTTCCCCCAAAGTGATTTTACAAAGTTAAGAAAGAAAAATCTGATGTCGATCTCTCAAGATTGGTCCTGATAAAGAGGTGGTTTTAGTGGTTAAGAGTCCCACACTACTTGGTGTCCAATACTGCCAAGTGTCTTTTGAAGATTTCCTCCCGTCAAAAAAAAAAAAAAAAAAAATAATTACAATTCCAAACAGCCTAAGCATGTTATAACTAATACAGCAAAAAATTTTATTAATAGAGTATTGGATATCAGTGACATTGTCTTTCGTCAAAAAAACATTAAAATAATTACGGATACGTTACTTTCAAGTTCCTTTTCTTTAAATATAATAATAATATTATTGAATCAATATTTCAACCCATTGATTCAGACAAATTTAGTAGCAAATGTTACACAAGTTTCTTATAGAAGCATTACCTATATATATTCTCCATCTTTCAAATAGAATTTTAAATGCTCCTATTAGGAATAAAGAAAATATTCGTATTGCTTTTCAGTCGGCAAATATATTAAGAACTTCATTGTTTTCGAATTTGAAGGGTAAACTTTCTAAAATTGAGAAATCAAACATAGTCTATAAAATAAAATGTTTAGGAGATGGGACAAACCATTGTCCTTCAGTTTACGTAGGAACTTCGATGCAAAAACTAAAAAATCAGAAAGTTTGAATTTCTTATCAAATAATTAATTTTTTTATATTTTGAAATTTCGATGATTTGAAACGTCTTTTTCAAGACTTCGAATTTTTTGAAGTTTTAAAATATTTAAAAATAAAAACCAACCAAAACAAACAAAACCTTAACATTTTTAAGATTAAATTCTTAAAATTAGAAGATAGAATACTCTGTAAGTATAGATAATAGATTTTTAGCATTTATTATATTTTTTTTATTTTTTAAAAATAATTAGCCCTGAAGAAGACTGTAAACATGGTCGAAACGTCGGAGACAAGATAGAAAAAACTTATAAACCAGACACAAAGCCCACTTAGGATTGAATTTGTATACAAATATATTAGATTGAAAAAAAAAAAAAAAAAAAATTATTCAACTAGAATAGAACCCACGTGTGCAGAGCCCATTGAATTAGCAATACAAAGCCTTTACCAATCGGCCACACGTCAAGGTCGTGCAGATTGGCAGTTTTCTGTTATCTTTTCTTTGAAATTCTGCTTAATTTTTCTATCAAAATTGACTATTTTATTGTATTTTATTTATTTATTTCATTTTAAACTTAAAACTATATGACATTTTAATTATTAATTAAAAAATAGCATTTATTTTTTTACTTCTTAGTTAGTGGTGAATGAAACATCAATATTTAAACTTACAATTATATCTGATGTGGGGTAACAATCAACAATTTTAAAGTTGGAAGCAATTTCGAAGTTTTCGAAATCTATCGAAATGTAGAACATGCAACTTCATTTCACCTGAATTTGAACACCTGAAGAGTGTTTCAATTCTCTATCTTCAATTAGTTCCAATGCTATTGCTTTGGACAATATTTCACCGAAATTTATCCGACTATTGCTACCAGCACTTCTTCCCAGCTTTACCAACATTTATAACGATTGTTTGACCAAGTCAGTTTTTCCAATTTGCTGGAAGGCAGCAAAAGTCATTCCTTTACGTAAGAAGGGAAGTTCTAATGATTTGTGTTACTTTCGGCCTATTAGCATTCTTCCGTTTCTTTCGAAAGGTTTGGAGAAAATAATGTTCAAACAAGTTTCAGAGTACGTTGAACTTCACATTCTTTTTTCGCCGTTTCAATCTGGACTTCGGAAAATGCACAGTTGCATCTCTGCTGTTTTAAAAGTTCAGGATGATTTGCGGGTTGCAATGAATGCAGACAAAGCATCTGTTTTATGTATGCTGGATTTTTCAAATGCTTTTGGGTCTGTTAATCATTCAATCCTTATCCATAAGCTAAAAGTTAAATTTAATTTCTCCTCATGCGCCTTAAAACTGATAAACAGTTATTTGTCGAACCAAAAACAAGCTGTATGTGTTGGATCTTTAATATATGATTTTGTAGACCTTAAAGCAGGTGTTCCTCATGTTTATTAATGATGTTGTAGAAGTTATTAATAACTGTAAGTATCATCTTTATGCCGTTGACTTGCAAATTTATTTACGTTTCTCGATCGGTCTAGTTGAAGACGCAGTCTGTAATATTAACGATGATTTAAAAAACATTCATGAGTGGACCATTAGAATGACTTATTCTTGAAACCGAGCAAATCACAAAGTATAATTATCTATAAACACAATTTAGATGACTCGAGTTTTCCTAGGTTAGTTTTAAATATCCACTCAATTGCATACAGTTCTTCCGTTAAGAATTTGGGCTTTATTTTTAATAAAGTCCTCACCTGGTCTGATCATGTAAAAAAAGTAATTTGTGGCAATTACGGAGGTCTCAGACGCTTGTGGCGATTTTCAATATATATTCCACAGGCAACACGACTTATGCTGGTAAAAACTCTTTTAGCTCCGATTATAACTTATAGTTCCCCTTTATATAGTGGAATGTATTCAGTAAGTAAACAAAAATTAAATGTAGCATTTAATTCTTGCATTCGTTTCGTGCATTCTTTAAGAAGATACGATCATGTGTCACGTCTATCGCACTGTGTTTTTGGTGTATCTATGATGTCACATTTTGTAGTTGAGATTTGCAAATACATTTTTAAATTAATGCACTTTAGAACGCCCGGATATTTGTATGACAAGCTTGAGTTTTCAGTTTCTATGCACACGAATAATTTAAACATTCCAAGAAGTACAACTTTACAAACTCGAAGATCTTTCTTTGTAATTAGTGCCAGAATTTGGAACAGTTTGCCAGTTCAAATAAAAAGTATGATTAGTTTCAATAATTTTACCCGCTCTTTACTTGAACATATACAAAACCCAGACACAGCTTTGCGGTTTCACGCTTTATTTGTATATTAAATAATTATTCAAAGATACTTGTTTTCTTTTCTTATATTAAGTTTATTATTTTTTCTTTAAACATTTTCAAAAATGTTTGTAAATATGTAAATATGAATAGAATTTAGTTTATATAGTTTTTTTTTTTAGCATAAGAACTGAATTTGTATTATATACGTATTTTTAAGTCATAAATGAGATTTCATCTCACGGCGTTTGAAATAAATAAAAATGAAATGAAATGATTTCAATTCACTTTCGATCGAATTGCTATAACATGGTCAATCATTCAAGTATTTCAAAAACGTGACGTGCCAGTAAAATTTTGACTTCGGATACGGACTCAGCACATAAAAATCCCTTTTTGGGTATTGTTGAACAGAAACATAACTACAAAATACCTACATACCTTCGTATATTTTTATTTTGGTTGTAAAAGTTGAAAAATGGAGCCCAAGCAAGGAGGCCAAAAGTGCATAAAAAAAAGTTCATCTATCGTGAAGTACGACGATGAAAATCTGCAGATCTACCTATTTCTTTTTAAGTTTTCTTTTTCAGCTTTTTCTGAAAGACATGATTATTTATTAATAAAAAAGAGAAATATTTATAAACAACTAAAATTTTTCCATATACTTATTTAATAATTTGCCGCCAATATTATGAACTTTTCTCAACAACTTGTTGACTTGACAAATGTTTTTTTTTTTTTGCTGTCAAATGACAGTGCAAATCGTGCGTTTTAATTTAACCGTGCGTTTATAGTTCAGTTTCCCAACTATAAAATTAACGTGGCGTTAACCCTTAACCTGACTATGAAATTGGTTATTGGTATGGAGAAATATTTAAAGCTCAGTTAAATATTTAACTGAGCTTTAAATTTGATTATTAGTAAGGCCCTTTAACTTAAGACATATCGTATCTTAAATGGCGTTTGTTTAAAAAATTTATTTCTAGTGCACTTGAATTAGCTCATTAAGCTCTGCAAGGATTTCACATCTTCTACATCCGAATCAAAGACACATTAAAGAAAGCAATTATTTTATGTTAACACCCAGATCCGCATATTGGCTGTGGGTCCTTTGTCCATTTGAATTTTTCATAAAAAAAACACCGGCATTTAAAAAATTGTCAAAGGTTTGGCACAACATCTTAGGGTATTTTTCGATGCTTGATCTCATGCAACTAAAAAAAAGACAATTTGTTTTCCCTAAAAATAGTATTGCATGGAACTATGAATCGTCACAGCAACTTCCGGGCAGAGATACCCAGAAAGATATGGGAAACTTCTGACGTCATACTGGGTTGCCCACAAGCTCGGATTGATACTTTTGGCTAAGTGTGCGTGAAATAATTGAGGCTTTTGGCTAAGTTAGCGTGAAATGTCGGACGCTTTTGGCTAAGTATGCGTAGGAACACTGTGGCTACACTATGTGTGTATTTCGTATTTCTTTACGGATACAAAAGAAATTACAACAACACGAAATAAACTGTGACATAAAATGGCTTTATTTAAAATGTTTGTAAAAAACTAGGTTTTTGGCTTTACAAAAAGGTATAGCCAAAAAGGTATATGATTTTACTCACTCCAGCAAATTGTAAATGTTACATCTATCTTTTTGTAATAAGTTGTTTGTCTTATTTTTGAATCAGTACATTTTTCTTGGTAACTTTTGCTACTTTTAGTGAAGTTAACTATCTTGTTGATGACGTCACTATCGAAAATAAAATCGATTTTTGTTTTCAATCTTAATTTTAATTGCTCCGTAGGCTGAACATCTTCTCAAAATGTATCGCTAACAAAAGAAGAGGCATATAATACAAGGGAGAGTTAAAATTTAAATGAATTACATAGCTCGAGGAAAAAAAAAAATATGTTAATAAAAGACAATCTTCGATAGTTTAAGCGATAAATGCAATTTTCTCACAAACTGACTTCAAACACAAAAAAAAAAAAATATTTTGAACACAACGGTAACACCTACAATATTTACATACACGTTTTTAAAAAGCCAGAATCTCATTTCTATCTGTAAAATTCAAGTTCATAAAATTTAATCAAGAGTTTTTGAAAGAATGGTCCTCAACACGGAATTTTGGAAAAAAATTTTATTAACAAATTTTAAATGGCTTTTTTTCAAACTTTTTCGTAGTAAAATATGAATTTATTTTTAAAAAAATGTTTGGCCATAAATATTATCAGTTAAATTCCGAAGCGTGTAGGTTGGGTCGAGACAAGAAAAAATCGTATGCGAGGGGGGGTCTTTCCCCTTCGTTTAGCGGGGAGGGGCAATTTAAAAAAAATTGACTAAATTTGGAAAAGTGGTTACACCTACAATAACGTGCTATAGCTTTTTGTAAACCCAAAACCCTAGTCTCTTACAAAAAAATTAAACAAAGCCATTTTATGGCACAGTCTTTGAAAAAATGATTTTGAAAATCAAAATTTTAAAACAAAAAATTGGAAAAAATAATTTCAAAATTGTATGTAATTAAGTACTAATTTAGTTTTTAAAATTCGATGATTCTTATTTATTTTTAAACAAAAACAGAAAACCGGATTCAAAAATATCTTGTCATTTTCGAGAATTAGCCTTAAGGCCCTCTAAGCTAGAATCCATGGGCGGCGAGCACCCCAGACAAAGTGAGAAAAATTCTCACGTATGTTTTCAGGTGTTATCAATGAAAAAAATTGAGTGAATTTCAAAGTGAACGGACGTGTATTGATTGCTGCTGATAATTATTTTAATTTAAACGGATAAGTATCGTGTTAAAACTTTTACTTTTTGGCTTAATCTGAAGAGTTTTAAATTCTCTATTAGATAAGCCCATAGTGAAAAAGAAATTTAAATTATTTAAAGAAATATTAATAAAATAAATTTCGAAATAATAAACACAAAATTAAATGGTTAAATTGAGTGCAAGAGAATCAATTTAGTTTGAGTGAATATAAACAAAAAAAAAAGAAACAAACAAAGAAAAAAAAAACAAAGGACAATTAAATATATAAGACAATAAACTGAAACAAAGTGAAAACATAGACAATAAATATAAGTGGATGTGCAAAAAATGAGTGCTATTTGTGTTTGCGGGGAGTGCCGGAAGGCGAACCGCATTAATAATAAACAGGACACATCGCTGGTTGCTTGCAAAGGGGGATGTCGAAGTGTGTTTCATCCGAAATGTATCAACCTAGCCGAGTATGACATTTCTAAAACAATTGAGAATCCATATTTAGTGATTTTATGAAAATTGTCCCGCGACAAGAGATATTACCTAGCTCTTCGGAACATAGAGGAAAATATAAAAAAATAAAAGAAAACTTTGAGCAACTTGGGATGAAATTTGATAAAGTGATTAACAGTGAAAATAAAGTGTCAAGTGAAAATAAAATCATACATGAAATAAAAAAAACAATTGATGAAAGCTTAAAATCAGAAAAAAATCATATGCAAGTGAAGTGGGGAAAGGTGCTATTTTAATTAAGCCGAAGGAACCCCAGAGTTCGGATAAAACAAAAACAGATGGGAAATTGAGTTTTAATCCGGGAGATGCATCAATACAGGTGTCTGGAATTAAAAAGGTGGATAAAGGAGCGATAGTTGTGTCATGTGAAAAAGTTGAATCAATGGAAAAAGTGAAGGATAAAGTGGAAGAAAGTTTGGAAAATAACTATGAGGTGGATGTGTTGAAAAGAAATAACCCTAGAATTAAAATTTGTAGTTTATCTGACAAAATGAATGAGGATGAACTTATTAATTGTTTAAAAAATCAGAACGAAATTTTAAAAGACGTGAATTTGGTTTATAAAGCTATGTGGAAAAATGCGAATAGAAATTCTTTTAGTGCCGTGATTGAATTGGATAATAAGAGCTTTAATAAAGTGATGAATGTTGGTAAGCTTAGTGTTGGATAGAGATGCTTTAAATGTTTGGGATTTAACCACAATAGTAAAGATTGTAAAGCAGAAAATAGATCTTGTGCGAAATGTGGTGGAAGTCGTAATGGATCTGAATGTAAGTCCGAATGTTTGAGCTGTGTTAATTGTGTAAGCATGAATGGTGAACTTAAATTAAATTTAAGCACAAACCATAATGCATTTGATAATGATTGCGAAGTGTATAAACCAAAACTTAAAGTGGAAAAAGTTGAATACTTGTAGGAAACAAAGCCAATTTCTGAAATTTTAATATTTTATTACTTAAATATACAAAGTTTACTAGCTAACAAGGATGAATTGGAAATTTTAATACAAAGTAATCATCCGGGATTTTGTTATGCTAACAGAAACTTGTTTAACAGCAGAAATAGAAGAAAAGAATGCAATGCAGAAAGGATGTTGGAGACAACATAACTGATCAGGGGCTTTCCCAGATTGTTAATCAGCCGACTAGAATAACTGATGTTTCTGAGACGTTAATAGACTACATAGTAACAAATCGAGATTTGAAATCACAAATTAACATTAAAATTAATGCTAATGATAAGAAAATGGATCATTAAACGATTAGAGTAGAAGTTAAAAAAAGAAAAAACAATTCGTTATACAAAACATAAATTTGATTTTTTCCTAAATGCTAATGACTTTTTAGGCACATTCTTTCTTACAAATATTTTTGTGAAAAATTAAAAAACTGTTGTGAGGCTTTAACGGGCTAAAAAATCTGAAAATAATGAGTGGTTTAATTCATATCTCCAAAGACTTAAAAACGAAAAAAATGAAAGCATATAAAATCGCAGTTTAGCATGGCACTTGGGCATGTACCAAGCCTGTGGAGAAGAGCTAAAGTAATTTTTATTTCCAAAACTGGGAAAAAAGATACCACCCATCCAAAGTCATTCAGGCCAATTAGCCTGACATCATTTCTACTTAAGACTTTGGAGAAAGTTATAGATAACTTCATTAGATCAGAAGTTTTAATAAATATGCCACTTAATCATCGCCAGCATACTTACAGGGAAGGAAAATCTACGGAAACTGCCCTTTTCGAGCTAACAAATTCCATACAAAGAGCTTTGGATGCAAAAGACATAGACATAGAGGGAGCATTTGATAACACCTCTCATGTCGCTGTAAACAAAGCTCTTGAAAGGAAAAAAGTTTCTATCACTGTAGTGAGATGGATCAATGAAATGCTGAGCATAAAAACAGCTGAGGTAAGGGCAGGACTTAATGTACAAACTATCATCACAACAAGAGGCTGTCCTCATTGGGGGTCCTTTCACCCTTGCTTTGGAGTATTGTTATGGATGAACTACTAGAAAATCTAACTTCCCTAGGTATACGATGTCTCGGTTTTGCCGATGATATAGTAATAATAGCCAGTGGGAAGTTAGAAGAAACTCTTTGCGATATTATTCAAGGAGTATTGAAAAACATTCGGAAATTGTGTCTATCGGCAGGACTTAACATCAATCCTACCAAGACAACAATTATACCATTTACCAAAAAAGACTTCTTCCCCGTATGAAACCTATACGGTTAGCTGGAGAAATAATAGAAACACAGAAGGAAGTTAAGTATCTAGGTATCACACTAGACAGTAAACTCCTCTGGAACAAACACGTAGAAATAACCACTGGTAAAGCTACGAAAGCCTTAATGATTTGCAAAAGATTAGCAAGTAATTCATGGGGCTGCAAACCATACATCCTAAGATGGATGTACACTATGATGGTAAGACCTATAATTACCTATGGTGCGGTGGCTTGGCACAAAATAACCGATCTTGCAACAACTAGGAAATCACTAGATAAAGTGCAAAGACTCGCATGTGTCTGCATTACCGGGGCTATGAGAACATGCCCTACAGCAGCAATGGAGGTTATTCTTGATTTAACTCCACTTCACCGTATTATTGAAAGTGCTGCTTAGGGAGCTATCATGAGATTTGCCAAGGAAGGAACTGGGGCTGGAAAATGCATAGGCAACAGAGAAAGAGAATTCCTGTCCAAATCATCAGAAGAAAACTTCCTTGACTTTCCAAGAGATGCAATGGTCACAAATTATAATTTTGTGAAAAACTACAATATACATCTCAGTAGTAAAAAAGATTGGGTAGGTGAATCTATCAAGTCAACTACTCTTTGAAAGAAAATACCATCAAATGGTACACAGACGGGTCGAGAACAGCGGAAGGTACAGGGGCAGGCGTCTTTGGGACTAGTACCAAACTCTCCGTACCTATGGGTCAATCTCCAAGTATCTTTCAAGCTGAGGTAAATGCCATTGTAAAATGTGCAGAAATAAACCTCGAATTTAATCACCGGAATAAAAACATTGCCATTATGTCTGATAGTCAAGCTGCCCTTAAAGCACTTAAATCCTACGAAATCAACTCCAAGCTAGTATTGGAGTGTATAGGGAAACTTAACGAACTTGGCAAAATAAACAAAGTCACTCTCCACTGGGTACCTGGGCACGTTGGTGTCCGGGGTAACGAGGTGGCGGACTCCTTAGCAAAAACGAGAGCAAATTCCCCTTTAATGGGACCCGAACCGTATTGTGGAATAGGAGAAAATGTCATTAAAAATAAAATAAAACTAGACGAGGAGTCCAGGAGAGCAAAAAACTGGGCAGAACTACCAAAACTGAGACAAGCGAAAATGCTCCTCGGGAACTACAACCGAGAGTGTTTCAAATCATGTATCAGTCTAAGTAGAAACAATCTCAGGTTAATCACTGGGCTCCTCACGGGCCACTGTAAGTTAAGAAGGCACCTACATATTTTGGGCTTAGTAAATAGTGCAACATGTAGATTCTGTAGCGAAAAAGAAGAAACACCAGACCACATCCTGGTTAGCTGCAATGCACTAATACACCAAAGATTTAAACACATGGGTCGCTACCAAGTCGAAGAGGATAAATTGCACTCTTTGAAAATACCCCAAATAATCAATTTCATGAAAGGAATTAGGTAAGAGGAGGAGCTATAAAATGAGGTACTAACTCATTTAGCTTAAAAGGGGGTACAATAGATCTTACAGGTCGCAGTACATCTTACACCCCAAATATCAATCAATCAGTCAAAATCGCAGTTTTTAATAAATCAGCCCAAAATTGGTCCTGTTACACGGTGTAACACTCAAAATATACGCGGGCGGAGACCCATCACGTTTTGTAGAGCTAGTCGCACTGATTACGAAACGGTATTTAAAAAGTCCCTAACACCCCCAAATTTTTACCCATTTTCGATTTTTTTACAGTTTCTGATAGGAGATAAATATACCTTTTTAACAATGTATAAAACAATGTATAATGAAAAAAGAAAAATCTGATAAAATAATTTTTCAATTTTCTCGAAAACTAGAAGACATAGATACATATAGTTTTCACTGTTCGATAAGGAATTAATTGAGGCAGTTTTGTGTCTGAGTAATTTTTTAATTTAAATTCACAGTCTGGACAAAAATAGTATAAAAACGAGTTAAAAAATTTTTTTTCGCCTATTTTTAACTTTGAAATCGATTATTTCAAAAACTGTTGGTTATAATATATTGATTTAAAAATTAGAATTAAATGTAAATGGTATCATTTATAACTGTAAGTGTTGCCGTTGTTTTTTAATAATTTTTTTTTATTTTGATAATTTTTTTTTAGAAAACTGCCCCTCTTACCTAAACGGGGAGAGATAAACCCCCCTCCCAAAGATAAAAATGTTTGTATTGAACTCTTCTACAAAAACCAGGTATCAAATTCTGGCGCCCAAGTTTTCCTACTACGTGCCAAAACAACATTTTTGTTCTATCCATAAAAGTTCGAATTTCTGTATCTGGGTTGAAATCGTAAAATTTTTTTTTCTAAGCCAATTTTTTTTTTTTTTAATATTCCCACGCCTCTTTCCCCCCCAGATACCGCACGCGCTGGGGTCCATTTTCACCGAGTACGAAGTCATTTGCGGATGATTATCGTATCGGCACTTTTTAGTGTTTTTGAAGGTAAAAACAAATTAAAAAGAACTAAATAAGTATAGAGAATGGTGATACGAATATCAAAGGAAGGTCAAAGATTGGGACTGCTTAGTACAAGCATTTATTATATCTATGCAAAATAAAAAAAAATTTAAAATGAACAAAAAAAATAAATTTAATATTTCATGTTTAATTTTCAGAAAGTCAAAATTTTAAAACAAAAATGTTTTAATAGTCAAGAGTGTTGAGAAAAAATAATTCAATATACATATGTACATAAAATTAGGTAGATATTAAATGAGAAAAGAATTAGTAAACATTAAACATAAATACAAAAAAAAGTTTATGAGCGTGGTACACTGGTTTTTAGTATTTTTTTCAGACTAGTTTTATTAATATTAAAATCAAACAGATTAGTATTCAAATTTACAAGCTTACACATGCGAGTTAAGGGCACATGCATACCATAATTAGTACGGTGTTGGGGTAATTTTATTAAATCTAAGCTACGAAAGTTATAACCTCCTCTCCGGTAGTTAAAATTAATAGAATTAAGCAGATCAGGGCCATCAATTACACCCGTTAGGTTAGGTTAGGTAGAAATGGCTGTCAGGAAAACAACTGACACACTTAGACCATTTATTGGTCCGTTGTGATACCATGATTTTGTGAGGAAATTCCTCACTAATTAAACCAGTTGGAGCTTTTAATAAAGCGGTGAAGGTTGAAGATGTCAGTATTGATTAGTTCACTGGTATCTTCTAAGAAATATTTTTCCAGGTATTTTTTACGTCTACTGGAAAGGGCAGGACATGAGCAGAGAAGATGTTGGATTGTTTCTTCTTCTTCCTCATCAAGGCAACTTCTACAGAAGTCGTTAGAGATTACGCCAAGTCTTATGGCGTGTCTACCTATGAGACAGTGTCCTGTTAAGACACCTATTACAGAGCTGATATGCAATCTGCTTAGAGACAACAAATCTTTTGAACGTTTAGGATCTAGCCTAGGCCAGATCTGCTTGGTCGTTTGGCAAGTTATAATGTTTGACCATCGTATGTTTGTTGCCTCTATAGCTTCTTGCTTCAGCATGAGTTTGCACGTTGCGATTGGTATACCAATATTTGCCTTATTGGGTAAAATTGGTATTAGAGTTCCATTTCTGGCGAGTTCGTCTGCTTCACAGTTTCCCAGAATATCTCTGTGACCCGGCACCCAGAAAAGGTGAATGTTAAACTGTTCTGACATCTCCATGAGAGATGATCGACAGTCGCGGGCAGTAACGGAGTTTGTGGAAACCGAAGCTAACGATTTAAGGGCGGCCTGGCTATCAGAGAAGATGCGGATATCCGATGTAGATATCACGTTTTCTTTGAGCCAAGTCAGTACTTCTTTAATCGCCATTATTTCCGCTTGGAACACGCTGCAGTGATTAGGGAGACGGAAGGAGAGACTAACATTAAGTCTATCGGAGTAAACCCCGCCACCCACTCCGTCATTGGTTTTAGAACCATCTGTGTAGAAATGAATTGAATCATCTCTTAGAAACTCGGCATTGTCCCATTCTGATCTATTTGGGATGGTGACTTCATAATTATTGCCGAAAACCAATTGTGGGGTGGTGTAGTCGGAGTGACTGTGGATTGATCCGAATGAATTCAGAATATTTGTGTGGCCAATAGAGTTATTGGTCCATTGAGAGATGGCTTGGAGTCGAATAGCAGTGCTCGCGGCCACCTGCTTGCTGAATATATCTATGGGTGGAAGATTGAGTAATATATCAAGAGCGGCGGAAGGTGTCGAACGGAGAGCTCCGCTGATGCACATGCAGGCTGAACGTTGGACTTTGCTTAACTTGTCTCGATATGTTACTTTTTCCAGAGCAGTCCACCAAACTGCTACCCCGTAAGTGAGAATAGGTCTGATGACTGCAGTGTATAGCCAATGAGTTATTTTAGGAGATAGTCCCCATTTATTCCCTATAGCTTTTTTGCAAGAAAAGAGTGCCACTGTGGCTTTTCTTATTCTTTCTTGTATGTTGGTTTTCCAGTTTAATTTGCTATCCAAAATAAGACCCAGGTATTTGGCTTCGCTGGCAAAATTAAGTGGAACACCATTAATAGAGGGGGGGTCTAGTTGTGGAATTTTATATTTCTTTGTAAAGAGGACAAGTTCTGTTTTTTGAGGATTTACCCCCAATCCACAGTTTGTTGCCCATTTTAGTAGCTTATTTAGAGCAGTTTGCATTAGTTCTATTATAGTATGGAGATGTTTTCCTGATATGGCAATGGCGACGTCGTCAGCGTATGCAATCACTTTGAATCCATCTACTTCTAGACCGACTAGTAGTTCATTAACCACTAAGTTCCACAGGAGTGGGGAGAGTACCCCTCCTTGTGGTGTACCTCTACTAACAGATCTTCTTGCTGAGAAATCTCCTAGAGTTGAGTTAATAATTCTGCTTTTCAGCATAAGGTCTATTAGCTCGCTCAGTGAGCTATCTACTTTAAGGTTCTTCAGTGCATTTGTGATTGCTATGTTGCTGACGTTGTTGAACGCGCCCTCAATATCAAGAAATGCAACTAAGGTGAACTCTTTATGATGGAGGGAATATTCAATAGTGCGCACTACAGTATGTAGTGCTGTTTCAACCGATTTCCCTTTACAATAAGCGTGTTGTGCTGTAGATATAAGATTGGGATCTATGACATTACGCAAGTGGATATCAATCATTCGTTCTAAGGTTTTAAGAAGGAATGATGATAGGCTGATAGGTCGGAGGTCTTTCGGATTGACATGAGAGAATTTTCCTGCTTTGGGTATGAATACAACTTTAACTTCTCTCCATAGGGCAGGGATGTGTTTCAATTTTACACATCCATTCAGAATTATCTCTAAGATGGGAATTAGAATATCTGATGCCATTTGAAGTTCGGCTGGTATTATACCATCCGGTCCAGCGGATTTGTATGGTTTGAAGGCGTTGATGGCCCACTTTAGCTTCTCTCTTGTAATCAGACCAAGATTGTTTTTTGAATTTGTGTCTGGCCCTGATGGGTCGACTCTGTTTATAATGTTTGAGCTACTTGGAAAATGAGTATCTAGTAGCAAATTGAGTGATTCTTCACAGGAGTTGGTCCAGGCCCCGTTATTTGTTTTCAAGGCACTGGGCATTAAAGGGTTTGTTGAGAGAATTTTTCTTAATCTAGAGGCTTCTGAAGAGTCTTCTATTTTTTCACAGAAATTTCTCCAAGAAGATGTTTTACATTTTCTTAGCTGTTTTTTGTAGACTTTCAGGGATTCTTTGTATAGGTCCCAGTCTGAAACATCTCTAGTGGATTTGGCGAGATTGAAGAGTTTTCTACAAGCTTTTCTGTGCGGTTCTAGCCCTGAGTTCCACCAGTGTGGCTTCTGCTTTCCTCTTACTTGTATAAGTGGGCAGGAGTTATTCATTGATAGGTTAAGGGCAGAAGTGAGATCATTGACTTTGTTGTCGAGATCGATTGTATTTGAGGGATAACTTAGAAGTTCAGGTTTAAGTAAGCTTGTCAGAGTTTCCCTGTATTTTTGCCAGTTAGTTTTGCGATAGTTTCGGAATGCTAACTGTTTAGTAGTCACATCGTTAAGACTAAATTGGATGTATCTATGATCAGAGAACGAGTGTTCTTCAGATACTTTCCAATTTAAGATCCTTTGATGAATCGAATCGGAGACAAGAGTAATGTCTAGTACTTCTTGTCGGTTTCTGGTAACGAATGTTGGTTCATTGCCAGTATTACTTACTATCAGGTTAGTACTCAAGATAAAATCAAAAAGTGACTCACCTCTATCATTTATGTCGGTACTTCCCCAGACCGTGTGATGGGCGTTTGCATCGCAACCAATTATGAGGCAGATCTTTTGCCTTTCAGCATCGGCTACAAGTCTCCGTAGTTTTTCGCCAGGGAGAGGGCCGAGTTGGTCATGGCCGAGATATGCCGACGCAATCCAGAGTGTTCCTTGGTCAGTTTGCAGTCTGACCGCGGTTACATCTCTATCGCTGTAATTAGGGAGTAAATATACATTAGTATTACTTCTTGCTAATATGCATGATCTGGGGTCACCTTTGTCCGATGCATATAGCAAGTTGTACCCAGGAGTCCTGAGTCCCTGAACCATGGACTTGCAGATCCATGGTTCCTGGACCAGCACCACATCTTCCCCATTCTTGTGGATTCGGAGAAGAAGGGAGGCCGAAGCCTGCTTGGAGTGGTGAAGGTTAATCTGAACTAACTGGAGCATGAATGCTACTGTTAGTCAGATCAGCCCCCACCACCGTAAGGTCGAGGTCTTCGGATTCTGACTCAGAAGATGAACGTAGGAGTTCATCTTCACTGAGTAGAATCTTGTTGAGATATTCCTCTGTTTCCATCTCAACATCGGAGCTATCTGGTATTGGAGCCTTTATGGCTGGCGTTTTAGAGCCCGAGGGGACCTCCTCAGTTGGAGAGATTACCGGCATATCAACCTCCATTGATGGAGATGGAGGATTGATATTTAAGGCAATATCTTCTTCTAAGGAGGGAACCTCAGGTGCCGGAAGTGATGGAGGTGCAGCTTTTGCACTCTCCTCATCTTTTTTATAGATCTTTAAGGTTGTAGAAGTCCATCCAAACCTTATCTGACTTTGGTTCGCGGCTAGGGGAGTCAACGACTCCTTATTGATGACAATTATTGCCGATCTATAAGGGCCCGTTGGCTCCTCCAGCTTTGCGACTTTCCAGTCGTGAGTGGGTAGGGATGGATTTCCAAACTGGATCATTTTGAGCACAGTATCTTTGCAGGCTAGCTCAGCTGGGATACTGATGCGAGCTCTAGGTCTGCAAGGAATGTCTTCCTTTGCCACAACCTCTAGCTTGGCATCAGGCCATAGCCCCTCTAGTCTGCTGATAGCAAGCTTATATAGATCGCATGATCTCTTGTCACCGAATGCGACGAGCTTGACGCGGCCTTGGTGCCATCCCGCGTCCTCAACAACTGCAGGCTCACCCGGGTTCTCCATCATGAGAGTCCAGTAGGAGATCTGCAGTTTGTTTGAGACCATCGTCCAACGGTCAAAAGAGATCATGCCATCGACATTACTTCTATCGATAACTGCGAGGATAGACTTGTCCTTAAGAACGTCACTAAAGGACAGGTCTTTCCTAGTGTGAGTGCTGTAATTATGCACTTTTTGTCTTTTAGATTCCGAGACGGAATCCTCAACAGACCTTTGTCGCTTTGACGTTAAGTCGCTGCTGGTCAATCTTTTGCTAAGAATAGCTTTTGCCCATTCTAACTTGCTGGATTGCTCTGGGGACCGTTCGGCTATTGGTATCAACCTTAGTGCTCTATAGATCCCCTTTGCGTTCCTTATGTCATTACGGGACGCTCTTTTGCTTTCATCTCCAGCGGAGGTGGAACTATGAGAGACAGCTACACTGCCGCTGGGGATTTGAGCACTTTTAGGGTCAGGAAGAGGTCTGCCTTGACTAGAGGTGAGACTGTAAGAGACAGACGTTTTACTGGTCAAGACATCCCCTTCCGGACCCACAGAGTTAACTATTTCTGAGTTTGGAGTAGCAATTCTGTTACTGTGTTCCTCGGCGGAAGCATGACTGTAAGAGACAGCCTTACTTCCGTCAGGGAGTGGAGTAACCAACGTGTTCTGAAGGGGTTTGCTTTGACTGAGGGTGGATTCGTAAGAGACGGTCCGTTTTTCAGTCATAGCATCCCCTTCAGGGCCCGTAGAATTATCTACATTAGTGCTTGGGGTGTCAGTAGTACTGTAAGAGACAGCCGTACTTTCACTAGTGGGAGCTACCAAGGTAGCAGGTTTTGTATTGGTGGTTGTTCGCCGGCTTCCAGTTTTGCACTTTGCAGTCTTTCTGGAGGCTGAGGTCGACTCACCTTTACTTTTCTTTTTGTCAGCGTTTTTCTTTATTTCCGCCGAGCTAACTTTTGTCACTGGCGACTTAGCCTCTTTCGAGGCCAAGCCCTCGCCGGCAGTCGCGACACCTGCCGACACTTGAACGTATATCCCCGTTCGATTTTCAATATTTTGGTTAGCTTTTTCCATTGTTTTTCATTTTCAAGTTTTCTAACATTGAGGTTATTTTTGAGTTATGTTTGTGGTGAGATCCTGCAACTGGATTGCTGGAGGATCCCACGATAAGCACCCCCACCACGACAAGGTCAACTCATAGGGGGTGAATTACACCCGTTATAAGTTGATGAATAAATACAAGGTCGTTATTTACTCTCCTTTGAGACAAGGTTTGGATCTGCAGTAGGTTGATTCGATGCTCATAGGAAGGAAGGTTAAAAGGGTCCGTCCATGGTAAGCCTTTTAAGGCAAAACGAATAAAATTACGTTGGACTGATTCTATTCTTTCTATATGGATGCTGTAAAAAGGTGTCCAAACTTGAGATGCGTATTCTAAGTGGGGGCGAACTAAGCAGTTGTAAAGAGCTAATGTAACGTAAGGGTTCCTAAACTCTTTCGACCAACGCTTGACAAAGCCTAACATAGAATTGGCCTTGTTTACAATCAGGTTTATGTGCTCTGTGAAATCGAGGTTGGAGTTAAAGTTAACACCAAGGTCTTTAAAGCTATGCACACGGAGTAAAGTGTGATGAGATATCTTATAATCATATAGACTAGGAGTTTTTTTCTTTGAAAAGGTCATCGTCTGACACTTAGTAGGGTTGAGATTTAAACCGTCCTTTGTACACCAAATAGCAAATCTATCAAGATCATCTTGCAAGGATATGCGGTCGTTCACAGAGCTTATGCTTTTATAAATTTTCATATCATCTGCGAAAATAAGAATTTCACTCTTACGTAAACATAACGGTACGTCATTAATAGCTAAAATAAAAAGAAGAGGTCCCAGGTGACTACCTTGCGGGACGCCCGATTTGGCAATGAAGGATTTTGAGAAGGTCCCTCTGAATTTCACCTGATATGACCTATTTTTAAGGTAAGAAGAAATCCAAGTGATAAAACTTGTAGGAAAACCAAACGTTTTTAATTTAAACTTTATGATGTCATGAGAAAGTTGATCAAAAGCCTTAGAATAGTCTGTATAAATGCAGTCGAGTTCCTGTCCACTTTCTAAAGCGAAGGAGCAATTTTGCAAAAATGAAAGTAGATTCGTAACCGTTGATCTTTTTTGCATGAAACCATGTTGTTGATTACAAATAATATTTCTACAGTAGAACGTTAAACTATCACAAATAACTTGCTCAAAAAGCTTTGGAATACATGAAAGTTTTGATATTGGCCTATAGTTAGTTATATGGGCTTTATCTCCCTTTTTAAAAACAGGAGTAATATATGCGCTTTTCCATATGTTTGGAAATATACCCGATTTAAGAGATAATACGAAAATGTGTTTAAGAGGGAGAGCTAAAACGAATCTACAGTTTTTCAAAACTATCGGAGGGATTCCATCAGGTCCCAGAGAGCAATCATCATGAAGAAGTGAAAGACAGTGTGAGATCTTATCGAGCTCAACTGGAATACTGTTAAATGTAACTTGATTTTCATAAAAAATACCTCGTTTGATTTGGAAATAAATAATATTTTAGAATATATTTTTAAAACAGCATGTTGTTGTGAAAATATATACTTTAATTTGATGTCGAAGTTGGGTAAATGACGAAAAAAATGGAATTTTTGAACTTTGACAGGATATAAATTCTAGGTGGTTTACCGAGTTACATGTTTTATACATTGTTGAAAAGGTATATTTTTTATCTCCTATCAGAAACTGTAAAAAAATTGGTAAAAATTTGACGAAGCTAGATTTTTTTCAATGGGTGAAGGTCAAAAAACCGTTTTTTGCCCCTAACTCCAGATTTTGGGGGTGTTAGGGACTTTTAAAATAAAGTTTCGTAATCAATGCGACTAGCTCTACAAAACGTGATAGGTCTCCGCCCGCGTATATTTTAAAACCTCATTTTTGTAACACCGTGTTATAAAAGCATTCGTAATTATTATAAAAGTAAAATTAGAACTGTTAAAAGCAATTATATTACTTCAATGATAACTGCAAAATCTGGTAATCAAGTAGAGATGTGGAAGGTACTTAAGAAGATGGTGTTAAAAGATACAAAAACGAATAAAATTGAATGTGTTAAATTCGGGGATGAAAATTCAACCAGATCCAGCATCATTGCTAATAAATTTAATTCATAATTTGTGGACAGTATTCGAGAAATTAATAGATCAATTCCATATATTTCTTTTGTGGCGCCTGATATAAATGTCAATACTATTTTTACGTTCAGTTTCTGCAATGCAAGATCACTATACACAATAATTAAAAATATAAATAATAAAAGGGATATATTTGGACTAAACAGAGAAATGATATCTCAATCAATCGAAATTATCGGTCCGGTTCTTTTGAAGTTGATAAACACATCCCTGGGAACAGGTAAATTTCCTGAAACATGGACGGAATCTGTGGTTGTTCCAGATGAAAAGATAAGTAATGCAAATAAATGTGAAGAATTTAGACCGGTGAATATGTTGCCAACGTGTGAAAAGGTGTTGGAAAAAATTGTTGCCGATCAATTTCAAAATTACTTGGAGGATAATAACACGGTGTTACAAAAATGAGGTTTTAAAATATACGCGGGTGGAGACCTATCAGGTTTTGTAGAGCTAGTCGCACTGAATACGAAACGGTATTTGAAAATCCCCTAACACCCCCAAAATCTGGAGTTACGGGCAAAAAACGGTTTTTCGGACCTTCACCCATTGAAAAAATTCTAGCTTCGACAATTTTTTACCCATTTTCGATTTTTTTACAGTTTCTGATAGAAGATAAATATACCTTTTTAACAATGTATAAAACATGTAACTCGGTTAAACCACTTAGAATTTATAAGATGTCAAAGTTCAAATTCAATTTTTTTTGTCATTTTCCCAACTTCGGCATCAATTTAAAGTATATGTTTTCAAAACAACATGCTATTTAAAAAATATATTCTGAAACTATATCTATTTCCCAATAGATCGAGGTATTTTTTATGAAAATCACTTCAAAATTGGCTTAGAAAAAAAAAATTTTTCGATTTCAACCCAGATACAGAAATTCGAACTTTTAGGTATAGAACAAAAATGTTGTTTCGGCACGTAGTAGGATAAGTTGGGCGCCAGGATTTGATGAAGGGTTTTTGTAGAAGAGCTCAATACAAAAATTTTTTTTTTCTTTAGGAGGGGGGTCTATCTCCCCCCGTTTAGGTGGGAGGGGCATTTTTCTAAAAAAAATTATCAAAATAAAAAAAATTATTAAAAAACAACGGCAACACTTACACTAATAATTGATACCATTTCCAAAAGGCAAAGTTTTGCATTTGATTCAAATTTCAATATAATATTACCAATAGTTTTTGAAATAATCGATTTCAAAGTTCAAAATAGGGGAAAAAATATTTTTAAAACTCATTTTATACTATTTTTGTCCAGACTGTGAATTTTTGAACTTTGACATCTTATAAATTCTAAGTGGTTTAACCGAGTTACATGTTTTATACATTGTTAAAAAGGTATATTTATCTTCTATCAGAAACTGTAAAAAATCGAAAATGGGTAAAAAATTGTCGAAGCTAGAATTTTTTCAATGGGTGAAGGTCCAAAAAACCGTTTTTTGCCCGTAACTCCAGATTTTGGGGGTGTTAGGGGATTTTCAAATACCGTTTCGTATTCAGTGCGACTAGCTCTACAAAACCTGATAGGTCTCCGCCCGCGTATATTTTGAGTGTTACACCGTGTAATTTGTTGATTGAAGAACAAGCGTTTGAAACTATTGACAGAAATACATCAAGTGGCGGTCAAAAAAATAGCAGTGCATCGAAAAATATTTCAAATAAATTATAAAACATAAAAAGAGTTTCGATGTTGGATTTATTTTTTAGTAAAACTATTTTAGATACATTCTAGATTAATTTTTAGTATGAATGAAATTAAATTTATTGCTAATAGCTAAGCAATAATCCAAAAACAAAATAAACCTAAAAATTAAGCGGTCAAAATAATAGCAGTGATTTTTTTTTTTCTAGTAAATTTAAATAAAACAAAAGCACAAAAAGGTCAAATAAACGGTATTTTACTTGGCAAAAGCTAGCATTTGCTCCCTTGACCTTTATTTTTAATTAAAGCTTGGCAAAAACCTTTTATGGGGCCGACAAGTCGCTGAGATCTGTGAGGTGTTTTAGCTCACCAAACCTGGTCAACAACGGTCCATAACTGCCGTTATGTTTGGGTTTTTCTTTATAAACTTCTTTAGTTTAAATCTAATATAATAGACCAAGTCCGTAGTAGGACAAGTTTCTCCAAATTCTTATATATTGTCTGGACTCATGAGAGCAAATTAATTCCGCATGGTGGCAAAGGGTCTCGGTAGTACTACCAAACACGAAATATAACCCTAGGTATAGCAGAAAAACTATTAAACACGGAGGATCCAGTTCAATGGTTTGGGGGAACTTGTCCTACTACGGACTTGGTCTATTATATTAGATTAAAACTAAAATAAACCAGCAGTAGTACCTGAATATCTTGTAAAACAGTATGCTGCTATACGTCGACTTCAAAATACCGCTTAAATGGGTCTTCCAACAAGATAATAACCCAAAATACTTCAGGAGAGCAGCCAAACAATGGTTTCAAAACATTAAGATTTAGGTTATGGAGTGGACTGCTTAGTCTTTGGACCTCGATCTTTTCTAGAATCATTGCGAGGATATAAAAGAAGAAGTTTATAAAGCAAAACCCAAACATAACGGCAGTTATGGACCGTTGTTGAGCAGGTTTGGTGAGCTAAAACACCTCACAGATCTCAGCGACTTGTCGGCCCCATAAAAGGTTTAAAAGATATAAGCCGTTGATGCGATTATGTTTTAGAGGCTTTTTTGTTTAGATTTTGTTTGTTTATTTGAATTGAAAAGCGTGATATGGTTAGTTAAAAAAGCTTATATCGTGAGTTCTATTAACCCGATCGCAGAGATTGAGGTGTCCAGATTTAGGAAAAATGATAGAGCATCAGCTTTTATATTTATAATTGGAAATAATATAAATTTAGCCCATTCACATTAAGTGGAAAACTTAAGTTATTTAACCCCCCGAAAAAAACCGTATAAAACACAAAATTAGAGTTGTCAGACATTTTAAATCGATATTAAGACGCGTATGGCTGCAACACTGCGTACTTATATTTTGGTTGTACCTCTACTCCCAAAATTTGCTCGGCCTACTAGCAAAAAACTAGCTTTTTTCTCACTTTTGACTAGTACCCCGAGAGTTTCGGAGTTAGATTACTTCTACAATATAATGGTTACAATAACGATTGTGGTCTCATTTTATAGATAATTATAAATACTATAATTCATTTTTGAAGAATTATCCAAACAAATCAAAAGTTCGACAGATATATGAACAAATGTCATTTTGCCCCAACCTTGCGATACAAACACGCACTTTGACCAACTATAAAATTTTATTTAATCAACTCACGGAATTGTTTTGTATATGATTTTTTAGATAATTTTATTGTTAATAAGCCTTACCTTTGTCAGTTTTTGTTAAAATGAATAACAATGGAGCTATTCAATAAAAACGATACCAATCTCTTTTCCAAGATGGCGGCTGTTCCCAACCTCCAATTATCCCAACAAATTGACTTTTATGACAGGACAACCACCCGAACACATTCCATGAAAAAAATTTTGTCCCGCGAAAAATGCGATTAATTTACTAATTTCCCTGGGCTAATTAGCAATAAATTAAATTTCATTCATACTAAAAATTAATCTAGAATGTATCTAAAATAGTTTTACTAAAAAATAAATCCAACATCGAAACTCTTTATGTTTTATGTTTTACTTAAAATATTTTTCGATGCACTGCTATTTTTTTACCGCAGCTGTATATTGATAAGAAAACTATGGTTGTATGGTGTGCGCGGGCGTGAAATAGAATGGTTTAAATCTGATTTAACAAATAGAAGTCAAAGAACTAAAGTAAATGAAGAAATATCTAATCCAATCCGTAATGATCTGGGTGTACCCCAGGGTTCAATGTTGGGGGTATTTATTTTCCTTTTGTATATGAATGACTTTAAAAAATGTCTTAAATATTGTAGTATTAAGTTTTTTTGCTGATGACAGTCTTATTTATATCTGTGGAAATGAAAGTGAAAGAGTGTACGAGAGACTAAATGAGGACTTGAGAAGAGTTGATATTTGGTTAAAAATGAACAAACTAAAGGTGAATGTGAGCAACACAAAATGTATGAAATTTAGGAAATTGATATTGACGTGTGTATGGATGGTGTGTCGTTGAGCTGTGTTGAGAGTATAAAGTACTTGGGTGTTATTATTGATGATAAGCTTAATTTCAAGGAACATGTGTGTTATATTTGTTCAAAAATCCCCAAGAAAACATATTTTTTGAGTAGAATACGAAAAAATTTAACTTTGATGCTTCTGTTCTTATGTATGTATGTATGATTCCCTGGTTAAACCACACTTCGATTATTGCTCTACTCTTATGTTCGGTTCGAATGCTGATGTTAAATTAAGACTCCAAAGATTACAAAACAAAGGTATGAGAATAATCTTAAAGATGAATATTAACTCTCCTGTTAGTGCTATGCTTGAATGTTTAAAGTGGATGAGTGTTAAACAAAAACTGACTTATGATGCAATGGTTTTTATCTTCAAGATGAGAAATGGAATGCTGCCGGAATATATCTCGGATGGAATCTTAGCAGTAGCGGAAGTTCAACCTGTTACGTAATCTTTCATACGTAACGAAGGTAAATTTGAGAGGTTTGCCGTAAAGGCAGGGGATGTGAACCCGACAAATGGGTTCCTCTCCCTTTTCTAACAATTTCCCTAATTCCCTAACGTTTCCCTAAGGTCCAGCTTTTTGGCACACTGGTGGCCAGTTATGTTCGAGGCAAAAATAAGATTGACTGTTCAATTTCTTAACTATTTCTACATTATTTATACTATTTAATTTTAACATTACACACTAATACTTATAAGACTAAAGTTTACGATATAAAGTATTACCCAATTACAAAACTAAGATTGCTTACATCGCAATCTTGGGTAATACTTTATTTTATTATTAATTAAATTGAAATACAAAGAATTACCCAATTACAAAATTAATATTGCATACATTGCAATTTTGGGCAATTCTTTGCTTATTGTTTATTAACCTATTTTTAAATTATACCTACTTAATTTCTTTTACCTTACTTTGCGTCATCCTCAATTTCTTGGTGACGCAATATGAGCCATCAACACTCAATAACCAATATGACCCATCAGCAGTTTTCTTTCGCTTATTTTAATTGTGACGATCCAGTATGTTTTGTCACCGGATCGTCGACCTGCCGTCGCTTCAACTTATTATTGGCCAGGTGTTTACAATTATTATTGGCCCAATTAATTTGAGTAATTCGTTTGTTTTGTTTACAAAGCGAATTACTCTTGGTGCCCTTGAATTAATGAATTAAATTATTGTGGAGGGTTATGGTTAGTGTGAGACATAATAGATTAATGTCTAACACAACAAACCGTACAGTCTAAGGAATAGTAACAACCTGCGGCCAGAAAGCTGTCGTTTAACCAGAACACAAAACTCCATTATGTATGACGAAATTAATTATTTTAACAACCTCCATTCCGTTATAAAGAGTGAAAAGAGAATAATCGAATTCAAAAAAAAGCTTATTAATTTCATTAAAAATAATATCACGTGGTAAAAACACAAAAAATACAATTTATATGACAATTATATGTAATCGTTTATTTTAAAGTTATATAACTAATAATCTTTGTTTCTTTCATTACTTCATCTAGGGATTTAAATAGAGCCCAATCTTACAAACATTGTGAAGATGGGTACTCTTGGCTTAAGGATGGTATGCAATAACTCTATTATTAAAAGTTGAACAATTCAGGGTTAATCCAATACTGTATCACTTAATTGTATCCTTATTTAGGTCTAAATTTTAAAAAAATAATTGACGAATGGTTAATGTTTCATAAATTAATTTATCAACAAGTCCAGCCACGTAAAAACAAAAAATAAAGATTTTTTTTAGAAAAAAGTAGTTTTGGTTTTTTGTTAATTTCTCGAAAATGACAAGGTATTTTTGAATCCGGTTTCCCCCAGAAACAATAAGAAATATTCACAGGTTAGTTTTGAGGTGTTATCAATGAAAAAAACTTATTAATTCTGGGTAAATCCAATACTGTTTTACTTTATTGTGTCCTTATTGAAGTTTTAATATTAAAGAAAATAATAGACGAAAGGTTAATGTTTCATAAATTAACTTACCAACAAGTCCAGCCAGGTAAAAACAAGAAATAATACGGTATGAAACCGTATTATTTCTTGCTTTTACCTGAAAAAATTAGTTTTGTTTTTGTATTAATTTCTCGAAAACGATAAGACATTTTCGAATACGGCTAACTGTTTTTGTTTAAAAACCAATAAGAGCATTGTATTTTAAAAATTAAAATTGTACTTAATTCAATGAAATTTTGAAAATTATTTTTGAAAAACTGTATCATAAATCAGTGGGGTCATTCCGTATCTCTATTATCGCCAGACGTTAACGTTTGGACGATAGAGTTGCTTCACGTAAAATTGAAAACGTCAATCGTTTGGGCGATTACTTTTTCGCTATGTTTTTTTTGCTTCACGGAAGACAAAAATCGTCTAAACGTACACGCAAAAACGTTGACGTTTGGACGATAGCTAAATAGCTCATGTTTTCCATGCGTTCATACTCATTTAATATTTTTTTTTTATTATTTCAAGTTTGTGATAAAATGTAATTTGTTATTGTTTGTTGAAAGATAAACATCACATGGTGGTTAATTTTCGGTTACTCTAAAAAAATTAAAAACACCATTTTGTCCTTACAAACGAATGTATTACTTTTACAAATGCAGTCCATGCATACAAGATAATTTTTTTTCACAATACAAACTCGCACAAGAAACAAAAAAAAAACATTGTTTATTTTGCATTTTCCACCACCACAAAATAAACACATGACATGAAAGTATGACAGAAACAAAAACAAAACAAAAAACACAAATAAAAAAAAACATCAACTTCTTATTCTTCTTCTTATTCTCAATGAAAGACAGAAACCAGTTTTAGAATTTCTGAAACCTCTCAAACTGCATGAAGAAATAAACGTAGACGAAACGAATTTCGCTGAGTTACGTGAAGCAAATTGTGGACGATCACGTCCACGATTGACGTTTTGACGATTATCGTTTTGAAAGTTACGGAATGACCCCCCAGCTTTATCCAAAGACAAGATGAGAGACGAGGTTTTTGGCTTTACAAAAAGGTACATCACGTCATTGTAGATGTAACCGTTGATTTTTAATAATTTTTTTTTCCAAATTAAGTCAATTTTTTAGAAAATTGCTTTTTTTAAGCGAAATTATTTTTTTTATAAGAATCTGTCAAAGTACAAAAAGAGTGTACTTTCAGAGCTTTCTTAATCAAAAAAGTGTGTAATTATTAAAGTGTTTATGTGCAAAAGAGAACACGGTGTCAATTCTTTTATGATCCTTATGATCTTTATTGCATCACGCTTACTTATAGACTAACTTAAAAATAACAAATCATTCTTATACCTCAACTAATACATACTACACTTACATTAGGGTGGAGTGAAAAAAAAAGTTGTCTTATTTTTTGTTCTACATAGCAAGGATGGGTGCCATTTGGAACTTAAATAACAGGAAAAAAGTTTCAGATCGATCAAAGAAGTTTTAGAGGGTTCACAAGTCGCTTGAAAAAAATGAAAACACCATAAAGGTTAATTTATGGAATTTTTTGAGTTTTTATTGTTTTACTCAGTTTTTTTGATTCGAAAAACATGTACATTATTATTTATTGTTCAATTTTCATTTAAAAATTACGAATTTATTGACTTAAGGCCCTTTCTGCAAGAATCCATGGGCGGCGAGCACCCCCAACCCCCATAATCCAGCCACGAAAAAACCAAAAATAAAGAAATTTCTTAGACAAAAATAGTTTTGGTTTTTTGTTAATTTCTCGAAAATGACAAGATGTTTTTGGATGCGGTTTTCTGTTTTTGTTTAAAAACAAATAAGAGCATCGAATTTTAAAAACCTAAGTAGTACTTAGTTACATAAAATTTTGAAAAAAATTTAGTTTGAAATTTTTTTTTTTGAAAATTTTGATTTCGAAAATTAATTTTTCTGTGCCAGAAAATGGCCATATTAAACATTTTTGTAAAAGACGAGGGTTTTGGCTTTACAAAAAGGTATAGCACGTTATTGTAAGTATAACCGTTGATTTTTAATATTTTTTTGTTTCAAATTAAATAATTTCTTTTTTAAATTGCCCCTCCCCGCTAAACGAAGGGGAATAGACCCTCCTCCCATACGATTTTTTTCTTGTCTCGACCAAGCCTACACGCTCTAACTTTTTGGCACATTGCTCCATCTCTTTTGAAAATTGCTCCCAGTACATTACTTCCAAAAAGCATGTAAATTTTAAAGGGCGTTGTAAACCCTCAAGATATTTTTTGATCGGGCTGAGATTTGGTATGCTCTTTTTTGATGACTAATGGCACCCGTCCCTGGTATGTAGAAGAAGAAAAAAAAAAAAAAGAAAAAAAAGTGCAGTTTCACTCCGCCCTAACTTACATACTTAGTGTGCCTTTACATATACAACAATTATACAGGGTGTCCCAAAAGTAATGGATCATCTACTTTTTGATATTTTTTCAGTGCAAATTTTCTCTTGAGTACAGGGGCCTATTTCATAGATAATACATTACATACATTGTATGATATTGACAGTTCTGATGTATTATTTTTGTTTCATAGAAAATTTGTATGAAGAACTGTCATACATCAGTGTATGAACGGAGAATCGACTGGAAGTATTCCAATGTTGTATGATACTGTTTCATAGAAATTTATCATACATTGTTTTAATACATTTTGTGTGAATTTTTCATACATTTCATACAGCAAGTCATTTTGCTGTAAACAAAATTTATTTACTTAATAGAAGTATAAAAATGGCAGTTTTATGTTCATAATTTAATCATAAGGAATATGCACATAATATATTTTGTATTTTTGCAAAGAAAATATTAATTCATTGTCTTTTCTTGTTTTATTTTTAAATATCATGACACGCAAGTTTCTGTTACTTTTCGTTTTGGTTAGTCAGTAAAACAAATTTCCTACAATTAAAAATTAAATTAGTCACCTTAATTTGATTTTACAAAAATTATTAACGAAAATAAAATAACTAAATTAAATTAAACGTTAACAAACCTCGAATGCATTTCGAAACCCTTTTGTTTCATCATCAGCATTGCACTACTGAAGCTGTGGCTGCGGCTGTTGATTGAAGCGCGAGATAAGCATTGATGGGTAAAAATCAAACACAAAACAAATGGCAACGGTTAAATACAACAAACATGAAATTAAAACGAGTGTGTTGTTAAATCTTCGCAAATAGACAAGACTCGATATTGCCGTTGTCTTGATTTAGAAGGTTATTGCCCTTTTGGATGTAAAAGCTTTCGTATGCATCCAATTGCATCTCGTTACGCACTTGTTTAAGAACACGCACATTGTCTACACTAACATTATGGGTTTCTTTTATGACGTGTGCTGCGACCGCCGATCGCGAGGGTTGGTTTAAACGAATACAGGCTAAATGGTCATTGAATCTCTTTTTAATGCTTCTTTTCGTTTGTCCAAAGTATTCTTTACCACAATCATTGCATTTTACAGCATAAATACCTGATTTATCTAAATCGTTGGTTTTGTCCTTTGTCGAACCAAGGTAATTACATAGTTTGTTGTTGTTTTTATAAACAATATCAAAACCATGTTCATTGAATTTTTTCTTTAATTTGTTCGTTATTTCTGGAACAAAACTCATGGATACTCGCTGATTTTTAACTTTTTCTTGTTGCGAGTATAAAGTTGTTAGGTTTGAGTTTCTCGCTTTATGCGAATGGTAAAATATTAACTCATCTATCATCTTTTCACTATATCCGTTTACACTAGCTACGTTTTTAATGTATTCATATTCACTTTTAAAGTTTACTAATGAAAGAGGTAAATTACAAAGTCTGTGTATTAGTGAATGATATGCTGCTTTTTTATGTTGGATTGGAGTGTGTGAATCCATGGTTATCGTTCTCATAGTACTACTAGGTTTATGGTAAATTCCAATTTCTATTTTTTCTCCGAAACGTTGTAGTTCTAAGTCTAGAAAAGGAAGCTTACCATTTTCTTCTTCTTCACAAGTAAATTGTATGGAACTGTTTTGTGAATTCAGTAATTCTAGTGTTTTTGAGATATCTTCTTTTCTAATTATCGCGAACACATCATCAACATATCTCCACCACACTCTCGGTAATAAACTTTGATTACTTAAATTTACTTCAAAGGAGGACATAAATAACTCAGCAATTAATGGGCTTAAAGGGTTGCCCATGTTGGTACCTTTCGTAACTTTAAAAATCTCACCATCGAATTGGAAAAAACTCTGGTCCATACAGAGTTGAGCTGTTTGTTGATAGATAATTTTTTTGTCTGTAGAAACTTCTGTTTCGTCTAGGTGTTTTTTAAACTCAATTAACGCTAAGTCAACCGGAATACTCGGAAACAATGAACAAACGTCAAAAGAGATCATTATTTCGTTTTCATTTATTTTTACATTTTTAATTTTTTGCACAAACTCAAAAGAGTTTTTAACGGAATAACTTTTTAACGGGGGTAGTTTCTTTATTTCTTGTACTAACCATTTAGCCTGTTTATAACATGGGGTATTTATATTGTCGACAATGGGTCGCATTTGTTTACCACTTTTGTGTATTTTTGGTAAGGCATATAAATAAGCTAATTTTGGGTTTGACACTATCAAGGATCTACTCAATCGCGAACCAAAATTCTCACTTATCCGTTTTCTTAAAACATCACTATCGCGAATCATTTTTGGTAAGGGATTTTTCGTAACTTTTTGGTATTTGCACTTTATTATTAAATTATTAACTCTTTCTTTATAATCATTTTTATCCAAAATTACTATTTTGTTACCTTTGTCGGCTTTTACATACACAACATCTTTTTCTTTTAGATTTTTAATAGTATCGATTTGTTTTTTCGATGTACTTGTAACTTTGTAACTTTGTTTACTTAAATCTATTATGGCTGAGGCAGTTGTTCTGATATCATGTTGAATTGATGGAACTTTGAACTTCAAACATGTTTCAATATCTACAACTGTATCCAATAAAGGCATATGTGGGGGTTTAGGGGTAAATTTCAAACCTTTGTTAAGTAAATTTAACTCGTCTTCACTAAAAGAAACACTTGATTCGTTATGAATAAAATCAGGTATAAACTGGGGTAATTTTGGTTCGATTTTTCTTGTTGCTTCAATTAAATTATTTAGCTTTCGATTATGTGTCAAAGTTTTTTGTTTAAATAACTTTTCTATGTCATTTTGCACTTTATTATCGAAAGATATCCACTCGATAAATTCGAAATCGTTTAAACCTTTTGTTATTTCCAAGTGTAAACTATAAACCGATAATTCAGTTTGTGCTAATTCTTTATATTTATGTTTAATTTCACAATTAAGCCACGTACGTTTTGCTTTATTAACAGCAATATCAGATCTATTATTTTTAACCGCTGCTTTGATTTTCACGAAACTAGGTGTTACATTTAAACGTTTACATGCTCTCAAGAAAGATAAATCACACAACACAGACCGCACTTTTCGCTTCAATTGAGCGTATTTGTTCAACTTTGATTTGGTAAACATTTTACATCAAAATTTGTTGTTGAACCGCGTAAAATCCGATAACAATTAAAAATTAAATTAATCACCTTAATTTGATTTTACAAAAATTATTAACGAAAATAAAATAACTAAATTAAATTAAACGTTAACAAACCTCGAATGCATTTCGAAACCCTTTTGTTTCATCATCAGCATTGCACTACTGAAGCTGTGGCTGCGGCTGTTGATTGAAGCGCGAGATAAGCATTGATGGGTAAAAATCAAACACAAAACAAATGGCAACGGTTAAATACAACAAACATGAAATTAAAACGAGTGTGTTGTTAAATCTTCGCAAATAGACAAGACTCGATATTGCCGTTGTCTTGATTTAGAAGGTTATTGCCCTTTTGGATGTAAAAGCTTTCGTATGCATCCAATTGCATCTCGTTACGCACTTGTTTAAGAACACGCACATTGTCTACACTAACATTATGGGTTTCTTTTATGACGTGTGCTGCGACCGCCGATCGCGAGGGTTGGTTTAAACGAATACAGGCTAAATGGTCATTGAATCTCTTTTTAATGCTTCTTTTCGTTTGTCCAAAGTATTCTTTACCACAATCATTGCATTTTACAGCATAAATACCTGATTTATCTAAATCGTTGGTTTTGTCCTTTGTCGAACCAAGGTAATTACATAGTTTGTTGTTGTTTTTATAAACAATATCAAAACCATGTTCATTGAATTTTTTCTTTAATTTGTTCGTTATTTCTGGAACAAAACTCATGGATACTCGCTGATTTTTAACTTTTTCTTGTTGCGAGTATAAAGTTGTTAGGTTTGAGTTTCTCGCTTTATGCGAATGGTAAAATATTAACTCATCTATCATCTTTTCACTATATCCGTTTACACTAGCTACGTTTTTAATGTATTCATATTCACTTTTAAAGTTTACTAATGAAAGAGGTAAATTACAAAGTCTGTGTATTAGTGAATGATATGCTGCTTTTTTATGTTGGATTGGAGTGTGTGAATCCATGGTTATCGTTCTCATAGTACTACTAGGTTTATGGTAAATTCCAATTTCTATTTTTTCTCCGAAACGTTGTAGTTCTAAGTCTAGAAAAGGAAGCTTACCATTTTCTTCTTCTTCACAAGTAAATTGTATGGAACTGTTTTGTGAATTCAGTAATTCTAGTGTTTTTGAGATATCTTCTTTTCTAATTATCGCGAACACATCATCAACATATCTCCACCACACTCTCGGTAATAAACTTTGATTACTTAAATTTACTTCAAAGGAGGACATAAATAACTCAGCAATTAATGGGCTTAAAGGGTTGCCCATGTTGGTACCTTTCGTAACTTTAAAAATCTCACCATCGAATTGGAAAAAACTCTGGTCCATACAGAGTTGAGCTGTTTGTTGATAGATAATTTTTTTGTCTGTAGAAACTTCTGTTTCGTCTAGGTGTTTTTTAAACTCAATTAACGCTAAGTCAACCGGAATACTCGGAAACAATGAACAAACGTCAAAAGAGATCATTATTTCGTTTTCATTTATTTTTACATTTTTAATTTTTTGCACAAACTCAAAAGAGTTTTTAACGGAATAACTTTTTAACGGGGGTAGTTTCTTTATTTCTTGTACTAACCATTTAGCCTGTTTATAACATGGGGTATTTATATTGTCGACAATGGGTCGCATTTGTTTACCACTTTTGTGTATTTTTGGTAAGGCATATAAATAAGCTAATTTTGGGTTTGACACTATCAAGGATCTACTCAATCGCGAACCAAAATTCTCACTTATCCGTTTTCTTAAAACATCACTATCGCGAATCATTTTTGGTAAGGGATTTTTCGTAAATTTTTGGTATTTGCACTTTATTATTAAATTATTAACTCTTTCTTTATAATCATTTTTATCCAAAATTACTATTTTGTTACCTTTGTCGGCTTTTACATACACAACATCTTTTTCTTTTAGATTTTTAATAGTATCGATTTGTTTTTTCGATGTACTTGTAACTTTGTAACTTTGTTTACTTAAATCTATTATGGCTGAGGCAGTTGTTCTGATATCATGTTGAATTGATGGAACTTTGAACTTCAAACATGTTTCAATATCTACAACTGTATCCAATAAAGGCATATGTGGGGGTTTAGGGGTAAATTTCAAACCTTTGTTAAGTAAATTTAACTCGTCTTCACTAAAAGAAACACTTGATTCGTTCATTCAAACTAAATGTCAAAATAAATACATCAACTACAACAGAATAGATTTTATACATTACTTCCAATGAAATCTATGAAACAAAAAATTGTATGTAATGTATGAAAAAAATTTTAATGTATGATGTATGTAATGTATGTGATGTATCATCTATGAAATAGGGCCCAGGTAAATTATCCGAGCGGTTATAGCCAAACGATTGTAAGAAAGCGTACAGTTCATTTAGGCTAGCCGCGCACTTGTAGCTTTTAATTTTCCAACTGTTTGGTTTCTAAAATGAAACACATGGGATTGTGTGGGACCGCGCGCATATGCAGAAAGCATTCGTCGATTTAAGCAACGTCGCTCAACTAAACGGTCTATAAGGGAAGAAGAGATCAAAAGAAAAACAAGAGATTATACGCAGATGTTGTGTATGTTTTGGTTTATTTCGTTGATTGCTCGTGAAGTTTTTCATGTGCACGCTATTGTCGGAAAATAATAATGCTCACGTAGATTCAGTAAAAGCAGACTCAAAATACTGGTAACAATTCAGAATCAAGTTCGTGCTTTTTTCAAAATTAGTCAATAAACTTTATAAATTTTTTTTTTATTTAAACTTAAATTAAAACATATTTAGTGCAATTTGTAACTAATCGTGATATGTACGTAATTTATTTCATTTAATTATTTATTATAGTTTTAACTCAAGTTGAACACTTTACTTTCCAATGATAGTACAAAGGATATTTGTTCATTCCATATGAATCATATTACCATTTTAAATAGTTGCCTTCAAGTTTATTTTTACTGCCGCATGTTTTTCGGTGATAATTTTTTTTTATAAGCGAACAAGCCCTTACTTTGATAAAATGTATGTAGTTAAATATATATTAGACTGGGCCAAAAAAATAAAATATTTTTTTTTTGAAAGTTACCTCGAAAATCTTGTTCAGGATGATGAAAAAAAAATTTGGTGAAAATTTGAGCCGTTAAAAATAATTTTAAGAGGTCTATCATCGGTGTTTTTTATTTTTATACATGATATGATGTGTTACAACAGAACTGCTAGACGATCAAAGTAAAAAATTTCCTACAAAAAAGATCTGATTTAAAATTTTCGTCAGACGAGCCGTATTCGAGTAATTAAATCGAAGTGTTTTTTCAATTTGACTGTTTCACTTTGGAATTTTGTGATGAGCAAATAAGTGAATAGAAAAATAAAACCACGACAGATTCTTATAGGAAATTTATTCTCTACAAAAAAGGTCTCTTAGTAATTTTACCCTAAATTAAGTTCTGAAGAAGTTATTCACGATTTAATTTTTAATTTTTTAATTTTTTTCTCGATTTAAATCGTGAATAACTTCTTCAGAACTCAATTAGGGAAAATTACTAAGAGACCTTTTTTGTAGAGAATTAAATTTCCTATAAGAATCTGTCGTGGTTTTATTTTTCTATTCACTTATTTGCTCATCACAAAATTCCAAAGTGAAACAGTCAAATTGAAAAAACACTTCAATTTAAAAAGCTTAATTACTCGAATACGGCTCGTCTGACGAAAATTTTCAATCAGATCTTTTTTGTAGGAAATTTAATTTTATATAAGAAAAAATGAACAGAAATTTTTTTTACTTTGATCGTCTAGCAGTTCTGTTGTAAAACATCATATCACGTATAAAAATAAAAAACGGGTTGGGTGTAAGTGATCATGGCAGAAGATATCATGGGACAAGATATCGCACGCAACTTATCATGAGACACCTGATCATGAGGTTCGATTGCAACAAAATATTCATTTTGAGTTCATTCTAAAAAAAGAGGAGGTGACTTTCAAGAAAAGACTCTTGTTGGTGGTTGTTTTTATTTATTTTTATTTTTGAGGTTTAGGTTTAGTTTTTTTTAGACGGAATTTTGCGTTGATTGATATGTGCGAAAGGTGTTTGGTTTTTTGCAATTTTTGTGTGTGTTTTTTTATGAAGGGAATGAGAAGTAGGTAGGGACATAGTTTTTTTTATCTTCTATATAGGATGTGATTATGTACCTTACGGCTTTTTTATGAATTTAGGGTGTGTGGTCTAGGTGGTTTTCGTGGGAAGGAAAGACGTATGGTGTATTAAGTATAACTATATAGAGCGAGGGAGAAAAAAATGTGTCAAGATCTTTATTCTTGCTTTTTTTTGCATGAACAAAATGAGAGGTAACATATGTATATAAGTAGGGATATACTGATTTTTTTTGCATTGTTTTCCTTTCTATGTGGGTTATTGCAAATATTTTTTTATGATTTTGGGGTGTGTGGTTTAGAAAAAAATCATTCGAGACGTATGGTTTGGTGTCTATTGTGTATATAGGTATAGAGCGAGGGAGAGAAAAATGTGCCAAGATCTTTATTCTTGCTTTTTTTTTTGCATACAGAAAATTAAATGGGTGCATAAAACATTATATAGAAAGGGATATACCTACCTACCTGTTGTTGATTGGATTATTGCAATTATTTTTTTTATGAATATGGGGTGTGTTTGTTTTGGTTTAGGTTTTTTTTAATTCGGTGACGTATGGTGGCAAGTGTGTGGGTATATTAGGATAATGAGAAGAGAGGCAGGGAGGGGAGATAGGTACCTATGTGCAAAGATTTTGATTCAATTGGTTTGGTTGATTGTAGGTAGTAAGGAACATACATAGCATAGGTAGGTAATTCTTTTCTGTCAACGCGAAAGGGATTTTGTGATTTGATTTTTTTATGCTGAACAGAATGAGATGTAGCATGAAGGTACCTAGTTAGGTGTGTAGGTACTTATATAGTTAATGCTCTTGTTTAATGATTCAAGTGATAAATAAATTGATAAAAGTTCAAATTAAATATGAAAAAATTAATCATTTTATAAAAGTTTTAGTGAATCGAAACTTAAGCATTTAAGTTCAACATAAATCTTTCTGTGACAGTTTAGGCAGAGGAAAAAGTAGAGAATAAGAGTTTATGTTCAACATAAATTATTAAAGTTACCATTCAGCAAATGACCCTTAATCGTTAAGAATGATGATAGGTAGTTGGCATCC
This sequence comes from Episyrphus balteatus, assembly GCF_945859705.1. NCBI lineage: Eukaryota > Metazoa > Arthropoda > Insecta > Diptera > Syrphidae > Episyrphus > Episyrphus balteatus. The sequence goes on along the minus strand of NC_079134.1, from coordinate 60,864,595 downwards.
GTAATAGGGTTAGGGTTGTCTGGTAGGTACCTATACTAGTTTTTTAATTGGTTGATGAGAGAGAGGAATAAAAAACTATCGTAGATATAGATAGGTACCTACTGTTAAGACTAAGAATAGGCACCAATCGGCAAAAATATTTTTAATGGTTTAACCCTTTCGAACCCAAGCTATGAAAATCAATATTAAAAAATGTTTTTTCGGTATTATCGGGTCAAAAACATCACAACTACGAGATATGAATAGCAAAAAGTTATTTTCCAAAATAATAAATAGCAAAACTAATGTGTTATTCTCATGTTACATGTAAGTAACATGCACTGCCTATGACCACCAAAAAACGTCGGAGAACTGAGAAAATAACTTTTTATGAATCTAAAATGTATGCTACTTCTTCTTAGCAAAAAAGTAAAACACTTTTTGCATTAACATTTTTTATAGGTTTCTTTTTTTCAAAATTATGACCATGTATAAAAAAGTTTTTTTTTGCAAAAAAATGTGAATTTCATAGACCAGTGCCGATGTAAAATTCAAACAATGAAAAAAAGCTTGAATTCGAAAAAAAAATTTTATCATTGTTTACAATTTTGGCCTATTTATTCAAATTTACACTTTAATTACTCAAAAAACGTAAGATTTCATGTAGGCCAAAATTGTAAACAATGATAAAATTTTTTTTTCGAATTCAAGCTTTTTTTCATTTTTTGAATTTTACTAGAACATGTTCTATAGTATACTAATGTAAAATTTTTTTTACACCATCAGAAAATAGACATTTAACGAACGAAATGCCCACCGACTTTTTGAAAAAAGCTGATATTTTGACACGTGAATTTTCGATTGAAAATTAGGGTGTTTTTTTGGTATTAAGTCAAAATAAGGTGAACAAATTAATATTTTAAATCAAATAAATTACAGTGTATTTGGGACATAATAAGGTAAGTTTTCAACAAATTTCGTAGAAAAATTTTTGTTTTTGAAAAAGATAAAAATAAAAAACCAAAAACTCGGTTTTTTGAATTTTTCACATAAATTTTGAGGTTATGTGAAAAAATTGTTGATACAAAAGTTGTAGATCTTTTTATTACCTACAACTTTGCCATACAACTTTTTTCTATAGGATTTGTAGTTTTGCCGGAAATCGAGATATACCATTTTTTACCATTAAAAACTCAACCCACCCACTTCCCGAACTCGGCTCGCCCGTAATTTATTTTTCCTTTCATTCTTATCATATTTCCCTCCTTTTCCAATGGGTTTCATCCTACTATGATTTTTTTGTACTTTTTAATGTTTTTTAAGGCATCGGCACTGGTCTATGAAATTCACATTTTTTTGCAAAAAAAAACTTTTTTATACATGGTCATAATTTTGAAAAAAAGAAACCTATAAAAAATGTTAATGCAAAAAGTGTTTTACTTTTTTGCTAAGAAGAAGTAGCATACATTTTAGATTCATAAAAAGTTATTTTCTCAGTTCTCCGACGTTTTTTGGTGGTCATAGGCAGTGCATGTTACTTACATGTAACATGAGAATAACACATTAGTTTTGCTATTTATTATTTTGGAAAATAACTTTTTGCTATTCATATCTCGTAGTTGTGATGTTTTTGACCCGATAATACCGAAAAAACATTTTTTAATATTGATTTTCATAGCTTGGGTTCGAAAGGGTTAAACCATTAAAAATATTTTTGCCGATTGGTGCCTATTCTTAGTCTTAACAGTAGGTACCTATCTATATCTACGATAGTTTTTTATTCCTCTCTCTCATCAACCAATTAAAAAACTAGTATAGGTACCTACCAGACAACCCTAACCCTATTACGGATGCCAACTACCTATCATCATTCTTAACGATTAAGGGTCATTTGCTGAATGGTAACTTTAATAATTTATGTTGAACATAAACTCTTATTCTCTACTTTTTCCTCTGCCTAAACTGTCACAGAAAGATTTATGTTGAACTTAAATGCTTAAGTTTCGATTCACTAAAACTTTTATAAAATGATTAATTTTTTCATATTTAATTTGAATTTTTATCAATTTATTTATCACTTGAATCATTAAACAAGAGCATTAACTATATAAGTACCTACACACCTAACTAGGTACCTTCATGCTACATCTCATTCTGTTCAGCATAAAAAAATCAAATCACAAAATCCCTTTCGCGTTGACAGAAAAGAATTACCTACCTATGCTATGTATGTTCCTTACTACCTACAATCAACCAAACCAATTGAATCAAAATCTTTGCACATAGGTACCTATCTCCCCTCCCTGCCTCTCTTCTCATTATCCTAATATACCCACACACTTGCCACCATACGTCACCGAATTAAAAAAAACCTAAACCAAAACAAACACACCCCATATTCATAAAAAAAATAATTGCAATAATCCAATCAACAACAGGTAGGTAGGTATATCCCTTTCTATATAATGTTTTATGCACCCATTTAATTTTCTGTATGCAAAAAAAAAAGCAAGAATAAAGATCTTGGCACATTTTTCTCTCCCTCGCTCTATACCTATATACACAATAGACACCAAACCATACGTCTCGAATGATTTTTTTCTAAACCACACACCCCAAAATCATAAAAAAATATTTGCAATAACCCACATAGAAAGGAAAACAATGCAAAAAAAATCAGTATATCCCTACTTATATACATATGTTACCTCTCATTTTGTTCATGCAAAAAAAAGCAAGAATAAAGATCTTGACACATTTTTTTCTCCCTCGCTCTATATAGTTATACTTAATACACCATACGTCTTTCCTTCCCACGAAAACCACCTAGACCACACACCCTAAATTCATAAAAAAGCCGTAAGGTACATAATCACATCCTATATAGAAGATAAAAAAAACTATGTCCCTACCTACTTCTCATTCCCTTCATAAAAAAACACACACAAAAATTGCAAAAAACCAAACACCTTTCGCACATATCAATCAACGCAAAATTCCGTCTAAAAAAAACTAAACCTAAACCTCAAAAATAAAAAATAAATAAAGAAAAACAACCACCAAATAGAAGTCCTTCCAAAAAAGGAGGAGTCAAATAGAATGAACTAAAAATGAATTTGTTCGAATCAAACCGTATGATCATGATCAGTTGCGTCATGATAGGTTGCTCATGATAACTTGTCGTATGATGTCTCATGATAGCTTGTCCCATGATAACCTGGGGTGACCCCATAAAAAACACCGATGATAGACCTCTTAAAATTATTTTTAACGGCTCAAATTTTCACCAAATTTTTTTTTCATCATCCTGAACAAGATTTTCGAAGCAACTTTCAAAAAAAAAATTTTTATTTTTTTGGCCCAGTCCAATATATATATTTATTATTTTCCGTAAATATACGCTTCCAAAAAAAAAATCCTATCAATTACTTTAGATGCAAGACAAAGTACTTATTTTGCCAATTCATTTTGCTTTAAAAAATCTTTATAATTTGAATTTCGTTGAATACTATTGTATTGCTAAATACTAAATGGTTTATTCAAATCTTAATGAAATATTATCAAATAAATATGAGTGTCCTTAGAAAACTTAATGGATCGTGATATAGAAACGGCTATTTACTATGGAGATTCAAATATAAATATTGGTGATCCATTTAAGATAACTTGCATAATACCAGTATCCGAGCCAATAAATTGGGTTAAAAATGGTGAACCCATAACAAATCATAATTTACGTCACTGGCGAGATAATCACTCTTTTATAACATCGGAAAGCCCTATCGATGGTAAGTATATCGCAGATATAATGCGTTACTGAATCTGCGTTCAATTTCACTTTAACCTTGTTTGAATTGATTTATAACGTCTAAAGGTTACTTAATTGGTATAAAACCTCATAATTTTTTTTGTTGAACGCAGGTTAATGCCATCTAAGTTTTTTATCATTGGTAAATGCTAATGTTTTTTTCAAAGGTGAACGCCATAAAATCGAAGCCCATTTGAGTGTTCGACACGCATTGAAAGCACACCAGGGCAAATATCAGTGTAACACACTTCATACAAGCTATCACACGCTCAAATTGCACAAACTCGAAAACCAATTCACAAATTCCCAAATGATCGACTCTTCCGAAGAAACGTACTTCTCCACCCAATCGCCAGAAATGTATCTTCCAAACGTGGGGAATACAGTTTACCGAGGCGTTCTTCCAACCTCTACACCGATCCCATCCATCTCCACTAAACTGTATGACATGTCTTCTCAAAAGATTGCCAGTGTCTATTCAAATGCGTCTAATTTTAATAATATATACACACTACCTGCTGAAGTTCCACCCTCGAATAGTGAAATAGGTTTCACCACAACTACTGGCCATGAACACAAAAATGTGTTCGATAAAAATAACATAACTGGTATTTTGTTAGTTCATCCGTCTTCTTTTCCAGTCAGTCCAGAATATATTCAAATGATAACTGGCAGAATAATAGAGCAATCAACACCAACCGAACCAGTAACAACTAGACAATATTATCTTCCGGTGCTTCCTGGAGTTTCTTCATACGATACTACAACTGCTACTGCTACAAACATTTTACCCAAACCATTTATAAGGAAGGGTGAGATTACAAAAAAAATAAAAGTTGTTTTTTTTTTTTGCCAAAATCATTTGTTATTTTTTTTTCCTTAGGTATGCAGTTATGTTCAATAGCTCGAATTTCGTTTTCTTTTTGATAAAATTCAAAAATTGTATGTATCACCTATAAAAACCTACGATTATTGTAATAAGTTAAATAGTTTTACCTTTGTTGTTTTAATTTTAATCAGTGTTGGTTTGTCATTATTAGCTTTTTTCATACATAACTGTAAAATTGCATTATTCGAACTGTGATTTAAACTGCTATTTTAACCCATAAATATTAATTTAAAAAAACTGAACTTCTGTCTGTGTTGTGCTTGATTTCATTTAACAGATACAGTATCGGACAAACATTTCAACTCAAAGTAAAATTAAACAAATTGTTCAGTTTCGTTAAAATTTTAATCAATACTATAATTGATTTTCATACATTCCGAAGACTTATTATTTTAAGAAAATAAAATTACATAATTTTCAAAATAAAAATAAATATATGACGAGGCATTGGTTCAATTGGTATTTCATTCCAAGCCTTTTCATATCTTCGTCTGCACATTTCCTCTATTATTTTTCATTTGCCGATCTTGCACAAATTTTCTTTTGAACTAAAGTCTGGTGACAGTGGTGGGCAATATTGTCATCATTAACCGTGTTTCGATCACCCTAGCTGCATGTTTTGGGTCAATGTCGCTATTCGGGGCTATCGTGAATAAAAATTTCCCTGGGAATGTTTCCCATTTTTACTCGCGATATAGGTGCTATATGTATATCAAGTTATGTATTCGTACAAAAAAAAAGTTGAGATAACATTTTTCCATGACATTACGATGGTAGAGAATGCCAAAAAACTGAGTCCCGGAATTCTGTCTGTCTGTCTGTCAGTCTGTCAGTCTGTCAGTCTGTCAGTCTGTCAGTCTGTCAGTCTGTCAGTCTGTCAGTCTGTCAGTCTGTCAGTCTGTCTGTCTGTCTGTTTAAGGAGCTACAGCCTAAACAGATGGACCGATTAATGTCAAACGTGGTATGTAACGTTATTTGGCGACTTTTTTGAAATTAATTTTTTGGACCAAAAATAACGGTAACTGTCATATACCGGTTTTAGTAAAATTGAAATATCTCGAAAACGGCTCAAACGATTTTGTTTAAAAAATTCAAATTTTAGTTTGAAGTTAAGGTCTATCTTCCAATGAAATTTTTTTTTTTGAAAATCGTTATTAACGGTACCTGCCATAGAACCTTTTTTTTTCAAATCCGATTATCTTCCAAAAAAATAATTTTTGGATTCAAAAAAAAAATTTGAAAATTTTTTTTTGAAAAATCAAATTTTCGAAAACAAGAAATTGAGTTTTTTTTAAAAATACCAATACCAATACCATACCAATTTTATTTAAAAACTTTTTTTCCAAAAAACTATTTATAAAAAATTAGTTTTTTTAAAAACGGCTCTAACGATTTTGAAATTTTTTTTTCTAAAACTGTATCTTAATACATATATGTATCAATCAAAACTGCATACTTGTTTTGAGGGCAATTTGGTTTCAGATTTTGTTTTAATTTTTTAAAAAACGAATTTTATTTTTTTTTTCCAAATTTTTATATAAAAAGTCTTAAAAATTTAAGCAACTTCGACTCTAAGAGCAAGTTCGTGCGACCCAGTCATGCATTTTATTTAAATATGAAAACGAAAATGATCATGAAAAGTTTTCCCCAGAATTTATTGGTATCGGCAATAAATTATCTAGGGAAATGTAGTTGTGATTTCACCGGGTTTTTCGTTCCCTGGAAATTAATTCCGAGGGAGATTCACAAGAATTTCGAGGGAAAAAAATATTTCGGCGAAAACAAATTCCCCTGGAGATTCGCGATAGGGCCCCTTATATAGAAAGGGAAAATATAATTGCTTTGGTCTTTCAGCACGACAATGATTCAAAACACGCAGCTGTGCCGATTGATCCCTACCCAAAATCTGGTATTTCAAATTCCCGCAACACTAATAAATTTATTTATTTATAATAAATAAATTTATGTTCTAGAAAAAGTCAAAACGTCTCACTGTTTGCAAGGGGTGCGATCAGTGAGACAGGCTAATGTGAACAGAGAGACGGATATAAAATAAAAAAAAAAAAAACGGAAAGAACATATAAATTTAATATATATGTATGTAAAAAAAAAGTTCTGTCCATTACCCTGATTTTTTGTGTGTTTTACACTGTTTTCATAACACTCCAAAAAATCCACCTGATTTTGTGTGATATTTTCCGGTGTGGGACAACTAAAATTCAATCGGACAATATTTAAAACAGTCAGAAGGGAAAATAAACGTTTTGACTGTACGCGGGAAATTGTTTGGAGTTACAAAAAGATGGAGGTGTTTGAACTCTTTTAACTTAATTACACAGAACGTCGACAGGAAGCAAAATTGTTCTAAGTAAATAGGATTTGTTAAGGACCTAGAGCAATTTTAGTTTCTAGTTCCATAACTGTTATTGTGTTTGATTTTATTTACTGTTGCATATGTATTATGTTAAATAAGAGAGTGTTATTGGCCAAAATGATCAAAGAGACATATTTGATTCTCATTTGTCTTCTTATATGTGTACATAATGTAAGAGATGTGATAATTTGACATGTCCAATCTAGAAGTTTCCACTCTTTGCGTCTTCATTTTGTATAGGACTAGTACGAGTCTAGGATTTAGGTGAAATAAAGGATACTATTACTTACTCTGAGAAATTAATGATTTAAATACATGTGTACATACATAGTAGAGCTTTTAAGGGGAAATAACACTTTGTAGACACGAAATCGAATGCCATTTTCATTAGCGTATAAAACAAAAGAGAAACATTATTTTCTTTTGTAGTGTATTGAGTTTGATAAAGTATATCAATAGGTAACAGAATAGGCTGAGGTGAAATTTTTTAATGATAAAATGACGGCGTAGTTCAGGATCATCGCAAACTCCTTTTTTTTCTTCGGGCGACTAACTCCTACATTTTTTATCCGATAGGGACGAAATCGAGTCTCATTTTTATCCGCGTATAAAACAAAATAGAAATATTATTTTCTAAGTTCAAGTCACCGTCTGTCTTTCAAGCCAACAAGTTGACTTTCAGTTTTGCTCGCTCTATTTTCTTGTACACTGCATTTATAATTACCCGTTATTTCAAAAATGATAATAATGATAACAATGATAATTTTTTTTTTTTTACTTTACTTGTGGAGGAATGCGTTACGCGCCATAAGGAGGTATCCATACCTCCCCGTGTGTCGGCCTCGCCAAGGAAAAAATGTCGGTATGCCTTATAATGGCATACCGGCTAAACCTCCAAAAGTGTCTCGAAGAACCCCCCTCGGGACCACGGGATTGCACTTCTTCAAGAGGGGATGCTGTTGTACGGCCCATTCTGGGCTCACGTCTTGTAGCGAGATCCTTTCTTCCTCTGCTTTCTTCGTTCCTGGGTTAGGAAGGTTAAGGTTAGGTAGGTTACGTTAGGGAGGTTAAGTAAGGATTAGGTGAAATTAGTTGGGTTTCGTTAGTTTAATATTAGTCATTTATTAGGTGAAGTTAGGTTACGTTAGTTGAAGGTGGTTCGGTTGAATTTGGTTAGGTTAGTTGGTTAATAGGTTAGGAAAGGTTAGGAACGCGGAACTGTTCTTCTTCTCTTTTCTTATTTCTGAGGAGCTGATTTGTGTATGCACTGATCACGTTCCAGTTGTATTGGCTAGTAAGCATCTTCTCGACTATGTTCTCTGGAGTGATGGTGCCAATGTTTGTCTCCAGTTCTTCTCTTTGTGCTGCCCATCTGCTGCAGACGAAGAAGGTATGTTGTGGATCGTCTTCTTGGGAGTCCCCGTGCTGGCATGCTGGACTACTCGTTTTGCCGATCTTGTGGAGAAATGCGTTGAAGTAACCGTGTCCGGTGAGTAACTGGGTGACGTAATAATTAACCTCACCGTGTTTCCGGTCTTTCCACTCAGCCACATTTCTAATCAGTCCGCCGTCCATCGTCTTCTGCTTTCTGCGCACCAACGTTCTTGCCACTTCTGTATGGTCAGCTGCTTAGCCTCTTCTGTTGCCGCTTCCAACCCCATTTCCGCCTTTTTGTCGTAGACGTACTTCCTTTCTGTCGCTAGGAGATCGATAGGGGTCACTCCAGCGATTACAAGGACAGCTGGTTCCGACACTGTTCGATAAGAGCTTGCCACACGTAGAGCTCCGCGTCTTTGTACTGCTGCCATCTGCTTCCGGTACTTCTCCTGTTTAAGTGCGTCCGTCCATATTTCGCTTCCATACAGTAGGATGGAATGCGTTGTCGCCATCAGTAACTTCCGCTCTGTGATGTGGTAGTTTTTGATGATCTTTCCGTTGCTGCCTTTATTTGTTGCCAGTAGTATAGCTTTGTGTCGAGCCTCAGTCCCAAGTACTTCACTGCCTCGCTGCTTCTTATTACTTCGTCCCCAATTTGGAAGTCCATTTGTGTGGGAATCCTCTTCCTCGTCAGAAGAACTATCTCTGTTTTTTCCGTGGCTAGGCTGAGTCCATGTTCTTCCATCCATGAATTTGTCCGTCGCATGACCTGGTTCAGTTTTCTTTGCGCGCTATCGGTGTCTAGTGCCGTAATCACCGCGGCGATGTCGTCAGCATAGCCAACCAGGAAGGCATCGTCAGGCATCTCCATGCGAAGGATATCATCATAGGAGATGTTCCACAGGTCTGGTCCTAAGATTGACCCCTGCGCTGCCCCAGATGTGACTTTCTTCCTTCGCTGGCCTTCTGCGGTCTCGTAGATCAGCTCTCGATCCCTGAGATAGTTCTTCGCCATCCGAAGAAGATAGGCAGGAACGTGGAATCTCCATTCGAGCGCATGTAGTATATCGCTCCACCTGGCTGAGTTAAAGGCATTACAAACATCCAGCGTTGCCAGCAAAACGATCTCTTTCGAGTAGTGGTTTCTTTGTTGGGCGATTTGGGCGGCGCACGGTTGTCCAAAATGACTTATCTCGTTGCAAAAATCATAACTTTTGAACGGATTGAGTTAGCGGTACAATTTTTTTTTTTATTTGAAGGACATTTCTAGGGCTATTATACCAATGAATTTCAATAAAATTATTTCACAGGGTGTTTCGGAATCATCGGCCAAAAACAGATTTTCTTTAAAAAAAAAGTTTAAATTAAAATTGGTATGCCATTTTGTAGAAATCACTAATCCACATTTAAAAACAAAATTTCAAAAAAATACAATGTCCCGTTTTCGAAAATTTTATTTTTCAAAAAAAAGTTTCAAAATTTTTTTAAAAATCCAAAATTTATTTTTTTTTTAAATTTTATTTTTGGCTTATATTTGAGTTATATAAGTGCTTCTTCACAAAAAGTTTCGTTGAAATCGAATAAGCCGTTTCGGAGAATATCGGATTTGAAAAAAAAAAACGGTTTTATGGCAGGTACCGTAAAAAATCCATTCGGTTCCATGCATTAAGCCGAATAGGGTATGTGTACCAATCAATTGTTGATCCAAAATAAAAATATTTAGCTGCGCATGCTTGTGCACTGCCGAGATTTTGTACTTTGAAAAAAAATGAAGGCAGAAGGAACAGATTTTCTTTAAAAAAAATGTTTAAATTGAAATTGGTATGCCATTTTGTAGAAATCACTAATCCACATCTAAAAACAAAATTTCAAAAAAATACAATGTCCCGTTTTCGAAAATTTTACTTTTCAAAAAAAAATTTAAAAATTTTTTTAAAAATCCAAAAATTATTTTTTTTTGAAATTTTATTTTTGGCCTATATTTGAGTTATATAAGTGCTTCTTCAAAAAAAGTTTCGTTGAAATCGAATAAGCCGTTTCGCAGAATATCAGATTTAAAAAAAAACCGTTCTATGGCAGGTACCGTTAATAATGATTTTCCAAAAAAAAATTTTTTCATTAGAAGATAGACCTTGTTTTCAAACTTACATTTGAATTTTTTAAACAAAATCGTTGGAGCCGTTTTTGAGCAATTACAGCTTTACTGAAATTGGTGTATGACAAGTACCGTTATTTTTGGCCCAAAAAAATTAATTCCAAAAACCCCTCTGGAGGGTCTCCAAAAAATGCTACATACCAAATTTGAAGTCAATCGGTCCATCCGTTTAGGCTGTAGATCCTTATACAGACAGACAGACAGACGGACTTCCGGGACCAACTTTTTTGGCATTCTCTATAATCGTAATATCATGGAAAAGTGTAATCTGAACTTTTTTTAGATGTGAATTAGTGATTTCTACAAAATGGCATACCAATTTTAATTTAAATATTTTTTTTTTTAAGAAAATCGGTTTTCGGCCGATGATTCCTAAACACCCTGTAAAACAATTTTCTTGAAATTCATTGGTGTAACAGCCCCCAGTGCGCCGCGCCGCACTGTTGTCCAAAATGACTTATCTCGTTGCAAAAATCATAACTTTTGAACGGATTGAGGTAGCGGTACAGTTTTCGGTATAAATTTCCAGGGCTGTTACACCAATGAATTTCAAGAAAATTGTTTTACAGGGTGTTTAGGAATCATCGGCCGAAAACCGATTTTCTTAAAAAAAAAAAAATATTTAAATTAAAATTGGTATGCCATTTTGTAGAAATCACTAATTCACATCTAAAAAAAGTTCAGATTACACTTTTCCATGATATTACGATTATAGAGAATGCCAAAAAAGTTGGTCCCGGAAGTCCGTCTGTCTGTCTGTCTGTATAAGGATCTACAGCCTAAACGGATGGACCGATTGACTTCAAATTTGGTATGTAGCATTTTTTGGAGACCCTCCAGAGGGGTTTTTGGAATTAATTTTTTTGGGCCAAAAATAACGGTACTTGTCATACACCAATTTCAGTAAAGCTGTAATTGCTCAAAAACGGCTCCAACGATTTTGTTTAAAAAATTCAAATGTAAGTTTGAAAACAAGGTCTATCTTCTAATGAAAAAATTTTTTTTTGGAAAATCATTATTAACGGTACCTGCCATAGAACGGTTTTTTTTTAAATCTGATATTCTGCGAAACGGCTTATTCGATTTCAACGAAACTTTTTTTGAAGAAGCACTTATATAACTCAAATATAGGCCAAAAATAAAATTTCAAAAAAAAATAATTTTTGGATTTTTAAAAAAATTTTTAAATTTTTTTTTGAAAAGTAAAATTTTCGAAAACGGGACATTGTATTTTTTTGAAATTTTGTTTTTAGATGTGGATTAGTGATTTCTACAAAATGGCATAACAATTTTAATTTAAACATTTTTTTTAAAGAAAATCTGTTCCTTCTGCCTTCATTTTTTTTCAAAGTACAAAATCTCGGCAGTGCGCAAGCATGCGCAGCTAAATATTTTTATTTTGGATCAACAATTGATTGGTACACATACCCTATTCGGTTTAATGCATGGAACCGAATGGATTTTTTACGGTACCTGCCATAAAACCGTTTTTTTTTTCAAATCCGATATTCTCCGAAACGGCTTATTCGATTTCAACGAAACTTTTTGTGAAGAAGCACTTATATAACTCAAATATAAGCCAAAAATAAAATTTAAAAAAAAAATAAATTTTGGATTTTTAAAAAAATTTTGAATCTTTTTTTTGAAAAATAAAATTTTCGAAAACGGGACATTGTATTTTTTTGAAATTTTGTTTTTAAATGTGGATTAGTGATTTCTACAAAATGGCATACCAATTTTAATTTAAACTTTTTTTTTAAAGAAAATCTGTTTTTGGCCGATGATTCCGAAACACCCTGTGAAATAATTTTATTGAAATTCATTGGTATAATAGCCCTAGAAATGTCCTTCAAATAAAAAAAAAAATTGTACCGCTAACTCAATCCGTTCAAAAGTTATGATTTTTGCAACGAGATAAGTCATTTTGGACAACCGTGCGGCGTGCACTACTTCTTGTATTGCTCCGATAGTAGAGCGGCCTCTCCGGAAACCGTACTGTCTCTCTGATAGATCGCCCGACGCTTGTACTGCTGCTGCGAGCCGTGGTTTCAAAAGTTTTTCCAAGAGTTTCCCCGCAGTTTCTAGCATGCACAGAGGTCTGTATGCAGATGGGGAATCCGGGTCTCCCTTGCCTTGGCTGATGAGCACCAGCCGATGTTTCTTCCAGCTCTTGGGGAAGACGCCTTCTATAAGGAAGCTGTTAAAGATGTTCAGCAGTAATTGGGGACATACTTTGGCGGTCGCTTTCAGGACTTCTGTGGGAATTCCGTCGGGGCCAGGAGCTCTTCGGTTTTGCAAGGACTGCACAGCTATGCTCAACTCCTCCTCACTAAAAAGTGGGATATCCTGTCTTTGGACCGGTGTGTTATCAGTTGTCCTGACAGGATGAGTTGGGAATAGAGTTTCGACAATGTGCTCCATTTTTTCTTCGCTTAGGACTGGGGGTGCCATCTGAGCTCCTAGTTTACGCGTGACGATCTTGTAGCCTAGTCCCCAGGGGTCGCTATTGACATCACGGCGGAGATCCTCCCATTTCTCTCTCTTGCTCGAATTGATGGCCCTCTTGAGCTCGGGTCTCTTGGTTCTGAACTCCGTTATGGCGTCCTCCAAAGGTTCAGCGTTTCTTCTCCTGGTAACTCCCCCTGGTAACTATTCGTCGAAGTTGTAAACATCTTTGGCGTAACGCAGCTATCTCCCCTGTCCACCAGTACTCTGGATCTCTGTTTCTGTTGGGGCCTCTTGTTCTAGGCATTGAGGAGTCGCAGGCGAGCCGAATAAGTTGCATCGTGGCTTCAGCCTTGGTTTCAGCAGGTCCTTCTACTCGCAGCACAGCATCTGCCCCTTCCTCGATCACTCCCTTTAAAACATCCGCGTTAAGCCTGTTTAAGTTCCACCTTGGAGCCCGTGGTTGGTGACGTAAGTTTAGGGCTCGTTGGTTATCCTCCAGGTCGAAAACGATATACTGGTGGTCGCTGCCTGTATAGTCCTCGATTACTCTCCAGTTCTTAATTTTTGCGAATGCGGTGCCCATCGCAAAGGTATTATCTGGAATAGTGCCTCTGTGTCCTGGGGTCGAACTACGGCATACGTTCGTTAACGTATGGTTGCTATGTGTCCCTATCTTCTTCTACTAATTAAATAGAGAGAGCAATAAACAAAACGTTAACGTATGATCGTAATCGTGTGCGGTAGTTCGGCCCCTGGTCTCCTGAAGGTGGGGGTATTTCCTACGTTAGCAACGTATAGCCCACGTCTCTCGGCCGTCTCGAGTATTTGCCTTCCTCGAGAGTCTGTAGTTGGCATACCCCACTCCTGACCTCTGGCGTTGAAGTCTCCAGCCACTAGAATGTCTCCCTGGGTTTGATTTAGAAAATCTTCTAGATCTTCCAGTTTTTTACGGAACTCTTCGCTTCTTTCATTAGGAGTGAGGTATATGCTAACTACTGTCAGCCTTCCACTGTTAACCTATGCGAAGCCTCTTTCTGCCCCTTTTCTCTCAATGAGGAATTTCCTTGTGTCAGGCATCCAAACAGCAGCAGTTCTGAGCAGATCCGGGATCCAGTTTGGTCCATCCTTATTACGGTATTGCTCACTTACTATGACAATGTCAGCTCGCAATTCCATAACAAGTTTTGTCAGGAGGCTATCTGCGGTTAGACTCCTGTGGACATTCGCTTGGAGGATTTTGGTCATTTTGAGGACGCCTTTTTCGCCTGTTCAAGTGCTTTCCTAAACACTTGGCAGTTTCCTGTGCCTGGTACGTGGTTCAAGGATGTTGTGTTTTCCAGGTCGGCACAGAAGCAACATTTTGAAGGATTTTTGCAATCTTTCATTTTGTGTCCTTTCTCTCCACAATTGATACAGAGTCCTTGGCCCTTTCTGTCCATACTGGTGCAAGACGATTGTGTATGTCCATATCCAAAGCATTTGAAGCACCTTTTAACTTCAACTAGTCTGCGGATTCGACATTGAACCCATCCAACTTTTATTTTGGGGGATTTCAGCATATCGTTGGCTGCTCTTGTGCTTATTTGGACAATGGCCATCTTCAGCGAACTTCTGTTTTTGCCTGTGATCGCTACCTGGATATATGTTGCAATATCGAGGAGTTTCTTTTTAACAGCTTCCTCGACTTCCTCCACAGTTGTCAGCTCGTCCAGGTCCCTAATTTCGATAGCCACTTTCGGTTCGAGGTTTTGGACCGTTGCCTTATCTCCTAGTATGGACTTCAGGGATTCACCAAAGGCTTTTTTGTCCTTAGTTTTTGCTCCGAGTTCTAGAAGCACATGTCCAGATTTTGTCTGCCGATCATTTTTGACAACGGTTTCGGTGTCGTCTGAATTCGCTTTGCTTCGGATTTCCCTCAGAATATCGGAGAATTTCTCCGTTCCCTTCGACTTGATTAAGATAGCTTCAGGTCTAGCTCTCCGTCGGTCGCGTTTTTTCCCCTTCTTCATCTTATCTTTTGGGCCTTCTTTGGGATTTTCTTGGGTGTTGCTCTTTTGGCTTGTCCCTGCCGCCCCCGTCGCCTTTATCGGAGCTTTTTCCCCCATCGTTTCTGCGGTCTCAGCAATTTTAGAATAGCTCTGTTTTCCGTTGCTATCCGCCGTTCTACCTGAATCTTTGGGATCGGAAGCGGGTGATTTTTGAGTCTGTTCGTCACATGCTGTTACCACGTGATGCCTTTCACCAGTTTGAGACTTCCTGGTTCTTTTCCCTTGTGTTTTTGCAAGTGGGCTAGATGGTGGTCTCTTTGTTTTGAGCATGTTTGTTCGTCCACGTCTTCGTTTGTTTGTGTGCCAACATCCTCTGTTTTGACTTTCGAACTTACATCCTTAGTTGTCGTAGGGCAGACTTTCTTGTTTTTCTTGTGGAGCCAGTTCATTATGTCAATAGACTCTTCTAATACCTCAATCCCATTTTTGATGTCCTTGCTAATATTTTTCTGTTTCTCGCATGCAAGTCTCATTGTCTTCGACACTTTTCAACCTCTTTGGATATATTGTCTTCATCCGATTCTGCTAGTGTTTCTTCTGCAGGTGTCTCACTAGCTTTAGAGGTTACTATGACTGGCTCTGCTTCTTTTCCTGTTAGCCTTCCACCTCGGGGGGGTGTACGAGCTATTTTTAGGATTCTCTTGAAAGGATCCGGGGTAACTTCGGGGCCTTTGCTTGTAGTGATACTTTCGTTGGGAGGCAAGTGTGCCACTCCCAAGGAAGGGTTTACATTAACCTTTTCATTTCCATTTCTATTGCAGTCGCTGTATATCGACGTCCCGGGGCCTGCGCGCTCACCCGAGTCAGACGCCGGTACTGGGGTTCCGACTCCCTGCACCGTAAAATTTCTCTCCCTTACTTCACTCTCCATATTTGATTTGTTGTTCTGTGTTCCTTCAGATAGTAGTTTTTGTTGGTCCGCGTGTGGTATTTTATTTCCCACATACCCTGCATTTCAAAGAAATACCGAGCGTTCCACTATCCGTCACGCGTCCTCTAGGGGAAAAACTACAAAACCCCCGAGGAGATAATATAATAATAATGATAATAATAATGATAATAATAATGATAATAATAATGATAATAATAATGATAATAATAATGATAATAATGATAATAATAATGATAATAATAATGATAATAATAATGATAATAAAGATAAAAATGATATTAATGATAGTAATAATAATAATAATGATAAAATGATAATAATTATAATAATGATTATAATAATGATAATAATGATAATAATTATAATAATGGCAATAATGATAAAAATGATAATAATGATAATAATGAAAATGATAAAAATGATAATAATGATAATAATGAAAATGATAATAATGATAATAATGATAGTAATAATAATAATAATAACAATAATAATAATAATAATAATAATAATAATAATAATAATAATAATAATAATAATAATAATAATAATAATAATAATAATAATAATAATAATAATAATAATAATAATAATAATAATAATAATAATAATAATAATAATAATAATAATAATAATAATAATAATAATAATAATAATAATAATAATAATAATAATAATAATAATAATAATAATAATAATAATAATAATAATAATAATAATAATAATAATAATAATAATAATAATAATAATAATAATAATAATAATAATAATAATAATAATAATAATAATAATAATAATAATAATAATAATAATAATAATAATAATAATAATAATAATAATAATAATAATAATAATAATAATAATAATAATAATAATAATAATAATAATAATAATAATAATAATAATAATAATAATAATAATAATAATAATAATAATAATAATAATAATAATAATAATAATAATAATAATAATAATAATAATAATAATAATAATAATAATAATAATAATAATAATAATAATAATAATAATAATAATAATAATAATAATAATAATAATAATAATAATAATAATAATAATAATAATAATAATAATAATAATAATAATAATAATAATAATAATAATAATAATAATAATAATAATAATAATAATAATAATAATAATAATAATAATAATAATAATAATAATAATAATAATAATAATAATAATAATAATAATAATAATAATAATAATAATAATAATAATAATAATAATAATAATAATAATAATAATAATAATAATAATAATAATAATAATAATAATAATAATAATAATAATAATAACAATAACAATAACAATAACAATAACAATAACAATAACAACAATAATAATAATAATAATAATAATAATAATAATAATAATAATAATAACAATAATAATAATAATAATAATAATAATAATAATAATAATAATAATAATAATAATAATAATAATAATAATAATAATAATAATAATAATAATAATAATAATAATAATAATAATAATAATAATAATAATAATAATAATAATAATAATAATAATAATAATAATAATAATAATAATAATAATAATAATAATAATAATAATAATAATAATAATAATAATAATAATAATAATAATAATAATAATAATAATAATAATAATAATAATAATAATAATAATAATAATAATAATAATAATAATAATAATAATAATAATAATAATAATAATAATAATAATAATAATAATAATAATAATAATAATAATAATAATAATAATAATAATAATAATAATAATAATAATAATAATAATAATAATGATAATAATAATGATAATAATAATGATAATAATAATGATAATAATAATGATAATAATAATGATAATAATAATGATAATAATAATGATAATAATAATGATAATAATAATGATAATAATAATGATAATAATAATGATAATAATAATGATAATAATAATGATAATAATAATGATAATAATAATGATAATAATAATGATAATAATAATGATAATGATAATAATAATGATAATAATAATGATAATAATAATGATAATAATAATGATAATAATAATGATAATAATAATGATAATAATAATGATAATAATAATGATAATAATAATGATAATAATAATGATAATAATAATGATAATAATAATGATAATATTAATGATAATAATAATGATAATAATAATGATAATAATAATGATAATAATAATGATAATAATATTTTCTAAGTTAGAATAAGTATATCAATAGGTATCAGAATAGTCTACTTGAATTTTTTAAATCATAAAATGACGGTGTAGTTCAGATTGACCAATTAACCAACTCCTGGGTCAATACCAACTTACTCCTATTTTTTTTAAAATCGGTCTGAAATCTTGTGTTTAGCTTGACAATACTATTTTAAACGCAATGGCATTAGTTTGAAAAAAATTCATTCATTTCAAAAACAGAATTCAGTGAAAAAAGGACTAAAAAACGCTAAATTTTAATATATCAACAAAATCCTACGTACTTCACTGGGGAATAGAATTGTAAAGTTACACACAAAACTTCAGCCCTATCTGTGATATACATTATTACTTGTTTATTATTAATATTGACTTGGATAACTGTGCATATATAATTGATATTGTAAAATGTTTATATTTAAAAATTTAAATAAATAAATCAGTTCATTTTATACTTCCAACTTAAAAACATCGTATTAGCGACGAGGAGAAAATACAAAAATAAAAAATTTAATCGAGTAAGTTGGTTGCCCAGGAGTTGGTTAGTTGGTCAACAGGTGTTTGCGATCGCCCTGAACTACGTCGTCGTCATTTTATGATTAAAAAATTCAAGTACCCTATTCGAATACCTACTGATATGCCAAATCAAACTCAACAAACCCCAAAAGAAATCAATGTTTCTCCTTTGTTTTATACGCGGATGAAAATGAGACTCATTTCGTGCCTACAAAGTTTTATTACCCCTTAATAATACAGTCAAATAAGGAGAAAAAAGGGGTAAATCTCGGAATGAATGTTAGTAGAAATTTTTTTTGCTCAATATATTCCTTTTGCCATTCTATAACATATCTCAAAAGTCTAGAAAAATCTCATGTCCGCTTGTCTCGATTGAGTTGACAGATGAAAATTAGGTATAACTTTCTCCAGAGACGTCAGATTGTCTTGATTTTTTGGAATCAGCATTAAAAAATACCTTGAAATCATGTATCATATGTGTATATAATACCATAGCCTATTTTTGCTAATATTGAAAATCTCCATTTCGCGATTTGACCTTGAAATCGAGACAAGCGGACATGAGATTTTTCTAGACTTTTGAGATATGTTATAGAATGGCAAAAGGAATATATTGAACAAAAAAAAATTCTACTAACATTCATTCCGAGGTTAAACCCTTATTTGACTGGATTATAAGGCCTGTTTTCTGATTTACATATACATATATATTAGGCCGGTCTTTATTTGCTTTTTTTTCGAAAATTAATGAAGACATCCGCTCAATCGTCTCCAAATAAATATTTTTTTAAGATTTTTATCTATGTATGTTTGTTCTTAATATAAATAAAAAATATTAGAAATATTTTTTAACAGAGACATTTAAAGAGCTCGATGTTTTATTAGGGATCTCCTCTTTATTGCACCTCCTTTTTCTAAAATATAAGTGGTTGGTCTGTCAGGAATTGTTAAGGACGTTTTAATTTTTTTTTTTTCTGAACTTATGGCATTTTTCGAGGACTGGAACCACATAAACCAACTTATAGAAATTAGTTGGTGATAGTCCTTTTTATTAATTGTCCATTTAATTAATTCACCAAGTTTTGCAAATGTAAAAACTAAAAATCAAAAACAGGATATTTCTTCATAATTTTCCCTCAATGTTTCTAATTATTTTCCACACAAAATTGGACAATATTTTAGATTTTTTCAATATTTTTCTTTTGTTGAATAAATTCTAAAATTATTTTCCTACAATGTTACAAGGATTATATCATCACTCGTAATTGATAAAAATTTGTTAAATATTTTGTATCTATAGTAAGAAAAAAACAACATATTTTAAACAAAGGAGAACGTTTCTAACTATTTTGCCACCACTGTATATACCTATACAGTTATATCACCCTTTGATCCGTATACGTTTTTTTAGATTTCAATGTCTTTTGGATATAGTGCACTTTTCCCATGGTATAAGAAGAGAAGGTATGATCAGGCGAAAAAAGTCTGTATCGAGAACTGTCAGATGAAAGAAAAAAAGATGACTTCCTAAGTTTTTGACAGGTGTCCCATTGAAATTGTTGTAGTTAACAAATTTGTCTTGGAAATTGTTGTTGCATTTGACTTTGCCTAATTAAACGTCAAAAACTTATGACTCCATTTTGTAAAATGGCGACTCTAATGATCATACCTTCTCTTCTTATACCATGCATTTTTCCTGGGTTTAATGTAGTTTAAATGCATACATACGTAGTTAAAAAAACCAAAAATTGATTGTATTGCTTTTTGAAAATTCACTCTTCATATTATAAAAGTTCCATATAAAAAAAGATTTTGAAATTCAGATTCATATTAAAAAAAAGTTACACAATTAGATAGATAATTAGAGATAGATAAATTTTTATTCATGAAAACAGATTTTTTATACAATGTATGGAGTAATGAACATGAATAAATTAAGACATGACAAAATTTGTCGTGTGTCTGTTGTATACAATATTATTATATACACTGCCGGTCATCTGATTACGTCCACATTTTATTTCATCTTATTTTTAGCCTGTCTTGGTATTTATTGCAATGGTACCTACATCTTTTTTATATATGTAACGAGAGAACATCCTTATGCGCTTAGTTTAGGAGAAAAAAAAAATTGTCTTAGGGCCAACCGTTCTTCTCACACGGTAGCTAGACCAAATCTATTCATAAAAACAAGTATATTTTTTGGCTCATCTGAATAGTTTCAAAAGCAAAAATGTTAATAAATGATGAGTTGCACGGGTCAGTTGGACTCAAAACTGTTTCTGTCAATAAATCTGATTATGTATAACCTGTAAGGACGAAAACGGGTCGGGAAAAATTTTTAGGCGCGAAAAAAATGGCGAAAATAATAGAAGTGTTTGAATTAGGTCGAAATCAACAATGCATTGGGACAAAAACAAACACAAGTTAAAATTTAGTATGCAGTTATTTGCGCAATATCCTACAGTTTTTAACCGATTGGGCTGAAATTTTGTGTGGAGCTTAAAAATACTATTCTCTAGTGAAGCACGTAGGATTTTTTAGAAATATTCAAATTTAACGATTTTATGGTCTTTTTTTCAACGAATTTTGTTTTTGGAATGAAATAATTTTTTTAAACTAATGCCATTTTTTTAAAAACTAATATTTCAAAAAAATCCTACGTACTTCACTAGAGAATAGTATTTTTAAGCTCCACACAAAATTTCAGCCCAATCGGTTAAAAACTGTAGGAGTTAGTTGGTCGCCCGATGGGAGCACAGGATTTTACTATCATCCTGAGCTACACCGCCATTTAAAAAATTTCACCTATAAATATACTTAATTAAACTAAACAAACACCAAAAGAAAATAATACTTCTTCTTTGTTTTATACGGTGATGAAAATGACGCTCGATTTCGTGGTTTACAAGGTGTTATTACCCCTTAATGCATTGTTGATTTCGGCCTAATTCAAACACTTCTATTATTTTCGCCTTTTTTTTCGCACCTAAAAATTTTTCCCGACCCGTTTTCGTCCTTACAGGTTATACATAATCAGATTTATTGACAGAAACAGTTTTGAGTCCAACTGACCCGTGCAACTCATCATTTATTAACATTTTTGCTTTTGAAACTATTCAGATGAGCCAAAAAATATACTTGCTTTTATGAATAGATTTGGTCTAGCTACCATGTGAGAAGAAGGGTAGGCCCTAAGACAATTTTTTTTTCTCCTAAACTAAGCGCATAAAGATGTTCTCTCGTAACATATATAAAAAAGATGTACCATTGCAATAAATACCAAGACAGGCTAAAAATAAGATGAAATAAAATGTGGACGTATTCAGATGACCGGCAGTGTATACATATATAATACATTTTTAATCATTAATTTGATTTTAAGCTGATACATTTTTGCAAATTTTTGTGATAATATAAATTTTAAAACAATTTTTGTGGACTTTGAGTTTAGTTAAAACGGAACGACTTTTAATTTAGTTAAAATAGAATGACTTTTAGTTTAGTTAAAACGGAATGACTTTTAGTTTAGTTAAAACAAAAATTATAATTTTAATAAGGTTAGAGCTAAACATACATTATTGCGTAGCTAATTAAAAACTTTCGGAGATAATCATTGTTCTATAAGCATAGGCCTTACTATAAAAGTTGAATAGAAGCTGCCAGTCGGAACCATTCAGATAAGTCTTTACTTCCTCAATGAGTAGAGCATTTTTACCAAAGTAGTGACGCCTTATTTCTTTGAGCACGGGACAAACTCCAATAAAATGAAGGATGTCTTCCCTCTCTTGTAGATAACATAAACTACAGTTACCTGCCATTCGATGTGGAGTAAAATTTAATTTGATAAGTTCGCCTCTAATTTTGAAGATGATCCCAATGTTGTAGCACGAGAAACAGCTTTTAAAATAGTTATTTTCATTAAGATTGTAATTGATTAATGAATAATACTTTCGCTCTGTTGAACTGCGAGCTTTTTCTATAAAAGCATATCTTTCGTTTTCATCAGTCAGTTGGATTATTTCATAAAAGATCTTCTTCCACTGGTATGAGTTAGCTTCTGACAGGTTAATCGTTATTTCACAGTTTCCGGCAAGTTTAACCCAATTTTTGACGAAGAGCGTTTTCTTTTGCAGTGCATACTGTAGAATCTTCTTCGGAAGTCTTGATTCTTCCATATTAACCACCCTTAATAAATAATCTGCATGAAGTTTAACAGCAGAAATAAACATTGTTGGTAACCCAGATTTCAGGTGATACATATATTTTGGCGTGTTAAATGGAAGGTACAAAATTTTCCTTAGGAAGAACCGCAGCAGGCTTTCCGGTTCCTCGTGTCGTTCTATTCCCCAAACTTGAGCACCATAAAACATAATAGATTTGGCTGTAGCATTAAATACATTATATTTGGAGCTGACTGTTATTAAGTTGATGCTGAAGATTTTTCTCCAATTTTGACATATTGCTGATTTCGCCTTATTTACTTTATTTTTTAGATGGTTTTCCATTTTTAAGTTGAACGACATTTCCATTCCCAGATAGTTATATTTTTTTACTACTTCTAGCTTCAGTTCGCCATATTTCCAATTTTCGCAGCTTGCAACTCTTCCCCATACTTTTTGGAAAATCATAACTTTGGATTTTTCCACATTAACCACTAGACCCCATATTAAGCAATACTGATTGAGTTTATTTATCATCAGTTGCAGTTGCAGCGACGATGGTGATTCGGCAAGAATAGCTATTACATCCGCGTACATGATAACCTTTACCTTTGTGTTGTCAATATTAACCCCACATGTAAGCCACTCCACAAGGTCATCGAGAAAGAGTGCGAACAGTAAGGGGCTGAGGTTGCAGACTTGTTTGACACCTCGGTTTGCAATCAGTTTTTCCGATCGGTCTTTACCATTACCTATATTTGCTTTTGTTTTCTGATAGAGTTTTATCAGTGCACGTACGAATTTTGTAGATATTCCTAAATTGTACAGCTTGTAGAACATGGCATTTCGATTTATCATGTCAAATGCAGCCCTAAAATCGACAAAGAAGGTATACAGCTTTCTATTTTGGTCTATTTTCATCTGCGCTATTGAAGTTAGTATGAAAATGTTATCGACAGTAGAGTTACCAGAGCGGAAGCCAGCTTGATACTCGCTGAGTTTTTCTTTCACGGAAACCCACTTGTCCAGCCTTTTGTATAGTAATGTTGTATAAGCTTTTAGCGCCGAGTTCAACAAAGTGATCCCCCTATAATTGGCTGGATTTGAGCCGTCACCTTTTTTGTATATTGGTAATATCAAGGATTCATAAAACTGATCAGCTAGTGTGCCAAAGTTAAATATGATGTCGAGTGCTTTAGCGAAGTTCTCTTTGAAAGTTTGAGAGCTATATTTGTAGAATTGCAGTACAAATGGAAAAACAGTGGTAATGGAAAAATTACCTCATAAAAGAGTCGGATTTCTTAAGAAAAAACAATTTATCTCGGTTATTTATGAAATATTCCCAACAATGTTTTACCATTTTGAAAAGAGAATTGAACACACCAACTTTTAAGGCAACTTGCCGAAACATCGTAGTGCATTTTTTTTACACTACGGCTCATTGAATTAGAGTCATGTTAATTTTTTTAGTACTAAGTTGGGTAAAAAAGTAATATTTTCTTTAAAACTGATGCAGCTGAGTTAAAATTTTTGAATGCATTTAATAGCAGGGTTATTCAAGGTTCCGTAACAAAAGAAAAAAATGAGAAAAATTAAGATTTGTAGTCACGGCATATGAAAAACCGTCACAGGGTGACCATTTTTTCGATTTTTTTCAAATGCCCATAACTCCCAAAATATATGGCTGCGATTTTTTGTATTATTTTTCTGATAACTGTCACCACCTACCCTATCTACCGTTTTCGTTTCGACGTTAACTTTTGGGACACCCTGTATAGGCAAATAGTTTGCGATCGAACCGTTTTGTTTGAAGCAGGGCATCCATTGTTGTTTTATATTGCTCTTTTTTATTTGTGTTCCATTTGAGGATTTTTTACCCAAATCGCGATCGTCTGCTCGAGTATTGCAGGATTTTATATTTTGAATTTTTATTGTTATTGGCAGATGATCGGAAAATGTTTCATTTCCTACCTTAAAAGATTCAAAAAATGTCCACCAGTCACCACCCATGAGCCCATAATCAATAACCGAACTCCCCTGTTTCCCGACAAATGTGAATTCACCCTCTAAGTCTCCTTTAGAAGCACCATTTAATATGCTCAAACCAAATTCATTTGTTAATTCTATGATCTTCGACCCTCCTTTCACTTTTTTATCTTTTGATTGACGTTTATGATCTGTCATCGCTATTTCCGATTCTTCAGCCGCTGTCCTTGCATTTAGATCTCCAATGATCAACAAGTTTGGTGATTTCAAACAGCAAAGACAGTCATACAGCAATTCAAAATCTCGTTCCCAATAGTTGCAATTGATGTAGACAGGCAAAATGTAAAAAATATTACCATGACTTTTGATTTCTATGTACCTAATTTCTTCAATTTTGTTTATTTTGAAAGTTCTATACATCTCTTTCTTTATTGCAATAAGAGTACCACCGCTTGCTCTTCCCTTGCTTGAAGTTCTTTTTGCAGGAGTCCATGCACATTCGTAAGAGGGAAAGTAATTTCTGAAGTCTTGTATTTTGTGCTCCTCTACATGAGTTTCTAATAGACCGATAATATCAAAAATATATAGATACTCAAAAAACCCCGGGAATATTAATTTATTGTTAAAACCACCAACATTATATGCTACAATCTTAAAATTACAAAAAGAATCAGTATCTGTTTCCAGTTGTGGCTGTTGTTGTTGGAGCTGCTGCTTTTGTTGTTGATATAGTGGTGGTTGTTGCTGTTGTTGTTGTTGCTGGTGTTGTTGTTGTTGCTGCTGTTTTTGTTAGAGTTGTTGTTGTGTATGTTGTTGTTGGTGTTGTGTATATTGTTGTTGGTGTTTTGTATGTGGTTGTTGGTGTTGTTTGTTCTGCGGCTGTAGTTTTAGATAGTGTTGTTGTTCTTGTTGTTGATGTTGGTGATGTTGTTGTTGGTGATGTTGTTGTTGGTAATGTTGTTGTTGGTGATGTTGTTGGTGATGTTGTTGTTGATGATGTTGTTTGTGATGTTGTTGTTGGTGATGTTGTTGTTGGGGATGTTGTTGTTGTTGTTGATGTTGATGTTCTTGCTGTAGTTGTCGTTGTTGTTGATGTTGTTGTAGTATTAGTAGTTGTTGTAGTATTAGTAGTTGTTGTTGTTGTTGTAGGTGTTCGTGCCGTTGTTGTGGTTGGCGTGTTTGTTGGTTTTGTTTTTGTGAATGTTGTTGTTGATTTTTTTGGTGTTGTTGATGATGTTTCCGCTGCTGCTGTTGTTGATATTGCTTTTGTTGCTGTTGTTGTTGCATTTGTTGATGTTGTTGTTGGTGTTGTTGTTTTTGGTGTAGTTGTCGCGTTTGTTGTTGTCCTTCTTCTTCATCTTGATTCTAAAGTTCTGTGTTTTTATTTTTTTGTATTGTTATTAGTTTACGCTGTTTTGGGACTTGCTTAGAGGTGTTATCGTTATCTATTGTTTGCTATTCCAATTTGTTATATTTGCTACAGCTAGGGTCATTACTTTGACTAGTTGTTGGTGAAAGTGTTTTATTTAGGTATTCATTAGTGTTTTGTTGTGAAAGAAACTTTCTTATTGGATTTCTGGGTTGTTTTGTTGGATTCAGTTCCGTAGATCCAATTATAGTTGTTTTTGTTTTGCTGTCATTGGTGTTCCTAGCTATTATTTGTTGCGGTGGGCAACTCTCGTCCGAGCGACTTCTTTTTCTAGCATTTTCTGGTTCAAATACTGCATTTTCTTTCTAAACTTTCCCTTCTACTATTAATTCATCTAGCTTAAAATATGCTCTTTTGCACTGTTTTTTGAATTCTAAAAGCTTAGGCACGAGTGGTTTTCTTGCCTTAAGGAGAGATTTAGGTAGATCCTCAGCGATGCTGTATTTAGGGTTTATTTTTTTTTGACATAAGTATTTTGTGTTTTTTGTCAAAGCTCTTAAACGTAATACGTATTGGTCTATTCTTCCCTTCGAAGGATTTCCCTAAACGAAAGCAGCTTTCAATATCGTTTGAAATTAATTTAAAATCTTCATTGCTATTATTTAAGATTTTAATAACTAAATTTTTGAGATCTTCCTCGTTTTTTTTTCCGTTTAATTAATTGAGTAATTCTTTTTTCTTGGTTCAAGCACATAGCTTCTTGTTTTTGGATAACCGTTTCTTGCATTTCGACCATTTTTCTAGCTTTTCAGAAATAATCCCTACTTTTTCATCGGTGTTTTTGATGACTCTATTGGTAGCTTCGTTAATATTCTGGAAGATTTCTTCTTTTTGCTCCTTTAAAAGTGCTTTCAAGTCCTCTAATGTAATAGCCATTTTACACTATCAATACTGTTTAGTACTTTTTGCTTTTCGATGCGGACCCTGGATGTTTTTAAGCTGCACGTGTTTGGCGCTAGGTTGCCTTTATTAGCAATCGGTTGGAAGAGCAAGCTCACAGCTGATTATTTTGACGTTTATAAATTATATTTTTATAGTTTGGTAAATAAATATAACAAAAATACCCCTTTTCCACTCTCTTGTAGAGCTGTGTCAATCGTGATTGATTCGGTCTTTTTGACCCGTTCACCGAAAATTCTGAGTGATTGCAATCACTATAAACCAAATCAATCAATCCTTATATCAATCTCGTTCATAAAATAAGAAAGTACGAAGTAGAAAAGTGCGTTTCGTTCATCCAAATCGTTTACAATCAAAAACCACGAAGTGGAAAAGAACGTTTCCTTCATCCAAATCGTTCACAATCAAAAACCACGAAGTGGAAAAGAACGTTTCGTTCATCCAAATCGTTCACAATCAAAAACCACGAAGTGGAAAAGAACGTTTCGTTCATCCAAATCGTTTACAATCAAAAACCACGAAGTGGAAAAGAACGCTTTGTTCATCCAAATCGTTCACAATCAAAAATCATCTAAAAAATCTCTCAGAACTCGGATTTCGTTCTTTCCATTCATTCTCAATCATCATTTCGATTCCATGCATACAACTGTTACAAGTTTATATAAGCAGGTTCAGAGTTTGAATTGAATCGGATTCGATTGGGAATTTCTATCGAATATCTGACCTTGACTTCTTTTTATTTTTGATGTATCTATTTCGATGTTTTGAACTTGGCGGAGACATAATGCCTTACTGATAATCAAAGTTACCATTAAAATTTTCCAAAAATATATTTTCAAAAAAAAGCGGAGATAATTAAATTTTTAAAAAACTCTCATAGAAAATATAAACGAAAAATTGTTTTATATGGTTGCAGTGAAATGTTAATATGTAAGGTTATATGCGATTTCTTGTTTCTTCTCTCATTTTTCAGAGAAAAAGAAATGGTTTCGAATAAATGAACGAAAGAACGATTGATAGAAAAGACCGAATCTTTGGTAAAATCAGTCTTTGAACGATTCGATCTTTTGAAATAAACGATTTGCCCAGCTCTACTCTCTTGAGTGTTTCAAAATAACGTTTTATTTCTTTTTTTTTTGTTTTTTTATACAGGGTGTCCGGTAGAAAATGGATAAGCCTGAAATGGTTGATAGGTGCACTTTTTACTGTTCTGAAACCGAATAGAAAAAGTTTCTATCGCAACCAGTTTAGAAAACATTAGCTTTTTTTCGTTCATTGTACTTTAAATTTCATCATCTTACGTTTTCTTTAACCACAACCACGAATGAATGAATTTTATAAATTTCTTATTTTTATAATTTTCTACAACAATTGGCCCACTTCATAAGAAGTTAACAAATTTTAAAACTGTTGCATCTTTTCTTTAAAAAAATTTTGAAATTTGTTTTTCGATGCAAAATGTGAAAAAAAAATTTTATGAAAATTTTCAAACACCTGTGGTATAAAAAAAATCCATAGGAACGTAGGTGGCCAACTTTTTTAAAAATATGCGCGTCCAAAGGGGATTGCAGAATGGTAAAAGTTTTTATCAAATCTAGAGTTACTAGGAAGTTATTGGTACCAAAGTGCAAAAAAAGCCTATTAATTTAATAAATTATTTTAACTGTAAGATCTTAAGTTTTTCACATTGCTGCCACAAATGCATGGATTCCATCAGTTTTTTAAATCAGTCATGTTTTACAATAATTCTTCTTACACATAACTATTAAAAAAGCGTTATAACCGTTGAACAATGGCTATAAAAAAAATAATTTAATTTTTTTTTTAATGCAAAGTAGAAAAAAATATTTGTTTGCTAATTTGCTAATAACCAGTTTAAAAGATAAAATAAGAAGTGGCTGACAATATTAACTGAAAATTAAATTGCATCTAACAAATATTGGACGTTTTTCGTAGCCCAATAAGATTGGGAATTGAACACAAATTCGAAAACATTGCAACATTTTTGGTGAGGTTGCATTGGGCCAACGGGACCAAAAATCTCAATTTTTCTTTAAAACGAGATCATTAAGAAGTCAAAACTCAAAACAAGCTGTCCCGATGCACAATTGCATTCCCATGCTTAAACTGAGCAAACAAATATTTTTTTTCTACTTTGCAATAAAAAAAAGTTAAATTATTTTTTTGTGTAGCCATTGTTCAACGGTTATAACGCTTTTTTAATAGTTATGTGTAAGAAGAATTATTGTAAAACATGACTGATTAAAAAATCTGATGGAATCCATGCATTTGTGGCAGCAATGTGAAAAATTTAAGATCTTACAGTTAAAATAATTTATTAAATTAATAGGCTTTTTTTGCACTTTGGTACCAATAACTTCCTAGTAACTCTAGATTTGATAAAAACTTTTACCATTCTGCAATCCCCTTTGGACGCGCATATTTTTAAAAAAGTTGGCCACCTACGTTCCTATGGATTTTTTTTATACCACAGGTGTTTGAAAATTTTCATAAATTTTTTTTTCACATTTTGCATCGAAAAACAAATTTCAAAATTTTTTTAAAGAAAAGATGCAACAGTTTTAAAATTTGTTAACTTCTTATGAAGTGGGCCAATTGTTGTAGAAAATTATAAAAATAAGAAATTTATAAAATTCATTCATTCGTTGTTGTGGTTAAAGAAAACGTAAGATGATGAAATTTAAAGTACACTGAACGAAAAAAAGCTAATATTTTCTAAACTGGTTGCGATAGAAACTTTTTCTATTCGGTTTCAGAACAGTAAAAAGTGCACCTATCAACCATTTCAGGCTCATCCATTTTCTACCGGACACCCTGTATACGAAATTAGATAATTTAAGTTTTAATTTCTTCTAAAAATACCTTGAAATTCGTGTATGTTTCGGGTTTTTTCTTCGGTCGTGTCTTTCCTCTTTGAAATTCACACAACTCCGTACCCTTTTCCAAGGTTATTTATTGTTTATTCGCCTTTTAAAACCGCGCACCAAAAAACTGTGTACACCACTCACAACAACTCCAATACACAATTGTGATTTATTTGCAAGACCAGCTACATTATAAAATAAAACCTGATATACTTTGGGTTGCTGATTTTGGATATTTGAAATTTGATTCTTCAGTGGATCAAACAAAACCGCATACGTCCACTGCGTTCTCGAGAATTTTTTTCTGAAATGAATTATTTTTGTGTTAGGGCGAAATTTCTGTTCATGAAAAAAACTTCGAGCCACTGGGGTAAACCGTATAGAATCTTACGGGTGCGGGTCTTTAATACTTTTGGTGCCAATACTTTAATATAATTGTGAAGAGCGAGGTTTTGTTGTTTAATTTTTGTTATCTCTTTGGTAGATATACCCTGTGACGCAATAGTTTGTGCGATGGATTATGACGCCAGAGGTCTGAGTTCGAATGCTCACCCCCACCACCTAAATAAAATCATAATAATACCGACAGTTTTTTTCTATAGCATCGCCATCAACTTTAGGTCGTTTATATTTCAGTTTTAGTCATGTTAGCATAAGAAGACTGATATACGCATAAGGCAATCATGCTGTATAGTAAATTATGGTTTAAATAGTCATTTAAATCAATCGAATTCAGTGTTTAATAAGTATTACTTTTTGATCTCCTCAGTAAATTATAGCTTTTTATTAAATTCAAACAATCCTTTTTTAATACATTATTTTAATGCAATTTTTATATGTACTAGTTTTAGTTATGAAATATAAAACATTTGTGTTTATATTTGTTGATGTTTTTTTTACAAATAAATTTTATATTTTTACAGATCCTGGACTATTGGTACCAAATTATGATAATGTAGAACATCAGGTAAAAGCATTCGACATTAGAGGACCATTAGTCCTTAGCTGTAACATTACTAAAGCTGGAGACTATGATCTCATTTGGTGAGTAGTGCGAAGAAGCTTTTTCATATATATCATATTGTGTTGTTTATGCTTTAAAAGGTTTTTTGAATTAGGAAAAGAATGCAACAAAACAAGAGTTACTGATTTCACTAGGAACCAAATTTTATTTGTCATGAAGATCAAATTTTGTGTACACTAATCCAGTCAAATAAGGGTTTAACCTCGGAATGAATGTTAGTAGAAATTTTTTTTGCTCAATATCTTCCTTTTGCCATTCTATAACATATCTCAAAAGTCTAGAAAAATCTCATGTCCGCTTGTCGCGATTTCAAGGTCAAATAGCGAAATGGAGATTTTCAAAATTAGCAAAAATAGGCTATGGTATTATATACACATATGATACATGATTTCAAGGTATTTTTTAATGCTGATTCCAAAAAATCTAAATCAAAAGCAATCTGACGTCTCTGAAAAAAGTTATACCTGTTTTTTATGTGTCAACCCATATTATTATAACAGTTGCTAACTTACTACCGAAAAACACTTAAAAGTAATGGTAGCGGAATCATATTTTGCATGAGGGTTTTCATATCCATTATCATTAAGAATCAAAACAATGCAATGCAAAAAAAAACATTTATATCCATGACAAAATGGTATTTTTTGAGAAAAGGGGAAATTTTGGGATGTGCACTAAAAAACATCCTGGTACAATCTTGGAATTAGTGCTAATAGGCTAATTTTTTTGTTTCTATCTTTGTTTGGATATTCTTTAACTTATGTCAAAAATCTAAAAAAATCTCATGTCCGCAAGTTCTAATTTTCCAGGTTAAACTAAGTTAGGTGCAGATTTAAAAAAAATAATAAAAAAACTTTAGATTCTTATATGTATACCAACATAACCCATATCATTTCAAGGTATTTTTTAACGTTGATTCCAACAAAACCCACAAACAAATCAATATGACCATCCCTGAAAAGTAATGTACCTTATTCATGTTGATCTTACACAAATATCTGAAGAGTAGTTTTTCAATTTTTTCAAATCTGCACCTTATCTTCAAACCAAGAAAATTAGGACTTGCGGACATGAGATTTTTTTAGATTTTTGAGGGTAGTTAAAGAATATCCAAACAAAGATTAAAATGAAAAAATTAGCCTATTAGCACTTATTCCTAAGATGAACAAGAATCTTCTTTAGTGCATATCCTAAAAT
This sequence comes from Episyrphus balteatus, assembly GCF_945859705.1. Taxonomy (NCBI): domain Eukaryota; kingdom Metazoa; phylum Arthropoda; class Insecta; order Diptera; family Syrphidae; genus Episyrphus; species Episyrphus balteatus. The sequence goes on along the minus strand of NC_079134.1, from coordinate 60,832,281 downwards.
TTGCCCCTCCATCAAAAAATACCATTATTTCGTAGGTATATATATTTTTGTAATGGATAGTTTTGATTTTTAATAATGATGGATTCTAAAATCTTCATGGAAAATTTGGTTCATCTACCATAACTTTTAAGGGTTTTTCGGCAGTAAGTTTGCAACTGTTATAATAATATGAGTTGACAGATGAAAAACAGGTATAACTTTTTCCAGAGACGTCAGATTGTCTTGATTTCAGATTTTTTGGAATCAGCATTAAAAAATACCTTGAAATCATGTATCATGTGTGTATATAATACCATAGCCTATTTTTGCTAATTTTGAAAATCTTCATTTCGCGATTTGACCTTGAAATCGCGACAAGCGGACATGAGATTTTTCTAGACTTTTGAGATATGTTATAGAATGGCAAAAGGAAGATATTGAGCAAAAAAAATTTCTACTAACATTCATTCCAAGATTTACCCCTTTTTTCTCCTTATTTTACTGTATTACACGTTTTTTGCGGAAGACATAAATCGTTCAAGAAATTAAGGAAGATATATTTTTACAGAAATAACTATAACTCCAGCCTATGAACTTTTTGGTAACACATACAAGTTATTGTTGTTCATTCAAAAATCAAAACCTTTAATATAAATTGTTAGTAGTTTTCTCACATACGCCGTTTTTTGCGAAAAAGCTCATTTTTCAAGTTATATGCCAATCACAAAAAAAAACTTTCGATGATTCCTCGTGGCTGCCATGAAATTTTGTGAACAACTTCACAATCGTGTTTGTGTTAGTAAAGGTTTTTTTTTTATTCTAATTTTTTTGTTTGGTAATTTAAAGTTTCCAGCGATAAATTTTGTACTGCATTGATTTGTTTAACAGATACACCGAAATTATATCTTGCAACAAAAGATGCAGTAATTTCAATGTTAAGTTCTGCCGTTTTGCATATGTATGGCGGAATTAATTATTTTAACAACCTCCCCACCGTTATAAAGAGTGAAAACGGAATAATCGAATTCAAAAAAAAAAGCTTATTAATTTTTAATTAATTATATAACTAATAATCTTTGTTTCTTTCATTACTTAATCTAGGGCTAGGTATTTAAATAGAGCCCAATCTTCTGAGGGGTACTCTTGGCTTAAGCCAGGATGGTATGCAGAAACTCTATTATTATTATTATTATTATTATTATTATTATTATTATTATTATTATTATTATTATTATTATTATTATTATTATTATTATTATTATTATTATTATTATTATTATCATTATTATTATTATTATTATTATTATTATTATTATTATTATTATTATTATTATTATTATTATTATTATTATTATTATTATTATTATTATTATTATTATTATTATTATTATTATTATTATTATTATTATTATTATTATTATTATTATTGTAAGAGAAAAATAAAATTTTCAAATAAATGGTGGGCCACCCCCTAGTTTGGTTCCACATCCTATATGTATATATAGAAGAGGGTACATTGAAAATTTTTTTTTTTTTTTAAGTAAAAAAAACTTATAATAATTTTTTTTTTTAAGTTAAAAATTGCTTGAAAGTTGTGATTGTTGTACTTATTCTGAAAAAATATCGAAATAATAATTTCTGGGGCCACTTCCAAGTAAATTTCGTCAACAGGTAGTACACAGACGTTTTATTTGCGCATTTTGCTTATTATTTATTATTATTAATTACACGGTGTAACACTCAAAATAAACGCGGGCGGTGACCTATCACGTTTTGTAGAGCTAGTCGCACTGATTACGAAACGGTATTTAAAAAGTCCCTAATACCCCCAAATTCTGGAGCTAGGAGCAAAAAACTGTTTTTTATTACCTTCACTAAATAGCTTCGTCACTTTCGATTTTTTTAACAGTTTGTGATAGGAGATAAATATAATTTTCCAACCATGTATAAAACATGTAACTCGGTCAAACCACCTAGAATTTAAAATCTGTCAAAGTTCAAAAATTCCATTTTTTCGTCATTTACCCAACTTTTAAGTTAATTAAAGTATACCAAATGCTGTTTTAAAAATATATTCTAAAATAATATTTATTTCCAAATCAAACGAGGTATTTTTTATGAAAATCAGTTCAAAATTGGCTTAGAAAAAAAAATTGTACGATTTCAACCCAGATACAGAAATTCGAACGTTTAGGCACCGAACAAAAATGTTATTTTGACATGTAGTACTATAACTTGGGCCAGGATTTGATAACGGTTTTTTGTAGAGGAGTTCAATACAATAATTTTTTACTATGGGAAGGGGGTCTATGTCTCCCCCTTTAGGAGGGAGTGGCAATTTTCTAAAAAAAAAAACGGCAACACTTACAGTTATAAGTAATACCATTTCCGAAGGGGAGAATTGTACATTTAATTGTAATTTTTGAAATAATCGATTTCAAAGTTAAAAATAGTCTAGATTAAGTTCTATTTTTGTCCAGACTGTGAAGTTTAATAAAAAATTGACTCATGCGGAAATCTCCCTCAGTTGATTCCTTATCGACTGGTGAAAATTATATGTATGTATGCCTTCTAGGTTTTGAGGAAATTGAAAAATAATTTTATCAGATTTTTCTTTTTGAAAAAATTTGTACAGAATTGAATTGTAAAAATCTGTAATTCTTCTAAAATACACAAAAGCCAAAAACTAAGTCAAACAAAAAATTTTGCAGATACGTGTCAAGTTATTTTGTTTTTGCTCTCTAATATCATAAACATTATTTCAAATACCTTTCGTGCTGATTTTTGGTGAATTATTTCTCAAACACCGAATTTCACGGTTTTGACTTTTAAACGTTCATATCTCGAGTAGCAGTTTTTTTTTTTTTTTTTTTCATTTTTGGTTTGTATGAGTGACTTATACAGCCCATCCATGGGGGTAAGCCTTGTCGTGGCGGATGGGCTTACGGTGACTACTACTATGAAGCTAAGAGCTATGCGATCGCGAAACTTGTTTTCGCAGAAGGGCCTCCCATGGTCGACAGGTCGAAGCGGAGTAGGCTGTTGCTACTAATTACCCCCCCAACGAAGGAGTGTTCCCACCAAGGCACTCCCAACAATTGACGGTAGCGGAAGAATTCATTTACAGAATCAACGGTAGCGTCACCAGTTCCAGTTAGGCCGAACTATTTGGTGAACCCCTTATATGAGCTACTCCGACATATTCAGAGCACAGGTCTATAAGGAGCAAATCACATCTAGGCAAAATAACATCAAGGTGAGCCTAGCGACACACACCAACATCTAAGAGCTTTCCATTAAGCGTGCATGCAATTCCTTGGGTTAGGCGACTGGAGATCACCGGCGTAGTAAAAGACGATCACATTACAAAAACAGGAGCATGCCAGTGTCGACAATTTGCGAAAAACGTTTCGCGAAATTTTCCGAAAAATTTCGAGCATTATGGAAGTACTTGCTAACACGAACAGCACTACCCCGCCAGGCAGTACCGCTGCTACACACGGTACTGATCCTGGACCGATTAGAAATAATCGGGTCAGAGCTATACGGATTCCGGGGGCTAGCAAAGTAATGCACGAGGTTAGAAGAAAATTGAGAGTCGCGAGTTGGAACGTGGGTAGTATGAACGGCCGAAGCTGTGAATTAGAAGAGATGATGAAGAGGAGGCGAGTGGACATCTTGTGCGTCCACGAAACCAAGTGGCGAAACACTGGAAACAGAGCCCGTTTCTTAGACGTCAAGACAAAACAATACAAGATGTTCTACTACGGAACAGAGCAAGGTAGAAACGGAATCGGTGTCATCCTTGCGGAAAAGCTTCTTGGAAACGTTTTGGCTATTTCGAAGTCCAGTGACCGATTGATGTCTCTAAAACTGGTGATGGAAGGAAAGGTGTGGAATATAGTCAGTGCATATGCTCCCCAAATTGGATGTGAGCAGGTGGAAAAAGATGCATTCTGGCTAGACTTCCACAACCTCATTAAAGACATCCCAAAGGAAGAGCTTTTGTTTGTGGGTGGAGATTTAAATGGACATGTGGGAAACGGCAACGAAGACTACGAGGACTGCCATGGTGGCCTTGGATTCGGAACTAGAAACCCTCCTGGTGAAGAAATTCTAAGCATGTGCAGGTCACATGGTCTTATAGTGTTGAATACCATGTTCATTAAACAAAGCCGACACCTTATCACTTATAGCAGCGGTGGAAATGAAACACAGATCGACTACCATCTGGTATCTAGTTTCATGAAGCCGCTAGTGAAAGACTGCAAAGTGATATTAGGAGAAGCGATCGCCCAGCAACACCGTCTCCTACTGACAGAATTTTTTATGGAGACGAAGGCGGCAAACAAACAAAGAGAGGCTACCGGAGGTATCAAGTGGTACAACCTGGAGAAGGAAAAAGGCAATGCATTCATCTCTGTTATGAGAAATTATCTGTGCGAGACCATCAGCAGATTACAAAACGAAGAGTGCAGAGTACAAAATATGTGGGACTCTCTGCAAAGAACTTGCTTGGTGAAGGCGAGGTCACTGCTAGGAACATCTAAAGGAAACTACCAACGGGAAAAAGAAACATGGTGGTGGAGCGATGAAGTCAAAGCAGTGATATCAAGGAAAAAGACCGCTTTCCAAGCTTGGTTCAAATGCCCCTCTCATAATAGAGATGAAAAAGCACGACTCGAAGTGGACTACAAGCGCTACAAGAAGGAAGCAAAGAAGAAATGCGCCCAGCATAAGGCAGAGAGTACGGAAAGCATGTATCGCGAGCTTGGGGAAATATCTGATCCAGCTGCTGATGCAAACCAGGCTCTCCAGGAACTGCGACATGCCAAGATGAACAAGGGTGCAGCTATCTTCAAAATTGCCGCTCAAAGGAGAAGGAATGCTCAGGAAATACGATCACCAAAGTTCATTAACGATGCTCAAGGCCTACTACTTGTGAATGACGACAAAATTCTCCACAGGTGGCGACAGTATTGTGACGAACTCCTAAATGAGCAATTTCCCAGGATTTACTTTCCAACAGCCGAACCTAATTTAGAAGAAGTACCCGACCTTACAGTCGAAGAAGTTAGCGTGGCGGTGAAAAACTCCAAGAAAGGAAAGGCGATTGGTCCAGACGAAATACCCTCTGAGTTCTGGAAGAAGATGGGAGACATTGGGTGTAAATGGCTCACGATTCTCATCTCCAAACTCATTAGCGGTGACCAAATGCCAAATCAGTGGAGAGAAAGTTTCCTTCTCCCAATCTACAAAGGAAAGGGGGACACACGAAACTGTGATAACTACCGATCGATTAAGCTGATGTCACACACCATGAAGATCGTTGAGCGGATTTTGGACGGCCGACTGCGAAAAATAATACGGCTGTCTGATGACCAGTGCGGGTTTGTCTCGGGTAAATCAACCACAGATGCCATACAGAGTTTAAGAATCCGAATGGAAAAACACCGTGATTCCTCAAGGGATTTGCATATTGTGCTGGTTGATTTCGAAAAGGCATTCGATAGACAACCACGAGATCTGATATGGGTGTCCCTGAGACAGCGAGGGGTTCCGGAAATCTACGTGCGGATGATCAAGGACATGTACGAGGAAGTAAAAACGAAGGTAAAATGCCCCGCAGGAGTCACCGAAGAGTTCCCAATTAAAGTCGGTGTGCACCAGGGAAGCGTCCTGAGTCCTTTGCTCTTTATCACCGTCCTTGACTTTCTGCTTGAAGAAAAAGTGACGGATCCGAAAGTGAGTCAGTTATTCTTTGCTGATGATGGCGCCATCATAAGTGAAGATCCAACATCCCTGCAACGAGCACTTGATGTATGGGTGGATGTTCTGGAGGGAAGTGGGTACCGGATAAGCGCGAAAAAGACAGAATATCTCTGCTGTCCATTTTCTGACCCAGACGGCCCTATTCCGGACATTTACCTGAATGGCACAACACTTCCCAAGTGCGAAAAGTTCAAATACCTTGGATCTATGATCAACAACCAAGCTTCTTGTGATGACGACATCAACCACCGAATAAGTGTAGGGTGGATGAAGTGGCGCGAAAACTCTGCCATCTTCTGTGATCGAAAAATGCCCCCTAAACTAAAAGGAAAGCTCTATACTGCAGTTGTTCGCCCAGCACTTACATACGGTTCACAATGTTGGACAATGTACAAAACGTATGAGAGTAAACTGACAGCAATAGAGATGAAGATGCTTCGTATGACAGCAGGAGTAACAAAGCTTGATCGAATAAGAAGCAAGAAAATCAGAGGAAGTCTTCACGTCAAAAATACCGTCTTGGATAAAATACAGCATGACCGTTTAAGCTGGTACTGTCATGTACAAAGAAGAAATCCTGAGAACCCAGTTCAAAAGGCGATCGCATACGACGTTCCAACGCAATCGCGAAGAAGAGGCAGGCCTAAGAACTCATGGAGAAGACAAATGCAACGACAACTGCATTCAGTTGGCCTTAGACATGGAACAATTCAAAATCGAGAAGCCTGCCGACGTTTCCTGAGGTCAACCCGGCGAACCCCACATGCGGAGCCGTAGTGTGAAGCAGTAGAGTGGGAGAGTTGTGACCCCATCCGAGATCATGACTATCGTCGATAATGGAGAAGAAGAAGAAGAAAGAAGATGAGTGACTTATACAGGGTGTCCCAAAAGTAATGGATCAAACGAAATATGCTGATAGACCAACTTAAGGGCTCTCAGAATTTGGTAACTTGTTCATCCCAAATCCTTACGGTTTTCGATTTAATGCAGTTTTTGTGAAATTTCGAAAAATCCCGACTTTGCAACAGTATTTTGCTTCCTCCGCTCATAGTTGATTTTTGTTTTTTACAATTCTTTCACTAAAACATTGCCCAATAGCTACTTAAAATTAATTAATCAAAACATTTTTTATTTCATACGCCATTTTGCTGCAAATTAATTAACAGTTCTTAGTTTTTTCAAAACTCAATTTCTCACATTTATTTCAGAGCAACACCCCAAAAAAAATTTTTATGGTGTGGCACTGGTTTATTCTTTTGCAAACTGGCCGTGTTATTGCAGTTTTCAAAAATGTATAAAAGTTTCCAAAGTTGAAATTAGAACGAAAGATATTACAATTTGAATGCAAAAAAACAGAGGTTTTCAGAGCAAAATAACAAACAAAAATCGAGGCTTTTATTCAAAAAGAAATAAACAAACAGTCGAGAAAATGTGTTTATTTTTCTTTGTTATTTTTCTCTGAAAAGCCCTGTTTTGTTGCTTTTAAATTGTAATATCTTTAGTTCTTACTTCAACTTTGGAAACTTTTATACATTTTTGAAAACTGCAATAACACGCCAAGTTTTCAAAAGAATAAACCAGTGCCACACCATACAAAGTTTTTTCAGGGTGTTGCTCTGAAATAAAAGAAAGAAATTGAGCTTTTACAAAAAATGGAACTGTTAATTAATTTGCAGCAAAATGGCGTATTAAATAAAAAATATTTTGATTAATTAATTATTTCTTATTATTAGACAATGTTTTAGTGAAAGAATTGTAAAAAACAAAAATCAATTATGAGCGGAGGAAGCAAAATACTGTTGCAAAGTCGGGATTTTTCGAAATATCACAAAAACTGCATTAAATGGAAAACCGTAAGGATTTGGGATGAACAAGTTACCAAATTCTGAGAGCCCTAAAGTTGGCCTATCAGCATATTTCGTTTGATCCATTACTTTTGGGACACCCTGTATAATTTAACAATATCTATCGATTCCAGTATCAATCTTTTTTCTACATCTTTTTGTTAAGGAAATAGCTTTTTGACCTTTTTCTAAATTTACCTCAGTTTCCCCTTCTAAAAAGTCAAATTTCTAAAAATCCTGAATAAGCAAATTTTTAAATTTAATTTTCTCTGACATCATTTTTTTTACACCTCTAACACTTACCTTATAAGCAGGGTGGCGTTGTCGAAAAAACTCAAAATATGAACTTTAATGCGTGGCAACCCTATGCCTTGACAGGATGTCGCCAGGCAACCCATGTGCAAACTGTTTCTTTAGACACTACCCTTAGGAAAGTACAGGGCCGTCTTTAACTATCCTGGGGCTCTTGGGCACACAAGAATTTGGGGCCCTTTTGGAAAGTAAAATAAGTACAATGGTTGGCTTAAAGGCAATGGTTATGGTTAAAAAAGGGTGCCAATATATCGTTTCATATAAAGTACCTAGTGTCTTTATTATTGACAGGTGGTGCCAATAATACGTGCATTGAGACATCAATCGTTGCCACTGCCAATAATTGTTTTTTTAAACTGCCAATAATTATACCCTGTATCCGTTATAAGAATTGGAAAAAAAGAGCTCAAACGGATTGGTAGATTTGCTAAAAACTCGGTACAGACGATTTCTACGTAATTTTCAAGAGCCGTTTTTTTTTTATTTTTTTGGTCTTTTTATTTTAATGTCTATTTTTCAACGGATATCTCCAATATAAATTTTTCGAGACATTGAAATTTTCTCAAAAACGGATAACGATTTTGCTTTGAAAAAAAAAAAAAAAATGTAGGTAATGCTGCAAATAAGGCCGCACTTTTGAAAGAAGAAAAATATTTTTTGGACCGTTATTAACGGTACCTACTTGCCATAGAACCGATTTCTTAATGTAAACGACACAATCGATTTTAATGAAAATTTGTACATAAAAAGGTTTATACTAATATTAAAATTAAGAAAACTTAAAAAAAAAAATTATTTTGGATTAAACAAAAAAATTAAATTTTTTTTTTGAAAAAAAACATTGATGTACCGTCGACGAGCCGGCAATAGTTTTTTCTTAAACGTTTTCCAATGGAAAAATATAGCTTTCAACTGGTATAAAAACGTGGATAGATGGTCCTATGACGGGATTTTTTCCTTTAATATATCGAAATACGAAAATAAGTACCTTTTCAAAAAATCCCTCCGCGGAAACGGTAAGTTTAATTAAAAATTTGACAGATACGTGTCAAGTTATTTTATTTTTTCTAACTTATCAAATAAATATTATTTAAAAAATCTTTCATTCTGATTTTTGGTGAATTATTTCTCAAATATCGAATTGGATTGTCATGACTTAAAAAAGACTATATCTCGAGTTGTAGATTTTTTACATTTTTTATTTGTATGTGTGGCTTTCATATATTTATAATATCTATCGATTCCAATTTTGATTTTATTTCTATAACGTTTTTTTTAGAAAATAGATTTTTGCCCATTTTCTAAATTCACCTTTGTTTACCCTACTCAAACTTCAAATTTTAAAAAATCCTGAAAATTAAAATTTTCAAGTTAAATGTCCTATGACATAATATTTTTTTTATAACTCTTTGGTTTGCCATATAAGCAGGGTCGCGTATTCAAAAATACGGAAAAATAAACTTTAAGGCCTGGCAACCCTATGCCTTGACAGGATATCGCTAGGCAACCCATGTGCAATTTATTTCCTTTCGGAAAATATAACTCTTAACTGGTAAAACGATGAGGGTAGGTCGTCCTATGGCGGGATCTCCTACTATTAAGAAATATTTTGAGGTACGAAAGCTTCTTAATGACCGGCAGGCCGGCTTTCGTAGCAACAGGTCCACTGGTGATCTGATAGTTTATCTCATAGAGCAGTGGAACAAATCTTTACATCGTTTTGGAGAAAGTAAGATTGTTGAGCTTGATATTTCAAAGGCATTTGATAGGGTTTGGCATCAAGCTCTTCTTTCGAAAATGCGTGCATTTGGCGTCGATGAATCTCTTCTTCGTTGGATTAGAAATTACCTTTAAAACCGTTCAATACAAATTGTATTGGATGGATTCAAGTCTGAAACCCACAAAATAAATGCTGGTGTGCCCCAGGGCTCCGTTTTGTCTCCGACTCTCTTTCTCATTTTTATAAATGATCTCCTGTCTGAAACTTCTAATCCACTCAACTGTTTTGCTGTTGATAGTACCCTCAGTTTTTCATATTCGGTTCCTGATTCTCGCCCATGTTCTTCGGATGTGGATCTTGAACGGCTTAATATGATAAGCTCATTAAATGCTGATCTTGATAGCATTGTTCAGTGGGGAATAAAAAATCGCGTGGAATTATTGCTTCAAAAACACAATTCTGTTTACTTTCATTTAAGCGAAACATTCCTTCAATGCCACTTTCCATGAGTGGTACTTGCATCGAGGAAACCGACCAGCTATCAGTTCTCGGTATGTGCATTACAAACCACCTTCTGCGGAATGAACACATATTTGACACCGCTAAATCTGCTGCGAAATGTTTAGGTTTTCTCTCCGTCTGATCTAGCAATTATTTATATAGGCATATATTCGTCCAAAGCTCAAGCATAACTCCCACATCGGCGCAGGTGCTCCAATAACGTTGTTGAGTTTCTTGGATAGAATACAAAATAGAGCTATAAAAATGATAGGTGATAGGTCAATAACTGATACAATTACGTCTCTCGAGCACCGTCGTCGTAACGTATCATGTCTCACGTTGTTCTATCGTTATTTTTAAAAGCAATGTTCAGAAAAAATAGCTGCTTGCATTCCTCCCCTCAAACAATTCAACCGTAATACTCGCGCTTCAAGGAATACTCATCAGTTTACCCTAGAGTCCAATTTCGGACGTACCGTTAAATACAGAGATTCTTTTTCAGCTGCACTACACGAATGTCGAACGCATTTACCACCTCTGTTTTTCCATCGCATTTCAAAACTCAGACCTTCAAAATTAATGTTCTTCGGCATCTCCTTTCAAACTCCTCCTTTTTTCCTAATACTCGTACTGTGTTCACCATTGTTAGACTAATCCCTTTACAACAACTTTTGACAAGCCAATTTAGGCTTAAAGAAGAAATAACACTTTAAAAAAACGTTTACCTACCGTTTTCGTTTAGATGTCATAATATTATTGCGTACGCCTGGTAGAATGCATGTGAGCCTCAAAAAATTTTATTTTTCGGTTTAGTTTGGCCAAACGACTTAGTCGTTTTACATAATCGCTCTTTTTCGTGACTATCGTTTACATCAGTATCGTTGACTTGCCGCTCGTTTCGTATCACGTAATCGACCCACTGCTATTTTCGTGTTCACAACTGAACCTGAAATTTATATAAAATTCTCCTTTGCTAATTTTGTAGATATTTGCGATTCTCGAATTTTACTAGACTATGAAAGAATAATACATCTGAAGCTGTGTAGTAATCGTTGTAGTGTTTTAATCTGTATTTCCTGGTTTTTATAAGTGAAAAAAAAAATAATAAGGCATTGAAAGTGAAGTTTAAGAGTGGTATTTTCGTTTTGGAAAACAATTTATGATTAACTATTCATTTTTTTTTGGTGTTAAATTGTGATTTTCACATTGTGTTGTTCCAGAAATCTTTGCACATAGGAGTATTTCGATCAAAAACCTGGACAAAATTATTTTTTGAAGTAAAACTAATTATTTTTGCTAGAAATTATTATTTATGCAAGGAAATAATTTTTTTCAGCAAAACTATAAAAACGCTTGTGATAAGAAAAAGTAAAGACAATAGTATGAAATTTCATACATTCAAAATGTGAAAAAATAAAATATCTAAAATATTAGAGCTCTTAGAATGGATCCATTGTGATTTTTAGGCTAAGTGAATCCAAATGCATGAAATTCAATAAAAAAAAAATTCTGGAAAATGTTAACAACCAGTTAAAATAAAACGTAGGGCGTATGAGTGATTTTACTAAAAGTAAAAATTTCACTCGCAAATTATTTTGTTGATTGCAAAAAATCGCACCCAATTTTTTGATATTAAATTTAAAGAATAGTCAAAGTTATCATAAATCTATGTATGGAAGCAGAATAGGAGGGTATACTATAACAAAACACTAAAACTTAAAAAAAAGCAATACAAATATCTATATGTGGCAGACTCTTTTCCCACTGTCATTTACTCAAACAAAAAAAATTGAATATTTCTATAACTACTCTTTAATTATTATTAATGTTTAAAGCACACTTGCTCACAATCAATTTCCTAACAATAAATAAATAAATACTTCCTTATTTCGTGACCTTTCTTTTTAAATAAAGTTAATCTTCTTCGTTGGCTATAGGTCTTGATTTGAGTCTATCTTTTCTTCTGTGTCGACGTTTCACGTGTGCTTACACGCTTCTTCAGGACTAAGAAAAATAATTCTAGAAATCTCTAAAAACGTATTGAATAAATACTTATCTTGAATCCTCTAATGATCCCCAATTGATTGCAGTTGATTAAAGTTTAGGTTTATTTATATCAAGCTTATATATTTTGAAAATCAATAAAAAATATCTTGAAAAAGACGTTTTTAATTATCAAAATTTCAAAACATAAAAACTTTTTTAATTATTTGATAAGAAATTCAAAAATTTTTCTTATCAAATTGAGTTGATAATTCAACTCAAAAAATTCCTTTTAACAAACTGACTATAAATACTACTAAGCCCTTCACAATCCGATCTCTTATTTACGGTGTTGTCTGTATCTAAAATATGTAACATTTCTAATATCATTCTCTTATTATAATGCTTTTCTGATTGTAAAATATCTACATTGTTATAATCTGGCCTATGTCCCTCACCTATACAATGCAAAGCTAGAGCAATTTTTTCAGAATGCCCGTTATTAATATCCGATCTATGACCAGCTATACGATTTTTTAGCTTCTGCATGGAAGTACCTACATACACTGATGGACAATAGTTTGCTCCATCACCTTAACATTTGATTTTATATACTATATCTGATTTATCGTTTTTAGAAAATTCACCTTTTAAATTAGAAAAAAGTGAATTTCTCAAAACATTTACTGATTTAAAAGCTAAGCGAATCCTATCTTTGTTTCTAATAGGAGCATCTTGAAGTCTAACAAACAACTCCTGTAGGAAAACTGTGTTGTATTTGTAACTAAATTTGGTCTAACCAACGGGTTGAAATATTGATTCAACAAAGTTTTTATTATATTTATTGGAAAAGAATTTGATAGTAAAGTATCCATGATTTTGTTAATGTTATTCTGACGAAAGGCAATATCACTGATATCCAATACTCTGGTTATAACATTTTTTGCTGTATTAATAATGATCTGTTTTGGCTGTTGGGAATTATAATTAATGAGGCGACCAAAACAGATCATTATTAATACGGCAAAAAATTTTATAACCAGAGTATTGGATATCAGTGATATTGCCTTTCGTCAGAATAACATTAACAAAATCATGGATACTTTACTATCAAATTCTTTTCCAATAAATATAATAAAAACTTTGTTGAATCAATATTTCAACCCGTTGGTTAGACCAAATTTAGTTACAAATACAACACAGTTTTCCTACAGGAGTTGTTTGTTAGACTTCAAGATGCTCCTATTAGAAACAAAGATAGGATTCGCTTAGCTTTTAAATCAGTAAATGTTTTGAGAAATTCACTTTTTTCTAATTTAAAAGGTGAATTTTCTAAAAACGATAAATCAGATATAGTATATAAAATCAAATGTTAAGGTGATGGAGCAAACTATTGTCCATCAGTGTATGTAGGTACTTCCATGCAGAAGCTAAAAAATCGTATAGCTGGTCATAGATCGGATATTAATAACGGGCATTCTGAAAAAATTGCTCTAGCTTTGCATTGTATAGGTGAGGGACATAGGCCAGATTATAACAATGTAGATATTTTACAATCAGAAAAGCATTATAATAAGAGAATGATATTAGAAATGTTACATATTTTAGATACAGACAACACCGTAAATAAGAGATCGGATTGTGAAGGGCTTAGTAGTATTTATAGTCAGTTTGTTAAAAGGAATTTTTTGAGTTGAATTATCAACTCAATTTGATAAGAAAAATTTTTGAATTTCTTATCAAATAATTAAAAAAGTTTTTATGTTTTGAAATTTTGATAATTAAAAACGTCTTTTTCAAGAAATTTTTTATTGATTTTCAAAATATATAAGCTTGATATAAAAAAACCTAAACTTTAATCAACTGCAATCAATTGGGGATCATTAGAGGATTCAAGATAAGTATTTATTCAATACGTTTTTAGAGATTTCTAGAATTATTTTTCTTAGTCCTGAAGAAGCGTGTAAGCACACGTGAAACGTCGACACAGAAGAAAAGATAGACTCAAATCAAGACCTATAGCCAACGAAGAAGATTAACTTTATTTCCTAACAATACTCATAAAATCACCAAAAATTCCAGAAAATAAACAGCTGACTTTGAACTTGTTTTGACACACCAAACTCTTTACCACAAAAAAAAAGTGCATCATATGACCCCATGTATATTTAGAATCCGCTTTATAAAAACTTTAATTCAAAATTTTGATTTCTAGGAAATCGACTTTTGTCCAGCTTTTCGACCAGAATACTCCTATGTGTTGCTTTCTGTGAGTCTTTTAACTTTACTTTACGAACTTCTTTGTTTTTGTTTTTAAAATTTACGTTTATCTTGATAGTACAGGTAAAATAGTACATAAAATCAAAAAATAAAAAAAAATTGTTACACTCATGAAACTTGGCAAAAAGTTTTCTTTTGGGATAAGAACCAATAGACCGAGAGCCGGCAGCATATTTTGGCAGTTTTGATATAACCGAAATTCGAGTGTGCACATATCTAGATATGCACCACAGTATGTCAACGGAAAAAGTCTGGCAGTGATCTTTTTCAGCTTTCCCTTGCCAGACGCATCCAAAGTGCAGCAAAAAATCAACTTTTATCGTTTTGGTATAACCGAATAAATGATACACCAAAAAATCATAAAAAATCCCCTGATTTTAAAAATGTGGGTACCAGAAGTTTTTTTTTCAGCTTTCGGCCCGCCAGACCGCTTTGAAGCATTTTGGAATGCATTTTTCTAATAAAAAACCTAATAGCTTATTTACTGTTGGGTATAACCGTATTATGGTAACAAATTAAAATTCTATGTCTATTCCTGGTTTAGAAAATATAAATTTAAGCCAGATATTTTTCAGCCTTCGCTCTGCCAGACGGCCTAAAAGGTATCACAATAGTACTGGAAATTAGATTTTGCTATATGAGGGTGTGGGAAAAAATCCGAAATGCACTTTGACATATATATATACATATATTGTAGAAAATTAAATTATTTCAAGCTTGTCATACATTGTTTTTTTGTAGGTTCAAAAATACGCGAGTTATGTGAAAAACTAAAATTTTTATAAAAAAAAAATGGCGGCCAAATGACTCTTGGTGCGAATGTACAAAATGTGGTTTAAGACTCGTGTCTTTATGCCTTTCGAGCCCTGAAGTCAAAATGCATTTCGGATTTTTTCCCACACCCTCATATAGCAAAATCTAACTTTCCCGTACTATTGAGATACCTTTTAGGGCGTCTGGCAGAGGGTAAGATGAAACAAAACTGGCTTAAACTTACATTTTTTAAATCAGGAAAAGGCAGAGAAAGTTAATATTTGGCCATCATATGGTTACTCTAAACAAAAAAATTTTATTTCAATTTTATAAGAAAAAAACAGAAACTAGTTGTTTTTTGTATGGAAAAACCTGTTTGGGAAACCTTTAAGGGCGTCTGGCAGAGCGAAGGCTGAAAAATATCTGGCTTAAATTTATATTTTCTAAACCAGGAATAGACATAGAATTTTAATTTGTTACCATCATACTGTTATACCCAACAGAAAATAAGCTATTAGGTTTTTTATTAGAAAAATGCATTTCAAAATGGTATTTCTGGTACCCACATTTTTGAAATCAGGGGATTTTTTATGACTTTTTGGTGTATCATTTATTCGGTTAATACCTAGCAAAACGCCAAAAGTTGATTTTTGACTGCACTTTGGATGCGTCTGGCAGAGGGAAGGCTGAAAAATAGCTGGCTAAAAATTATATTTTCTAGACCTGGAATAGACATAGAATATTAATTTGTTACCATCATACGGTTATACCTAACAGAAAATAAGTAATTAGGTTTTTTATTAGACAATTGCACTTAAAAATGCTTTAAAGCGGTCTGGCGGGGGGAAAGCTGAAAAAGAAACTTGCGGTACCCACAGTTTCGAAATCAGTGGATTTTTTATGATTTTTTGTTGTATAATTTATTCGGTTATACCAAAACGCCAAAAGTTGATTTTTTGCTGCACTTTGGATGCGTCTGGCAAGGGAAAGCTGAAAAAGATCACTGCCAGACTTTTTCCGTTGACATACTGTGGTGCATATCTAGATATGTGCACACTCGAATTTCGGTTATATCAAAACTGCCAAAATATGCTGCCGGCTCTTAGACTACAAGGACAAAAAAAGTCTATAAAAAAAAGTTGGATGGAAGGGTGTTTTTTCGCGGACAAGAGGGAGGGGGTGAGGGTCAAAAATACAGGGTGCCCCACAGTCACCGCCCCAAATGAAAACCATGGATTCCTGTGGTCATTTTAAGTCGAAAAACTTAAGAGGTAATTTTCTCGTTTTCGTCCCGTTTTCGAGTTACCACGGTTTTTATGATTTTTACTCTCTTGTCCTTTAACTGGCCTTATCTTTGCCAAACTACGTTTGTTTATTTTTTTTTAATTACTTTTAGTAGCCTTTTTTATAAAATAAACTTATTTTTTTTATGAAAATAAACTGGGCTTTAATAAATAGCACAAAAAAACAATACTCATTAAAGTGTTTTTTTGACTTAAATGATATGAAAGTGTAAAAAACAACTTAAAAAACGATGGAAATTATGTTCGATGCAAAATTGTGGAGAAACGGTTGTCCGCAGAAAAAAAAAGTTTTGAGACAAATTTAAACTGTAATAAATTCTTGATTGGTTGTAAAAAAAATCTTTCAAATCAAACGTAGTTTGGCAAAGATAAGGCCAGTTAAAGGACAAGAGAGTAAAAATCATAAAAACCGTGGTAACTCGAAAACGGGACAAAAACGAGAAAATTACCACTTAAGTTTTTCGACTTAAAATGACCTCAGGAATCCATGGTTTTTATTTGGGGCGGTGACTGTGGGACACCCTGTATACTGAAAAAAATTGTTTGTCGAATATCATCATATGGCACATGTTTTCAAGGTATTTTTTGATGCTAAATCTAATGACATAAAAATAAAGTCAATACGATTGCTCTAAGAAAAGTTATTGCCGATTAAAAACAAGGGTGCTTGTTTTTTGACTTCAACAGGTAAAATATAACCGAAACCCATGTGAAAAATATGCTACACTGACAAAATTCGGGATGAAGGTTTAAGATAAAGCAGGGACAAAGGATTCATAAAGTTTTTAAAAATATTTTTGGTGAAAGGGTGTTTTTATTTTTTTGGTGGGTTGAGTTGTGTGTGAGTAAGGTATCATAACAGCTGACTTAAATTTTATTAATTTTTAAAACTTGGTGAAAAAGTTTTGTTTGATATAAGAATTAAGAATCTATAAAGGGTACAAAATTATCTTGAGTGAAAGGGTGTTTTTTTTAAGATATGATGAAATTCGGAATTAGTACCACAAAAACTGGGAAAAAATTGTTACACCAATGGAAATTGGTACAAATGTTTGATAATTCATTTTATTTTTGGTTTTGATGACAAATTGAACGTTTATATTTAAGTTCTTAGACATATTACACGAATCATTGGCTTTTTGTGACCAATTGCAGATTTTACTATCTCTTCGAAAAAAACACCCTTTCACCTAATTTTTTTATGAAAACTCTTAATTCTTGCTTTCTGTCCCAAATTCAATGCTTCCACAAACATTAGGGTGACCCATCATTTTTGTTTTCACTCACAAAAATACCCTTTTAACCATGATATTTTTATAGACACTTTAGATTCTTGTTTCTAATCTTAAAAGTAACATAATTGCTGAATTTCAATAGGGTACCACTAATATTACTCTAGTATTACACACTTTTTCAAATATACCCACATTTTCTCTACACCTACAAAAAACACCTTTTCAGATGAACAAAATTTATAGTTTTACTTTATTCGTAATTTTAGAATTAGAATTAAATTTATTGTTTCCATACTTCATTTTTCAATATATTACAATATCTTTAACTTAATTTCTAGTTTCGAGTTCATTTTTACATTTTTAATATACAATGCTGTAATTAGGTTCATCTATTTGTATATGGTTAATGGTTATATTTTTACATAAATCTCAATTATTAATTTACTTAATTTATATTTTTTTTAACAATTTTTATATACAGTTACATCAATTTATAATTTTTAAATTAAAAATGAGCCGCAAAAAAAAAATAAAAGAGTAAAGGAGAAAAACAAAAAATTAAAAATCAAAATATAGAGTTTAATCAGTATGCAACATGCAAGTGCTTTTCAAAATATAAATATGTAATAATTCTAGAAAGAGGGAATGTAATCTTTGAGAGGAGACAAGCAATTAAAAAAAAAAAAACATTTAAAAATTTAAAAAAGTGAGACAGCAGCAATGATAAAATATTGGGTTACAATTACGATATAACTTGTAGAGTTTCTACCTCAGATCGTGAAAGCAACCAAATTTTTAATTTTTTTAAAACATGTTACCTTGAGTAACCAAACTAGATAATTCTAGTGGTAACTTATTAAATATGTGGGGTGCAATATTATTAAGAAAACGTCTAGAGTGCTCTTTGTTAACTCGAGGGACTACCATGTTAAGATTACTTCTTATTGGATAAGCTTCGTTTCTTTTATAATTGATATTTCCACTTTTAATGAAAAAAATTTTAAGCGCTTTATAAATGAAAAAATAACGTAGTGGGAGTATTTTCAAAGATTGAAATAAGGGCAATGAGGACACGAATCTGTTTCTAAATAACATCAACCGAATGATTACAAGTTACTAACGTAAACACTTCCCCAACTCGCCAATCCATACTCTAGTCTTGATTCAACAAGTGAATAATAAATAGTTATTAGCAGGTCATTAGGGATCAATTTTCTAAGTTGATATATTTTAATAATCGAAATGTATAATATTTTTTTTAAACACATTATATGGAACTTCCAATTAAGCTTACTGTCTATCATGACACCTAGATATTTGAACTCTTTCACGAACTCGAGAACAAAACAGCTATTCAAACAGTTTGTTTATTTGCAACTGCTGTGGTGAAAGCAGATATTCTCCAATACTAAATTAGAATTCGACAATGAAAAACACATAGCTTTTGATTAAGAGCTCAATACCATCTGATGATAGGTACCGAGTAGAAGAAGATCATGATTTAATTGAATTTTTATATTTTCAAAAGAGTTTTCTGCATAAGAAAGAGCAAGGTCGTCAGCATAGCCAATAATGTTACCTTTTAGTAGTGGAGTAACTAAAGCTCAAAAATTGGCAATATTAGTGAACCCGGCCGAACAGCTTAGATTTTGATGATCTTTATCTTCAAACGTCGGCAATTAAAAATACTCTAAAGTCTATAGATTAAAAATTGCAGGTGTAAATAAAATATTTTTTTTTTTCTTAAATTTCATAAATTAATTGATTCCAAAAGATTGTCTAGGAAATTCAAGGAAAAAAAATATATAGGAGTGAGGCACAATCTTCCATCGTTCAAGCGATAGATGCAATTTTCTTATTAATTGACTTCAAACACAAAAAAAATATTTGAACACAACGGCAACACCAACAATATTTAAATATACATTTTTAAAAAGCTAGAAGCCTAGTCATATTTGTAAAATTAAAATTAAGTTAATTGAATTAAGGGCTTTTGAAAGAATGGTATCTGAACTCAGATTTTTGGAAAAAAAAAAATTATTGAAAAAATTTTAAGATGTCGTTTTTTAAAATTTTTCGTAATATAAAGGACATTTATTTTCAATTTTTTTTGGCCGCATTTATTGATTTGAAATTATAAAATGAAATGTCAATATGTATTACGGTTTATGAAAAAAATTAAAAAGTATTTCATTTTCGAAGAACTTTTTTTAATAAAAGTTTTGAAAAAAAATTTATCTTACTTTTTTCAAAGTTCAAAATCTAAACATAAAATTATTTTTTATTCATTTAATAACCCTTACTGTTGAAAGTTTAATAGCAAAAATTTAAAGTTCTTATTTACCTAAGTCTTTGAGAAAATTAATTATTTCGATGCAAAAATCCAGTTTTTATCAAAAAAAAAAAACCCATTGAAATTGAAGTAATTTTTAATTTTTTTTTTTTCAAAAGTGTGATATACAGGGTTAACGTCGAAACGAAAACGGTAGTAAGGGTAGGTGGTGACAGTTATCAGAAATATAATTAAAAAAATCGCAGCCATATATTTTATGAGTTATGGGCATTCGAAAAAAATCGAAAAAATGGTCACCCTGTGACGGTTTTTCATGTGCAGTGACTACAAATCTTAATTTTTCTCTTTTTTTTCTTTTGTTACGGAACCGTGAATAACCCTGCTACCAAATGCATTCAAAAATTTTAACTCAGCTGCATCAGTTTTAAAGCAAATATTACTTTTTTGCCCAACTAAGTACTAAATTTTTTTACATGACTCTAATTCAATGAACCGTAGTGTAAAAATAATGCAATAATGGTGTGTTCAATTCTCTTTTCAAAATGGTATTACATTGTTGAGAATATTCCATAAATAACCGAGATACTATTTTCTTTTCTTAAGAAATCCGACTTTTTTTTAGGTAATTTTTCCATATTATTTAAGTTTTTGTATTCTGAAAGGTTCTGAAAGGGTACAAAACTTAAATAATAAGGAAAAATTTCCTTATAAAAAAGACGGATTTCTTAAGAAAAAAAATTGTATCTCGGTTATTAATGGAATATTCTCAACAATGTTTTACCATTTTGAAAAGAGAATTGAATACACCAATTTTTCAGGTAACTTGCCGAAACATCGTAGTGCATTTTTTTTACACTACGGTTCATTGAATTAGAGTCATGTATAAAAATTTAGTACTTAGTTGGGCAAAAAAGTAATATTTGCTTCAAAACTGATGCAGCAGTTAAAATTTTTGAATGCATTTGGTAGCAGGGTTATTCAAGGTTCCGTAACAAAAGAAGAAAATGAGAAAAATTAGGATTTGTAGTCACGGCACATGAAAAACCGTCACAGGGGACCATGTCCATAACTCACAAAATATATGGCTGCGATTTTTTTCATTATTTTTCTATCACCTTTTTCGTTTCGACGTTGACTTTTGGGACACCCTGTATATGGGGCTTTTCTATGGTTTCGGGCTTAAAACAGAAAATTTCAAAGGTCAACATTTTTCTTAACTGAGCCAACTTTGAAAAACTAATGACGCCATCGTGTTCAGCATACTCGAATTATATTTAGTAGATACGAGCGCCATCTGTCGGTTTTTTGGACTAGCACAGTGTTATTAACGGAGTTATTAACATTAACATGAGTAAAGGCATACCAAAGTAAGCGTTTTCTTAAATCATCGCTAAAGGGTATCAACTTTGCAGATAGAGAGTTACTGTAGAACAATTTTTTTCTTAGAATATACCCAAGAATCATCTCTCAAAATGTTCTTATCTCATTCCGGGACACCCTGTACAATTTTGTGTTTTTCTTGGTTCGATTGAAATTGCGGCGCTTTGGTCAAATGGTCGCGTAAGAAAAAAACAAATTTTTGGTTTGGTTTGCTGAAGAAAAATTTAATAAAAGAAAATTTAATAACAAATTAGTAAAATGGCATAGGCTGAATTTGAAACCAGACCAGGTTTTCATAGATACTACTGAACTCGCAGCGGAAATTAAATTAAAAAGCATTGCGCTTAATCTCAATCTCATTGTGAAATAAGCTGTTTATTCCCTTTTTTCATTTAGAAGAGATATCTAAATTTTTAAATATCACAAAATTAATTTTGAAAAATATATATAAATATTTTTTTTTATTTTTAGGGAAAAAAATGGCACAGAAGTCTCGAAGGTGCCATCTTTGCAAGGTCGGTACAGAATAATAAAACCTGAAAGAAAGTTTATGATTGAAAAAACAGAAGAACCAGACTCCGGCATATATAGCTGTAGAGTAAATGACGAAAAGAAAGATTTCAGAGTCGTAGGTAAGTTTAATATTCTAATTATAATTTTTCCTAACCTACTTTGTGGGAAAAATATCCAACTTTTGCACGGATTTATTTCAAGAAATTTTGGGATTGAACCTGACTGCTTTCAACGAAATGTGGACGAATAACTTAAGGACTGGCAAGACTAATGCATCGCACCGATGCTCAAAGAATTCAATAAGTGATGTTATTTTTATATCCTTCCGAGATATAACTTCCTCTGCTCATGCTTTTTTCGTTTGACTGTCGAGTTTATTGAGCAGAATAAAAATTAACTATGGATTGCGATTGTTCTTGAATAATGCATATTAGAGTGACCGCAAGAAATCGATTTTCGAAATTTGGTCGGGGGAACCCCATAAAATGTTCCGCCTTTGCAGATTTTTAGATAGCCAAAATTTCGATTGGATTAGTCTAAATGGTGCCGACACTCGCTCAAAGTATCAAAAATCTATGTTTTTCTTAGAAAATTAGCTCTAGCTTCCAAACAGAGGGGGTTTTTCACTTTTATATATTAAATTAATTTATTTCTTACACATTATAACTTTTAAAAAATATATTTATTTGAAATTAAACGAACAAGGGTTGCTTACGACTATCTTAGCACTCAACTTAAAACTCAACTTAAGACTAAAATACATTTATTCAATCAACTTATATCTAACTGTTTGATCGATATCCAGAAGGTGATGTCATCTTCTGGAGCACTGCATCCCAGGGGTATTGATTACCTGCATGATCGTGATCGTACTTGTTTAAGTTATAATTTTGGATTGCATCATTGGCCGGATGCTCTGTTGATAAGGTGTTTACTTTATTGTTGAGAGTTTTAGCAGGCTTTATTCATTGATTGAAATATTCTTAATTTGACGTTTGGGGTATATGTAAACATCGGACCTTAACTCCCCTCCTTCTTAAGGAAGAACGCCCCGTTCTTCAGTTAGATCTGCTATTTTTTTCATAATATTGTTAAAACGGATTTCCTGTTGATTTTGCAATTGTATTTGATTTGGCGATCTCATCTTCAAATAATAGATGACGCATAAGGCTGTGGCTATAATGATGATCATTAATGTAAATGACGTAATGATAGGACTATTGACGGCTTCGTCTTGTAAAAATTCAATCAAATTTATGTTTTCAAATTTAAGTTCTTCGTTCAATGATTCGAAATAGTTTTCTATTTCATATTTATATGGTGTACGTTTTTAAATAATTTTGTATTTCGTATGTTGGATTCTCGTAAACTACTCCATCTATTGTTGTATAGTTTTTGAATGTAATTAGGTATACTCAATTTATTGTTGTGTTGTCGACCACATGTTCTCCGGATATTAAAATTGAACCATCTTTAATTACTTCTAAGTTAACATTTTATTTCTTTTATCTTATTGCATTTAGCTTTCTGATTATTTAACAAATTTGATAAACAAGTATTATTGGAAATTGTATGCTCGTTGATTTTTTTAAAATCAATGACGAGTCTCATTTTTGGAGAACCGTCTTCGTTTGTTCCTTTTTTAGAAACTACCCAAACTGGTGAGTTATAAGGGCTCTTTGATGGCTGAATTCTTCCATCTTTTAACATTCTTTGTAACTCTTTATTAATAAATGAATTAGCAGAAAGTGGATAAGGATACTGTTTACTCCATATAGGAGTTTCAACAGTTGTGCGTATTTCTGCTCTAACATCGGTTCTGAACGGTAAATTCAGATTAATATTTGAGTGTATTCGTACTACTCTTTCAACTACTTTATTTTGCAACCTTTTTATATCAACTTCATTTTCTTTTAGATCAATAATTTTATTTATTGAGTTATGTGGTATATATATTTTTTCTTTCTTATTTTTATATATTAATAATTCTTTTTCAAAATCTAGTTTAATCCCTGCATTTTTAATAAGATTACATCCTATTAATAAATCTGCTTCAAGATTTTCTATTTCGTAAAATCTAACATACCTATCAAAAATATAAACATCATAGAAGTAGTTTATAACGGTGGACCCATTTATTGTTCTTACTTTTTTCTTTATTGTCAGTTGCTGTCTGTTTTGTAGTGCGTTGGGCTTGCAATAGCAGCAAGTTGCACCTGTGTCAATTAGAATTTTTAATTTTCCCTGTGGAGTGCTCCTGAAAATGAAGGGCAATCCTGGGTCTCGTCTAAAAAACCTTCCTCATTAAGATTATTTACCCTTTCCATTTTTTGGGGGGTTTTTGCAAACTGTTATGTTCTCTTTTAAAGATTTGTCTTTGCGGATTATTGAACGTATTGTACATCGGTTTTTGCCATCGAGGCTGGTTGGCATTATTTTGGAAATTTTTATTCCCATGATTTTGATTAAAGTGATTTTGTCGAAATGGATTATTTTTAGCTCTTTCATAATTAAATCTATTGTGCTCATGATGAGTAATTGGCCGATGTGCCGAGCTTCCTAATTCCATAGGTTCTGGTTTCCTATTTTGACAACTATTTTGATTCCGTGGAGGAAATCTTAAATTATTTTGGTAATTGTTGGTTTCTCGTGTAGAGCGATTGAATTGTAGAGCAAAATTAGCTCTAAGGTTATTCGACTCAAGTTCTTGCGCTTTCGCTAAAGCACAAGGTAAATCTTCTGGAGAGAGAGAGAAAAGAATGTTCGACAAAGGAGCATTCAATCCTGTAATGAATACTCGGAGAGCATTCCTGCGATGAGTATCATTAAGTTCCCTAGTTAGGGCTGAGTCGGTACCATGCGACATAATTGTTTTATTGATTAAAAGTGTTAATTTCGTATTAAAAAGATTGTAATAGTCAATCAGAGTTGTATTAACTTGTCGTAATATACTTATAGTCCGGTCAATTTAGACATCCGAGGTTACATTAATTCCCAGCAAGCTGAAAATTGGTAGGATTGTTGGAAACGCCATCATAAATTAAATTTAAAAAGTCCTCATCCATCCGAGGTCTGGAAAAAAATTTACGGGGGGTCAAAGGTCACAAAAACTGGTTTTTCATGATTTTCAGCAAAACGGTAAGTCTCATCAAAAAATTTTCAATGCAAGAATTGTAGACCAGATTATTATATATAAAAAGTGTCATGACACTTTTTTTCCTAAGACCCACCGTTTCTTAGGTAAACGATTCAAAAAGTTGAAGTTGAGTTGTAATCGTCATAATCAGGCCTATTTTGAAAAAAAAACTCCAAACTGAAAAGTTCCTGAAATTTCATTCTTTTTTAAGCTTGAATTTCGTTCTTCAACGGTTAAGAATATGGGAAAGCAAAAAAAAAAATAGAATTTTTCGCCATTTTTCCGATTGGGGCCCTTCTCCCGAAACCATTTCCCTGGGAATTTTTGTTTATAATATGTCTGAATATATACAGAGTGTGCAATAGAGAATGGACAACCCTAAAACGGCTGATAGCTACACTTATGACTGTTCTAAAAACAGATAGAAAAAAGTTCTATCGCAACCAGTTCATAAAATATTGGCTTTTTTTCGTTCAGTGTATTTTAAATGAATGAATGAATTTTTTTTATTTCTATTTTTTTTTTCTCCTATTCAAAGGATACTTATGTATATGTTTTCCACTAATCACACAATATTTTCATACTTTTTATTTCTGAAATTTATATATTGTGGATTTCACTTCACTTCACTTCACAACTCAACATAAAACCATACTTTGCGTTTTCTGGTTATCTTTATGTGGTTATCCTGTCACGGTCGCCAATTTATTTATTTCTTACACATTATAAGTTTTAAAAAATATATTTATTTGAAATTAAACGAACAAGGGTTGCTTACGACTATCTTAGCACTCAACTTAAAACTCAACTTAAGACTAAAATACATTTATTCAATCAACTTATATCTAACTGTTTGATCGATATCCAGAAGGTGATGTCATCTTCTGGAGCACTGCATCCCAGGGGTATTGATTACCTGCATGATCGTGATCGTACTTGTTTAAGTTATAATTTTGGATTGCATCATTGGCCGGATGCTCTGTTGATAAGGTGTTTACTTTATTGTTGAGAGTTTTAGCAGGCTTTATTCATTGATTGAAATATTCTTAATTTGACGTTTGGGGTATATGTAAACATCGGACCTTAACTTATTATAAAATGAAGGTAGTGTTGTTACACATAACTCAGATGCTAAATTTGTTTAGTTTTACTAAAAAAAAAAACAAAATATTGTCATCAATTTAAATTTTCAGTACTTACCTCAAAAAGAGCTGAAGGGCAAACTCGATTTAAAATGAAACTTTTTTTTAACTGTTTTAACTGTTTTAACAAAAAAACGAAACATTTAACAGATTTCTAAAAAAAACAAAATAATTAATATCGTCTTATGCCTACTTTTCACGAGTCGATCTTAGCCGCACGATATGTGGTTCGACTAGGATTTTTCTATAGGGATTGTCACTTTCACACGAGTCGATAAGCTTCGCCGCACGGCAAAAATCGACGAAAAGTTTTCATTACATTTCTAATACATAACTAATGAAGTAATTACTAAAAAAAATGTGTCAAGAGATTTACTTAAAGTAGTTTTGGAAGCATCAGGATACAATTTTCGGCACTCACTGACTACTTGAAGTACATATTGTTTTTGTTCCTCATCTTTAGTTAACAGGTTATTAAAATTGGTTATTAATTTGACTCCTCTTTCTGCCATGTCATTTACGACCTTAAGTGATTGCACTTTTTTAAAGCCTTCTTTAAAATGCGGGTTTCCGGGCAAAAGATTTGGAGGTGCTTTGAGAAAACTTGTGTCTATTTTCAATCGGCTGAAAACACTTAAAATTGTTAAAACTTCTTTTAATATTAAAACAAAAACGCAACAGAATTAATACTCACATTTTATTTTAAGTTAATTTATTTTACATACAAAGTAAAATTAGCAAAAAGCGCGAGTTTATTTTAATAAAACTATTCAACTACCAACGAAACTACTCGTGAAGCTTAAACTTCATAAAAAAACAACAAATATGTATTTTACAACTGCATTTTATTTTTTTTTTCTATAAAAAAAAACACATAGCAGGTTCAACCCCCAATGGGTGCCCTTTTTGTTTTTTTAGTCAATTTTACTCTGTGCCTCTATTGTTGATAAAATTATTATATATTATTATTGTTGATAAAATTATTATATATTGTACGAGAAGCATTTCGATTAGATACCTTTCTATAACATAGAAAGTTTCATTTTAAATCGAGTTTGCACTTCAGCTCTTTTTGAGGTAAGTACTGAAAATTTCAATTGATGACAATATTTTTTTTTATTAGTAAAACTAAACAAGTGTAGCATCTGAGTTATGTGTAACAACACTACCTTTAATTTAATATATAAAAAAATAACCCCCTCTGTTTGGAAGCTAGAGCTAATTTTCTGCGAAAAACAGTGAAAAAACAGAGATTTTTGATACTTTGAGCGAGTGGCGGCACCATTTAGACTTATCCAATCGAAATTTTGGCTATCTAAAAATCTGCAAAGGCGGAACATTTTATGGGGTTCCCCCGAAAAAAAACTCTAATGCATATATACCGTGATTTAAAAAGGATTCATTCCAGAATTAATACTTTCGAAGATAATATTGTCTCTTATATCAAGAAAACCCGAAAATAGATCGAGAAAGGATGGCCATTCCTTGTTATCACATGAAAACCTTGGAATAACTGGCAAATTAATTTGATTGCAAAACATTCGTATTATATCGTATCGCCTCAGTCAATCTCGCATAAGGCTCAAAATATTGTTTTCACATATTCCGAAATCAAAATCGAACTCTTTTTATTTTACCGATTCAAATCTCAAATTATAGTTATAAACTGATGAAAATTTGAAAAGAAATAAATGAGTATTGTTCAATTTTTAAATAACACGTTTAATATAAATCTAAACTAAATTTTTGGATCTTAAGAGAAAAATATTTTTTTTTTTTTTTTGGAAAAATCAATTCTAGAAAATCAGGTTTGTACGCCAAATTAGTTGAAGAACCTTTCCACTTAGATGCGCCACTCTAAACGCAGCCTTCTTTTACTGCGCAATCACTGTGGGATGGAGTCAAAAATGTTCAGGGTCGGAGCATTGGTATTCATGCACTCCGAATAATCTTGCTATCGCAATCCATTCATAGTGTTATGGAAATTATTAAAAATAAAAAAATCGAATTTTCGACACACGGGTGCGAATTTGGCAGGACAAAAATAATAAAATTACGATTTTTCAAAAAAAATTGTCACAAAAAAGTATCTTCATGCCTAAGGTTGAAAATTTATTTTTTTGGAATTGTGAACTCAATATCCGATTTTCTCGGGAAATTCTACATCAATTTCAAATATGATTCTCTATAAAATATTGAGACCGAAAAAAGTTCTAGCGACATGAAAAAGTATAAACCAAAGATTTCAGAGTCGTCGGTAAGTTTAACATTATTTTTATAATTTTCCTTAATCTACTTTGTGGGAAAAATATCATTCAAGAAATTTTGGACCTGCAGATCTTTGGCTACGCTTAAATTATAACGATCTTTAAAATACGCCAATGAGCCGTTCTGGTTTTGAAAAACAAGTTATTCTGAATTACCAGATGTATTGAGACGTTTCCTTTACCGTCCCAATACGCATTCGACGTATTTTTTTTTTTTGGAAATTCGAGATGTTTGATTTTATTTGAATTGAAAACCAAAACGCCTCGGTGTGTGAAACTGCTTTCTTAGCGTGCTTCTTTAAGTCTTTTAAAGACATTTTTATTAGAAGTATTTAGTCTTGTATTCTCTACTACTTTGAGACTACTAATCATCGGATTTTTCTAAACTTTTTTGAGAATTGGACGATCATAAAATTGATTTGTTTTTCGTTTTCTCCCAAGACCGACCTTATAACCAGTTATACTTAATTTTTTAAACTTCTTATGAATGTATTTTAATGCAGCTTGATTTATTTAATGCTCTTTAATGATTTTTCTTTTCGATTAACCAAAATTTTTATTTTCAAGCTCGAGTTTTCTCACTTAAAATGAAATTTTTGTCACTGCGCGCAAAAAAGCAAAAAAGACTATAATGGACCCTATTAAGAACTTAAATTGTTTTCTTTCTCGTTTCAAGCATTTTAGACATTATTTCGACAGGAGCGTTTAAGGATAGTAATAGACTTTCTTAGTCACTACTTAAGAATAGTTTATTGGTGAATCGGTGAGCGAGAACAGCATAAATGTGAAAGTTCGGATAGTGCGTACTTTATTTTGTCCAGTATAATTGTACACATATCCTAACAATATGCCAAAAAAAATCAATCTTGTGCAATTGTTGCTCACATTTTTCCAAAAAGTTTTGTTTAAAAGAACTGTCAATTCAGGCAGTTGATTAAAGTTTAAGAATCGTATAAACCCTTCGTAGAGAAACCTCGCTGGCTGAGAATTATAGGATTGTATGTCAACTCACTTTAGTTTTGAGAAAATCGATCTCAAAGTTTTTTAAGGCTGGTTTTTGGATAAAATAGTTACATAGCAGTAAAGTATTGATGCAATCTTTTAAAGGACCGTAAAAAAATCATAAAACCATGAAAAAAACATTAATTTCATCACAAAAAAGGATTCTATGAGCATTTTTGAAAAATGACATAGAACCTTTTTATGAAAATGTTTGTAAAACAATTTGAAAAAAGTTCTATGTTCAACATAGAACCTTATACATAGTTCTATGTATTAAATCAATTGGACTTTTGCATGGTTTTTTGCATTGTTTTTTGCCAAAAAGACAGTGGTCTTAAAACAATCATCTGCAGTGCAAAATGTATGCCAAACAAAATTTAAAGTTTGTTTGATATTTTAATTTTAATAATAATGCAATTAAAATTAATGAAAAATCATTTCAATTATAGCAGGTATCAACACTTAAATTTTCTTAAGAAGAAAATTCTTGTTAAAATGAAGTTCACTTTGATTTAAAAAAAAAATTAAACTTTTACTTATAAATAAATAAATAATTGAAATCAATCAGACCTATGATGGTAGCCGATCGGAAAAATATCCGATCGGAGAAAAGTTCCGATCGGAAGATTTTTGTATTCACGGTACCCGAATTTGAGGAGAGAAATTATTCCAATTTTTTTGGTTTTTATATTTTTCGGATAATTTTTCACGTTTAATTTTCTATCGGGAAGAATCGGAAAGAAAAAGCATAAAGCACAACGCGTCTCAAATATTTTGACAGTTCACTGCATAGCATCGCATGTATTTTAAATTTTCAACGCACCTAAGATTTTTTTTCGTACATCTGTCCGATTTTACTGTCGGAAGGGTTAAAATCATATGAAAATTGAAAAATTCGTACAAATCGGATAAAATTTTCTTCCGATCGGCTTCCATCATAGGGCTGAATTATTTCAAAAACTATTGGTTATATTATATTGATTTAAAAATAAGAATCAAATGTACAATTTTGCCTTTCGGAAATGGTATCATTTATTACTGTAAGTGTTGCCGTTGTTTTTTAATAATTTTTTTTTTATTTTGATACATTTTTTTTAGAAAAATGCCCCTCCCACCTAAACGGGGAGAGATAGACCCTCCTCTCAAAGAAAAAAATGCTTGTATTGAGCTCCTCTACAAAAACCCGTTATCAAATCCTGGCGCCCAAGTTATCCTACTACGTGCCGAAACAACATTTTTGTTCTATACCTAAAAGTTCGAATTTCTGTATCTGGGTTGAAATTGAAAAATTTTTTTTTCTAAGCCAATTTTGAAGTGATTTTCATAAAAAATACCTCGATTAATTGGGAAATAAATATAGTTTTACAATATATTTTTTAAATAGCATGTTGTTTTGAAAACATATACTTTAAATTTTTGAACTTTGACAGCTTATAAATTCTAAGTGGTTTAACCGAGTTACATGTTTTATACATTGTTAAAACGCTATATTTATCTTCTATCAGAAACTGTAAAAAAATCGAAAATGGGTAAAAAATTGTCGAAGCTAGAATTTTTTCAATGGGTGAAGGTCCAAAAAACCGGTTTTTGCCCGTAACTCCAGATTTTGGGGGTGTTAGGGGATTTTCAAATACCGTTTGTATTTAGTGCGACTAGTTCTACAAAACCTGATAGGTCTCCGCCCGCGTATATTTTGAGTGTTACACCGTGTAATTTCACTTTTTTTGGGAAGTTAGTTCTCGCTGAATGTGAGAACAACAATTTTTTTTTGGAACGAAATTCACTTTTGGGTGAAGTGGGAGGTGGAAAATAATTTTTCATTTTAATACTGTATCTTATTAGATGAGGTGTCTTTGGCACATTTTTTTTACAAAAGTCTGCACTGAAAAATAAAAATGGGAAATCGCGGGTCTTCACAAAGTTTTTGCACTCTTTTTTTCTAGTACAAACTTTTAATTTAAATTCGCGAGAATTTTTAATTTTCACACCTCAAAATTGATCCTCACGTGGGCAAAATTTTTTTCCGCTTCGCATTAAAATTCGGGTTAGAAAAATTCGCATTTGAACATTGGAATTAAATTGAATCTACTTATGTTACTACGAGTAAGTATACTCAATTTTATTTGTTTTGAATTTCCTAAATGTATTCTTGATTTTACTTATTTGTTAAAGTAAATCGATAGTTTTGTGAAGTATCGATATACTCGATATTTTTTTTTGTTATCGATGCTATCGATAGACTGTCGAAGTTTAACCAACACTAAATTAACAGTTAAATTAATTTTTAATAGAAAACATGCGATATATTTGTGCAAAAGAGAACAAAAACAGCGAAAAAACGATAAACAATTTCGATTTTTTTTTCAATTTTTTCAAAAGAAAATCACTAAACTTTCTATCAAAATTGTTCAAAATTGTTTATAATGTCTTTCTACTGGTAGCAATAACGTTTGAGCAGAATAATAAGCAATAAAAAAAACTGTTTTTGGTTGAAAAATGACTAAAAACAGTGGAAAATTCTCAAAATAATTGAAAAAACTTTCAAAAAAAATTTTGTTCGAAGTCGTACCGACAAATCGAAAAAGTAATGACGCCAATCGATTTCTCGGGTCCGAAAAATATTTTTCAAAAAACTTGCACAGTGTAATCCACAATAAAGAAAAACAATAGCAGGTAGGTATATCTCCTTCTATATGTATAATGTTATATGTATATAATTTTGTTCATGAAAAAAAAAGCAACAATAAAGATCTTGGCACATATTTCTCTCTCCTTCGCTCTACGGGTTGGGTGTAAGTTATCATGACAGAAGATATCATGGGACAACATATCGCACCCAGCTTATCATAAGGTTTGATTGCAACAAAATATTCATTTTGAGCTCATTCTAAAAAAAGAGGAGGAGACTTTCAAGAAAAGACTCTTTTTGGTGGTTGTTTTTCTTTATTTTTATGTCGTTTTCTATTGACTTTTGAGATTTTTGTGTAAAATTCTCAGATTTTCCACTGCAAATAGAATATGAAATCTAGTTTTGTAATTGTGTGTGAAATCTGTGCGTATAAAAAAAATAAAACAACAACAAATGTTCAGACAAATGTCAAGCAGAGGAGTGTGTGTGAAAGTGGGTGTGTTTGTATGCGTGAATCTTGATAAAAATCCAGAATCAGATTCTTGAATCTCAGATTCATTTTTTTGTCATTTTTTTGAATCTCAAGACGCAAATAGATCATGAAATCTGAGATTTGTCCACTATTTCCCCTCTTCACCCCCCTTTCAGCTGTCAAATTCACAAATCTCATTCTGAGATTCGTCAATAGAAAACGACATTAGTTTTTTTTTTAGACGGAATTTTGCGTTGATTGATATGTGCGAAAGGTGTTTGGTTTTTTGTAATTTTTTGGGTGTTTTTTTTATGGAAAGAATGAGAAGTAGGTAGGGAAAGAGTTTTTTTATCTTCTATATATACCCCGTTTGTATGACCGATTTAAAGATCGAATTGAAACTGAATCGAAATTTCGATCCAGGTATATGGAAGTACCAGATCGAGGAATCGAATTGAAATAGAATCGAAAACACAATTTTTCTTTTAAATATATTTGCAGTAAAATAGAAAAATCTAACCAAAAACAAAGTGCAAGTAAAACTAGATATCATAATACATACATACAGTAAAATTTGCAAATAAGAAGACAATCACACACAATTTCCACCATAAATTATATCTCGAGTATTCAATTCGTTTGGTATATATGCATATTTTCGATTCGATTCAGCTCCCCGAGTCGGATCGGATCGACAAATCCGGATTCAATTCGATTCAGGTATATATAGACCCTGAATCCTGATTCAATTCGGATTCAAATCGCCATACAAACGGGGTAATAGACTATATAGAGCGAGAGAGGGAAATTTGCTTTGTAGATACGTGGTTCAGACAGAAACGGGACGATATGTGTATAAGTAGGGATATTAGGGTGGGTCAAAAAAATCGAAATTCTTTTTTTTGAATTGGTACTCCGAAAAATCGATTGCTAGACCCCTCTAGAATATACACACCAAATATGAGCTCTTTATATTAATGGAAAGGTCCTCCGCTTTGCAATTTTCCATTTTTAAGGCTTGGCCACACCGGAGGGTACGCGGTAGTGGTACGGGTAGCGGCAACGATATTTGTATTAAAAAAATTCCACACCCGAACGTTGATGTGTCAGTTTGGATTTTTTTCCATACAAATACCCGTACCGTTACCTGTACCTCTACCGCGTACCCTCCGGTGTGGCCAAGCCTTTACATCAAGCTTCTACTAAAAAAAAAATAATTTTTTTATTAATTGACTTTTTCGCAAATTTCTTTTCATATTCTTGTAGGAAATTGAACGCTCTACAAAAAAGGCCTTATACACTTTTTTCGTTTATCTAACCGTTGAATAGATATTTGAGGTCCAAAAATCGAGAAAATCTTTAAAAATTCGTTTTTTGTTCTTAATTTTGTAACAAATTGAAAAATTATAATGATCAAACGCGCAAGACATATTCTTGTTGAAAATTGATTGCTCCACAAAAAAGGTCTTATTAACGTTTTTCATTAATCTAACCATTCTAAAGATATTCGAGGTCAAAGTTAAAAAAAAATATAAAAACATTTTATATTTTTAAAAAATTTCTAATTCAATGAAACTTCATTATTTTCAAATTAGCAAGATATATTCTTGTAGGGGCTTAAACGTTCTACAAAAAATTCCTTGGAATGAAATTGATTGCATTAACCGTTTAGAAGATATTCGTATCCAAATCGCAATGCATACGGGTCATAAGAAAACTATTGAAATCAGTGAGCATTGGTTTGGATACGAATATCTTCTAAACGGTTAAAGCAATCAATTTGATTCCAAGTAATAGAACGTTTAAGCCCCTACAAGAATATATCTTGTTAATTTGAAAATAATGAATGTTCAGGGAATTAGAAAATTTTTAAAAGTAAAAAATGTTTTTATAATTTTTTTTTAAGTATCTCGAATATCTTTAGAATGGTTAGATTAATAAAAAAGTTATTACGACCTTTTTTGTGGAACAATCTATTTCCTAAAAGAATATGTTTTGCGCGTTTGATTATTATAATTTTTCAATTTGTTACAAAATTAAGAACAAAAAACGAATTTTTAAAGATTTTCTCGATTTTTGGACCTCAAATATCTATTCAACGGTTAGATAAACGAAAAAAGTGTATAAGGCCTTTTTTGTAGAGCGTTCAATTTCCTACAAGAATATGAAAAGAAATTTGCTAAAAAGTCAATTAATAAAAAAATTATTTTTTTTAGTAGAAGCTTGATGTAAAAATGGAAAATTGCAAAGGGGAGGACCTTTCCATTAATATATAGAGCTCATATTTGGTGTGTATATTCTAGAGGTGTCTAGCAATCGATTTTTCGGAGTACCAAATCAAAAAAATTTCGATTTTTTTGACCCACCCTAAGGGATATACTGATTTTTTTGCATTGTTTTCCTTTCTATGTGGGTTATTGCAAATATTTTTTTATGATTTTGGGGTGTGTGGTTTAGAAAAAAATCAGTCGAGACGTATGGTGTGGTGTCTATTGTGTATAAGTTATGTAAATTTTAGTTAATAGAACTAAAAAAAAAATAATTTTTAATTTTTATTGCTCCACAATGTGAGCTCTTTATTAGAAAACGTAAAACTTAACTTTACATTATTTGTTTGATTGAAAGAAACCTAATTTATTATTTGTGTTTTGCTGATGATGTTGCTGATGTTGTATTCCAGGAATTCCACCTGTGGGAACACTCGCTGCAGTCTGGTCACTAGCTGCAACTTGACCCGCTCGTGTTGTCTGGGATCGACAACATATTGGATGAACTTAGTTGTGTCGCGCGTGTTGTTGGTTACGACAACTTATACTGTGATAACTCCTTCCTTCTTAAATTCGACTATCCTCAGTCGATAAGTAGAGTACTGGTATTTTTTTTAGTCAATATGATCTTTCTTTGGTTCCTCTTTGATTTGTATGACTTTCTTGGTTGGAGTGATTATTTTGACGATTATTGCTAGTATGGAAAGTATTAGGATGGTCGAAAGGCTATAGTTGGCGATATTATGTATGTTTGCATCGCTTTGGATTTTCTTTAGATGCTTCGTGTTGTTGATGTGCAGTTCTCTGAGTATTTCCATTGTGAGAATCTCCTTGTAGGTTTTTGTCAAAAAATTCTCATGTAAGATTGCAGGTAATGGCTTTCCTGCTGGAGTCTCTTTGGATAGGCTATAACTATTGATATGTTGCTGTATTGTACAATTAAGGAGCCAGTCAGATTTACTTTCTTATTTTCCACTAGAATAGAGCCCTTGAATTGGTTATGTTGATTGTTGATTTCATCGCAGTTTAATTGTTTACTTTCAATTAGGTTTCTTGTACAATTGTCGTTTTCTTAATTTATAATTTCGTTTCTTTTACAGATAGTTAGATTGTTACAAGTATTGCATTTACTTTTTACACCATATATTTTATTATTACAATTTAATATGTTCTCATAATCTATTTTAATTACATTTTTATTTTGTTTTATCGGTTTGATAAGAATTTTTTTACAAATCTCTGTTCTGGGAATAGTTATTATATAAAGTAAATTTGTATTATTGGAGGCTATTTTTACATTCGAAAATTCTAGTGCCTCATCTAAGTTAATGAATGGTATATTTTGCTTATTAAATTTTTCTTTAACAATTTCGATTTCGGAATTTGATAAAATAAATGAATTTATTATGTTATTTTGTGCCCAAAGTAGAGCGTATTCTATATTGATTATTTTTTCTTTTATGATTTGTACTTTGAACTTAACGTCTAACAGAAATTCGTTTTTTTGGATTGCATTAAGTTTTGCAATTGCTACTAAATTGTTTGTTATATTGCTTATTTTATTTATTTATTTTTTTTTTTTTTTTTGTTAATACATTATTAATAATAATTTGTTTCTCATTATTTTGTAATAATTTTTGTGTGTGTGCTTTAATGATTCGGAAATCTTCATGGTCCGGAGTACCGGCCAACCATTTCCATGCACTTCCTAAGAAGTTCATTGATCTGGGATTTCTATTGGGTTTTAAATTATTTAGGGATTTGAATACTTCGGATATTTGGTGGGATAGGTAGAGAAGACTGGGATCGGTTTTATTGACTTGGCGGTCTATGTCGGCATGGATATTCGTATTGGCCTAGGTCGATGACGTGGATAATTCTTAACGTGCCGATTTGTAATTTTGCTGGGCCCATGTTCGTGGATACAATTTTTGAAATGGAGAAATCCAAAATTTGTATCTCGCTCAACACACCGCAAAGGAATAATCTGAAAAAGTTATTTCCTAATGTTATTTTTATGGACTATTTTGCCTGAATTTGTTAGAACTGTGGTTGATTTGTCCTGTTAACAATTTCTTTTCTAAATCTGGGGGTTAATTTTGTTCCTAGCCTTTTATTAGTTTTGATATAAATGGTTTCACCAGGTGAATATGTTTTTAATTCTTGCCTTGATTTATTATGCGGTTCCAAATCTTTACTCTGCTTTAATCGCAGGTTTTCAATGTTTTCATGTCTTACTGATTCGAATTGCTTCGGATCTGTTGTAACAGTCCTACCGAAGAATACTTCGGTTGGTCTTTTATTTGTAACAGAATGAATAGAGTAATTATATTCGTATACAGAGCAATCAAGAAGTTGATCAAATGGCATTCGAGGTCGTTCAGCTTTTAAACAACGCATTATCTCAGAAAGTGTCGAATGGAATCTTTCTATTTGACCGTTTACCGAACTGCTGTAAGGAGGGGTAATATAAATTTGGATTCCTAACTGATCTTGAAGCATGAAGGAAATTGTTGCTGAATTGAATGATTTTTCGTTGTCGAAAATTATTTTTTTCGGTACTCCGAAGTAAAATATGAGTTGCCTTAAAGGTTCAATTATATCGAATATAGCTTTTGATTTAATAATTTTTACTTGTGCATATTTTAAAAATTTGTCTATTGCAGTGAGTATCTGTTTTGAATCTGTTGAGTAAATGTCAATATGAACTATAAAGCCTGGAAATTGTTGAATTGGGGTTTCGTAGATTTTTGGTTTATTAGGATGTCGTTCATATTTT
Organism: Episyrphus balteatus; assembly: GCF_945859705.1. NCBI lineage: Eukaryota > Metazoa > Arthropoda > Insecta > Diptera > Syrphidae > Episyrphus > Episyrphus balteatus. Next base: position 60,794,718 of record NC_079134.1, on the reverse strand, counting down.
TGTTCCTTGCATATTCTACACTGTTTAGTAATTTCGGAAATTCGAGCGTTCATTTTTGGGAAATAATATTTGAAAAGGAGTTGAATTTTGTTTTCTTTAGCGTTCCTATGGGCTCTATTGTGTTCTTTTAAGATTTCTTCATTCTGATCGATTACATTTGTGAGGTCGGTAACTTGTGTTTGAGTGAAACGAATTCTAAAAGTTTGATAGTGAAGCGGATACATTTCTTGAACTCTTCCCATAATTGATTCGTTGGTATAAAGACCATTGATAACACTTGGGTTTAAAACTCTTTTAAATATTGAGATTAACTGGTCTATGGTATAATCTGGTTGTGTCAATATATGTCTATGGTAGGTTGGGAAAGGGATTTTAAATTCGTATTTTGTTCCTTTGCCAATGAGAAGAAAGATTTGATTTTTAAAAACGTTAATTGGGCTTTCAACACTTGGGATTAAATTATGTGACGAGCTTTGGTCACTATGTTGAGATGCGGTAAGTGAGAATACTTCGGAGTTTTGTGGAGCACGAGATAGTGCAACTGCGACTACGTTGCTTTTCCCTGGTTTGTATATAATTTTGTGGTCGTATTCTTCAAGGATTTCTTTCCAGCGATTAATTTTCGAATTGTTATTCTTTTTGCTCATAGCGTATGTAAGGGGCTGGTGGTCTGTATAAATTTTAACATGAGCTGTTCCGTATAAATAATTCCTGAACCTGTCCAATGCCCAAATGATGGCAAGCATTTCTTTTTCGTTGACAGCATAATGTTCTTCTGTCTTGTCCAATGACCTTGAAATGAACATTATTGGCCTGTCATCTTGCGAGAGAACTACACCGATTGCGTACTCTGATGCATCGGTTGTGAGTTCGAAACTTTTTTTAAAGCCGGGGTAGGCAAGGATTACATCTTTAGAAGTAAGGGGTTTGGTAGTAACCGTGGGCGAAGGCAGTCGCAGCTCTTAGAGCTAGTAAAAGTTTAACGTAAAGTTATATTATCCGGACGAGTTACTTATGGGTCTGTGGGATTGCCCCAACCCATTCGTATGTCCAGCAAACACGTGTGACTTATAAGTCAACACCAGCAATAGATAATTAGCCACAGCTAATTAATTCAAATAGTGGGGGAGATCCGGACGAGTCACTTACGGGTCTGCGGGATGCCCCAACCCGTTCGTGTGTCCTGCAAAGAACGTGCGACTATGAAGTCGACATAAATCAACAACAGCAACAGCAATTAACCACAGCTAATAATAATACAAAAAGTGACTAGGATGGATATTTACATCGCCATAAACCATCAAGAAACCTAGTATGTACAAAAAGCTAAACTGTGCTAACAGTACAACATAACACACCACAACAGTAAATAGCGGCATTTCATCGAACGCTATATATATCCATACAAGTAAGCGGTATGAATCATAACGGCGCATCGAAACACCTGATGCTGTACCTGAAACCAATATACACAAACCAACGTCGTTGCAACGTAAAGAATCTTCTTCAATGACAAGTGTCTTATCAGTGTAAATCATTTTGTTTTGTTTTAAAGAAAAATCAAAAATAATATGCATGCATTCAATGTAACTTCCATTTATGTTTTTTTTCATTTGCCTATCAATATATAAATATTATTTTGTCTAAATGATACATGAAAAAAAAAATCTGTTTGTGTGCAATAATCGTAAATGTATGCCTATCTAATATACATGAAATTATAAATCGTATAGAGCGTTCTCGCTCTAAAAGTCTATTAAATTTGTCTCGTCACATTTTACAAGAAAAAGTAATGTACAGAGCTCTCGCTCTTATATACAATAAAAAGAATATTTATATATATCTGTAAATCTTTAACCATAGGCATTTTAGTATAGTTTTTTTTTATTATTTAGTTTTAAGTTTTTGTATATATGTAAATTTATAACGTTGCAACCATAAGCCAACAATGTAACAGATAACGACAAAACGTCACAGCAAAAGCATACACAACCCTCTGTCATGAGCAAGAGTAGGTAAAACATTTTACTGACAGCCATGAGGCAAACATTGTATTTTATTGCAAACTAATAGAAAGAGCAGGCCATACATTATAGCCGCCAGTTTAACTAATAAAAGTTGAGAAAGAATTGTTATTTTAGACTAAGACAGCAAATGTAACCTAAAAGACTCAATAAAAAAATTCAATTCAATTCAATTCTTTAGAAGTAAGGGATTTTCTAAGTTTGTTAAAAGCTTCTATTGCTTCGGTGGATAGTGAAATTAAAACTTTGCTCGATTTAAATTTTGAAATGTGGCCTTCTTTGCCGCGTAGCATACTCGTTAATGGTTTTGCTAATTTAGCATAATCATGAATGAACCGTCTGTAATATCCAGCCAATCCTAAGAATGATCGTAATTCTTTTATGTTTCTTGGAATTGGGATATTTGCTATTGCTTGAACTTTAGAAGGGTTTGTCGTTAGACCTTTTGACGATACAATAAAGCCCAAAAATTCTACTTCTTCTTTGAAGAAGTGGCATTTGTCTAGTCGTACCTTCATGTTTGCTTCGCATAGTGTGTGCAGTACTTTTTCTATGTGTTTTGGCTAAATATTATTATGTCATCAATGTAGACATAACATATTTTACCGATGTAAGCGCGCAGAATGTCGTCAACTGCGCGTTGGAAAATGGATGGCGCATTCTTAAGTCCGAAGGGAAGTCGGGTGAATTTGTATTTGCCTCCGTATCGGAGCGTTTTAGGGGAATTTGGTGGAAACCACTTTTTAAATCGAGAACTGAAAAATATTTGCTTTGACCTAAATGGGATAATATTTCGTTAATTTCTGGGATGGGGTAACGATCACAGATAGTGACCTCGTTTAATTTTCTGTAATCAATTACAAGTCTGAAGTTCTTCTTTCCTGATGAGTCGGGTTTTTTTGGTACAATCCACACAGGTGAATTGTATGGGGATCGAGAAGGTTTAATTATATTGTTTTCCAAAAGCTCATTTATTTGTTTTTCCACTTCATCTTTTAATGAGGCGGGATAAGGATAATATTTTGAATATACTGGGGAATCTGTGTTGGTGCGTATTTCTTTTATGACTCTTGTTGTGTATGTAAGTTTTTCATTTGGATTAGCGAATAGAGGTTTGAATTTTTGAGAGATAGTAGCTATAGTTTTTTTCTGGGATTCCGACATATGTATGGTCGATTTTGATACCTATGGGGTTTACGTATTGTGACTTTAGTTGTTTAATTCGAATTTTAGTTTTGCCTAAGATTGACATAAAATCATCCTTTGTATGAATAACTGCATGTACATTTTTAAGACTATCATTTCCCAAGATCCCATGAAAAGATTTAAGATTGGGAGAAGGTAGAATTTCAGTTTGACGTCATTTAGATTAGATAGATTAACGAATGTATGTTTCGTTATTTCAATGTTACCTGCAATTGATTTTGCCAAAAATGTTTGTTCGTTTGGAAGAGGTTTCTCTACCAAACATGGTTGAATATAATTTTTACTCGAGCCAGTATCAATTAGAAAATTTAATAGTTGTCCACTCTTCGTTCTGCATTGAAAATATGGCAGCGAAGAGTCATTTAACCTAAAAAATGAATGTCACATTCATCGGCTTCGGGCTCCTGTTCTTCAATCTGTTCCTGCATATAATTATAAAGATCGGGATCGTTTTCTGCTTCTTGTACGTTTGGTTGTTGGTAGAAGGCATAAGCATCGTTAGGAGAGATATATCCTGTTGGCTGCAGGGTGAAATCTGGAGGTATATTTGTAGACGATGGAACTGGATTTTCAGAGTTTATATGAAAACTCCTTTGGATTTTTTGAGGTATTTTGAACTGAACGGTTGGGGACGGTTCTGGTAGCTTACGGCACCAGAGTGGATAGTTGATGTCTCCATTGGTTCCGGTTTGTGTTGGGGTTTGGGTGGACGTGGAGGAGCAAAATTGGGAAAATTATAGTTAGGCTGCGGTTGTGTATAGTTAGGGTAATTAGGATTGGGGTAGTTATAATTAGAGTAGTTGGGATAATTTCTTTGCTTATTTTGGTAAGCAAGATTAGGGATACTGTTGTTAGGTTGTGGCAAGTAGATCGTTTTCTGCTTCTTGTACGTTTGGTTGTTGGTAGAAGGCATAAGCATCGTTAGGAGAGATATATCCTGTTGGCTGCAGGGTGAAATCTGGAGGTATATTTGTAGATGATGGAACTGGATTTTCAGAGTTTATATGAAAACTCCTTTGGATTTTTTGAGGTATCATATTTTGAACTGAACGGTTGGGGACGGTTCTGGTAGCTTACGGCACCAGAGTGGATAGTTGATGTCTCCATTGGTTCCGGTTTGTGTTGGGGTTTGGGTGGACGTGGAGGAGCAAAATTGGGAAAATTATAGTTAGGCTGCGGTTGTGTATAGTTAGGGTAATTAGGATTGGGGTAGTTATAATTAGAGTAGTTGGGATAATTTCTTTGCTTATTTTGGTAAGCAAGATTAGGGATACTGTTGTTAGGTTGTGGCAAGTAGGCAATTTCTGGATAGAAAGTATTTTGTTGTGGTGTTCTCCTATTTTGGTGGAAAATGTTGATTGTTGTCGTCTATTTTGGAATCTTTGATAGTTTCCTAAATTTTGCTAATTTTGATGGTTGCTCGCATATTGGGAGCGAAATTTTTGATTTTCTAGTTTTTGGCATAAGTTTAAGGCTTCCGGGAGGTCCGATGGCTCTTTCATGCCTAGGAGTTTTGGAAGATCTCCGTTTAGGCCTCTAATGAAAGTATTCAATGCCTTGTCCCTGTAGTTGCTAGTCAACAGTGAGATGGCCTCTTGACCAACGTCCATGCAGGGAATCTTATTTAGGAGGAGTGACAAGTGTTTAAATACAGATTGCTAGAACTCTTGCACTGAAGAATATCCTTGAAAAAGAGATGTCATTTAGTACTCTAAAGTACCTAAATCTCTTTTATCCGCATAGTGTAGGGTTAGACATTTGGAGATTGCTCTCCAGTCTAGTGGAGTATTATACTACTCCAATACGGCGTCTGCATCACCAATAATTTTATTAAGAATTATACTCAAAATACCGTAGATCTTTGATGTACCTTGGAGAGGTTCATACATTTTTAAGATACGTTCTACACTTTTACGCCTGGAGCTGAATTCTCCTGACTTGCCTGAAAAATCCCGCAAGGATCTCACGACATCGGGTATCTTATCGAGTTCTTCCAAATTGTTCAATAATTCGGGGCGAATGGCTTGGTCCCGTGTAGGGATAGCATCAAAGTCTGGCCTAACTATTGAATTAACTACTTCAGCGATAATATTTATTAATTCCGGAGAAGCGATCAAGGCAGGTTGAATAGGTGGTGGTGGTCGATTCCCTTGTGGTTGTGGATTTGGAGGGGGAATATTCAAATTAGGGGGGTTAATAGGTGGGGGAACTAAATTATTGTTTTGGTTTGCCATGTTGCACTTTTTATGTTTATTTTTCTTAAAATTATTTATTCTTGATTTAAATTTTTCTTCACTTGTGAAGATAATATTTTTACGCTATTATGCTTATTATTATCATATTCCTTATGTCCTGGGCGGCTGGTAAATGATGGGTTGGGTGCAAGTTATCATGGCAGAAGATATCATGGGACAACATATCGCACGCAACTTATCATGGGACATCTGATCATAAGGTTCGATTGCAACAAAATATTCATTTTGAGTTCATTTTAAAAAAAGAGGAGGAGCCTTTCAAGAAAAGACTCTTGTTGGTGGTTGTTTTTCTTTATTTGTTTTTTATTTTTGAGGTTTAATTTTTTTAGACGGAATTTTGCGTTGATTGATATGTGCGAAAGGTGTTTGGTTTTTTGCAATTTTTGTGTGTGTTTTTTATGAAAGGAATGAGAAGTAGGTAGGGACATAGTTTTTTTTATCTTCTATATAGGATGTGATTATGTACCTTACGGCTTTTTTATGAAAGACGAAAAGACGTGTATTAAGTATAACTATATAGAGCGAGGGAGAAAAAAATGTGTCAAGATCTTTATTCTTGCTTTTTTTGGCATTTACGTAGTTAATGCTCTTGTTTAATGATTCAATTGATAAATAAATTGATAAAAGTTCAAATTAAATATTAAAAAATTAATCATTTTATAAAAGTTTTAGTGAATCGAAACTTAAGCATTTAAGTTCAACATAAATCTTTCTGTGACAGTTTAGGCAGAGGAAAAAGTAGAGAATAAGAGTTTATGTTCAACATAAATTATTTAAGTTACGATTCAGCAAATGACCCTTAATCGTTAAGAATGATGATAGGTATTTGGCATCCGTAATAGGGTTAGGGTTATTTGGTAGGTACCTATACTAGTTTTTTAATTGGTTGATGAGGTTAGGTTAGGTTAGGTAGCAGTGGTTGTCAGGCAAGTTACCCGACACACTTAGACTCTTATGGATCCATTGTGATACCACAAAAGACTAGCAAGTTGGAACTCACTAGCGGAACCACTCGGAGCTTCTTATGAATGAAGATAGACTTTTAACGTCCGTTTTCACTAGATCGCTAGTGTCCTCGTAGAAGAATTCTCCTAGATGGAGTTTTCTTCTACTGGAGAGAGCAGGGCATGTGCACAGATGATGTTGAACAGTTTCCTCTTCTTCTTCTTCCATGCAACTTCTGCAGAAATCGTTAGAGAACACGCCCATTCTTTTTGCGTGTCTACCTATTAGACAGTGTCCTGTAAGAACACCTATGGTGGAGCCAATATGCATTCTGTTTAAATTCAACAAACCCTTTGAACGTTTCAAGTCTATACAAGGCAATATTTGTTTAGTAGCTATGCAAGTATTGCTCTGAGTCCATCTGAGGTTGGTTTTCTTTAAAGCGTCCTGCTTTAGCATAAGTTTACATGCAGCGATAGGTGTTCCTATATTGTTACTTTCTGGTTGTAGAGGAGTGATTGTTCCTTGTTTGGCAAGTTCGTCTGCCCTGCAATTGCCTGGAATGTCACTATGTCCCGGCACCCATACGAGGTGAATGTTAAACTGTTCAGACATCTCCCTTAGAGATGTTTGAAAGTCGAGGACCTTGATTGAATTTATAGTGACAGAGGCAAGAGATTTAATAGCTGCTTGGCTGTCCGAGAAGATCTGAATATCCGTGTTGGATATTACGTTTTCTCTGAGCCAAGAGAGAACCTCCTTAATCGCCAGAATTTCTGTTTGGAACACGCTACATTGATCTGGTAGGCGGAAGAAAAGTCTGAGATTCAGTTTTTCCGAGAATATACCACTTCCTACACCTTCGTTGGTTTTTGAACCGTCAGTATAGAAGTGTAAAGAGTCATTGTCCAGAGTGCTAAGGTCCTCCCATTCAGTTCTGGAGGGAATAGAGCTCTGGAAATTATTATCGAACACCAATTGAGGTGTGGTATAGTCTAAACGATCCGGAATGAATCCGAAGTTGTTTAGAATATTAGTGTGGCCAATATATGGATCAGGCCATTTTGCAAATAGGTGTTCCGCTCCTAGGCGTTGTTTCGGTTGTGGGGAATTGGGGGTGAATAGACAAAATTGTAGACGCTGTTCGGGAAATGGGCAACGGGCTCTTGCGCCAGCAGGGCGGGAAGCTCGGAGACGTTGAGGGTTTTACCTGCTGGAAACCAGCTGGGGGAGAAAGTTTATTTAAGTTTTACACTGGAGGCAAACGGTAGGGACAATAGACCACACTTAGGAATTAGTATTTATGGTTCTAAATTTTTAGGTTTATTAGATTCAGGAGCTTCTAGGACCATAATAGGTAGGGATGCTTGGAAAATAATAGAAAATTTAGGGCTTTCATTGAAAAAAGACACTGTTCACTCTGTGAGTTTGGCAGATGGGACAGGTGTCGAAGTTTTGGGAACTCTCTCTCTTCCAATTATAGTAGAGGATAGGGCAATTCTGATTGACTGTTTGGTCATTCCATCTATACCACATACGGTGATTTTAGGCGCAGATTTTTGGGCGCTATCGGGTATTGTTCCGGATTTAAGATCACGCGTATGGAACTTTTCGGAACCGGAAAGCTCGGTTTCGATTTGTTCCATTACAGATAGATCAAATTTGGGTGATAGGGAATTAAAAACTTTAGAAACGTGGATCGAGGATTCTTTTAAGAAAATGCCTGAGGGTTTAGGGTGCACAACTTTAGTTGAGCATAAAATTAGGACGTCGGCGGAGCCGATAAAACAAAGATATTATCCGGTTTCTCCGGCGATGCAGGGACATATTGATAGGGAACTTAACGAAATATTAGAGTTGGGGGTAATTGAAAAATCGACCAGTGCGTGGTCATCTCCAATACTGTTAGTTAAAAAGAAGGATGGTTCCTATAGGTTCTGTGTGGACTATAGGAAGTTAAATAAAAATACTGATAGGGATGCTTATCCACTTCCATACATAAATTCAATTTTAGATAGGCTTCGGGGTGCTAGGTTTTTGTCTTCGCTAGATATAAAGTCAGCATATTGGCAGATTCCTATGGAGGAGAAATCTAAGCCTTTTACTGCCTTTACGGTTCCTGGGAGGGGTTTATTTCAGTTTAAAAGAATGCCTTTTGGTCTTCACAATTCGCCAGCGACTTGGCAGAGATTTATCGACACAGTTTTGGGTGCCGATCTTGAGCCGTACGTTTTCGTCTATTTAGACGATATCATTATCATTTCCGAAAGTTTCGAAAAACATCTAGAAATTTTAGAAGAGGTGATGAAAAGGTTAATTGAAGCGGGATTAAAAGTTAGTAGGGAAAAGTGCAACTTTTGCATGCCATCATTAAAATTTTTAGGGTATATAGTGGATCGAAATGGTTTACACGTAGATCCAGAGAAAGTGGAAAGTATGGTTAGGATTCCAGCACCGAGAAATGTTAAAGAAGTTAGAAGTTTTGTAGGGACAGTTTCGTGGTACCGACGATTTGTACCAAATTTTGCGGAACTGCTTAGGCCACTATCTGATCTTACTAAAAAGAATAGGAAATTTACTTGGACACAAGAATGTGACGATAGTTTTAGGAAGGCAAAAGAGTTTTTGGTGACAGCACCAATACTTACTTGCCCAGATTTTACACGACCTTTTGTCGTACAAACAGACGCGTCAGATTATGGTATCGGTGCAGTTCTTTCACAGAATTTTGAGGAAGGGGAAAAGGTTGTCTGTTACCTTAGTAGGTCTTTAAATAGGAACGAGAGAAATTATAGTACCACAGAGAAAGAATGCTCGGCTGTACTTTGGGCTATTGAGAAGTTGCGACCGTATCTCGAAGGTGTTCGATTTACAGTCGTAACGGATCACTATTCCTTGGTATGGTTAAGTAATCTTAAAGATCCACAGGGGAGGTTAGCCCGTTGGGCAATTAGACTTCAACAGTTCGACTTCGAAATCATTCATCGCAAGGGCAAAGAGCATGTAGTACCGGATATGCTTTCTCGAGTAGTGCCGCAGTTGGGTGGTATCTCAGAAGGGGATGTAGATCCTTGGGTGAACAAAATGATTGCTGCGGTCAATTCAAATCCGCTTAGGTATCCAGCTTGGTGGGTTGAACAGGGACAGTTGTTCAAATTAGTAAAGGCTAATCATGTAGTTGTACATGAAAACAATCAAGAATGGAAGAGAGTGATAGGTAGGAACCAAAGGTTAGGGATTTTACAAGAATTTCATGATGGTCCATTAGCAGGACACATGGGTGTTAGGAAAACTTTTGCCAGGGTTGCGGCGAAGTTTTACTGGCCAAAAATGAGGGCTGATATTACCAAGTATGTTAGAAATTGTAAAGTTTGCCAACAGGTAAAGCCGGTGAATGAAAAACCAGCTGGGTTGATGAGTGAGAGGGTTGGGATAAAGTCACCGTGGGAAATGATTTGTATTGATTTGGTAGGTCCACTTCCAAAGTCGAGTAGGGGTTTCACTTACATTTTGACGGTAATGGATTACTTCACAAAGTTTCCACTATTGTTCGCGTTGAGGTCGGCGACTGCTAAGGCAATTTGTAGGGAGTTAGAAGATAATGTGTTCCTGTTATTTGGCATACCCAAGGTGATCGTGAGTGACAACGGTCCCCAGTTCCGATCAAAGGAACTGGCAGCGCTTTGCCAGGCGTACGCGTCACAAATCAACTTTACTGCTCATTATCATCCGCAGGCGAATCCTGCGGAACGGATAAATCAAATTTTGAAGACGACGCTGAGGGCGTACGTCGCAGAAAACCACAGAGTGTGGGATCTACAACTTGCTAAGGTGGCGTGTGCTATCCGCACGTCACAGCATGAGGTTTTGGGTGTTTCACCCTATTATGCGAATTTTGGGAGGGATATGGTAACCTCGGGGAGAGAAGTACCATTTGTTGGAGACAGTTCTGGGAACGCTCAGGATCCGGAGGGGATCAGAGAACGTTTCCAAGAACTCAGAATTGATATTGGAAAAAAATTACAGGCAGCCTCGAAAAGAGCTGCAGAAGCCTATAATCTTCGACGGCGTGATGTTCAATATCACCCCGGCGAAATTGTTTGGCGACGAAACTTTACTTTGTCGGATGCCGCGAATTATTATGCAGCCAAATTAGCACCGAAGTTTGTCGGTCCGTTTGAAATTAAGAAGCGTGTGTCACCTTGGACATATGTCTTACAAGATAGTAATGGTAAAGAGCGCGGAACTTGGCACGTTAAGGATTTAAAACCGTTTACAGATGCATCCGTTAATAATTAATTTTAATAGTAACGTAGTTTTTGTAGTTTAAGTTTTTTTGTTTTTTTTATTATCATTTTCATATATTTTATTTATTTTTATAATTCACACTATCTTTTGATTTTAAGCTTATTTATTTTTGATTTTATATTTTAAATTTTTGATTTTATATTTTTAAATTTTTGATTTTATATTTTAAAATTTTTGATTTTATAGTTTTAAACTTTTGATTTTTGATTTTTTTTCTGATGGAAACGTAAATGTGAATTATAATTCACCAACGTTGGGCATGGGTAAATACTTCATGCCTTTATCTCCTGAGTGAGTCATCTCTCACAAACATATCTAATGTATCTTCAAATAGTTATTATTTGGACCGCCCGTCCAAATAGTTATACATCTCCAAATAACACTGTGCAAGTTTTTTGAACAAAATTTTTGAGACAGGCGCGCGATTAACTGTTTCGCCCTATTTCGGACCCGAGAAATCCATTGGCATCATTAGTTTTTCGATTTATCGGTACGACTTCGAACAAAATTTTTTTTGAAAGTTTTTTCAATTATTTTGAGAATTTTCCACTGTTTTTAGTCATTTTTCAATCAAAAACAATGTTTATATTGCTAATAATTCTGCTCAAACGTTATTTGCTACATTGTAAACAATTTTGAACAATTTATTTGAAAGTTTAGTGATTTTTTTTGAAATTTTTTTAAAAAAATCGGAATTTTTTACATTGTTATCGTTTTTTCGCACAAAAACAAAAACATGTTCTCTTTTGCACAAATACATAGCATGTTTTCCATTAAAAATTAATTATACTGTTAATTTAGTGTTGGTTAAACTTTGACATAATATCGATAGCATCGATAACATCGATAACACATACAAAATATCGAGTATATCGATACTTCACAAAATTATCGATAGTTTCAATACTTCCAAATTATTTTACCACAAGGCTACCGATATTATCGATAGCTTTGAAATTAATTAAACACAATTTGAACTACAAGTTAAGTTTTCGTTTGACATTGGATGTAAACAACGAATTAACATAGTGTTTGGTAGATATCGATAGTTTCCATTGTCGATTGTATCGATAGTTTTAAGAAAAAATATCGGTAGCCTTGTGGTATAATAATTTGGAAGTATTGAAACTATCGATAGTTTTGTGAAGTATCGATATACTCGATATTTTTTTGTTATCGATGCTATCGATAGTATGTCAAAGTTTAACCAACACTAAATTAACAGTTAAATTAATTTTTAATGGAAAACATGCTATGTATTTGTGCAAAAGAGAACAAAAACAGCGAAAAAACGATAACAATGTAAAAAATTTCGATTTTTTTAAAAAAATTTCAAAAAAAATCACTAAACTTTCAAATAAATTGTTCAAAATTGTTTACAATGTCTTTCTACTGGTATCAAATAACGTTTGAGCAGAATTATTAGCAATATAAACAATGTTTTTGATTGAAAAATGACTAAAAACAGTGGAAAATTTTCAAAATAATTGAAAAAACTTTCAAAAAAAATTTTGTTCGAAGTCGTACCGATAAATCGAAAAACTAATGATGCCAATGGATTTCTCGGGTCCGAAATATGGCGAAATAGTTATTCGCGCGCCTGTCAAGAATTTCGACAGTGTAATTATTGTATGGACCGCCCGTCCAATAACGACTTTATAGTCTGTGTGAACTATCAATCACACGTCACACTATATGTTCTAATGTAAACCTGTTTTGTTTGCTTTTCCAAGATACTCAAAGAACAAGCTTCTGGCTGATGGACCAGGTCTCTAATAATCTCTTCGAGCATTTTGGAGCAGCAAAAGAATGGGATTCAAGAAAATGATTAAAAGGGAATGGAATAAGAAGGTAAAACTTGTTGTGGTAAAATTTACCGCAACACACTGAAGGATCGCTTTTAGACGAGTAGCTGAACTTGCTGCTACTTGTTTGCTGAAAATGTCTAGGGGTGTGAGATTTAGGAGTATGTCGAGGGCGTCAGAAGGGGTTGACCTTAGCGCACCGCTTATGCACATACTAGCTGAGTGACGTGAGAGCATTTACCCGCCTTTGGTATAAAAACCACCTTAGCTTCTCTCCAGGCCTTTGGAAAATACGAGAAGCTTATACAGCTTATCATTATAATTTCCAGCTTTCGCAATATGATATCTGAGACGTGTTATAATTCGGCGGATATGATACCATCTGGCCCAGGTGATTTGTATGGATCGAAGCTGTTTATTGCCCATATTAGTCTATCCTTGGAAATAAGATCTTTACTAATTTGATAAAATTGGTTGGATCGGTGACCAAAGTCACTTATAGAGTTCGAGCTACCAGGGAAGTGAGTGTCTAGTAGAAAGTTTAGTGATTCCTCATAGGAGCTAGTCCAATCGCCATTTGAGTCTTTTAGAGAGCTCGGCATGGTTGGATTTGTTGGGCTCCGCGAAATTAGGCCCCAGGAAATAAGGCCCCAAAAGAAAAAATGAAATAAGGCCCCATATTGGGGTATTTTTTCATAATGAAAATATGCCCCAATGAAACAAGGCCCCATCGAAATGAAAAAATGCCCCAAAAATAAATGAAATAAAGCCCCAACTTATTTTAAACTTTTAAAGAAAAATGAAATACGACCCCAATTTTTCTTTTTCATAAATAATTTATTTTTGGTAATGAAATATCACCCCAAACCAACAGAAAAATCTTTATGGACGGAACTTTTAAAATTGTTCCTCAAGGCTGTTTCAAACTGTTGTTGTGTTTTTTTTTGGTTATTCTGTTACTTATTAAGGCTTTTTTCAATGATCCCTGATGGTTTTTTTTACATTGAAAGGCATTAGTTTGCAGTGCAGCACGCGATTTTTTCAGCTATTCTGTTATTTAATAATGCTTTTCAATGTTAAGATCGTGCTGCAAACTAGTGCCTTTCCATGTTAAGACCGTGTAGTAAACCATCAGGGAGTAACAGAATAGCTACAAGAAATCGCGCGATTTCTTGCAGCTATTCTGTTACTCCCTGATGGTTTGCAGTACGATGTTTACATTGAAAAGCATTAGAAAGTAACAGAATAGCTGAAAAATCGCGCGATTTTTTCAGCTATTCTGTTACTTTCTAATGCTTTTCAATGTAAACATCGTGCTGCACTGCAAACTAATGCCTTTCAATGTAAAAAAAACCATCAGGGATCATTGAAAAAAGCCTTAATAAGTAACAGAATAACCAAAAAAAAACACAACAACAGTTTGAAACATCCTTGAGGAACAATTTTAAAAGTTCCGTCCATAAAGATTTTTCTGTTGGTTTGGGGTGATATTTCATTGCCAAAAATAAATTATTTATGAAAAAGAAAAATTGGGGTCGTATTTCATTTTTCTTTAAAAGTTCAAAATAAGTTGGGGCTTTATTTCATTTATTTTTGGGGCATTTTTTCATTTCGATGGGGCCTTGTTTCATTGGGGCATATTTTCATTATGAAGAAATACCCCAATATGGGGCCTTATTTCATTTTTTCTTTTGGGGCCTTATTTCCTGGGGCCTAATTTCGCGGAGCCCAACAAGGCTCCGCGAAATTAGGCCCCAGGAAATAAGGCCCCAATAAAAAAATTAAATAAGGCCCCAAAAAAATACACACAAAACAACAACAACGAAATTTCTCAAATTTTGGGGTGTTATTTCATTTTTTGGGGCCTTGTTTCATTTTGTTTTTGGGGCATAATTTCATTACGAAATAAGGCCCCCATGAAATTAGACCCCAACACTTATTTTGGGGCTTACTTTCATTTTATTTTAAAAACAATTTGGGGCTTTATTTCATATTTCATAATTTACATAAAAATGCTATACTAAATTATCGTTCAAAAAAACTGTTGTAAAATTCCGCTTATCAAGGACCCAGAATTGGCAAAGTACCGCATATTATGGACTCCCTGCTGGTTTGCAGCAATATCTTTACATTGAAAAGCATTAGTATAACAAAATAGCTGAACAAATCGCGCGATTTTTGAACTATTCTGTTACTTACTGATGCTTTTCAATGTAAAGTATTGCTGCAAACCAACAGGAAGTAACAGAAAAGCTGCAAAAATTGAAAGGCATTAGTTTGCAGCACGATCTTAACATTGAAAAGCATTATTAAATAACAGAATAGCTGAAAAAATTGCGCGATTTTTTCAGCTATTCTGTTATTTAATAATGCTTTTCAATGTTAAGATCGTGCTGCAAACTAATGCCTTTCCATGTTAAGACCGTGTAGTAAACCATCAGGGAGTAACAGAATAGCTACAAGAAATCGCGCGATTTCTTGCAGCTATTCTGTTACTCCCTGATGGTTTGCAGTACGATGTTTACATTGAAAAGCATTAGAAAGTAACAGAATAGCTGAAAAATCGCGCGATTTTTTCAGCTATTCTGTTACTTTCTAATGCTTTTCAATGTAAACATCGTGCTGCACTGCAAACTAATGCCTTTCAATGTAAAAAAAACCATCAGGGATCATTGAAAAAAGCCTTAATAAGTAACAGAATAACCAAAAAAAAACACAACAACAGTTTGAAACATCCTTGAGGAACAATTTTAAAAGTTCCGTACATAAAGATTTTTCTGTTGGTTTGGGGTGATATTTCATTACCAAAAATAAATTATTTATGAAAAAGAAAAATTGGGGTCGTATTTCATTTTTCTTTAAAAGTTCAAAATAAGTTGGGGCTTTATTTCATTTATTTTTGGGGCATTTTTTCATTTCGATGGGGCCTTGTTTCATTGGGGCATATTTTCATTATGAAAAAATACCCCAATATGGGGCCTTATTTCATTTTTTCTTTTGGGGCCTTATTTCCTGGGGCCTAATTTCGCGGAGCCCAAAAAAAGCTGCCTGAACGCCAAATTTCACTCATATGACTTACTTTGACCACCATAGATTCACCATAACATACTTAATGAAAATTAGTCAAAATAATTATGCCGACGACTGTAGGTACCTACCAAACAACCCTAACCCTATAACGGATGTCAAATACATATCATCTTTCTTAACGATTAAGGGTCATTTGCTGAATCGTAACTTTTATGTTGAACATAAACTCTTATTCTCTATTTTTTCCTCTGCTAAACTGTCACAGAAAGATTTATGTTGAACTTAAATGCTTAAGTTTCGATTCACTAAAACTTTTATAAAATGATTCATTTAAAAAAAAAAATTAAAACACAAAATCCCTTTCGCGTTGACAGAAAAGAATTACCTACCTATGTACAATCAACCAAACCAATTGAATCAAAATCTTTGCACATAGGTACCTATCTTTCCCTCTCTGCCTCTATTCTCATTATCCTAATATACCCACACACTTGCCACCATACGTCACCGAATAAAAAAAAAAACCAAAACCATAAACAGACACACCTCATATTCATAAAAAAATATTTGCAATAATCCAATCAACAACAGGTAGGTATGTATATCCCTTTCTATATAATGTTTTATGTACCTATATAATTTTCTTCAAGCAAAAAAAAAGCAAGAATAAAGATCTTGGCACATTTTTCTCTCCCTCGAGTGAGAATTCAAAAAAGTTCATTTCGAGAAAACGCTTCTGCAAAATACATACTGACTCTAAACTTTCCCCTGTAACTTTCCATGGAACGGCAATTTCCATAATGTCAAAGCTCTTTTACAAGAACCATTATGTTTATTTTGTAGTTTTAATAAATTCATTTTTTAAAATTGTTTAAATTAGGAAAGAGTTTGACTTTTAATATAGTAGGAATTGGATAAAAACAGTCATAATCTTTCGAATTTTTCGTTTACGTTAACAACAAGCCCTTCAAAAGAAAGGTAATTTAATAAGCAACATTTCCTCATCATTATCTCAAAAATGTCATTTTTTGACCTATCGCTCTTTTGCACCGAGGCACAGTGGTGCCATTCTTCGTTTTTGGCGTCAAAATTCATTTGCACGGCCGTTTCTGGACGAAAAGTCATGAAATTTGGTACACTGAATGATTATAGTATGGAGAATACGAAAAAGCTGCCAACTTTTTTTTATTCAAAATGGCGGCTCCAAAATGGCGGAAAGAATGAGCGTTAAAATAGAATTTTCATTTTCAAAACAGTATATAAGCTAGAAATTGGGCTAAATTCATGTCAAAAAGGTGTTAGGTTTAAGATTTAGAACTCATAGATTCATATTCTTTACAAAAAAATCAAAAAAATTGAGAACAAAGTCCAAGAAATGCCAATTTAGTAAAACACACTTTAAGACCTCTAATAACGCTATTTCATGCATTTTTTTTTAAATTTATCACAATTTTGAGATCTCTTCTATTTATGTTTTATAAGAAAATTGAAAATATTGAGGTTATATGGTTGCCAACTATGTTTTTAATTAAATATAAGAAAACATGATATAATGAAAAGTTTCAATGTTCAATAAAACTGAGAATTTATTTTTTCCGTAAACCAAAATATACTTTTCTAATAGATTTTAGCGTTTTAAATTCAAATCCGGAATCAAAAAAAATCTATGACGTCACGTTTCGAAGATAAAAATTAATTTTGATCTGCTTATATCTCGAAAATGTGACGTCATAGATTTTTTTGACTCCGGATTTGAATTTAAAACGCTAAAATCTATTAGAAAAAAATGTTTTGGTTTACGGAAAAAATAAATTCTCAGTTTTATTGAACATTGAAACTTTTCATTATATCATGTTTTCTTATATTTAATTAAAAACATAGTTGGCAACCATATAACCGCAATATTTTCAATTTTCTTATGAAACATAAATAGAAGAGATCTCAAAATTGTGATAAATTAAAAAAAAAATGCATGAAATAGTGTAATTAGGGGTCTTAAAGTGTGTTTTACTAAATTGGCATTTTTTGGACTTTGTTCTCAATTTTTTTGATTTTTTTGTAAAGAATATGAATCTATGAGTTCTAAATCTTAAATCTAACACCTTTTTGACATGAATTTAGCCTAATTTCTAGCTTATATACTGTTTTGAAAATGAAAATTCTATTTTAACGCTCATTCTTTCCGCTATTTTGGAGCCGCCATTTTGAATAAAAAAAAGTTGGCAGCTTTTTCGTATTCCTCATACTATAATTATTCAGTGTACCAAATTTCATGACTTTTCGTCCATAAATGGCCGTGCAAATGAATTTTGTCGCCAAAAACGTCAAATGGCACCACTGTGCGAGGGTGCGATATACACAATAGACACCACACCATATGTCTCGAATGATTTTTTTCTAAACCACACACCCCAAAATCATAAAAAAAATAATTGCAATAACCCACATAGGAAGGAAAACAATGCAAAAAAATCAGTATATCCCTACTTATATACATATTAGGGTGGGTCAAAAAAAATCGAAATTCGTTTTTTTGATTTGGTACCTCGAAAACTCGATTGCTAGACACCTGTAGAATATACTCACCAAATATGAGCTCTTTATCTAAATGGGAAGGTCCTCCGCTTTACAATTTTCCATTTTTACATCAAGCTTGAATTTTTATCCAATTTTTTTTCATATTCTTGTAGAAAATTGAACGCTCTACAAAAAAGGTTGAATACACTTTTTTGAATTTTCTAACCGTTCAGTAGATATTTGAGGTCCAAAAATCGAGAAAACTTTTAAAAATTCATTTTTTCTTCTTAATTTTGTAACAAATTGAAAAATTATAATAATCAAACGCGCATGACATATTATTGTAGGAAACAGATTTCTCCACAAAAAAGGTCTTATTAACATTTTTTATTAATCTAACCATTTGAAAGATATTCGAGGTCAAAGTTAAACAAAAATATAAAAACTTTTTTTACTTTTCAAAATTTTCTACTTCACTGAAAAGTCATTATTATTAAATTAGTAAGATGGATTATTGTAAGGGCTTAAATGTTTTACAAAAAAGTCCTTGTCATCAAATTGGTTGCTTTAACCGTTTAGAAGATATTCGCATCTTGTGCCTTTCGGAAATGGTGTCATTTATTACTGTAAGTGTTACCATTGTGTTTTAATAATTTTTTTTATATTTTTTTTTTTTTAGAAAACTGCCTCTCCCACCTAAATGGGGGGAGATAGACCCCCCTCTCAGAGAAAAACGTGTTTGTATTGAACTTCTCTACAAAAACTCGTTATCTAATCCTGGCGCCCAAGTTATCCTACTACGACGTGCTAAAACAACATTTTTGTTCAATACCTAAAAGTTCGAATTTCTGTATCTGGGTTGAAATCGTAAAATTTTTTTTCTAAGCCAATTTTAAACTGATTTTCATAAAAAATACCTCGTTTGATTTGGAAATAAATATTATTTTAGAATAATTTTTAAAACAGCATGTTGTCGTGAAAATATATTAATTTAATGTCGATGTTGGGTAAATGACGAAAAAAATTCTGAACTTTGACCGCTTATAAATTCTAGGTGGTTTAACCGAGTTATATGTTTTATACATTGTTGAAAATGTTTATTTATCTCCTATCGGAAACTGTAAAAAAATCGAAAATGGGTAAAAATTTGACGAAGCTAGATTTTTGTCAATGGGTGAAGGTCAAATAAACCGTTTTTTGCCCTTAACTCCAGATTTTGGGGGGTGTTAGGGACTTTTTAAATACCGTTTCGTAATCAGTGCGACTAGCTCTACAAAACGTGATAGGTGTCCGCCCGCGTATATTTTAAAACCTCATTTTTGTAACACCGTCTTATATGAAATTTTTGTTTGAACTTTTTTGATGACAAACTTATCATTCTTACATTCATTAAACCATTACTCTCAGAGAGTTTTCAGATAGATAAAACATAAAACAAGACACTTATCTTAAATGAGTAGTAGGGTGGGTCAAAAAAAATTGAAATTCCTTTTTTTTTTGATCTTGTACTCCGAAAAATCGATTGCTAAACACCTCCAGAATATACACACCAAACATGAGCTCTTTATATCAATGGGAAGGTCCTCCGCTTCGCAATTTTCCATTTTTACATCAAGCTTCTACTAAAAATAAAATTATTTTTTTATAAATCGACTTTTTTTTGCAAATTTCTTACATATTCTTGTAGGAATCAATCAATCAACGCTCTAAAAAAAGACACCATACACTTTTTCGTTTATCTAACTCTAAAAAGTTAATAGAAGCCTTAATTTCATTTGACTGAACTAAAAGAGGTGATATATTTTATTTTATTTGTAGCGAAAATTGTTGTACGTGTGCCTTCCAATAGCGGTGTTGTTGAAGGAGAAAAACTCTCTATCCATTGTGTTGTTGCTGGAACTGATCCAAGATTATACTGGGAAATGGGTAATAAAACTACAACAACTTTTTTTTTTTGTATAACAATAATCTTTTTAACACAGGAAACCTTACTATTTATAACTCAACGGGTAGATATGAACTTAACGAAGATGAAAACAAGGTCCAAAACGCAATTCTTACAATGAGCAATGTGAATTTGAATGACAGGGGTGATTACAAATGTCTTGGTCGAAACATAATTAACGATTTAGGTATAAGTGAACCTGCGGGGGATATAAGCTTCGTACGTGTCAAAGGTAAGAATTTTAATCATAAAATTAATACTTCTATCACTAGGCATTGCTTCGCATACAAATTTGCAAAGCAATAACGTTAAATCGATATAATTTTAAAACTTAGAATTAAGTGTGACTTGAAAAGGTATAATTCATAACTGAGCCGCTCACTACATGGCCGGACACTAATCCTTCCTTTATTTTTAAATATTTTTTATTTTCCTTAAATAACTTTTCTATAAACTGACCCTCCCTTCTAAACGAACGAGAAAGACTTCCCACACGCCTCCCATAATAAAAAAAACGCTTTTATATCACTTCTTTATTAATACGGTACTATTTTCAACCGCCCAAGTCTCGTACTCTTGCCTTGTAATTCCTTGAAATAAAATTAAATTAAAATTTTTTCTGTCGTTACAGGAAAATTTGCTGCTCTCTGGCCCTTCTTAGGAATCTGTGCCGAAGTTTTGGTTCTATGTACAATTATTTTAATTTACGAGAAGAGACGCAATAAGACAGAACTAGAAGAAAGTGACACTGATCCAAACACTGAGCAATAATAGTGTACCACAAGATCAAGTGGTTAATTAAAAACAAGGAAAAATTGTTTTCAGTAAAAAGAATGTAATTTATTAATAAAACACTTATAAGCAATTAATAATTTATTATTTTAAACCTGTTAAATTCACAATGTTATGAATAGTCTATTTTTGAAATATAAGAAAGTTCCGAAAGAAGAAAACTCAAGTTGCCATAATTCATATTAAATTAAATAAAAAAACAGTATAGGGGGAAGTGGTCACCCCTCGTACAGTGAGCATAAAACAAAAACTAAACGGTATTCAAACACGTGCTTACTAGTGTGCATAGACATAGTAGGCGCCGAGCTGCTAGATAAATTTTGAATCCTAAGTGCAACGGATTCGGTCGCCACAAGACTTTTAATGTTTTTTAGTGCTCTGAGTAATTTTTTTATGTACATTTGATGTCATGTTGTGTTTAAGTTAAGTATGTTTTTGGCTAAACAGTAATGAAGAATTTTTGATTAAAGTGTTAAATTTATGTTTTAATTATAAATATTGCAAAATCTCAGTACATTTTTTCAAAAATCGATTTTTCTGCATTATGTACAGCTTGGGGAGCATTCGTACATTCAAACATGGGGCACATTCGTACGCATACTTATGCCCGCCAGTAAATTTTCTTGAGCAGATAACAATCAAAACACGGAGTTACAGTTTTATTGAAATGAAATTTAAACCTCTATAATAAGTTTTTCGCATTCTATAGTAAATTAAGGTTGGTATTTTTATATATGTAAATAATAATTTGTTTCAGAATCGTCGAATCGCGAAAAATTAAAAAATTATTTTTTTTTTTGTTTTTGTTTTTTTCTGAGTCAAATTCAATTAATTAATAAATTAATAAGTAATTAAATGTTTTAAAACTCATATTTGGCATTTGACAAATCAAAAGTTAGTCAAATTAATGTTTTGAATATCCTGTACGAATGTACCCCATGTGCTGTACGAAGGTACCCCACGGGTGGGGAGGATTCGTACAAAAATCTAATCCCAGTAAAATGGCTATAACTTTTTAAGCCTTTGACTTAGAAGTGTCAAATTTTTTTGTAAAGTGTAATAATATATATATTACAAATAAAGTCCATTTTCTCGAAGCTGGAGTGAGTAAATAAATAACTAAAAAAAAATAAGTAAAAACTGTAGGAAGGGTGACCACTTCCCCCTAAAGTTTATCTACTAGAACTCTAATAATCATTACTTACAATAAATCGTAGGTTCAAAGGAAAAAATCACTAACTGCTATTAAAATCGTATGTAGTTAGTGAGTTTTTCCTTGGACCGACGAAATAATAATTGAAAATGGATTTTAAGATTAATATTCGAGGAGAGTATTTCGTTCAATACCATAAACTGTACTCCAATCCTGCTCAGTTTAGCCCTAGCAAATTTGTCTATCGTCGGTCTCATAATGGCTTAAACAGATGTGCGGCACATCTGCACGCATTGCTGCATGCAGCGCTGCACCCAAAATACATGTGCATCACTTTTTAAATTATTGATGCCAATTTCTGTCAAACAAAAAATTGTTAGCCTTGATATTTTTTAAATTATTTTTTTTGTAAGAAAACCATAAAAATGCATTATAAGCGGTTAAAATGGAAGAAATGCCTAATCAGTGTTGCCATAAAATATTTTTTGAAATCGGGAGATTACCACATCAAAAATCGGGGAACCAGTAAAAATTAAAAAAAATCAAAATTTTAAATAAAACAGAATCTTTAACTTCGATAGATAACTTCCTGTAAAGCATTGTCATCGATTTCTGAGTTAAATAACAATACGCATCAAATCAAATCTTCCAGCCTGGACATTTTATTTCATGAGTAAAGAAAGGGTGAGATGTGACTTTGTTTTAATATTAAACTAGAGTAAAAAGAATTCTTTCTTGTCATCGACTTTGTTTGTCGTGATGTTTTCAGGTTTAAACTGGGAAGTCGTTCCGTAATTTTTGAATTCATAAAATTGACAAAACGATAACACTGGCTAACAAAATTTAACTTTTTTTTTGTTGCCGAAACAAAAATATACTTTTCTGAAGGTGTGCTGAACTGGAATCCGAAGCCAAAAAAATAAATCAGCTCCTGTTTTTGAAATATTACCGTTAGAAATTGCAGTACTTCGGACCTTATTCTTATTGAAAAGATTTAAACAGGTATCGAATGATGGAAAATAGTTCTTATAGAAACCGTTACTAACTATGCTCAGACAATTTTCCTTATACAATAGAATAAGGCCCGAAGAACTCAAAAAAACGTGTTTTTGCATTTTCTAACGGTAATATCTCAAAAACGGGAGCTGATTAGTTGTTTCTGACTTCGGATTCCAGTTCAACACACCGAAAACCTTCAGGAAAGTATATTTTTGTTTCGGCAACAAAACCCTTGTAAACCAGTGTAATCGTTAACGTGGTTGTCCGTTTTTTGCATCACGTAACTCTATCACTGCGGTCTCGTCAAAGTTTTTTGCCATATTACAGTTTGAGAATCTTCAAAAACGGGAATTGAGTTAAAAATGTTGAAAAAAGTAGAAATATTTCTGTTTTAGACAGTACCCAAAAAGGATTTATATGTATGTGTAAAAATTTTTCTAAATTAAATAGTCGAGTTACAAGGTGTTTCACTCTTACTTCGGCTAGGTTCTTCTAAGTTGAAAATGAGATTTTTTTGTTTACATTAGATAGCAGCATAAAAGTTAATTAAATTTGTCTAAAACATCGCGTATTTTGAAATGCCTAACGATTTAAAAACGTTTCTTTTTGGAGAAAAATCTTGGGAAAAACGCAACGCTGTTTCGTCCCACATAATTTAGAATCAAGTAGAGAACTTAAAAACAATTTTTTTTTGTATAAACCGCTTTGGTTTAATAATGAAATAAAATCCTAAAAACTTCGGTTAAATCAAACATAGAATATACATACATAAAACATTCAAAATCAAATAAATGAAAACGAGACCTATTAACCTATCGTCTAAGCGCTGCCGTTTTGACGACATTTTTTTCCGATTATTGACCTACATAAAGAAAATTTTTAAATCGTCATATATTTTTATTTATTCATCAAAACGATATCGCCTGATCAAAATTGATTATCGCTTTTAAAGTGAAGCAAGACTATCGTCATAACGATATCGTCTGTTAATGATGAATTGCGCAATGATCCTGTTTGTGAATCTCTTTTAAAATATTTTTCCATTTTGTATAACCAAATAGTGAATCGAAACAGATAGATTTAAACCAAAAACTGTTAAAAATAAGATGATAAATTAATTTTTAAAACGTTTAAGTGAAGTTCTGTCAACTTTAAAATAAAATGTTAAGTATTTCTATGAATAAAGTGACGATGTAGTGCACATACTTTTTTGAGTTGAAAATCTGGAGAAACCCTAATTTTTTAACACAAAATCGGGCAGTCGGAAATAGCTCCAAAAATCGGGAGAAATACGAAAAATCGGGGAATCTGGCAACGCTGTGCCTAATTGAATTTATAAAACAAAACAACATGGGTAAGTTTTTTTTATGAATTCAATTATTTCTTCCATTTTAAGAAAATCAAAACGAACGTTATTTGAATTTTTGAATGATAGATTGTGTCAACTGCCAATATCAGTAATGCCAAATAGCAGGTATTTTTGTTGAAACTTGGCATGGAATTGAGAAATAGACACATGATGCAACTCTGCGCTGCATGCGCAGAGGGCCCATAAGAGCCCTTGTAACTTCACCTTTTTCCGAATATGTCTTTTGAATGCCATTTTTTAGAAAATATATCAGCGGAGCTACCCAGAAAATTTGAAGTCATTCCGAAAACTCTAAATCGACTTAAATTAAAATTTTGTACAGCATTTAACTCCGCAACTACTCTGTTGTTACACTACTCTTTTGTCTCTCCTGTAAAATTTTGATTTTGGCAGTTACGAGGTTTCCTTATGAGGCCGACGCTATACTTAAAAGAAACATAATAGTTAATGCCAAAAATCAATTTAGATCTCAAATTAACGGGAAGTCAACAGGTCTGTTCGTTGTTGCCCGCTCCAGGGCCCTATTTCATAGATGATACATCTCATACATCATACATTAAATTTTTTTCATACATAATTTTTTGTTTCATAGATTTCATTGGAAGTGAAGCATGGAATACAGGTACAATTATCGTACCGATTATTGTTCAAAATTTGGATCGCTTGCGATAATTGTATCGTGTGTGTAAACCAAAGTAACCGCTGTACTCCTATCGCACGGTCGAATGCTTCCGATGGAAAATACGAAGTAGTATGCGATTGATTGGATGTAGATTTTACCGTGTGTGCGTTTGAGATGACCAGCGTACGCAGTGTTGCCAATAGTGCAGATTTATCTGCATTTTGCAGATTTTCAGATAGATTTCATTTCAAAAAATCCAGTAAAATGGTATTAACTTTAGTTTTCAAATCAGCTGGAATTTGTTCATAACGTTCTATATTTTTCCTTCTTGATTTCATTTTCTAAAATTCAAATTGTAACAAAACTCAGTACGATTTTGATTTTATAGAGGAAAAAGCCTAACGATATAATTATTTATAAACACTTCCAGGGTTCCAGGGAAGAAGCTATTGATACAAATTTAACAATTTCAGCGAGAAAAATTATTCTCGAAATTAATTTTAGCTGACACCTGTTCGCAATATTCTTCATTGCAGATTTTTTTTCATCGTTTCTGCAGATTTTTCAAAATATTTTAATGGCAACACTGATGCGTACGGTAAATTTGTTTGTTTTCAGTGTTTCAAATAGTTTACAAATATACAAATAATGGTGTCCATAACAGAAAAGGAGTTTTGGCAATAGTTTATCGAAAAATATAGATCATTGTCATGTTTATGAAAGGTTTATAATAGGGATGTTGTGGATATTTGCATCCGCATCCGCAAATGCGGAACACCCGCATGAATTGAAACATCCGCCTCCGCATACGCAATAATCAATGCGGATGCGGATGCAAAGAATTTGCGACAAGAAAGAAGTTGGGCGGAGCCGGCGAATGGCGCGTACCAATGGGAGTCACATCGAGTAAAGGTCTGTGACTGTTTTTTTCAGGCAAAACACAGAAAAAATGCAAAAGACTTAATAATAGCCCGTTTTCACTAGAACGCAAATTAGATAATTTCGCAAATTATTTCAAGGGCCAGTGCCAGTAGAGTCTTTAAAGATGATTTCTCTCCACTCCACAAGGCAGTTTTCCTAGGCAACAATTATTTAGTAGCGCGGGCTTAACTAACCAACCTCTGTGTTACCCACTTGATGCAAGTTTATGTGGAAAAATGTAAAGAAATAAATCCACAAGCTAATAAAGACTTTGTGCGGAAACGAATTGCAAACCTCAGAACTTCATTTGTCCGGGAATTTGAAAAAATTGCGAATTCCAAGGGCACTTGCAGTGCAGCAACAGATGTTTATGTTCCCACATTATGGTATTATAATGAGCTTCTCTTTTTAAAAGACTGCGAAGTAACTCGATAAGGCAATTCATCAATGACATTATTGATGGAAACGCCATAGTTCCAAGCGTGCAACATTCCACTTCATCTCCTTGAACTGATGAATTTACACAATATGTATACATACTTCAGTCAAGATAAGAAATAAAAACTTATTAGCTTACCCGTGCGAGACTTCTCGCATGCTTAAATAAAAAGAAAGTATAGGTAGGTAGGTACAAATGTATATGCAGAGTGTGTTTTTTGAAAAGTCGAGAATTACTAAAATTACTAAAAACTCCTGTTTATCCCATTTAAAATACATTGGATTAGCCCCAGTTTGACTTAAACAGATATGAATATGGCACATTAAGTTTAGCAATTCTTAGTTCCCTAAGTTGTACATACATTTTATAATTAACTCTATTTCAAACAGTTTGTCGCAACGAATATCTCAAAATTGGTCAATTTGAAGAATTTGAACCGATGTTGAATCATGCATTCACCACCTTAAATCGTCAATAAAAAAATTTTGGAACGTAAGGTGTCTGTCTGATTCTTACATCCGACAATTTTTCCTTTGACAATTTTTTTTTGCTGTTGTATTGGGCTTTTCCAAAAATTATCTTATCTTATCTTCACACTCCATTACATTTTATGTCGCTAAATTTGGAAATTTTAAAATTCGTATCCACCTACGTGATTTCATAGTTTTTCATTTTTAATAGCCACTTATCATATTTTAGCCTAGGAAGTACCTAAACGGACCTAACACCCCTATGACGATTGTCAACTATCAATTGATAGTTGATAAATACTGAAATTTGATGTTTTAAAATCGAAATGGCGGAAAACTGGTCTTTTTTTTAATGAATCTTTTCAGTTACATTTCACGGTTAGCATCATTTTTCGTTTTCAATTTTTTTTTGCAAAAAAAATAAGAGATCGAATTTTTTTAACAACTATGGTACAAAGAGGTTAAGTCACAAAATTGCACTTTTCGGGTTTTGATGAAAAAAGAATAAGCTCTTTTATTTGGTATCAAAAACATAAATTAGAGTAACTCTTTCTTATAAAAATAAGAGGATCAATGCTCAAAAATGCATCGATTTTCAATTTCAATCGCATTTTCTGGTAAACTATGACTGGTAAACTATGACTTAACCCCTTTGTACCCAGGGGCAAAGAATTGATAGTTGACAATCGTAATAGGGGTGTAACACTTTCGCCCCTATAGCACGCAAAGAGCAAATGAAGGGTCCAGGGAAAAAACGGCACATGTCCACTTTTTGTCAAAAATAAACTAATGATGAGGTCTTGTAGTATTTACTGACCTCTATCTGATGGCATCCTTACTTTTATAAAAAAATTTAAGCCTTGCTGAAAAAATAAATAAATTGTGTGCTTTAAGTACTAAGTTGTATGGAGAACAAAATTTAAAAATGCATTTTTCTCGAAATGAGTTGGAATGGACTTGTGCTGTTTTTCCCCTGGAGCCTTCAAATATACCGGCCACTTTTTCTTTCTTATGTACATTATGTATATACTATATACATACATACATAGGTACACTTCCCAGACTTTTCCTGGCAAATGGAAGATGAAATGTTCCTACGGAATATGTTCATATACTTACAAAAAATCTTGCAAAAAAAAAAAAATAGGTATGTTTTTTTGTTTATCTATATTGATTTTTGAAATCCATGCAAATATTTGGCTCCACTGTACATAAACTTTGGCAGCTGTCTGTCAAAAAAGTTGCTTTTGTTTTTTTTAAATATTAACTCCGCAGCCGAAGGCCATAGCATGGCATCCATTTTGGATTCAAAAAATTTCACAAAAAATCAAAAATCAAAACTGACAGTTCTGATTCTGAAAAAAAGAGTATTTCACTTCTGGTTTTAAAAACAGAATCACTCACACATTCATAGATTTAAATGTCAGCCTCAGCAGTAGGTACAAAATGTTTGCAGCACAAAAACAAATGAAGTTTGGCGCGATTACACATATATGTGGCACATGTTAAACTCAACCAATACATTCACACCAAACTTCAGATTCTTCATAATAAAAAAAACTGTTCAATTAGGATTCTGAATCGAAGAACAATTCCGGATTGCCAATTAAAAACGCCATTAAACGTTTGTTATTGTTTTGTTTCTGGCGGTGTTTTTTTTCATAAAGAATATCACAACAGAGAAATTCCAAAAACTATCCTTTTCTAATTTGACATTTCTCGGCAGGGAAAATGTAAACAAAAACATATTGTCACACACACAACAAACACTGTGTGTTCGAAATCATTTAACCACAAAAACTTTTATATTTCGCGATTCTTTTCAAATTTTAAGTTTTTATTTCCGATTAATTCAAAAAAATAATTAATTTTACATATTTATTTTGGAAAACACGAACTAAATTCACAACACTCTATCACAATTCGCGCCTCCTTTTGTTTGTTTATGTCTTCATCATCCCAGCTATAGCTGTAAATTTTTTTTTCTTTTTTTTCTGTTTTCTTTTGAGTATTTTCTTATACTGACAATCGTTGGAAGTTCCTCACTGAACTTATTCCAAATATCCTGTCAAAAGCGATGAACATCCACTTTCCAATCATTTTGGAAACATCTTATGTAGAAGTGTTCAATGATCTGAAAGAATAATGGAAATAAAGGTAGGGCCGCACTTGATGTTGAAGGAACTACGTTAAGTACACCAAAGTAAAAAATAAGCAAAATATTTTGTATTTTTCATTGGTTATCGGAACTACACTATGTGGAATATAATTATTCCTTTCAAAATATCGTATAATGTGCTAAATGAATAAAATAAATCAATTATTTGTATTTGACGAATTCGACGGAAGAATTAGCCCAACTTTCTACTTTTTCATCTGTCGTATCCTTTGACATTGGTTGTCAACAATAGGTCAGTTCGATTTTCTGTTTCGGAGTGCACACCGGGGAATTTCAGAACTGTGTTCTTATCTTCTCTGATTTTATGAATTGTGAACTTTAGTTGTTTATTTGTGAAGAAAATGTAATAAAAATAACATTTAATGATATATCTAGTAAATTATATCAATTAAATATCTGATTAACAAAATTACATTTTTTTTTTGTTGCCGAAACAAAAATATACTTTTCTGAAGATTTTCGGTGTGCTGAAAACGAATCCGAAGTTAAAAAAAATTAATCAGCTCCCGTTTTTGAAATATTACCGTTAGAGTTTGCAGTACTTCGGACCTTATTCTTTTATATAAGGAAAATTGTTTGAGCATATTTAGTAACGGTTTATATAAGAACTATTTATCACCTTTTTAAATCTGTTAAAATCTTTCCGATATCTTTTTTATTGCCCGAGATATCCTCAGTTGTTTTGTATTTTTTACCGACTTCCAAAAAGGAGGAGGTATTCAATTCGTCTGTATTTTTTTTTTTTTTTTTTTTTATGTTTGTTACCGCATAACTTTGGACAGAGTGAATCAATTTTGATAATTCTTTTTGTATTGGAAACCTAGTGGCTGCAATATGGTCCCATTTCAATTTCGTTCAGTTTAAGCCATAGGAACTATTAGAAAAACCATAAAACCCCGTTTTGAATCATGGAAGTCGGTTTTGTTTTTTTTGATAAAATTGATTAATATTATATAATTTTTATAACGTCATTATCTCCTTTATGATATATGAAGAAAAACCCACTTACTTAATTTTAAGATATCTCGGGCAATACAAAAGATATTGAAAAGATTTAAACAGGTATCGAAAGATGGACAACATTTCATATAGAAACCGTTACTAAATATTCTCAAACAATTTTCCTAATACAAAAGAATAAGGTTCGAAGAAATCAAAAAAAAAGTTTTTTGCATTTTCTAACGTAGTGGAGTAACTAAAGCCCAAAAATTGGCAATATTAGGGAACCCGGCCGAACAGCTTAGATTTTGATGATCTTTTTTTTAAAACGTCGGTAATTAAAAATACTTTAAAGTCTATAGATTAAAAATTGCCGGTGTTGCCGTTTTGATTTTTTAAATTTAATTGAAGATTTTTGTGAACAAAAAAAAATTTTTTTCAAAAATTTTTCTTAAATTTCATAAATTAATTGATGCCAAAAGATTGTCTAGGAAATTCAAGGAAAAAAAATATATGGGAGTGAGGGACAATCTTCCGTAGTTCAAGCGATAGATGCAATTTTCTTTTTAATTGACTTCAAACACAAAAAAAAATATTTGAACACAACGGCAACACCTACAATATTCAAATATACATTTTTTAAAAGCTAGAAGCTTAGTCATATATGTAAAATTAAAATTAAGTTAATTGAATGAACGGCTTTTGAAAGAATGGTAATTGAACTCAGATTTTTGAAAAAAAAAATATTGAAAAAATTTTAACATGTCGTTTTTTTAAACTTGGTCGTAATATAAAATGCATTTATTTTCAAATTTTTTTGACCGCATTTATTATGATTTCAAATTATAAAAGGAAATTTCAATATGTATTACGGTTTATGAAAAAAATTAAAAAGTATTTCATTTTCGAAGAATTTTTTTTAATAAAAGTTTTGAAAAAAAATGTAACTTATTTTTTTTTTTTTTAAGTTCAACATCTAAACATAAAATTATTTTTTATTCATTTAATAACCCTTACTGTTGAAAGTTAAATAGCAAAAAAAAAGTTCCTACTTACCACAGTCTTTGAGAAAATTAATTATTTCAATGCAAAAATTCAGTTTAAATAAAAAAAAACCATTGAAGTGAAGTAATTTTTCATTTTTTTTTTTTTCAAAAGTGTGATATATTTTTCCCTTTTTTGCTTGGAAATTCAACTGATAATAGTTATGGCCAAAATTTTTTTTTAAATAAATTCATATTTTATTAGAAAAAGTTTGGAAAAAAGTCATTTAAAATTTTTCTAATAACATTTTTTTTTAATTCTGAGTTTTAGCACCATTTTTTAAAAAAGTCTTGATTAAATTTAGTGGATTTAAATTTAAGAGCTTCTGGCTTTTTAAAAATGTATTTTAAAATATTGTAGGTGTTGCCGTTGTTTTCAAAATATTTTTTTTGTGTTTGAGGTCAGAATGTTAGAAAATTGCATTTATCGCTTAAACGATGGAAGATTGTCCCTTACTGCCTTTTATATATTTTCCTTAAATTACCTAGAGAATCTGTTGCTATCATTTGTTTTATGAAATTTAAGCAAAAAAAATGGTTTTGTTAAAAAAAATTTAATTTTAATTTAAAAAAACAATACGGCAACACCGGCAATTTTTAATCTATAGACTTTAAAGTATTTTTAATTACCTACGTTTGAAAAAAAAAATCGTCAAAATCAGAGCTGTTCGGCCGGGTTCCCTAATAATTTGCTTTAGTTACTCTACTAACGGTAATATCTCAAAAACGGGAGCTGATTAGTTGTTTCTGATTTCGGATTCGAGTTCAACACACTGAAAACCTTCAGAAAAGTATATTTTTGTTTCGGCAACAAAACCGTTGTAAACCAGTGTAGTAGTTAACAATTTCTTGCATCAGAACTTCCTTAGTGCACATTCATCGAGAAAATATCGAACACACCTTGGAATTTTAAGTGAGCTGTCAAAAAGCAATCCGCTGACTACCCAGAACCTCAAAAGTTGGCATTTTCAATTTGTGTGCCAAAAATGAAATAAAATGTATAATCAATGTTACATGTAACAGGGCAGGTCCTGCCTAAAACAGAAATAATTCTACTTTTTTCAACATTTTTAACCCAATTCCTGTTTGATTAGACTGAAACTGTATAGGTTTTTTTTACAAAAAAGAGAGCCCCGAGAATGAAAACTTTTTCCTCTTCTTGCGAATTACTACTCAAAAATTTCTTTGGACAAAAGTCTGAAATCTATCAAAAGCTAGTGCCTTTGTTTTTCTTTTAATAAATGATAATTTTGTATTGTTTATTTATACTTGTAATTAAAGTTAAATAAAGAAAAGATTAATAATCAGAAAAACCACACATTTTGTTTTGAAAAGATACTTTTCCTTCGTTGTTGTAGTAGTCTTTAAGTTTGTTTCGGATGTCCTTCGCTGAATTAGTTGCTCTTCTGGGATTTTGAGTTTCTAAGGGTAAAAATTCATCTTGACGCCATTTCCTTGGAGCTGTAGTGTCTCAAAGTCTTCTCGATAAACGCATTTTATGCCAAGCACATCAAGCTAAAATGGCTGCATCTATATATTACAAATTGATTTTAATTGGTCTTTGGAACATTTTAAACCTTGAACACAAAATTCCAAAGACGTTTTCAACGATTCGACGTGCGCGGCTCAGTCGATAGTTGAAAATTCTTTCTTCCTTTGAAATCCCACTTTGAGGAAAAGGTTTCCAGATGTTCTCAGATAAAGAAAATGGTTCGTCACCAATGAAGCCATATGGACAAACGAATGAAGAATTTTACAGTTTTTCGGGAGAGGGAATATGAAGTTCATGATTTTCCAACTTCTCAAAGAAGTCGGTTCTTCTCAACACTCCTCCGTCCGAAATCCTCCCGTTAGTTCCTTCATGAACATAAATAAATTCATAGTTTGCATTTACTATGGCAAACAAAACGACGCTAAACGTTCCTTTATTATTATAGAAGTATGAACCACTATGTTCGTACACGACATGTTTGCCGTCCATGGCACAGAGGCAATTTTCAAAATCCCAGTTTGTTTTGAATCCATTTGCTAAGGCCTTCCAATCGCTTTCAGAAGAAGGAAACTGGAATATAAAAAAATGTTAGTCTAAGTTAATTAAGTTTAAAAATAAGCATACCTTTAAATATTTCTTCTTTAATGTATTGTATATTGCCAGGCAAAGTTTCTGGATCTATTTTCTTAATAGCTTGAGGAGAAATTCTTGAACTAAATTTGAGATCACTGTAATTATTCCCCGTAGCTAAAAATCGCAGTGTTAAAACTAATCGCTGTTCAGATGAGATTGCTGTTCTCATTAAAGTGTCTTGTTTTTTTTTATAAAAGGATCCACCAAACTCAAAAGTTCCTGAAACTGCTCATCCTTCATTCGTAAATAGCACTTATAGTCCTTAGGTTCGGTTAATTTAAGTTTGTTAAGCAGGTAAATATCTGAATGTAGTGTTTTTTTTCTAGTAGCCCGTCCTTGGCCCACTTCCTTTTTCTTTGTTTTTCCTTTTTCTCATTTAACATTACACCCGCACAAATTAGTATACCTACATTTTTTTTTTAATTCACTCATGATTCACTTTTTGAATCATGAGTTTTGAATTTTTTTACAGAAATCTCAAACGAAAAATAAAAATGATGATGTTTTTTGACAGTTGACTAAATCGAAAGTGAATCGCATGGTGTATGTGCTTCCTTTCGATATTGCTAACGATATCGGTTCAACTCAAGTCGTGTACGATGTTTGTATCGTGTATTCCATGTTTAATGTATAAAATCTATTTGTTGTAGTTGAAAGCAGAAACACAATCACGCTTTGCCACACGCGTCGTCGCGTTACGTTGAGAAATCCTCAAAGCGCGCTTCTGTCACTTTGACTTTGAACAGCTGATTGAAACATTAAATATTCTGTCAAATAAAAAAAACACAGTCACTCACAAAATTATTGGGCCAAGTCTTTATCTGTGCCTACGTTCTGTAACTCTCGCATCGAGAAAGGAACATGGGCACTTTTGTATGGACTTTGGGCCCATTTTCAACATTCCTCAACAGTGATGAAACGCATATCAAATGAAAGGTCTTGAAGAGTACTTTAATTTATTATATGGGGGTAAAGTCGAAATCGAGCGCAAAAGTGGTGTTTTTGACTATTTTATAAAATAGTACTTAAAATGAAAAAAAAATATATTAAAAAAAAGTGGCAACACTAACTATAAAGTGTTTCACCTTTTTCAAAAGCTAGACATCCCACCTTTAATCTAGTATTAAAATAAAGTTATTTCTATTATTAGTTTTCGAAAAAAATGATTTATTAATAAAAAATTGTAAAAAATAAGGTAAAATCAAAATATTTAGTACTACTTTTTTTTCACTTTTTGTGAAATAAAGCTCTAAAATGACTTTTTTAATTCACTGCAATATCAATTAATCAAACACTGAAAACCAAATAGTTTTATCTCTTCTAGTTTTTGAGAAAATCGAAAATTACTAAAACTTCATATTTTTCCATACGATTTTTTATGCTGAGTATTTACGCTTACTTATCTGGAAGTTAACGAAAGAAGAATATATTAAGTTTGAATAAGTGACACCGAAGTCTTCTATTTTGTTCAATTATTCAATCTGTGATAAAATCAATGGCATATGGTTTGTTCTAGTGCCAGTATCAATAATATCGTTACTCGTTACTTTCGTATGTTTCGTATTTTTAGTATATTTGGAGCTTTTAGTTTTGTTATGGTACAATGTACGTTTGGTAGGTACTTAAAATATTTTATTTTATTTTATTTTATTTAGTTACTAGAATTATAATGGAATGAAAACAGTAAAACACAGCCCAGATTTCTTAAATATCTTGAGGACAACGAATAGGACAGGTAAATTGTAAATCATTGATCAATATACTATACATACATTGAAAAAAAGAACAAAAACATCCAATATAATATTTAAAACATATTTTTTTAAACATTTATGTAGGTAAATAAAAATCAAAAACACTAACTTTAAGAATTTGGTAATTCGTTTTGTTAAACTTTTTTTTTTTAATGTTGTTTATGTTCTAAAAAGTGTAGGATATTTTTTTATTCGATTAACGACATTGTTTTGAAAATAACATTTCGTTACTCTTTACTGATGTGAATATCCGCATCTTAGTAACGAATACATACAATTTGTTACAGCTCTAGTCTGGATAACTGTAATTTTATTTGCTATAAACAAAACGTTGATATCGGTTACGAGTTGGTCCATGATCTTTCAATTGTGTTCTTTTTTTAAATTCTTTTAATTGTAATTAAAGTAAGACGAATTAGTAGGTGTACTTAATATAAAAAATAATTAGTATATATGAAAAAAATATTAGAAAAAATCAGCAATGGCAGAAAATCGTTGCATTATGTGTTTGCGTTCACGAGCTTTGCGGAGTAGGCGCCATGTTTTAGCAAATGATCTTCCTGCAAGTCGACCAGAGTTTGTTCAATATGTTAATGAGAATGCGTTAACCGAGGTACGTACGTTCATTTGTTTATTATTGGCATTTATATGTCTGAATAATAGAAAAGAAGTAAAAACAAAAGAGTTTTAAAAGAAATATTAAGCATAGCTTTATTAATAAAATAATCGTTAGTTATGCCACGATTCGATAGGTGGTGCTTTAGTCAAAGAAACTAACAGATATTTAGCAACGATTAAACAATAAATATATAAATATTTGTATAGTTATGAGCTATACATATCTAGATGCTGTTATGTTTAAATAAAAAGACTCATTTCATAGGTGTACATAACTGATTGTTTTCAAATTGATAAATCTTGTTTTATTTGCTGCACTTGATTTGAACTTGCCATAAAATGCAACAAGAGATTTTATCACCGTAAGTATTAGGATTGGGTCTATTTTCACAGATTGAATAATTGAACAAAATAGAAGACTTCGGTGTCACTTATTCAAACTTAATATATTCTTCTTTCGTTAACTTCCAGATAAGTAAGCGTAAATACTCAGCATAAAAAATCGTATGGAAAAATATGAAGTTTTAGTAATTTTCGATTTTCTCAAAAACTAGAAGAGATGAAACTATTTGGTTTTCAGTGTTTGATTAATTGATATTGCAGTGAATTAAAAAAGTCATTTTAGAGCTTTATTTCACAAAAAGTGAAAAAAAAAGTAGTACTAAATATTTTGATTTTACCTTATTTTTTACAATTTTTTATTAATAAATCATTTTTTTCGAAAACTAATAATAGAAATAACTTTATTTTAATACTAGATTAAAGGTGGGATGTCTAGCTTTTGAAAAAGGTGAAACACTTTATAGTTAGTGTTGCCACTTTTTTTTAATATATTTTTTTTTCATTTTAAGTACTATTTTATAAAATGGTCAAAAACACCACTTTTTCGCTCGATTTCGACTTTACCCCCATATAATAAATTAAAGTACTCTTCAAGACCTTTCATTTGATATGCGTTTCATCACTGTTGAGCAATGTTGTAAGTGGGCCCAAAATGCCCATGGTCCTTTCTCGCATGAAACAGGCAAATCGAAACAAAAATAATGTGAATCTGCACAAAAACTGTTTTCTCACATTCGCTTGTGTCTGTAACTTAAATTTTCTCGACTTGAAACGTTTCGGAATAAAATTGACTGGGAGTCTGGAAAAATGTAAATAAAACTGTGTCTGTAAAAAAATTATCGAGATAATTCCTCGATTTTTCGTCAAAATTACTCACAAGCAAAAATAATGTGAGAAAGGAATCAATGAAAGATGTCTGAAAAAAGAGCCGGTAAATATTTTTAAATTTTATTTTTTAAAAACAACACATTTTTCATTATAGAAAAACCAAAGAATCTCCAAAAATCAAAAAGAAAAGCTGGTGGAATATAATATGTCCACGCATTTAGAATTTGCAAGGGGGCAATTCGGAACAACCAACGCTAATGTTAAAAGCCAGGGATATTCTCGAATCTCGAAATTCCGGTATAAAAGGGCAGCGTAGACATCGACCGGACTCAGTTTAATCTTGAAAGTGAAAGAGTACAGTACAAAGTGAAATAAAGTGTTGCAAATTGTTAGTAGTAAATAAAGTGATTTAAAAGTGTGTTTGTTTGAGCGAATAATAAAAGTTCTTATTTGAACGGAAATATAAGTGGAAATTAAATAAGTTTTATTGTGAACCCGGAATAAAACATTACATTGGTGTCAGAAAAGTGGAATAAAACTTATTTATTTGTGCGAATCAGATAATTTCGCGAATAAAATAAAAAGTGCGCGTGTGTTTTAACAATAAACAAAGTGTAAAACATTTTGAAATAAGAAAGTGCTCGCGTTTTGAAAAGTTAAAATGGGTAAAACACTAAATCAGTTAAGTTTGACTGAGTTGAAGGCGGAATTAACTAAGCGAGGTCTTCCTACTGTTGGATCGAAAAATGATCTCATTATTCGTCTACAGGATTATTTAACCCAGAAAAACGAAGATTTGGATACATTTCAATTCGAAGTTGAAATGATAGAAGAACGAGTAAGTACTAGTTCCGATATGTCATCCATGATGGCTGTTCTCCTTGCAAAATTTGTAGAACAGAAAGATCAAATGGAACAACAACGTAAAGAACAAAAGGATGAACAGAAGAATCTTCCCGAACAAATAGAGACACAACGCAATGAAAAAAGAGAACAAATGGAACAACAACGAACAGAGCAAAAGAGTGAACAACAGAATCTTCTCGAAAAATTAGATGAACAGAAAAACATCATCCAAGGTAAGCTTGACGCGATCGAGAACAAGTTCGTTGCTATTGATGCTTCCATCAAATGCGTTGAAAAGCAATCTCAAGAAAAGTTCGAGAAAGTTGAAGAAAAACTCGAGAAAGTAGAAGGAAAGTTCGAGAAAGTGGATGACAAATTTGAAAAAATGGAAGTTAAAATGCAAAGTATTACTGAGGAACTTGACAAGGTTCGGAGAATTAAGATCCGAGAAAGTTCTGGTGAGTACCCAAAGAAGAAGGAAATGCATCCATCAACATTTGATGGACAAAGTTCTTGGTCGATCTACAAGAAACAGTTTGAGGCAGCTGCCACAACAAATGGCTGGGATGACGAAGACAAATGTATAGCGCTGACCAGTGGCGTACGTTGAGTCGCCGGGGCCCCGGGGTGAGACTAAATTTTGGGGCCCCTTTGATATTTGGGGCCCCCTTACGTATACGCCATACGATTTTTTTTTTTGTATGGCTTATTTATTTTAAGGTTTATTTTAATGTTTTAATATGTTCGTAATACACTTTGCTATACTTACTTAAAATGTCTCTCATAAAAGTAGTAAACAATTGTACTAGGGGCCCCCAAAATTAAATATTTAGAGACCCCTAAAATAAAAATTTGTTTAGCTTAGAATCGATAGTTCTTGGGGCCTCTGTTCTGAAGTAATAAATACATATTTTATTTTCCATCATCAGACATAATTTTTTTTATTTTGGGGCCCCTGAAAAATTATTTTTAGAGCCCCAAAATTAAGTGCTTAGAGGCCCCTAAAATATAATATAATTTTTTTGGAGCCAAGAATTAATAGGTATTGGGGCCTCTGGTCTGAAGTAATATTCGGAATGCCACCAATAACGTAATGTTTGTATTTTGGGCCCTGATGTATTTATGTTGGGGCCCCTGAATTTATATTTTATTTTCCATTTGATTGTTTTGAACCACTTTTGAGGATCCTCAAATAATATTTTTTTTGCTTTTTTGGGGCCCTTAATGTATTATTTGTGGTGGCAAAGATTTTTCAAGTAATAGTTTTTGGGGCCCTAAGATAAAATTATAATTTTTCTTTTAAAACAGCAGTTTATTTTTTTTGGGGCTCCTGGGGGAACCTTTTTTTAAAACCAATATTCACATATATTGTGTGGCTACCAATGCATTATACATTACACTGAATGACATAATTTGTCTCCCTGGTTACTTCGTAACTCAATTTATTCTGACAGTTTCCTTCTCTACATTGTCTCCAGTGAGGGCCCTGGGGTCGGTCGGAGGCCTCGGGGCACCGCCCCGCTTGCCCCAAGGGAGTGTACGCCCCTGGCGCTGACTCTTGCTCTTAGAGGTTCTGCTGCTGAGTTGTTACAAACTTTACCACCAGAAAAGAATGGTAACTTTGACGCTCTTGTCCAGGTCATTGAAAAACGCTTTGGAGATGGCCATATGCAGAAGGTCTTCCGCGTCCAACTCAATACAAGAGTCCAGAAAAGAGGAAACTCTGCAACAACTCCAAGCTGATATTGAAAGGTTAGCTCATCTGGCTCATCTGACAGCAGAAGACGACATTATCAATCAGTTTGCGACAGAAGCCTTTGTTCGTGCTGTTTCTGACATAAATCTTCAGCGAGCGATACGAACAGCTGGAAAACGATCCCTTCCTGAAGAATTAGCGTTCGCACTTACTATGGAAGCAGCAGAACAGGCTTCTCAAGGCGTTCATCGGATAAGAGAAGTTGCAGTGGAGGAATGCTCTTGTCAAAAAACTCGCATTCCAAAGAAACCAGCGAGACGGAGCTGCTCGAACTGTAACAAGACAGGACATCTCCAGCGGCAGTGCAGATTGCCACCAAGAAGAACTGCTTGCGAACACTGTGGAAACAGAAATATTGCCCAACAACAGGTAAGCGATACAACCAACACTCATGCTCAGCTTGATTCCCACTCGTGGAAACGAGTAAGAACCAACTTCGAGGGGCAGAAGCTGGTTTCTGGTATCGATGGCCCCAGAACCACAATTCAAGTCTCACAGACTAAACGAGACAACAAAAGTCTGACAGTGGAGGCGACCATAAACAACAAACAACACGTGGCTACAATTGACACCGGTGCCACCGCCTCTATTGTACGAAGAGACTTGGTAAAGATGACATGGCTACATAACACCAACAGCTACCATCTGAAGACCGCCACAGGAGAAGCAGCAAGAGTGTACGGAGAAGTTCGTCTTGAGGTCCGTATAGCAGAACTAAAGTTTTCACATGTGTTTTTGGTGGCAGATATATGTGACGAGTGCATCATTGGAATCGACTTTATGAAGGAGCATGAAATCATTTTGGATATCAGTAATCAAGTCCTGAAATACAGAAATGTAGAGATTCCAATGGTCTATGGCAGCGAAAACTCGACAACAATTAGAACTGTCATCAAAGAAGACATGTGCCTGCCTCCTTCTTCAGAAGTTTTTGTGTGGACCAAGTTAAAGGGGAACTTTGGAAGCCATCGATACCTC
The DNA here is from genome assembly GCF_945859705.1 of Episyrphus balteatus. Lineage (NCBI taxonomy): Eukaryota > Metazoa > Arthropoda > Insecta > Diptera > Syrphidae > Episyrphus > Episyrphus balteatus. The sequence continues at coordinate 60,754,510 of NC_079134.1, read as the reverse complement.
ATGGTTGAACCAGAAGTTGAGCAATGTTCCGAAAACATCATCATCGGGAAGACTCTTGTGGCACCAAGGAACAACATGGTACCCGTACGGATACTTAACATCAAACCGTACCCAGTAAAGCTTAAGAATGGAGAAGTTGTTGGGCAATGCGAATCTGTGTCCGCAATAACTAAGATCAACGAGGTGGATACACAGATGACTATGAACTCGGAGAAACTAAAGAAACAAATTCTCAAATCAGACAACTTGAGTCAACATCAGCTTAATGTTGCGGGAAGTCTTCTTCATGAATATGCTGATATTTTCTCTTCACCCAGCGGGCAATACGGCCGAACACAACTGGTGCAGCATCGAATCTATACAGGAGATGCTAGGCCGATTCGTCAACCAGCAAGACGTCTCCCGTTGGCCAAACAAGGTGAAGTTGAAGAAATGATATCGACAATGAAGAAAGATGGGCTGATCGAAAATTCCAAAAGCCCTTGGGCATCACCGGTAGTTCTCGTCAAAAAGAAAGATGGAAGCACTCGATTTTGTGTCGACTACCGCAGGCTGAATGATGTGACGAAGAAAGACAGCTACCCACTGCCAAGAATCAGCGATACTCTAGATGCAATGGAAGGAGCACAATGGTTTTCGACTTTTTACTTGAAGAGTGGCTACTGGCAGGTAGAAATCCATCCAGAAGATCGGGAAAAGACGGCTTTCTCCACAGGAAATGGTCTGTGGCAGTTAAATGTCATGCCGTTTGGGCTATGTAATGCCCCAGCTACTTTTGAGCGCTTGATGGAGTGCGTTTTGAATGGATAAACCTGGAAATCTTGCCTAGTTGGATGATGTCATCGTTTACGGAAAAACAGTTGATGACCATTATGAAAACCTAAAGGCTGCATTCCAGAGGCTACGAGAAGCACATCTTAAGTTGAATCCAAAGAAATGTGCACTTTTCAAGACCGAGGTTAAATATTTGGGGCATATCATCTCATCCCAATTAGTGAAGACTGATCCTGAAAAAGTTGACAATGTGAAGAACTGGCCAACCCCTCAGGACAAGCATCAACTTCGGAGTTTCCTCGGTCTGGCAACGTACTATCGACGATTTATGAAGGATTTTGCGAGAATCGCCAAAAGCTTGCACCAACTTACGGAGCAGGGTAAACCCTTTAAATGGTCAGGTGAGTGTGAGAAAAGCTTTCAGGAACTCCTGTGCTGGCCTATCCGACTCCAGGCAAACAATTCATCATTGACGCAGATGCAAGTAATGTTGGAGTTGGTGCTGTTTTATCGCAAGTTCATGACGGAGAAGAAAAGGTCGTTGCCTATTTCAGCAAGGTACTCTCGAAACAAGAAAGAAACTATTGCATGACCAGAAGGGAACTTCTAGCTCTAGTATTGGCAACAAAGCACTTCCATAAGTACATCTATGGACAGAAGTTCCTTCTTCGCACAGATCATGGTGCACTAAATTGGCTTTTGAACTTCAAAAATCTAGAGGGTCAAGTAGCAAGATGGATCGAGATACTTCAGACGTATCAATATCAGATTCAACATCGAAGAGGAAAGCTGCATTCAAATGCAGACGCATTATCTCGGCGCCCGTGCAAGCAAGACTGCAAGCATTGCACACGACTAAAAGAAAGGGAAGTTGTCGCTGTTAGAAGAACGAGAGCTGATCCCATTTGCGGCTGGAGTAATGAAGAACTCAGAATGGCCCAACAGGAAGATTCGGACATCGAACCCATCCTTGCATGGAAGGAACATCAAGAGAAACCAGAATGGGCCGACATCTCCGACCGAAGCCCCACTCTAAAAGCATATTGGGCACAATGGGACTCACTTCATGTGCAAGAAGGGCTACTCAGGCGTAAGTGGGAATCCGCAGATGGTAAAACCTATGCAGCTAGTCGTACCTCAGTCAAAGATAAATGATGTTCTCCGAGAGATGCACGGTGGAACTTCTGGAGGCCATTTAGGCATCAACAAGACGCTGGAAAAGCTACGACAGCAATTCTACTGGTTACGTATGAGAGAAGAATGTGATACTTGTGCCGATAGCAAAAGACCAGCTAGAAAAATCCAAAGCAAGATGCAGCAGTACAATGTGGGTGCACCTTTTGAGAGAATTGCAATAGACGTAGCAGGTCCTTTTCCCGAAACCAACAACGGAAATCGGTACATCCTTGTAATGATGGACTACTTCAGCAAATGGCCTGAGGCATTTGCCATTCCAAACCAGGAAACCAAAACAGTTGTGGATAAGATTGTCTTTCATTGAGTGAGCAGGTTCGGAGTACCATGGAACTTCATTCCGACCAAGGAAGGAACTTCGAAACTAAGATCTTTCAAGAGGTTTGCTCACTCCTTGGCATCAAGAAGACGCGAACAACACCGCTTCATCCACAATCTGATGGGATGGTTGAGCGATTTAACAGGACACTTAAGGAACACCTGTCAAAAGTAGTCAATGATAATCAACGAGACTGGGACCGACATATTCCATTATTCTTGATGGCTTATAGGAGTGCAACACATAGTTCTACTGGACATACACCATCGGAAGTCCTATTTGGCTCAACAATATTTCTGCCAAGTGGGATAAAATTTGGATGTGTTCCAAAAGAGCCACATGAAATGGATGAGTACGTAGATAACCTGAAAGGAACACTGGCCTGGCTGACATTCACCAACGGACAAGGACAAATATAAAAGCGTTTAGTGAAAAGATGAAAACAAGATATGACGCACGAGCGACAGCAACAGGGTTTCAAGAAGGAGAACTTGTGTGGTTTTACAATCCCCACCGACAAAAGGGGCTATCACCGAAGCTACAACAAAACTGGGAAGGCCCTTTCACAGTAATAACCAGAATTAACGATGTGGTTTACCGTATACAAAGAGGGGTAAGAGGCAAACTAAAGGTAGTTCATTGTGACCGTTTACATCCCTATAATGGTGAAAGAAGCAATGGAGTTGTTCGGGACGAACAATCCTAAGAGGGGGGCAATGTAACGATGAATTACCGAACTACTTTTAAGATAAAAGTCTAACACACTACCTACTTCTGCAAAGGTAGAAATGTGAATTGAATTGAATTGAATTTCTTTATTGAGTCTTTTAGGTTACAGTTGCTGTCTTAGTCTAAAAATAACAATTCTTTACTACTTTACTTAAGTTAAACTGGCGGCTATAATGTATTGCCTGCTCTTTCAGTTGCTTTGTAATGAAAATGAATACAATGTTTGCCTCATGGCGGTCAGTAAAATGTTTTTCTTTTTTTCTACTCTTGCTCATGACAGAGAGTTTTGTTTACGTTAACTGTGTGACGTTTTGTCACCCTCTTATAAACTAGGATACATATATACAATAAAAAAACTACAGATACCTTACAAACTAACCCTACGATAGAATGCCTTGAACATTTGTTAGGTTTGTGAGATACGAATATACATAGTATGTACGGAATACAAATATACATTTTCTTTTTCTTTTTTTTTGTTAGAGCGAGAGCTCAGTCAGATTCTTGTGAATACATTGTATGTTAGGTTAACATTTTCGTTTATAAGAGCGAGTACGCCCTTAGATTCATTATTTATTTGTTTTTTTTTTTTTTTTTTTTTTTCCCTTTTTAGTGAATATTATTAACATGGAGGAAAAAGGCATTTATCGGGGAACACATTTATACTTCGATTGTTGTGTACGAGACGAGATAAACATAGATACACAGAGGGTGTTACAAAAGAAAAAAAAAGAAACTTCATTAATGAAGATAATGAATGACAGATAACATTGATTATTACAATTATTTGTTTTATAAAATATTTTTACTTTTGATTTGTTGTTCATTTAATTGTCTTTTACATTGGTGATTTTGTAATTATTTATTTTATAATAATACCTGTTATATATTGTTTGATAAATACTTGAATTGTATTTTATTTCAATTAGAAGATAACTAAATGATACTTATTCTAGTATTTTTAAGTAAGTACTGTCGGCCAATCTTTAGAGAATTTTGGTAACTTATTTTTAATAATTTTATAGGTAGAAAAGGGGTTCCCCCAACGTACACTGTAGTGAATCGCGGGACGCAAGTGGCGAATGGATAATTATCCGCGATTTTGATTTGGGATGGCCCTGTTATAGAACTCTAAAGGTTCTAACACTGGAGCGTCAAGATCCACTGAGAGTATTCCGAGTGGTGACAGATAACCAACGCCGTCCCAAGAGGACCCAGTCTGGGATGCTAAGGAATGTATTATTAAGTCGTTTTCGGATTGTTCAAAGTTTGAAATTGTTTTTTTCATGAGAAGCGAGACGTATCTCATCAGCGGGACAGTATTTGTGTCGCTGTAAATAAAGTTATTTGAGAATCTTTTGGTCCGGGTCTCAAAGTTTTTACCAGCACAGAGCCTAAGAAGTTTTCTTTCAAGGATTTCCATATTTTGGGCTACCGAGGGAGAGATGGTAAACCATATTGGAAACCCGTATGTCATTACTGGTCTAACTAATGTTTTATAAAACAGTAGTTTGGATTTTTTGTTTAAGGCTCTGTGCCTGAAAAAGGGCATCAGCATGTTAGAGACTTTTCTGGTCTTTTCAATGGTGAGTTTAGCATGATAATTAAATTTAAATAGATTGTTGAAGTTGATTCCTAAATATTTCAACTTGTTTTGAACTTGGATTGGGCAACCGTTGACGTTTAGTGTGAGATGTTTGCTTTCCCTTACTACTCCAATTGGACCTTTACCACTCGCGTTTCTGATGCAAATCAGTTCTGATTTTGGGACATTCAGCTTGATACCCCAGGTGTTGTAATAGTCGTTTATAACCCCGATGTGTTTTTCGAGGTGGTGTAGAGCTACTAGTGGATATTCGTGGTTGGAGTACGCGATGGTGTCGTCGGCGTAAAGGAGACCGGTTGAGACCAAATTATTTTCTGACCATGTATGGGGGAAGTCGTGCACAAAGATGTTGTATAGGTGTGGGCCCAATATTGACCCTTGCGGGACGCCACTGTCGCAGCTTCGGGGGTTCGACTTTGTCCCTTGAATTTGTACGAAGAAAGTTCTATTAGATAGAAAGCTGTGCAGAATATTGTAGATGTAACTAGGAAGATTAATTGATACGAGTTTAGAGATAAGCCCCACCCTCCATACGCTATCGAAGGCTTTTTCAACATCGAGAGAGCAGGCGACTGTGCATCTTTTTTCTCTCAGATTTAAGATGATATCGTTTTGAAATTTGGTTAGCGCATGGAGGGTGGAGTGTCCTCTGCGGAACCCGAATTGGAAGTCGGGTATCGGGTCTATGGGGTTGTCTAGCGGGCAATTCATTTTGTTCAGGATTATTCTTTCGAGTATTTTCCCGGTGTTGGAAAGTAGGGAAATCGGTCTATAATTGTTAATGTCAAAATTGTTTTGTTTTTTAACTATAGGCAGGATCCTAGCTGTTTTCCAGAGGCTGGGGAAGTAGGCATTGTTAATGCAATTATTGTATAGAATTGTTAGGAAGTTAACCGCTTGATTTGAAATTTTTTTCAGAAAGTAATTAGAAATGTTGTCCGGCCCGGACGATTTTTTTGGTCTTAGAAGCTTAAGCAGGTTCTTCACAGAATCAGGGTCAGTAAAAATATGGGGTGCAATAGGGTTCAGTGCAGAGTTTTCGGAATTGAATAGGAAAATGTGTTCCGGTGTGTTTAGAGCCACTGAGTTAGCGGACTCTTGGGCTCTTAGCGTGGTGTTTATGTTGAATAGCGGCACTCTTTCTTTGTACACGTCTGTAAAGTGTTTTTCGAAAGATTCAACGATTTTTGCTTCGCTGGTGAAGGTCTCATTATTAACGACCACTTTATTGCAATGAAATTTTTTCTTTTTGCCCAAGATCCCGAACGCCTCTTTAAAGGCCCATGGGCCAGGCTTAATTTTGGAAAGTCTGTCACTTAGTTCCTTGTTTAACCAGATGTTTACTTTTTGCTTAATAATGTTGTTTAATAAGGCGATCTGGGATGATAACTCTCTATATGCTGGACTGATTCTGTTAAGGGATCTGTGGAATATATTTTTTAAACGCCTTTGCCACTGGTGTTTGACTTTATAGAGGTTTTCGATTTCAGGGGGTAAGTTCTTGTACTTGTTGAATGAGATGGAAGAGCTTGTGGAGTTTCTTTCTAGGGTGGTAATGAGTGTTTGATTAAAATGTGATATGTATTTATCAATGTCGGTATTGGGTAGGCAGGAGGTCGCTGGGGGAAAAAGTTGAAGGAGGTTGCTATCTAATTGGTTTCTGAAGGACTGCCAGTTGGTATTTTTAAATGATCTGAGTGAGTGCTCCTCACGCAGGCAGATGTTTGCTTCTCCAATACTTATGCACAGAAGTAGGGGGCAGTGCTCTGTAAAGGTGGGAAGGGTTTTCAATGAGAAGTTTTTATTGAAGTGGTTAATTAGATGACTGGATATGAGAAAGTGGTCCAAAAAAGATGGTCCTCTGGGAAAGGTGGGTGTATCCGATGTGAAGTTGGCTAGGGATGGATTGAAGTTTTGTAACCATGATTCAAGCGTCTTACCGTTTAGGTTATGGGTGTGGTCCCCCCAATTGGTACTCCTAGCATTGAGGTCACCACCTATAATTGAACCATCAAATCTGTTGGAGAGGGCTTCAATAGCGTTGAGTTCTGAGGTAAATTGTGCAGGGGGGGTGTTCGAGGGGAAGTATACCGACCCTAGTAGAAGTGTTTTGGGTGAATTATCAATTTTCAGTTTGATGGTGACGAAAAGCGAAGGAAAATTTGTTGAGTGATAGTCCACCAGCTCGTATTCAATGTTATTTTTGATGAGCAGGGCTACCCCCTGGTGGTTGTCATTTCTTAAAGTGTGATAGTTTTGTATTTGTATTCTGTGTCTATTCGAGAAATGAGTTTCTTGAATAAACGCAAAAGAACAATTGCTAGCTTGGAGAATTTTTTGAAGTTCTATTCTCCGCGCTTGTGAAACTAAGGACGTAATGTTGAATTGTAGAATTTTTAACCACATCATTTGGAGCAGAAAAGGAGTTGGTTGACCAGGTCGAGGTACGCTATTCTTTTTTCCGCGAGGGAGCTGAAATTGTTTAGGTTAGACATGAACTTTTCAATATTCGAAATAAGTGTGTTCATGCCAATGCCAAAAAGGTCATTTGACAGTGACATGAATTGATCAATAGTGGATTGTCCTGTTTTTTTATTGGAGTAGTTCGGGAACATGGGTTCCACTCGGGGGGTGTTATTTTGGGTTGCTTTGAAATGGCTGGCATAAGAAATACCCGGTGCCACAGGGGCACCCCTGGAGATCGCGAGGGAGAGGCCTCTTGCGTCAGCTTTTTTAGCACTTGCTTCTTGCAGAAGGCGTTTTCTTCTGGAGTCATATTTTTTGTAGGACTCGCATCCTCTAAAGTTAGCTGGGTGGTCTGAGCCGCAGTTGACGCAAGTGGCCTTGCTCTCCCCCTTGTTCTCCACAGTGCAGGCGCCGGGCTGGTGGTTATTGGTGCATTTTACGCACCTGTATTGGTTTGCACAATTCTTTGCGAGATGGCCGAACTGTTGGCAGCGCCTGCACTGTAGGGCGCCCGTGTTTCCCTTTGGCTTCTCCCAGTGAACCCTGGTATTAAACAAATATTTGATTTTGAGGAGTTCCCCCATGCTGGTGCCTGGTGTTAACCGGACCAAAAAGAGATTATAGTTTATTTTCTTTTGCCTAGACCGAAGTGTTTCAAATATAGAAACCTTTTCCGCGAAAGGGACTCTCATTTTGAGCTCGTCCAAGATCTCGGATTCCAAATAATCTGAGGTGAGGCCCCTTAGGACCACGTTGGTGGTTCTGTCTTCCTTCAAAGTGAAGGAGTGTGCTTGGGCACTCTCTGTCTTTCTCATTAGATCCATAAGCTCCCTATGGACTTTTGCGTTATCGACGTACAGCCTACTGCTGTTCCCGCGATTCACTATCCTATACGCGAAGTTTACCGACTTTTCTCGGAAATCAAATAATAATTTTCTAGTGTCTACATTTTTCATTATAATTGGCGGACAGTACTTACTTGTATGTGGTATATCGCTAGGGATGCTTTCCTTTCCTAAGGTGTTGATTGGAGTATTGTTGGTACCGTCTTTGGTGCTTCCATCGGTGTTATTATTTTGTCCTGGGACATCTTCCTCCACGTTGCTGACTGCTGATTGTGATAATTGTCTCGTGATGTTGTGGTTGTGCGAGTTCTTTTTTAGCGTGTGGATTGTTATGTCCAGCAGGGGGGCGAATTGGTTTTGTGATGGAGCGCCAGTGTCCATGCCTTGGCGGGGTGATGGTGTTGCTGCCTTGTGCCTTTTATCCGGCATCTTCCATTCCTTTGTCAGGAGGTCGTCATCGATTTCGATTTGAAGGGCTCGGGTTGTGGCGCCATTGTTGGAGGTACCAGGATTTCCATCGTTTTGTTGCGAAGGTTGCTTTGGCGGGCGGCTGAGTACAACGAGTTGCTGCGCCACTTCCATCTCGATGGATTTGTTGATGGTGATTTTGGGCTGTTTTCGTTTTCTAATGTTAGAAGAGGTTTTGTTCATCTCTCCGGCTTGTGCCGTGTGGCATTTTTTGAACAAATAAATCAATTAAGATAGCAGGCAATTTAGATTGCTTTTGTTTTAAATATTTGATTATTTAAGTTTTTTGAGGGGTTTTTGTTTGGTTTTAAATGATTTTTATTTAGTTTTTCACAATAAAATTGCTGTGTTAAACACGTGTCTCAAAAAGCCGCCAAAAATCCAACTTCCATGAGAAAAAAGAAAGAAAATCAAAGTTGACATTTTGACACGTAACAACCGGTAGAAATGTGAACGGACCAACGGACCTTCAATAATTAAGAAACTACCTACCCTCTGAACACATCCCAAAATATCCCACTAGACTGGAAGTATGAAGCGACCCTCCTGGAAAGGAAGTTTCGAGAAGCAAAGACGAGAACCTTCGAAGACATTCTCGAATCTCGAAATTCTCAACATTCTCGAATCTCGAAATTCCGGTATAAAAGGGCAGCGTAGACATCGACCGGACTCAGTTTAATCTTGAAAGTGAAAGAGTACAGTACAAAGTGAAATAAAGTGTTGCGAATTGTTAGTAGTAAATAAAGTGATTTAAAAGTGTGTTTGTTTGAGCGAATAATAAAAGTAAATTGAGTTGAAATAAAGTGTGTTCTTATTTGAACGGAAATATAAGTGGAAATTAAATAAGTTTTATTGTGAACCCGGAATAAAACATTACAATATTTTTTTCCATGCCACCTGGCGAATTCCTTTTTTTCATATCCCGATAGCATGCTTTTCATTTTAGCTCATGTTATTTTTTCATGCAGTACTAAAATAAAAGCGGTTCGCACTATTTAATAGTGAACATTTTACAAATTTCACTTGGATTTGCAAAAGGGAAAGACCTTCTTTGAAGTATTTATTTCTTATATTGAAATTATTTTTAAGTTTTAAAATGTATTACAAAAATGAAACATGATTTGTTTGATTTTCAAGTCAAATTATAACGGTAACTACAGATTTTTACTACCATTTTTCTGTACAATGGGCTAAACGGGACAGCAAAATGCAGTCATAGTTGTTGTCGCATTTAACATGTAAATTGTTTAGCCCCGTCTGCTTTTTTGTCCAGTTTAACCAGGGCGTAGTGTTATTTTCTTCTTGCAGTCATTAGTTGTGTTTTTTGGCAAAGCAGTAGGATTCTCCAAATGTCAATATTAAAAAAAAGTTATTTGCACGTACCAAGATAAAGGAACAAATAAACAAAAATACTTCGTAAAATTCAATCCGCAGCTATACTTAGCTTCTATTCTTATCGGTAGTTGGGTCTTGTTTTTGTAATACGTGTAAACTTAAACTGCGGATACGGATAGCAATGCCAAAAAACACAGGTATTGATGAAATAGCTTTTTAGCATACATGTTTTTTAGTGTTGGATAGATCTTAAATCTGCGGTAAAAAAAATTAACATGAAAAGAAGCTTTTTGAATAAAACAGGTGGAGGGAGCATCAAAGATGTTCCAAATGACTTAAACGGTTTTGAGGAGCAAATTTTGGGTGTGATGGGAACCCATGCAGTGCACGGTGATTCAACGGCTGAAGAATCAGGCGTGGCTCCACTTGCTGTAAGTTTTTAAAAACTTTAATTTAATAAAAAGTAAATATTTTTTTTACAGGAATCTATGTTCTCCGTCGAGTTATTAGAAGATGACTTCTTAGTAGGCTTTTGTAGTTCGCGAACGCACTAGTTCAATGAACTAGTTCATCTTGGTAGACTAATGAACTTATTTCAATTACTTAGTTCAATTTAGTTCGCGATAAGCGAAAAAGATTTGTTTCAACAAACTAAATAGCAACCTAAAGCATTCGTAATATAACATTACAAAATAGCTTGCGCTCACCTTACATTACACAGGTCTACAAGATTTTTGGTGCCGAGACTAAGATATACTTTTCTTTAGGTTTTCGGTGTGCTGGATTCGAATCTGAAGTCAGAAATATCCTATCAGCTACCGTTTTTGAAATATTAGTGTTAGGAGATGTAAAAAAACTACTTTTGAGGTTATGCATGTGAAGAAATTTTTTTTTAATATAAATTATAACGGTTTCTATAAGAACTATTTTCCTTCTTTAAGTATCTTTTTAAATCTTTTCGATATCTATTTTATTGTTCGAGATATCGTCAGTTTTTTTGGCTTATTGTAATGTATCAAACAGATATCACGTTTTCATCTCCTTTTTGATAAAAACTCACTTACTTCATTTCAAAATATCTCTGGAAGTAAAAAAGATATTGCAAAAATTTAAACAGTTATTGAAAGAAGGAAAATAGTTCATATAGAAACCGTTATGGTCAAATTAAGGCATGACATCAAAAGTGGTAAAAAAAAACCTTTATTTTTGCATTTTCTAACGGTAATATTTCCAAAACGGGAGGTGATAGGATTTTCTTGACTTCAGAATCGAGTTCAGCACACCGAAAACCTATAGAAAAGTATATCTTAGTCTCGGCACCAAAAAAAAACAAATTAAATTTTGTTGACCAGTGTTATCATTTTTTTTTATATATTTTTTGGGCGAAAGGAAGTCTCATCTGTATAGGGAATTTTCAAATTTGGTCTTATACGGCGACAGCGCCCTTTTAACCCGAGAGACGTTTAAAGAAGGGGTGCAGAAACTAAAGTGCATATGAAATTGCATCCAATTCTTTGTTGATCGAAATCAGTTCTTCTGCTCTACCTCAAGATTTAGATGTAAAACAAAAGGTCGCTTGTGACATTATCAGCGTTTCTTCTTCAAGCACCCCTTACTCTTATTTCTGAGCAAGAACAAAAAACAAGTAGCATCTTGGTCCTTGCATTACTATGATTTCCATTTAATGAAAGCAAAACGTACTTCTTCTAGACTTTTATCAGAAAGCTCGACAAGTATATGAACGAAATTAAGAATTTTTATAGAAAATAAAAAATGTACATAATCTGTTATTTTTAGGTTGTATTTGTTTTATTATGTAGAATGCGTCAATTTTACATAAATTGGGATACAGTTTGTACAAACAAATTTTGTTTTTAATTCTAACAAAACCGGAGTGATTAAAATCAATTGAACTAAAATGAACTAGTTCAGAACTAGTTCATTAGCGTGATTTGGACTAAAGTGATCGATCACTCAAATGAACTAAAGTGCCCAACTCTACTTCTTAGAAGATATAACACTCGATGAGAGTAACTTGGAGGCACCACCAAAAGTACATATCTAAAGTTGAGCCAAAGTATCAAAACTTCTTAACCACCAAGTTCCTTAAAACCGAAGTCCACCGAAGCACCACCATCAGCTCGATTAAAGACTGGAATTGAAACAGCAAAGGAGATGCATGGTGCATTGGTAAAAGACATCAAACAAATACATACAAAAATCGCAACATGGAAAAAAAAATAGAAATCATTGAAAAGCAAAACAATGATTTGTTACAAAAAGTTGATTTATTAATTAATTTGTTCCGAACAGATGTTTAAATAAAAGATTTAAAACCAATATATATTTTTCATTAAATTTTTTTCGCGAAGTTTCGAGAATGGTCACTCTCTTCACCAAGTCCTTTAAATACAAATATTATATAGTGAATACAACTATCTTTAAACCCATAACAAATAATTTATTTACATATACTTACAATTGAACAATATTTGTTGAAAGACAAAAAAATTTTGATTTATACAAAAATAACGAAATATTTAATAGGAAAATTAACTCAAATATGTGCCCTTAATTATGAAAGTGGACTAAGTCACTCCTAAAAATGGCATCAAATCTAGCCTAAAAATAATTATTATTTAAGGGGTAAAGTTTATTTGAAAGCGAAATTGCAGCAAATAGACTTCTTTATTGCTCCTCTAGTGATTTCATAAAAGAAATTAATTAAATCGTTATAAGAAAATTATTATGTAAGTTTTTCTTCAAACAATGCAAAAAGTGACTTAGTCCACTTTCATAATCATAGGCACATATATAGTGTGTAGGGGAGATCGGGGCAGTTTTGAACACGGGGCACATTTGAACACTGCATATAAAATTTTAGCATATCAATCTTTTTTAGAAGTATTACGATATTTGAATTGAACCCGTCAACACGATTACCATAAATGTCAATGACTTTCCATCGTTATCTTGGCTGACTTTCAGATTTATAGGTGGAAGGTGATTTTTATAGTGGTTTTACATTATTTCAGTTTTTTAGTTGTAAGAGTTAAAAAAAAAATTGGTACGTAATTTTAAAACGCAATACAATTTTTGTTAATGGTTAATGAATTTTAAACTAATTGACGGTGAATTTTTGAATGAATATATTAATGTTAAATATTTATTCAACATTTTATGTCGTTCACACAGTTGGGGCAGTTTTGAACAAGTATGGTGGAGCACTTTTGAACATGTTCAAAACCGCTCCGAGCAGTTTGTATCAGACATTTTAAGGACACTTGAATGTGTTTTATTTAATAAATCGCAATGTTCTTATAAAAAAAAATAATGAAACTAGCATTTGTGGCCAAAATTAAAGAAAAAATGGGAATATGTACAACATAATTGAAGATTTAAAAAAATGCCTGAATTCTTCAAGTTCTGCTAGACTTTTATCGATGAGAACTCGATTATATACCGCTTAAGCGTTATAAAAATTAAAATCAAGCTACCTACACCAATTAATGCTCCTGGTACATGAAGAACATCCGCTTTGTTAACATTTAGATTTAATATTTAAATCTAAATGCGATTTAGATCGCAAATAAATCTATTTTACTCTGAGAAGCATAAATGGTATGAATACCATTTTTCTAAGATATATTTTAAATGAATTTTTCTTGGTTTTTGTTTTTCTTTTGAACTTATAAATGTGATAAACTGATAACTATAGTATACATTTTAATGTTATTTTTTCTGAGTTTTTATTATTTGTTGGTTAATTGGATATAATATAACAATCAATTTGGAGTTTTTGTATGTTCTTATTAAAAAAATAATAAAAAGTTAAGTATTATTTATTCATAACAACGAAACTAATACTGCTGGTCAAAAGTACCCATGTTCAAAACTGATCCATATATGGGGCACTTTTGAACATGAGCCTATATTTTTAAAACATCAAAATTCAATATAAATAATTTGTTTAACTAACCCAATGTTCTTTGAAATCGAAGTTCAATGTTACTGATCAATGTTAGTAAACTTTACAGATCAAGAAATTGAACATATTTCGTTCAAGCTTCGAGAGCAAAAAGTGTTCAAATGTGCCCCACTCTCCCTATCTATCAAAATTTTGTAATCAAAAAATTTTTGTCTCTCAACAAATATTGTTCAATAGTAAGTATTAATTAATTATATTTTATGGGTTTTAAGATAGTTGTATTCATTATATTATAATATTTGTATTTAAAGGACTTGATGAAGAGGATGACCTTTCTAGAAACACCGCCCAAAAAAATTCTATAAAAATTACCACATTAAATTGTTCAAGAATTTAAAATATTTTACGTTCCTATTTACTTTAGTATACCTAGTATTTATTTTATCATATGATTTAATTACTTACTTTATTTATTCTTTTCTCTTAATACAACATGCATTAAAAATGTATGTAAGAATTTTTCGTTTTCCTTTATATAATTTTAAATTTCACAACAACATTAATTCTGTGGCCACAACCAATAACCGCTTAAGTGAGCTAAGATAAAATTTTTTGAGAGGTCTTATGATGCTACCCAATGCTAAATCTACATCTTTTTAATTTTTTAACTATTGAAAACGATAGATTAAAACTATCTAGATCGAGTTAAGAAAAGATTGAGTTGTTTTTGAGGCAAATTTAAAAAATGCGGAGCATTATTGTAAAACCAAATTTTGTTTTTTTTTTCGACTTTAGCCGTTATTGATTGAGGCCACAGAATTATCCATTTAAATGGTTATATGTTTTTTTGTTAAACGATATATGTAAACCTAGAAATACTTCTTTTAATTCTCACGTATATTAACAGCCTCTCTTAGGAAAAGGTTTGGCTATTCAGGATCTCTTATATCTTCTTCTTTGTTGATAGGAATATCAAAAATAGAGTCATCGCTTATTCCGTGACCTCTTCTAAAGTTATGCAAAACACAAACAGCATTTATTATCGTTCCTGCATCCTGCGGCGATCTGAATAACGTGCGCTGAAGGCACCGGAACACTGACTTTATATTGCCATTCAAACGCTCGATGCAATTTCGTCCCTTTGCGTGTATTTTGTTGTAGTAAATTTCATCTCGGCTAGTTGCTGAGCGATATGGTGTCATTATCCATGGACGCAAAGGGTAACCAGAATCACCTTCAATTAAGATGCTGGAAATACACAAGATTAAGATTTAAGAAGTCTTTTACAACTAAGTCTTTAACAACCATGAATCGTGGTTGCGGCCGTTACTTTCATAACGTTGTTTCAGCAATGCATTTATCCTCGACGCTTCCCAAATGTAGGCGTCATGTGAAGCCCCACCAAACCTCGCAAATCCGCCCAGAATTTTCAGTTGGTAGTCGCATATATATTAGAAAAGAACAGATTAAAGTAAAAATTATTTTTATTCAAGTAATTTATTTAAAATTCCAACACCTCTGCTTAAAGGAATACTACTTTTTGAATAGAATTACTTATATGTTTAGAGGCGAGCTAGAAGAAATTTTATCTCGTTTCGAGTATAGATGTCTAAGTTGGTATTAAAAACAAATTGTCATTAAGAACGGAGTTTCATAAAGAATTTCCGAAATTTTCCACTACGGTCGTGTTTTGTGTAGAAAATCTATGCATCCTCTTTGAAACCATAATAAAAGTGATTGTGCTTCGACATGTGGACCAATCTTCGAAATTGATTATGATTTATCTATTAAGAATGCTAAAGATGTTAAATATTTGTTTATTGACATATTTTGCATCGTTTAAAAAGAAAATAAGCACAAAAGAGTAATTTTGGAAAAAAAACTTTGACCTCGGCAAGTATTCACTACAGCAAATGGTAATCAGCTTCAGGATCATTAGATACGGCCTTAGCACTGATGTGAATCAAATCTATAAGAAAACAATTAGTGTTTTTGCTACAAATTAAAAATCAATCCAATTTACATGTGAGAGTTGAAGGGGAATCGCTCCTCTAATTGCATCATCATAACATAGCAAAAAGAAAGGAATTATTTACATATCTGCGCAAACTCTGCAAGTAGTTTTTCATCCTTTCAAGTTTTAACTCCTTCATTGAGAGAAGTTTTCTCATTGCACATGGCAATGGAATTCATTACACAATGGATATGATCTTTTCGGTAAGTTTGTTTGCCTGCAAATAATCAGGGAATGTTTTCTCTTTGTATTTAAGGAATTCTTCACACTTACCATCTAAACCCATGCAATTTGTAAGGAATTTTATCAATATACGTTTCTCGACAATCGAGAGGTCTTCGTTGGTTGATGGTATTTCGTCGCCTTCTTCAGAGGAAGGAATATACCTATTTTGTTTTGTAAATGCAATTTCGTTGGTTGCGTGGTAATGTTGTTTGATAGGAATGATTGGAAGTTTTTCGGATTAAAGGAAGCCCAACAGTTGCCAAAGAAATCATTTGGATTGACATGAAGAAATGTTTTTGCAATACGACTTGCAGCAGCTGCTACTGCCAAAGTGCCAATCCGGAGATTCCTATATTGTTGTTTTTTGCTAAATGATAAAAATCGTGATTCGAGTGGGTTTTTGATATAAATTAAAAAATTGTTGCTTACCAGTTCCCAAAGCTGTTGGGTTTCCTTTAATGTACACATATGTACATATGTTTGTGTATTGTTATTATATATTTTATTTTTTCCACGTGCGTTGTCTTTCGAAGACGATTTGTGGCTGATACGACATGCACATGATGAAACCTACACTCCTTGGTTTAATCGCTTACTCTTTAACGCCCTTAGAACTTTTATAGGTACTCCATTCAGGGAAAAAAGTATTATTAGGATAAGCAAGGAGTTGATCTCGTATTATCCCTGTTCCATTGGGGGTGGTAGTTTACTCATGAGTAAATCTAGTACTACATACAATCAACACATGATCTGCTCGAGGAGATAGGGATGTGTAGTTGTTGTACTGGATTTCTACTCATGTACCACCTCCAATAGAGCAGCGCTAATGTGGGATCAACTCCTTGCTAATCCTAATAATACCTTTTTTCCTGAATGGAGTGTAAAAGGTTCCATAAAATGTTCTAAAGGCTTTCAAGAGTTAGCGATTAAACTTCAGCGACAAACAAATCATTGAGTGTAGGTACATACATCATGCCGTATCAGCCAAAAACCGACTTCGAAAGACGCACGTGAAAAAAAAAATAAAATATACAATAAATATACAAGTTTCAAGATAATATAACATAATTCTATTTAAAAAGTAGCGTATGTAGTTATACCTTTAAGCAGAGGCGTTGGAAAATGTATTTGATTTTTTAATTACATTAATAAAACTTACCAACTGAACGTTTTTTGAGTGATAATTTTTCCGGTTGAGGTAAGCACTTTCAATTTCTGCATTCGGCCTTTTGATGCGGATGTGGGTGCAATCCACCGCACCGATGGCTCCTGGAAATCCAGTTTCTTCAAAAACCTAAAACAAAATGTGCTAAGTATGGTTTTTAAACAAATGCAATATTTACCTTAGTTTAATGGCTTCGTTTTCTTCATCAGTTGGAAACTGGATCCACTTTGGCATCAATTTATTTTGTAGAACAGTGGACACCTCTTTTACTGATCGTGATACCATGGTTCGGCTAAGAGCAGCTGTAAAATCTTGCCCTACATCTCTTTGAAATGAACCCGTTGCAAAGAAATGCAGGGCGGTGCAAATCCTTAAAGGGATAGGCACAAAGGTTTTTCTCTGCCCTTTTGCCATATGAGGGCTCATTTCTTCGATTAGCTTAAAGGCACCGATAAACCGCACGAAATTGCTCATCCGGAATTTCGAACGGATCTTGAGCATCACGAAGACGCCGGCGCTCGATTCGCATAGCGTTTCGTCGAATGTACTCATCGTACATTACAATATGGTACATTTTTTTTATCACTGTTTTATGGTTATTTAACTATTAATTTATTAAAACACAACCAAATGTTTTAAAAATTAATATTTTTGAAATTTTAACAGAAATTTTTTGACATTTGGTTTCCTTTATTGAACTGGAATAAGAAATCTAGAGGGTGGCTTTTCACATCGAGATACAGATACAGTCTATTTTTCCAGATAGAGACACGGTTGGAATTTTTGTTTCACAATTTTTCGATGCGAAAAGTTCTCGACTAAGTTACTGCTCGCTTTCTTACGTTTCCCTACGTTTGTCAAAAATAGCGTACGTAGAAAAAGCGTCATTGTGAGAGATTACACAGATTTCGTATGGTTGAACTTTTGGCAGTTGTAAAATCGACCGCAAAGCGTGATTGTGTTTCTGCTTTGATGTATTTATTTTGACATTTCGTTTGAATGAATAGGGGGGTTCACATTAACCAACTTACCGGACAGACCAGCTGCCATTTGGTCTGATCTGATGCTGTTTTGATAATGGGTGCTTTCATAATTGCATGGTTGCTTTGTTTACATGCAGTCATTTGCGATCAGATTAATGTCAGAAAAACTATTTGCGCATGTATTTTACTTTGAATTTATGAACACTTTTTGTGATTTTCGTCATTTGTCAAAATTTTTAAGCTGCAATTTAGCCTCTTTTTCAAAATTAAGAATATATTATCTTAATTCCATCCTTTAAAAAAAAAAAACTTTTTTAAACATTTCTGTCAATGTTTACAAATTTATTATATCCAAGAAATTTGCGGCTATTTTTGTTATTTTGACTTGAACTTTGAATTTCCAATTAATATTTTGACATAATTGAGAAACAAAGAAAAGCTGTATCATCTTTTACGTCATGTTCCTTCTTTCTTTAAGTTTAAATTCATTGCGCATGAGAATTTTTTCATTTGCACATTTGCGCTGCAAATATTTGCGTTTTACATTTATGAGCACCTGACATTTGTCATTTGCATTAATGAAAGCTTTGCATTCGTCAGACTAGCGCAACCATGCATTTATGAAAGCGCCCAATGTGAACACGCATCCGACTGTCTGTCCGGTTTGCCGAATGGTTTTCAAAAAATTTTGATTTCTTGGTTGTCGGACGGACATGTTAGTCAATTGAACGACATATCTGTCTGGCAGACAGTGATAATCCATTCTCTTTAATTTGAGACAGAAAAGACAAAATATACATTAAAAATAAGCTGAAAAATGGGTTTTGATGAAAATTGTCTGATGAGTGTGAACGAAAAATATAATTCGGCCATCAGGCCAAATGACAATCGGTCTGTCCAGTAAGTTGGTCAATGTGAACCCCCCTAATTGTGAGGTTAGGTTTCATTGGAGTGTCCAGGAAAAAAAAGTATCACCTTAATGAATGATGATGAGCACATGAAATTTCACCACCTTAAAATAAGGTGATATCCGCTAAAAATAAGGTGATTCCACTTAAACTCAGTTAAATTTAATGTGAACTTCATCTTATTTTAATGTGAATGTTCATCTTAAAAAAAAAAAAACCGACCAAAAGTAAAAATTTTAAAATTATAGTCACACTTTAGCTTTACTTGCAGTTTATCATACCTACATATTTCCAACAGTGAGATAGCACAGTGGTAAGACACTGGCCTAGTAACCTAACAGTTGTAGATTTAATCCCTGGTGGCTGCCAGTTTTTTTTTTTAATTTGCGCATTCAAGAAATTAATGTGACTTATCACCTTAATTTAAGGCCATCTTAGCAAAAAACTATACAGAAATCCACTTAAATTAAGGTGCGATCCGCTTAATTCTATGTGGTACGCTGTTCGAGCTAAATTTTAGAAGAAATAAAATTCCCACACAATTTATCGATAATTTGTACGGGACTCATTTTATCTCGGCTAAAAAATTTCGATAATTTGTATGGGAGCTAAAATTTAGCGCGAGCAGCGTACCAGGCTTGGCTAACCAAAACGAAAAGTAAAAGAAACTTGCGTGTCATAAAATTTAAAAATAAAAAATAAAAAATAATTTATTATTTTCTTTGCAAAAACACAAAATATACATATTATGTGCATATTCCTTATGATTAAATTATGAACACAAAACTCCCATGTTTATAATTTTATTAAGTAAATAAATTTTGTTTACAGCAAAAAGACTTGCTGTATGAAATGTATGAAAAATTCCCACAAAATGTATTAAAATGACGTATGATAAATTTCTTTGAAACAGTATCATACAACATTGGAATACTTACAGTCAGAGATGGAAAAAATGCGATTTTTTTGATTTTCTACATTTGTTACGTCTGCTACATAAATGAGGTAGTAAACGTAGTTTAATGTAGTTAGCGTAGTTAAATGTAACAAACGTAGCGCTAGACGTCAAAATGTAGTTTGAAATGCCAATTTTACCACCAAATTGTCAAAGTGTTATTCAAACCGAAATACATAGCTGTGATAGTGTGAATTTGAATAGAATATTTGAAACCAGGTTGACTTGGGATGGTTTCTGTGAAAAGGTTTTACTTTACTAAACCTAATTCTCAAGAAAATACAGCAGCTGCCGTCCACTATTTTTCACTTGTTAATATTTTTGAAATTTAACGTTTTTTATATAGTTTTTACACGTAGCAAATGTAGGAAGTAAATGAAACAAATCAAGCGAGTAGTTTATTCGATTAACTACGCGTAGTTAACCGAGTAGATTACCTGACATAATCTACTCTGCCATCTCTGCTTACAGTCGATTCTCCGTTCATACACTGATGACAGTTCTTCATAACCCCTTCAAGCAAACGAGTCCGAATCGGATCCGAAGTGAGTCAGAGCTCGACTACGAAACGGGTCCCACGGCGGCTCGAATTGGTATCGAAATTATAATCACCGCGGAGCTGATTGCATATGTTGGTATTTTCACCACGATTTCTCCTTCGACCTTGTGTTCATACACAAAAAGTTGTAAATGTGTGAGTAAAATGGCGTGCCCAAATGGAGAAATCAAACAGAACTCCGTTTTCTTGCTTGAAGGGACATTTCTATGAAACAAAAATAATACATAGGAACTGTTAAAATCATACAATGTATGCAATGTATTATCTATGACATAGGCCCCAGGGCACTCTGAGTCCCCTTCAACCAAACTAGTCCGACCTCGGTCTGAAGTGAGTCCGAGCTCGACAACGAAACGGGCTCCATGGCAGCTCAAATAAGTATGGAAATTATAATCACCGCGGAGCCGATTGCATATGTGTTGGTGTGGTGAAAATCTTCACTCCGAGAAAACGAAGCCGAGTCGGAGCAGCGAAAACATTACAAAAAAAGGAAACAAAAAAGAAATGACGTTTCATATTTACTACCAAAAAAAGAACAAGATTTAGTTTTTGTTCACTAAAATTGTTTTATTTTATTTAACTTTCACAAACAAAATTTTTGGAACTATTTTCTGGATATATAGGCCAGCGGCAGGAGTCATTGATGTAATTCTACAAATTTTCTTTTTTCTCCGTTGAATGTTGTTCGTGGGTGGTGGTAGAAGATGATTTCCTACGAAAACACACAAAATAATTAATTAATAAAATTGCTGCGGAAGCACACTTAGGAACATTTCAGCGATGCATAAAAACACAAATAGACACGCCCACACGACTCGCCAGACTTACAAAAAGAAATAAAATGTTGTTCATTCAAAGCCTTCAATATAAAATGACACTTTGTTATTCTGTTCCCTCCCTTCAAGCAAGAAAATGGAGTTCTGTTTGATTTCTCCATTTGGACACTCCGTTTTATGCCGTGTGTGAATTGCGTTAAATAGTTAACCCCGTGTAAAATTTTTGACGCTATTGAGGTGAATACAAAAATTTCAGCTGTATGGTTTATTGTTTAATATTTTTCTCTGCCTTTTTTCTGCCTCTTTTCTGCCATGATACTCCTTTTTAATAAAAAAAAAAAACAAAACCATCTGCAAGAAAGATTTAACCAGGTCCCAGAGCCCATTAAATTTTTAACAGCTGAACATTTTTATTCACCTCAATAGTGTCGAAAATTTTACACGGGGTTTACTATATAACGCAATTCACACACGGCCTTACTCACACATAGACAACTTTTTGTGCATGAACACAAAAGTGAAGTAGAAACGTGTGGTGAAAAAAGTGCGAAGAGGAAAATTGACGAAGGAAAGACAAAAGCAACAGAATAACAAAGTGTCATATTCTTTTTTTAGCAAAGTCTGGCGTGTCGTGTGGTCGTGTCTATTTATTTTTTTAATTATTATAAATAATTTATGAAAGTTTTAATCCAAAAAAGGTATGCATCTCTGAAATGTTCCTAAGTGTGCTTCCGCAGCAATTTTATTAATTAATAATTTTGTGTGTTTTCTTCTAAAGCCTGACGCTACCACCACCCACGAACAACATTCAACAGAGAAAAAAAGAAAATTTGTAGAATTACATCAATGACTCCTGCCGCGAGCCTGTATCTCTAGAAAATAGTTCCAAAAATTTTGTTTGTGAAAGTTAAATAAAATAAAACAATTTTAGTGAAAAAAAAAATAAATATAGTTGTTTTTTAAGGTCGGAAATGTGAAACGTCATTCCTTTTTTGGTTCCTTTTTCTGGTAGGTTTTTGCTGCTCCGACTCGGGTACGACTTCAGCTCCGTTTTATCGGAGTGGAGATATTCACCACACCAATGCATATGCAATCGGCTCGGCGGTGATTATAATTTCCATACTAATTTGAGCCAGTGTGAAATCCGTTTCGTTGTCGAGCTCGGACTCACTTCGGAGCCGATTCTGACCGAGGTCGGACTGGTTTGCTTGAAGAGCTTTGTCTTTCTTTCGTCAATTTTACTTTTAGCACTTTTCACCACACGTTTCAACACGTGGGGTTCGCCGGGTTGACCTCAGGAAACGTCGGCAGGCCTCCCTGTTTTGAATGTTGTCGTTGCATTTGTCTTCTCCATGAGTTCTTAGGCCTGCCTCTTCTTCGCAATTGTTTTTGAGCTTCGTATGCAATCGCCTTTTGAACTGGGTTCTCAGGGTTTCTTCTTTTTAAATGACAGTACCAGCTTAAATGGTTATGCTGCATTTTATCCAAAATGGTATTTTTGACGTCAAGGCTTCCTCGGGTTTTGTTGCTTCTGATTCGATCAAGTTTTGTTACTCCTGCTGTCATGCGAAGCATCTTCATCTCAGCTGCTGTCAATTTACTCTCATAAGTTCTGTAAATTGTCCAACATATTGAACCCTATGTAAGTGCTGGACGAACAACTGCAGTATAGAGCTTTCCTTTCAGTTTAGGGAGCATTTTTCGGTCACAGAAGATGGCAGAGTTTCGCGCCACTTCATCCACACTACACTTATTCGGTGGTTGATGTCGTCATCACAAGATGCCTTGTTGTTGATCATAGATCCAAGATATATGATCTTTTCACACTTGGGTAGGATTGTTCCATTCAAATAGATGTCCAGAATAGGGCCGTCTGGATCAGAAAATGGACAGCCTAAAAATATTCTGTCTTTTTCGCGCTAATGCGGTATCCACTTCCCTCCAGAACGTCCACCCATACATCAATTGCTCGTAGCAAGGATGTTGGATCTTCACTTATGATGGCTCCATTATCAGCAAAGAATAACTGATTCACTTTCGGATCCGTCACTTTTCCTTCAAGCAGAAAGTCAAGGACTGTGATAAAGAGCAGAGGACTTAGGACGCTTCCCTTCGGTGACTCCTGCGGGGCATTTTCCCTTCGTTTTTAGTTTCTCGTCCATGATCATCCGCACGTAGGTTTCTGGAACCCCTCGCTGTCTCAAGGACACCCATATCAGATCTTGTGGTTGTCTATCGAATGCCTTTTCGAAATCAACTAGCACAATATGCAAATCCCTTGAGGAATCACGGTGTTTTTCCATTCGGATTCTTAAACTCAGTTTTTCATCTGTGGTTGATTTACCCAAGACAAACCCGCACAGGTCATCAGACCAGTCTCCCATCTTCTTCCAGAACTCAGAGGGTATTTCGTCTGGACCAATCGCTTTTCCTTTCCTGGAGTTTTTCACCGCCACGCTAACTTCTTCGACTGTAAGGTCGGGTACTTCTTCTAAATTAGGTTCAGCTGTTAGAAAGTATATCCTGGGAAATTGCTCATTTAGGAGTTCATCACAATACTGTCGCCACCTGTGAAGAATATTGTCGTCATTCACAAATAGTAGGCCTTGAGCATCGTTAATGAACTTTGATGAGCGGCAATTTTGAAGATGGCTGCACCCTTGTTCAGCTTAGCATGTCGCATTTCCTGGAGAGCCTGGTTTCCATCAGCAGCTGGATCAGATATTTCCCCAAGCTTGTGATACATGCTTTCCGTACTATCTGCTTAGTGCTGGGCGAATTTCTTTTTTGCTTCCTTCTTGTAGCGTTTGTAGTTTCATTTGGACCAAGCTTGGAAAGCGGTCTTTTTCCTTAATATTTTTTTTTTTTTTTTTTATAATGAGCGCGCACTAAAGGGGTTTTGGGTACCCTTATTATGTATATATACACAGTACGAGCTTTAGGAAAAGAGGAAGGGATGTAAAAGGAGATACCGATGCACATTGGTTTTAAAGTTCTGAACATTAAAATGGGAGGGAAAAACAGAGGCGGGTAATACATTCCACATTCTAGTAGTACGACTAAAGAAAGAATCTCTGTATTTGACGGTACGTCCGAAGTTGGGCTCAAGTGTAAACTGATGGGCATTCCTTGAAGTACGAGTATTACGGTTGAATTGTTTAAGGGGAGGAATGCAGCTAGCTATTTCATTAGAACATTTTTTAAAAAAGTACCTATAAAATAAGGACAGGCATGATACATTCCGGCGGTGCTCAAGAGGTGGGATTGTATCAGTACCTATCACCTATCATTTTAAAAGCTCTGTTTTGAATTCTATCCAAATAACTCAAGTGGGTCTTAGGAGCACCTGCCCAGATATGGGAATTATACTCGAGCTTTGGACGAATATATGCTTTATAGATTATAGCCAGATCAGAAGGGGTGAAATATTTCTTACATCTTCGGAGGAAACCTAAGCATTTCGCAGAGTTTTTGGCTACATCGAATATGTGCTCATTCCACAAAAGGTGGTTTGTAATGGACATACCTAGAATCGAAAGCTGATCAGTTTCCTCGATGCAAGTACCACTCATGGATAGTGGCAAAGGGGGAAGGTTTCGTTTTAAAGATAGTAAGCAGCATTGTGTTTTAGAAGCATTAAATTCTACGCGGTTTCTTATTCCCCATTGGACAATGCATTCAAGATCAGAATTTAATGAGCTTATCATATTTTGCCGTTGGAGTTCCACATCCGAAGGACATGGGTGTGAATCATCAAACGAATATGAAAAGCTGAGGCTACTATCATCTGCGAAACAATTTAATGGATTAGAAGTTTCAGAGAGCAAATCATTAATGAAAATGAGAAAGAGAGTCGGAGACAAAACGGAGCCCTGGGGCACACCAGCGTTTATATTATGGGTTTCAGACTTGAATCCATCCAAAACGACTTGAATTGAACGGTTCGAAAGGTAATTTCTAATCCAACGAAGAAGAGATTCATCAATACCGAATGCAAGCATTTTCGATAAGAGAGCTTGATGTCAAACTCTATCAAATGCCTTTGAAATATCAAGCGCAACAATCTTACTTTCTCCAAAACGATGTAAAGATTTGTTCCACTGATCGGTGAGATAAACCATCAAATCACCAGTGGATCTATTGCTACGAAAGCCATACTGCCGGTCATTAAGAAGCTTCCGTTCTTCAAGATATTTCTTAAGCTGGAAATTAATCAGCGTTTCCATGACCTTGGAAAGAAGGGACGTAAGTGCAATCGGACGATAGTTCGAGGGTGAAGAAGATTCGCCTTTTTTAGGGACAGGCTGGACAAATGCTGTTCTCCATCCACTCGGAAAGAGACCTGTAGATTAGGACAGATGGAAAAGCTTACGCAGTGGTTTTGCCAGCGTAGAAGAACACCTCTTCAGAACTATGGGAGGGATACTATCCGGGCCAGCGGATTTGTGTATGTCAAGGTCTTTAAGAACTCTTGCCACTGCACGAGTACGAAAAAAGATAGGTCCCATAAAACTATTTACTCGCTCAAGTGAAGGGGGAGTCATGACACTTTCTGTTAACGTTGAATTGGCAGCGAACTGCCTGACGAGAAGGTTGGCTTTCTCAAGAGAACTAACAAAAGGAGTGTCGTTGTAAACGAGCGTTGGAACCGAAGATGTTGTAGAGTTTCGAATATTTTTCACAAATGACCAAAAATTTTTACTACCTGTGGGACACTGTAGTATTTTTTGTCTTAATTTTTGCTCATGCAAAAATTTTATTCGTCGAATATGGGCGTTGCTGGCCTTTCTAGCTTGTTTAAATCTTATCTGATTTTCCTCAGTGGGGTTGGCTTTATAATGACGGAACATTACCTCTTTTTCCCTGATAACCTCTTTACAGCTCGAATCAAACCACGAATTCTCTTTTGGTTTGATTGTTTTAGCCCTATTCAGGATAAAATGTCTCATTCCGGAGAGAATTAAGTTTGTGATCATATCTGTACTGGAATCAACGTCACTATCGAGGAAACATAGCGACCAGTTAAAGTTTTTGAAAAAAGCGTTGAGACCCTCCGAGTTGGCTTTCTCATATTGCCAAACAGTTCTCTTAGGAGTTTTTTCTTTAACTGGATTTTTTTGACAAGAGAAATTCGCAGATATGACACAATGATCTGATGTGCCTAGAGGCAATAATACACTTACAGTGTATTTATCAGGGTCAGAGGTAAGAAACAAGTCTAGAGTATTTTCAGCCCGACCAGCAACGTCCGAAATTCGAGTCGGCTCGTTAACTAGTTGAGTTAAGTGGTTTAACTCAGCAAAAATCTCAACATACCTTCCTTCGGGTGTTGTCTGGCCCGAAAAGCGAAGCCAAGAAGAATTGTGTACATTGAAATCGCCCGTAATGACGATTTCAGTGCGAGGGTGAAGGGTAACAATCCTTTGAATGGAGTCGGATAGAGCATCAAATTCATTAGAAGTTGAATTACTATCCAGATTTGGACTTCGATAAATGAAACATGTCGTCGCCTCAATAAAATAATGTCGTATGTTACATTCGGCTACTTTTGGGAAAACGCAATCAAAGTTCAGAATTTTTTTTCTCGAAAACTGTACGGTGAATTTTTTTAAAAATATCATGGTATATACAGAAAACATTTGCCTATTGAATTGCGTTAGAATTATTTCAATATTCCAATCCAGAAACAAATAATAGTCAATTTTGTCCAATATGCCGTTGTCGTATGTAACGTTTTCACAGAAAAAATTTGTTAGTCAAACACATACGACAAATTCATGACACATCCCTTCAAGCAAACAGGTCCGACCTCGGTCCGAATCCGCTCCGCCTGGGGCGGAGCTGAGTCCGACTTCGGATCAGAAACTGGTCCGAAGGCGGCTCAAATTAGTATGGAAATTATAATCACCGCGAAGTCGATTGGATATGTATTGGTGTGGTGAAAATCTCCATTCCGAGAAAATGGAGCCGAAGGCGGACGTGAGTCGGAGCAGCGAAAACCTACCAGAAAGAGGAATAAAAAAGGGATGAAGTATCGCATTTGCGACCAAAAAAAGAACAAGATTTATTTTTTTTTTTTCACTGAAACTGTTTTATTTTTTATTTAATTTTGGCAAACGAAATTTTCACAATATAAAATACAATACATTTTTTTCATTTTATTTTATTTGTTGTTGCTGCTGTTGTTGGTGTTTTTTTAGATGCCCAATCGCATGTTTCACCTTCTGCCTTTTTCTTCATCATTAGAGATTACATCTACAACACAAGCAGAAACACATCACTTTAATCCAAACATTTTGAGCGATATATACAACATACCTTTTTTTGTTTCCATATTGTTAATAGTTTGATATAATTGTTTATAATTATACTTATATTTTATTAACAACGACACGAGACACGACGCGACTAAACACTTCAAAAAAAAAATATCAAAATGACGCTTTTGCTCTTCCCTTCAAGCAAACAGGTCCGACCTCGGTCCGAATCCGCTCCGCCTGAGGCGGAGCTGAGTCCAACTTCGGATCAGAAACTGGTCCGAAGGCGGCTCAAATTAGTATGGAAATTATAATCACCGCGAAGTCGATTGCATATGTATTGGTGTGGTGAAAATCTCCATTCCGAGAAAACGGAGCCGAAGGCGGACCTGAGCCGGAGCAGCGAAAACCTACCAGAAAGAGGAATAAGAAAGGGATGACATTTCGCATTTGCGACCAAAAAAAGAACAAGATTTATTTTTTTTTCACTGAAACTGTTTTATTTTTTATTTTATTTTGGCAAACGAAATTTTCACAATAAATACAATATAAAATACAATACATTTTTTTTCATTTTATTTCATTTGATGCTGCTGCTGTTGTTGGTGTTTTTTTAGATACCCAATCGCATGTTTCACCTTCTAGATTTTTCTTCATCATTAGAGATTACATCTACAACACAAGAAGAAACAACATTTTAACCCAAACACTTTGAGCGATATATACAACATACCTTTTTTTGTTTCCATATTGTTTATAATTTGATATTGTTTATAATTATACTAATATTATAATAACAACGACACGAGACACGACGCGACGCGACTATACACTTCAACGAAACATAACAAAATGACGCTTTTGCTCTTGTTGGCTATGTCTGTTTCACTTTTTTTTCCATTTCTCACTTTCCACCACGATTCTCGTTCGACTTTGTGTTCATACACAAAAAGTTGCAAGTGTGTGAGTGCAACCCCCCTTTTCTCGGTCGGAGGTCGGACTGTCTTTTCTGGACTCCGTTTTCTTGCTTGAAGGGTTGTTGGCTATGTCTGTCTACTTTTTTTTCCTTTTCTCAGTTTTCACCACGATTCTCTTATGTGTTCATACACAAAAAGTTGCAAGTGTGTGAGTGCAACCCCGCTTTTCTCGGTCGGAGGTCGGACTGTCTTTTCTGGACTCCGTTTTCTTGCTTGAAGGGATACGACAAAAAATAAACAAAGTTTAATCCTACACTTGTTTACGACATACGACATTTTCGATGCGAAAAAAAAGCACATAGAACAAGGTTTTTTTCTTTTTAAACGGTTTACGTTAATTTATTATTTTAAAATAGAGCAACTTAACTCTTAATTCTTAAAATATATTTTTTTTTGTTTAAACAAAAGAAAAAAACTTAAAATAAAATTTAAATCACAGAAAAAGTATTATTTTTATGCCATTCCATTCGCATTTTTAGGACATTTTCATGTTATTATCCAGTCTATCTCGTTGAAGAAGCAATCTTTTTTCTTGAAACTTGGTAGGTCTTAAGGGCACATTATAAAGTTGAAGTTCTAGAAGTTTCAAGAAAAACGAATTCAAAATAGCTAAATTATTAACAGACAAAGACGGTAACGGAGAAGATTTGTACGCGTCTTCTCCGTTACCGCTTTATCTGTGAATAATTTGGCTACGTTAAATTAGTTTTTCGTGAAACTTCTAGAACATCAACTTTATCATGAGCCTTTAACACCTACCAAGTTTCAAGAAAAAAGGTTGCTTCTTCAACGAGATAGACTGAAAACAAAGTCAATGTTTGTGTCTTCTCCGTGTGGAATGGCCGTTCTTAAAATACCTATACTTTATTTTGTCCAAACAGAAAAAAACTTAAATCACATTTAATTCATAGAAAAAATAAAACATTTTTATGTTATTTTTGAACAATTTTTAGAATTAGAATGGTAGATTCCGATCGTTGGGTTGATTATTTTTAGATGTGGATGGAGTATAGACATAAGAATATCATGTGCAGCTTCATAAAAATTTCGGAGGGCCGAGTTTTCATTTTGATTTTCTAACTAGTACGTGGGATCGCCGTTATCTTCATTGTCTACTGAAAAGTCCTTGTCACTGGATTCAGAGCACTCATTGGGCGAACCTAATGGATCGACATCGAGGAATTCAATATTTCGTTGCTCATGCTAAATAAAATAAAATCATAAAACCACTTTTTAAGCATTTAGTATGCATTATCATATTACGCATAAAGCACCTCCGATAAACTTGGCGCAGGTGACTCGTCAGCCCTGCTCGACATCTTGATTGCGACTGAAATTACACTCGTCTGTGTATTTCCTTATGGGACATACGACAAACGTTTACCGAAATTCCAGTAAAATATTGTCGTATGTGTAGCAAAAATAGCACATACTACAATTATTTACCGAACGAAGAAAACACAGATTTTGTATGAAAAAATTGTAGTATGTGATAATTTTTGTCGTATGTGCACGTTTTCAGTGCACTTACGACAAATAGATACTGAAAATGTTTGTTAACCTACACATACGACAAAATGCATACTGATTATCTCGGAAACGAAGGCAGATATCGAAAAACGGATTTCACAGAATGAAAGAGAAAAAATCAATTAGCAAAACTGCATTCAAATCTCAAAACCTCAATTTTGCACATACGACAATATTTTATTGAGGCGACGATGTATGGATGATGCGCTTGTTAATTGTAAATTTGAACCACATGAAGTTAAAATTAGTGTTAATGCACTGACCGTATTGTGGTTGAAGTTGATAGGCAACATCATTTCGAATATAAATGGCGAGACCGTGGTGAGAAAAGAATAATGGCACCAAGCAATACCCATTAAGATTGAATTCAGAACATTCTGAATTTTCACTTATCTGGGTCTCACCTAGTGCCAAAACAGCTGGCCTGTTTTGCACAGTATAAATGTACACATCGCAAAAATTCGATCTAAGCCCACGAATGTTGGCATAGTCGACCCTGAAATTACCTACCATTTAAATACACTAAAACTTCAAAAAACCTTATCCGACAATTACCTATATTGAATGTCTTACATAAATTCCAATTTGAGCTTCAACAAAACAAATTGTCACTAGTGTTATGCCTTAGTGACAATTTGTATCGATCCGCCCCTGGTTATTTATTAACACATACAATAATCTGTCTGGAGACGAACTGATAACGATTGCGGCATTATGAGAAGAAGCTCCACTCACAATACCACAATCATTAAGCTAATTCGACTGCGAGAATGATGGGGGAAGGAAAAGAAGGAAAACTCGTTATGCACATGCACTGAAGACTATTATTTAGAGGCGCGAGACTTTTTTTTTGTGATTTGGCGATGCTACGGTTGTTGTTGTTATTGTATTTGCATTTTGTTTGGTATTATATTATTTGGTTAGGGACGGTGAACTATTGTTTGTTTGTTTTTTTTTTTTTTCTTATTGCGGGAGAGGTACTGAGTGTTGTTGTTGTTTGTTATTGCACTTTTTATGAATATATTTTATATGCACACCGCGAGGTTATTTTTTTTTTTGGTTTAATTTATGTATTTATATTTTTGATTTAAATGGGCTATTGTTTTTTTTTTTATTTTTTTTATAATTATTTGTTGTAAACAGAATAAAAACAAAAATGACAGGAACTATGTAAAAAATAATTAAAAACACAACGAGAACACTCTTTTCCGACGGGACGAGACTTTCACACGTGCGTTGCCGATGGGAGGCAAATCGGCACCAAAATATCACTGATTTGACTTCATCGCTCCACCACCATGTTTATTTTTCCCGTTAGCAGTTTCCTTTAGATGTTCCTAACAGTGACCTCGCCTTCACCAAGCAAGTTCTTTGCAGAGAGTCAGACATATTTTGTACTCTGCACTCTTCATATTGTACTCTGCTGATGGTTCCGCACAGATAATTTCTCATAATAGAAATGAATGCATCGCCTTTTTCTCTGTCCAGGTTGTTCCACTTGATTACCCGATAGCTTGTCTTTGTTTGTTTGCCGCCTTCGTCTCCATTAAAAATTCTATCAGTAGGAGACGGTGTTGCTGGGTGATCGCTTCATAAAACTAGATACAAGATGGTAGTCGATCAGTGTTTCATTTCCACCGCTGCTAACTGATAAGGTGTCGGCTTTGTTTAATGAACATGGTATTTAACACTATAAGACCATGTGACTGGGCTTTGTTTCCAGTGTTTCGCCACTTGGTTTCTTGAACGCACAAGATGTCCACTCGCCTCCTCTTTATCATCTCTTCTAATTCACAGCTTAGGCCGTTCATACTACCCACGCTCCAACTCGCGACTCTTAATTTTCTTCTCACCTCGTGCATTACTTTGCTAGCCCCCGGAATCCGTATAACTCTGACCCGATTATTGCTTATCGGTCCAGGATCAGTACTGTCCGTAGCATCGATACTGCCTGGTGGGGTAGTTCCGAAAATTTCGCAAAACGTTTTCGCATTTTTTTGTCTGCACTGGCATGCTACCATTTGTGTAATTTGATCGTAATTTGGTGTGTGGCGCTAGGCTCACCTTGATGTTATTTTGCCTAGATGTGATTTGTAACTTATAGACCTGTGCTCTGAATATGTCGGAGTAGCTCATATAAGGGGTTCACCAAGTAGTTCGGCCTAACTGGAACTGCTGACGCTACCGTTGATTCTTTAAATGAATTCTTCCGCTACCGTCAATTGTTGTGAGTGCCTTGGTTGGAACACTCCTTCTTCCGGCCCTCGTCCTTGTCTGTGGTGGTCTGAAGCACATTAGTTCCGTTTTGCTGGTATTGATCTTCAATCACCATCTAAGGTAGTAGTTCCAGAGATTTTTAGACGTGCTCCTGCACTCTACCGACTGCTATCTCTGGCGATGTGGATGTTGTGTAAGTGATGGAGTCATCTGCATACAGTTTGGTCCTTGTGTCTGGCGAGTTTTCGAGTTGATTTGCGGTGAAAATGTTGAAGAGAAAAGGGTCTTACCTTGACCCTTGCGGGACTCCGGCCTTAATGGGTCGTAGTCCTGACTTGTCGCTGGAAACGTGTTCAAAGAAGAGACGATTAGTAAGAAAATTTTTGATAATTTTTACCAGATATCCTGGAAAGTCAAATTGCATTAGCTTATAGATGAGCCCATTGATCCAGACGCTGTCAAATGCCTTCTCGATGTCTATCAGGCATGCTACGATGGTTTCCTCATGGTTCAATCCCACGGTGATGTTGCTGTGAAGTCCAAGTAGAGGATGAATTGTTGGGTGCTTGCCCTTGAATCCATACTAGAGATGGGTAGTTCCGGAGCCAAATAGTTCCTGTAACTAGTTCTTCACTCAGACACAGTTCCACTAGTTCCACAAAATGAATTTAAACATGTCTATCGTTCCGACTATGTAGCCACGGACATAAAACAAGAGGAACGAGAGCCATCTGAACTTAAGATCTGAATTTTCAGAGGCTCTGATTGGTCAGATGTCATACAAAGTTAGGGGGCATTTAGTTAAATTTTTTGACATTTAGTTACGATTTTCAGGTTTATCTGAAATTTCAGATGGGTGTGTTTGTGTTGGTGAAGTTGGTAAATGTACCAAATGTGCTACACCAAAATTGAACTTTCTGATTTTAATACAAGTTATAAATGGATTTGTTTATATTTCTTTTGTGTTTGGACATTTGTTGAGATGTTATTGTTATTTGTTGATATGATATTGCACTACATTTGTAATTAATATAATTTTGTGTTCCCCCACCGCATACTTATGTGCAAAAATGGAATAATGAAAATAAATGAGGAAATAAAAAAACTTAATGAAGTTTTGGAACAAAGCAAAATTAAACGTACATAACGTCGGTCTCATAAGGAAACCTCGTAACTCCACCTTTTTTCGAAAATGACTTTTGAATGCCACTTTTTAGAAAATATGTAAGCGGAGCTACCCAGAAAAATTGAAGTCATTCCGAAAACTCTAAAAAGACTTAGGCCGTGCGTGAATTGCGTTAAATAGTTAACACCGTTGGTCCGTTCTTTTATTGAATATAGTTAACTATTGTTGTTATGTCAAAAAAATCGTTGTATTTGTTTTTGTTAGATTTTGTTAGAAAATTTCAACTTTGATTTAGGAACGACTAATGTTACATTTTGTTGATCTGTCAAAAGAAAATTTTTTGAGAGTAATTTTATGAATGAATAAACAAGAAAGAATTAATTTGGTACTGAAATAATTCTTTTTAATTGAATTCTAAGCAAATTGAAACAAAAATATGCATTCAAAAATTTCAAATATGGAAACAAACAAGAAATTCTCTTCTCACATCATCCCCTCTCTTCCTCATTTAGTTGTGTTTGACAGATTAACATTGAAACTCAAGTCCAGGAGCTGAGTTGGAAAAAGTAACAAAATGTAACTTCAACACTGGATTTAGGAACGAAGCTGTGACGTCACGATGTTACACTTTGTAACTTTTTTCTCATTTAGGAACGATGAAAGTTAACTATTGTTAACAATAGTTAACATCGTCGAATAAAAGAACGCACCACGTGTACAATTTTTGACACTATTGAGGTGAATAAAAAATTTTCAGCTGTTAAAAATTTATTGGGCTCTGGGACCGGGTTAAATTTGAGTTAAATTGTTTTTGCAGATTATTTTGTTTTGTTTTTTTTTATTAAAAAGAAGTTTCATGGCAGAAAAGAGGCAGAGAAAAATATTAAACAATAAGCCATAAAGCTGAAATTTTTTTGTTCACCTCAATAGTGTCTAAAATTTTTCATGGTGTTAACTATTTAACGCAATTTACACACGGCCTTAAATTCAAATTTTGTAAAGCACTTTACTCCCCAACTTTTCTGTTAATTCTCTACTCTATTGTCTCTCTTGTAAAATTTTGATTTTGGGAGTTACGAGGTTTTCTTATGAGGCCGACGATAATTTGATAGCAGAAAGGGATTTTATGAATCCAACAAAATAATTCTCCGCTGAAGAACTATAATTATTATTGTAATGCAAAAAATTTCTCTGATACACAGAAAACTCAAATGCCATCCACAACAGCAACATGAAAACAAGTATCTTTTTTATTTCAAAAATAAATAGGTATACACTCCAGAAATCTTTAATGAAAATATAGAATTTCAAACCAGTTTTCGTCCACAAACACCATATCCATATAAATATCTATGTATACCTACATCCATTTGCATGCCACCCCGCACGCATGAGTGCGATCTCATAAGTCAGCTATTACATGAAGCCTCAAGAGGCGCGCCTCTTTTCAAAACCAATGAGTGCAAAAGAGAAAGAAGATAAAACAAAAAATTATCCGACCGGAGAGTCGTGGGCCAAAATTCCGAGACTCTTTTTTGACGTTTCTTTTTCCACTCTTTCTTTTTTCAACATTCCCTTTCATTTCTTTTTGCTTCTTGGTGGAATACAACAACAACAATACTGAAATCAAAAAAGAAATGTCAAATTTGAGTCTTTGACTCAAGAGGCATCGTGTAATAGTACGCGCCTCACAGAATGATAATCAAAAGAAAATTCAAAAAAAGAGTCGCGCCTCTTGAGGCTTCATGTAATAGCCGACTAAAGAGACAGTGAATGAAAACCAACATCCTGAGAGGAATTAACCAGAGAATTCGATGGCGAGAGAACAAAACACATTCACTAATACACACAAATGTTTTTACTTGAGATCTGACGTCGCTGCAAAAGGGAACCCAGTCTTAAGAGTGGGTGTCCCCGAATGACGAACTCAGACTTCATGTAAATGAGTTTGTGTGTATTAGTGACCTTTCTTCGCCATACATCTCTCAAGTTCAACGTCATCTCAACTCAGTTCTCTCTCGGTATCTTTACTTGCATTCTCTTTCCCTTTCTAGAGAACCAAAGTCATAAAATTAAAGTCTATTTAGGTAGAAAAAACAAATCAGCATCAAGGAAATAGCAAAAAAAAGGGTTGCAAGCCTTGCAAGTGTATATTGCGGTTTTGCTTTGCGCAACCGAATTCACTTGTGTTTTCGTTTTCCGTTGGTTTTACTCTATGTGCAAGAGTCATGGTAGGTATATTTATGAAGAAAAAAATGGTATGATATTCAGTGTTGAATTTTTCTATCTTTCTGCGCATCTATGTACCTACATCACCTTGGTATTCTATATAACTTTTGCAAGTATTCGTAGGCGCAGGAATCTGATCGACTTTTTTTTTCTGTGTTATGGTATTCAGTGATGATATTTATTTTAGTAGTTTAAAAACAAATTTTTTCAACATTTTTTTTTTGGCAAATAAAACGTTTATTTTTTAAAACTATTAGGTACATATTTGTTTATTTATTTGAATGTTTTTAACTTTTTCTTTCGAATTTGTACATAGATTTATATATTATATTATTAGTTGATATTATTGTTATTCATATACAGGGTGTCCCAAAAGTAATGGATCAAACGAAATATGCTGATAGGCCAACTTTAGGGCTCTCAGAATTTGGTAACTTGTTCATCCCAAATCCTTACGGTTTTCAATTTAATGCAGTTTTTGTGAATTATCGAAAAATCTCGACTTTGCAACAGTATTTTGCTTCCTCCGGTCATAATTGATTTTTGTTTTTTACAATTCTTTCACTAAAACATTGCCTAATAATAAGAAATAATTATTTAATCCAAATTTTTTTTTATTTCATACGCCATTTTGCTGCAAATTATGTAACTGTTCCATATTTTATAAAAACTCAATTTCTTACTTTTATTTGAGAGGAACATCCCGAAAAAAAATTGTATGGTGTGATACCTACTGGTTTATTATTTTAAAAACTTGCCGTGTTATTGCACTTTTCAAAAATGTATAGGGGAAAGGTGCGAACAGTGAGACAGTGCAAACAGTGAGACAATCCATTTTTCTCTTTTCTGAAAATAAGCACAGTAACGCTAGTTTGGGTCAAAACGTTTATTTCCCCGTCTGCGTCTTTTAATTTTGTCCCGACTAAATTAAAGCTGTCCTTTTTCCTACACCGTAAAATATCAACCAAAATCAGGTGAAAGTAGTTTTTGGAGTGTTATAAAAGGAGTGTATAACACAAAAAAATCTGGTTAGTGGACAGAACTTTTTTTACATATGTATTATATTTATATGTTCTTTCATAAAAAAATATCATGTAATTAGAATTCCTTCTCGTTTTTTCTAATTTTATATTTTTCCGAAAAATGACAAAAAGTGAACAGTGAGACATTTTGTAAAAGCAAACAGTGAGACATAGATTTTTTAAAAAGCAAACAGTGAGACATATAAATTTAAAAAAAAATTTATTATTTTAGCATGACTTCAATATAATTTCGAAGTGTTTTTTCTTTCATTTTTTTGGGCTTTTTGTTATTTTTATTTGAAAAAATGGGTTAAAGTAACATAAATTAATTAATTATGTACTTGTCAATTAACTAATTATTTGACATTTTCGTAAATTTATTTTTCATCTAAGAATGTCTCACTGATCGCAACCCTTGCAAACAGTGAGACGTTTTGACTTTTTCTACATTTTAGTCCAATGTGATGCTCTCATTCATTCTTTAACTACAAGATTTTTTGCAACATTAAGATAAAATGTGTCTTAAACTGTCTTCAAAGTTTTGTTAAGCTATCTTGAAAACATTCTAAGATATACAAATTTGAAAAAAAGGTGTCTCACTGTCCGCCACCTTCCCCTACAAATTTCCAAAGTTCAAATTAGAACGAAAGATATTACAATTTTAATGCAAAAAAACAGGGGTTTTCAGAGCAAAATAACAAACAAAAATCGAGGCTTTTATTCAAAAAGAAATAAACAAACAACAGTTACAGTCGAGGAAATGTGTTTATTTTTCTTTGTTATTTTTCTCTGAAAAGGCCCGTTTTGTTGCATTAAAATTGTAATATCTTTTGTTCTAACTTCAAGTTTGGAAACTTTTATACATTTTTGAAAAGTACAATAACACGGCAAGTTTTTAAAATAATTAACCTGTGTCACACCATACAAATTTTTTGCAGTGTGTTGCTCTGAAAAAAAATTAAGTAATTGAGTTTTTATAAAACATGGAACTGTTACATAATTTGCAGCAAAATGGCGTATGAAATAAAAAATATTTTGATTAAATAATTATTTCTTATTATTAGGCAATGTTTTAGTGAAAGAATTGTAAAAAACAAAAATCAATTATGACCGGAGGAAGCAAAATACTGTTGCAAAGTCGAGCAGATTTTTCGATAATTCACAAAAACTGCATTAAATTGAAAACCGTAAGGATTTGGGATGAACAAGTTACTAAATTCTGAGAGCCTTAAAGTTGGCCTATCAGCATATTTCGTTTGATCCATTACTTTTGGGACACCCTGTATATATGTATATTTTTCTCTTCAATTAAGTTAGATAAAATAAATAAATAAATATTTTTTTGTTTTTACATACGAAATTATAATAATAATTTTTTGGATTTTAATTAGTTTTGGTATAAAAACAATACATTTTATTTCATTATTAACCCCTTGTAGCCCCATGTGACATATCTGTTACAAACCAACAAAGGTCCCACAAAAGTTGCAAAAACTATATTTTTCTTCTTTTGAAGCTTATAACATATTTTTTAGATATTGCTTTATCGATATAGTACATCATATTTTCAATAAATTACACCAATAGTTTTTAACTGGCAGTTAAAGTTGAAAGTTCGGCTTTTTTTGAAAACAAGCAAATTAGTGTAAAAACAACGAAATTCAGAAAAAATATTTTTTCTGCATAAAGTAACGGGGTTTTATTTTTGGATTTTAGGAATCCGCCTAAAAATAAATATTAGAAAGTTTTTTGCTTCAATTTTTGCATTTATCTACAAAAATAAATTATTTAAACTTATTTTTTCACTCCTTAAATTTCGAAATAACTAAGTAAATAATAAAGATATTGAATTTTTAAAAAATACGTGTTTTATTATAGCTAAAGGCTAGTCGATTGACATTATTAATTTTAAAATTTCCGATGTTGGGTTACAAGGGGTTAAAAGTAGGTACAAGATACTCAATAGTTTATTTAGAAAGGTGATAAACATAACAAATTCCTTATAACTAAAAAAACAAAAAACAATTTAAATGTTAGACTGCTTTAGATATAATATTACTGAATATTGAAAATTAATTTGAAGGTATGGAACGAAAAAAAAAATAGTGTTACAGATTTAGAAAAATACACATAGTTTTGAAAAGTAATAATATTCTAATAGAAAGTAGATCGTTTGCTGTTATATTACGTATTCCATACCCTCATACTTCTTGGAATCCGTGGATCACATAATTCCAATAAAAAATGATTATTATAAAAATTTAGTAGTTTGTTTTTTATTTTGTCCTCACCAAATTGAGTCGTCTTTTTGTATTTTTATATAAACAAAATCACATGATGTCCATACACCAAAAAAACAATGGGATCGTTTTGTAATGTGCAGTTGTCCTTGCACTTGATAAAAATAATCGTCGTTTTTTTTTAGTACAAAAGTATCTCCGCTTTTCTGAAGATATTTTAGTTTTTTCTTTTCAACTGCATCGCTTATAGTCAAGTTTTTGACTGATGATGGGCATTTGACTTCACAGATGCCATCTTCGCCTACTAAGCGAAGTTTTTGACTGGTCATATTTCTCATAAGTTTGTTTTGAAAAATTATACAAATGAGGTAATTGAGAAGCAGAATAGTTGTGCGCGATTTCACAGAAAAAGACAATTTCATCTATAAAGTCAAATTCGAAAATTTAGATTTTTGTATTGGGCAGGTTCAGAAACGTTAGGGACTAAATATTTAGGTAATTTCTCGGCCTCTGATTGGTCAACTGTCAAAAAAAATCCTTCCAATTTAGGTAATTTTATTGGAAAGCTAACTGGAAAATTAGGCAAGAAAATTTTACCTAACAAATCTAGGAAAGTTTTTTTTGTCAACATGACAGCTGATTGTTTTCAATTACAGAATTTCATTAGCAAAATTGAATTTATTTGTGTGAAAAACGAATTAAAAGTGCATTATCGGTTATAATAAATCATATTTATTTATTAAAGTAAAGTTAAATTCGGTGTTTGTCCCATGCGGTCTCAATTAAATTTCGAAATTTGACAATAACATCATACCCAAACTAATTTAGTCAATTAACGCAAATTTCCGTTCAGAAAATGACGTTGCCTAAACATTTAGTCCTTAATATTTCCTGAACGTGCCCATTATAATGCGAATAACATTACAGACTGCCTGTCTTTCCAAATTTTGTTTTCATAGAAAAAAATATATACATACAGTTGCTCAGAAGAATACCTAACATGCAACATCATAAATTTATGAAAGAGATAAATAAACCAGTTTAAAAAAAAAAAAACAAGAATACAAAAAAAAACTCGTTTATCCTATTCCATATACCTACCACGCAACACCAGATACCATACATTGCAAACGTGCGAGAGATCCATTTCCTGTATCCTCTCATTTTCGCGAAAAAAATACAACAACACTTTGCAGGTGACGTGAAATAACGCCCTACGAAATAAGACCCCATTTGAAATGCGGCTTTATTTCCATGGAAAAACCGAAATAACGCCCGACGGGCCTTATTTCAGTTGCAATATAGAAATAAGACCCCATTCGAGATAGAAATAAGGCCGCATTTCTGGAGGAAGCGAAATCTTGCTTCGTGTTCATAGTACCTATAAGTGATAAGTGAGAAGAATATGGGAGGGGGATGCGGCTTTCTTATGGGACATTACTTCACTAAGAGTAGGAAATAATTTCACTTTTTTTGGGAATTTAGTTCTCGCTGAATGTAAGAACAACAATTTTTTTTTTTTTGAACGAAATTCATTTTTGGGTGAAGTGGGAGGTGGAAAATAATTTTTCTTTTTAGTACTGTATCTTATTAGATGAGGTGTCTTTGGCACATATTTTTTTACAAAAGTCTGCACTGAAAAATGAAAATGGGAAATCGCGGGTCTTCACAAAGTTTTTGCTTTCTTTTTTTCTAGTACAAACTTTTAAGAAATAAGTAAAATCAAGAATACATTTAGGAAATTCAAAATAAATAAAATTGAGTTATATACTTACTCGTAGTAACATAAGTAGATTCAATTTAATTCCAATGTTCAAATGCGAAGCGGAAAAAAATTTTTCTAAACCGAATTTTAATGCGAAGCGGAAAAAATTTTTGCCCACGTGAGGATCAATTTTGAGGTGTGAAAATTAAAAATTCGCGCGAATTTTTAATTTTCACACCTCAAAATTGATCCTCACGTGGGCAAAAATTTTTTCCGCTTCGCATTAAAATTCGGGTTAGAAAAATTTTTTTCCGCTTCGCATTTGAACATTGGAATTAAATTGAATCTACTTAACTGTTGTCCAAAATGACTTATCTCGTTGCAAAAATCATAACTTTTGAACGGATTGAGGTAGCGGTACAGTTTTTTTTTTAATTTGAAGGAAATTTCCAGGGCTGTTACACCAATGAATTTCAAGAAAATTGTTTTACAGGGTGTTTAGGAATCATCGGCCGAAAACCGATTTTCTTAAAAAAAAAAATATTTAAATTAAAATTGGTATGCCATTTTGTAGAAATCACTAATTCACATCTAAAAAAAGTTCAGATTACACTTTTCCATGAAATTACGATTATAGAGAATGCCAAAAAAGTTGGTTCCCTAAGTCCGTCTGTCTGTCTGTCTGTATAAGGATCTACAGCCTAAACGGATGGACCGATTGACTTCAAATTTGGTATGTAGCATTTTTTGGAGACCCTCCAGAGGGGTTTTTGGAATTAATTTTTTTGGGCCAAAAATAACGGTACTTGTCATACACCAATTTCAGTAAAGCTGTAATTGCTCAAAAACGGCTCCAACGATTTTGTTTAAAAAAATCAAATATAAGTTTGAAAACAAGGTCTATCTTCAAATGAAAAAAATTTTTTTGGAAAATCATTATTAACGGTACCTGCCATAGAACGGTTTTTTTTAAATCCGATATTCTCCGAAACGGCTTATTCGATTTTAACGAAACTTTTTTTCAAGAAGCACTTATATAACTCAAATATAGGCCAAAAATAAAATTTCAAAAAAAATAATTTTTGGATTTTTAAAAAAATTTTGAAATTTTTTTTTGAAAAATAAAATTTTCGAAAACGCGACATTGTATTTTTTTGAAATTTTGTTTTTAGATGCGGATTAGTGATTTCTACAAAATGGCATACCAATTTTAATTTAAACATTTTTTTTAAAGAAAATCTGTTCCTTCTGCCTTCATTTTTTTTCAAAGTACAAAATCTCGGCAGTGCGCAAGCATGCGCAGCTAAATATTTTTATTTTGGATCAACAATTGATTGGTACACATACCCTATTCGGCTTAATGCATGGAACCGAATGGATTTTTTACGGTACCTGCCATAAAACCGTTTTTTTTCAAATCCGATATTCTCCGAAACGGCTTATTCGACTTCAACGAAACTGTTTGTGAAGAAGCACTTATATAACTCAAATATAAGCCAAAAATAAAATTTAAAAAAAAATAAATTTTGGATTTTTAAAAAAATTTTGAAATTTTTTTTTGAAAAATAAAATTTTCGAAAACGGGACATTGTATTTTTTTGAAATTTTGTTTTTAAATGTGGATTAGTGATTTCTACAAAATGGCATACCAATTTTAATTTAAACTTTTTTTTTAAAGAAAATCTGTTTTTGGCCGATGATTCCGAGACACCCTGTGAAATAATTTTATTGAAATTCATTGGTATAACAGCCCTATAAATGTCCTTCAAATAAAAAAAAATTGTACCGCTAACTCAATCCGTTCAAAAGTTATGATTTTTGCAACGAGATAAGTCATTTTGGACAACCGTGCGACGTTATGTTACTACGAGTAAGTATATAACTCAATTTTATTTATTTTGAATTTCCTAAATGTATTTTTGTTCTTCAAGTTGAAGGGAGAAATATTTTGACACACATTTGGATAAACTTATTTCCCACCATAAATGATGGAATATAACGGAAAAGTAGAATTATTAAGCACAACAGATAAAATTTTTAAGTTAGTTCCCTGCACCGATTCAAGGTGGGTGTTGGGTTGGGTGTGAGCATATTTTCTTCAAAATTTTAAAGTTTCTAGGAAACTAAAAGAAATATTGAATTCACTCAACCTAGCCTCCACCCAAATCCTATAATATGCCCTAGGAAGGGGGAAGGGGATTGTAGGGGGCTGCATCCCCGCTTATTCATCTGACGTTTATACGCTCTGAACTTCAAATAACATTTAAATTTCTTTTTAAAGAATGAAGTTTGGAAGTTCAGATGTTCTTGTTTTCTACTTCCAAGTAGAAAAAACGAAATAAGGCCCGCAAGCATTGTCAGGGCCTTATTTCCATTACAAATGGAAATAAGGGCCGATGCGGCCTTATTTCGTAGGGCGTTATTTCACGTCACCCACTTTGCATGCACTTAGCCTGGCGCCAATCCTTTTTTATGGAAAAACCTATGTACAAACAATATGTAGAATGCAGATACCTAAGTTCATCTTATTCTTTATACCACCAAACAACCACTCGACAGAGCGAGTGCGAGAGATCATGTAGAAACAAAATAGAATATAATAAAGAGAGAGATACAACTAGCGCCAGCGGAATTTGTTTGAACTACAAGTTCCAATACATACGCATTCCATGAATTTCTGAGGAAAAAAATGGAAAGTAGACTCTTTTTCAAAAATTAATTGTAAGAAAACTATTATAGCAATTCTTATTTTCTAACTTGATATTGATAGAAAAAATAATGAAAAAAAATAAAAAAAATATAACAAAAAATCTAAAAATTTTGGTTTCATAGTACAGTTTATTGTTTTTGGGACTACTTAAAAAGCGATTGGAGGGTTACAAAATAATATTTTCCAACAAAATATAGCTTTACTCCATAGTCCATAAACTAAGCTTTTAAATAAAATAAAAATCAAAATCATACTTTGAAAAACAAAGAAATTAAACCACTTTTTTTTTAAAAGGTTAAGAAAAAATGACTTTTTAGTATTTTTTTGTTGTTTAAGACCTTAAAACTTAATATAAATTTCTTAAACTAATCAATGTGTTAGTATTTGAGTTGAGGTACTTATTTCTTTTTATTTCGATGAATTTTATCAATAATTGCAGAAGTTATACATGTTCAAACATTGTAACATAAGGAAAAATA
Source organism: Episyrphus balteatus (assembly GCF_945859705.1). Taxonomy (NCBI): domain Eukaryota; kingdom Metazoa; phylum Arthropoda; class Insecta; order Diptera; family Syrphidae; genus Episyrphus; species Episyrphus balteatus. Next base: position 60,710,769 of record NC_079134.1, on the reverse strand, counting down.
GCTTCAGTTTCGATTAATTTTTTTCTATGAAAAATACATTTTTAGTTTCAAAATAGTTTTACTCCGTAGTTTGATTCAACCTCAATCCAAAATAGAAATAAAAAAAATAAAAATTTTAGTCTAACTAAGAAACAAACCAATGTCTTTCAGGTCGTTCTAAAAGAACGAAAATTTTATCATGTTTTGTTCTCTCTTAATTACAAGTGCACAAATTTGGAAATTGTGGGGATGAAGATATTTAGCCTTGTTTATTATCTAAAAATTAAAATTTATTTCATTCAATTATCTTTAAAAATGTAAAAGTTATTCACCGATTTGTAAACGATAACCCGATTTTTACGTGGTCCTTAAGGCTGAGTGGACCACGTAAAAATCGGGTTATCGTTTACAAATCGGTGAATAACTTTTACATTTTTAAAGATAATTGAATGAAATAAATTTTAATTTTTAGATAATAAACAAGGCTAAATATCTTCATCCCCACAATTTCCAAATCTGTGCACTTGTAATTAAGAGAGAACAAAACATGATAAAATTTTCGTTGACTAAAATTTTTATTTTTTTTATTTCTATTTTGGATTGAGGTTGAATCAAACTACGGAGTAAAACTATTTTGAAAAACTAAAAATGTATTTAGCATAGAAAAAAATTAATCGTAACTGAAGCTATTTTTCCTTATGTTACAATGTTTGAACATGTGTAACTTCTGCAATTATTGATAAAATTCATCGAAATAAAAAGAAATAAGTACCTCAACTCAAATACTCACACATTGATTAGTTTAAGAAATTTATATTAAGTTTTAAGGTCTTAAACAACAAAAAAATGTTAAAAAGTCACTTTTTCTTAACTTTTTTTTAAAAAAAGTGGCTTAATTTCTTTGTTTTTCAAAGTATGATTTTGATTTTTATTTAATTAAAAGCTTAGTTTATGGACTATGGAGTAAAGCTATATTTTGTTGGAAAATATTATTTTGTAACCCTCCAATCGCTTTTTAAGAAGTCCCAAAAACAATAAACTGTACTATGAAACCAGAATTTTTAGATTTTTTGTTATATTTTTTTTATTTATTTTCATTATTTTTTCTATCAATATCAAGTTAGAAAACAAGAATTGCTATAATAGTTTTCTTACAATTATTTTTTGAAAAAGAGTATACTTTCCATTTTTTTCCTCAGAAATTCATGGAATGCGTATGTATTGGAATTTGTAGTTCAAACAAATTCCGCTGGCGCTAGTTGTATCTCTCTCTTTATTATCTTCTATTTTGTTTCTACATGATCTCTCGCACTCACTCTGTGGAGTGGTTGTTTGGTGGTATAAAGAATAAGATGAACTTAGTAATCTGCATTCTACATATTGTTTGTACATAAGTTTTTCCATGAAAAGGATTGGCGCCAGGCAAGCTCATCGCGCATGCAAAGTGTTGTATTTTTTTCGCGAATATGAGAGGATACAGGAAATGGATCTCTCGCACGTTCGCAATATATGGTATCTGGTGTTGCGTGGTAGGTATATGGAATAGGATAAACGAGTTTTTTTTTTGTATTCTTATTTTTTTTTTTTTAAACTTGTTTATTTTTTTATTTTTTATTTTTTTATTTTTTTTTTATAACTAACAGTTTAATAAAACCAATTATAAGATGCATTAAAATTCAATAAATTAAGCACAGTCAATTTAATGGAAAAAAAAAATAATAATAATTGAAAATATTATTCAAATAATAAACTAAGGAAAAAATTTATCTAAGCATAATACTTATAATTTGTACAAAAAGAATTTTCATTAAATACATATGTTTACTTCATATTGATTTTTATAAAAGTAACTTTTTTTTTTTTTTTTTTTTTTTAATAAGAAAAAATGAGAAATTAAATATGAAAAAATTAATTGCGAGAAAGTAAAAAAGGAAAAATAAAGCAAAGGCAAACTAAAAGTGGAGAAATGATGTCGAGGAAGAATGACGTGGTACAATTCTCAATAACTGGGATTTAACATTAATATCACTTACACCAATGTCAAATACATCAAACTAGAAAAAGTAGCGATTGTGATAAACTTGCATTCTTAAGATTGGTGACTTTAAGTATATATTAGTACGAGCGCGAGGTGGTAAAAATGATTGCAGCGGCTGTCTACTAGGTCGAGATGAAAAGCGTATATATATTTCATTTGTCAGTAAAGACGATCGCACTTTTCCTACAATTATTTGTCTTAAATATGTTTCCATTAATATTAATCGGCGTTGAGATAGAGCATAAATTTCAAAAAGATCTAATCTATCCTCATAGCTGCTGTGATTGCGATATAATTTGTATTGTAAATAGCTGGTGAATTTCCGTTGCACAGATTCTATAGACAGTGAGTGGGTACTATATATGGGAGACCATACATCTGCCCCGTATTCTAGGATACTTCTGCACAACAAGTTGAAGAGTTGGATGAAGGTTTCCGATTTTTTAAAATGTTTACCCACTCTAAAAATGAAACCCATGGCTTTTGATGATTTTTTAACGATAAAATCATAGTGGGGTTTAAAAAGGAATTTTGAGTCAAATAATATTCCTAAGTCTTTGTGTTCAGATACTCTTTTCAAATAGTTTGTATTGATGGCATAATCGAATTTAATTGTATTCAGTTTTCTAGAGTAGGTCATTATTGAACATTTGCTTATGTTGAGATGTAAATTATTTTTGAGACACCATTCAAATAAAGTATTTAGATCTCTTTGAAGCACAACGCAATCCCTTACATTATTTATTGTTTGAAAAATTTTTAAATCATCAGCGTAGGCTAGGGAAGTAGATATTATATTAGTGGTTATATCATTAATATAAATGTTAAATAAAATTGGGCCCAAAATTGACCCTTGTGGAACCCCTGAAGTTGGAAAGAATGGCCTTGATGAACATTTATTTAAAACAACAGTATTTTCTCTATACGTTAGATAAGTTTCGAACCACATCACAAGATTTTTGTGAAATCCAAACTTACGTAACTTAATCATCATTGTGGTGTGACTTATTTTATCGAAGGCTTTAGAAAAGTCGGTGTAAATTACATCAACTTGTTTGCATTTGTCTAATGCGTCAGCTACGATATGCGAAAACGATGCAAGATTTGACACCGTTGATCGACCACTAACGAATCCATGCTGACAGTCATTTAAGTACGGGAGAATATTGGGAGTCAAAGAATTATAGGCACATTTTTCAAAAATAAGGGATAAAGCATTTAAGATGGACACTGGGCGATAATTTTGCACGTCTGATGGATTACCTACCATTCTTCTGAATCGGGGTAATAAATGCAGGTTTAAGACATGATGGGAATAATTTGTTTTTCAAAGACATGTTGAAGAGCATACATAGAGGTTTTGCTAAAGATGGCTCACACTTCTTATAAAAAATGTTAGGAATACTGTCTGGGCCAGAGTTTTTGGCTACATCTAAGCTTTTAAGAACGTTAGTAACATTATCTTCAGTTAATACAGGGACCTGAATTATTGTTTGTTCATTTGATTGATTATTGAGGTCATCTAGCATTTGTGAGTTTGTAGAAGAATTAATCCTATTTTCGTGACCTTTTTTCAATCAAAATTATGATCCTTAGTGGGCTGTAGGTCTGTCTTGGTAATTTTAATATATTTCGTCGACGTTTCGGGCGTGATTACACCCTTCTTCAGGACTCTAAAAAATTTTATTCTAAAAATACTAAACAAATTAAAATTAAAATCTATACTTACAATATTTTAAAATAACAAATTTTAAGATGTTTCTTAAAATTTGTGGTGGTTAGTTTTCTGGTAGGTATAGGTATCTCTTTTATATTTTTGTAAATATTTCAAAATTCAAAAATTGAAGCCTTGAAAAAGACGTTTCAATTAATCGAATTTCAAAATAATGAAATCTAAATTTCACATTTGATAAGAAAATCAAAATTTGACTTTCAAAATCAAAAACGATCTTCAGAAATCAGGTCAAATATAAAATTTAGCCTAAAATATTTCTATGAACAAACTGGCTATATATACTGCTTAGTCCTTCGCAATCTGATCGCCTATTAACAGTATTATTAGTATTTAAAATATGCAACATTTCCAATAACATAAGTTTACTATAGTGTTTTTCTGTCTGTAAAATGTCAACATTGTTAAAGTCTGGCCTATGTCCTTCATCTATACAATGTAAAGCTAATGCTGTTTTTTGTGAATGTCCGCTATTTATGTCTGATCTGTGACCAGCTAAACGATTTTTTAGCTTTTGCATAGAAGTTCCTACATAAACGGAAGGACAATGGTTTATTCCGTCACCTAAGCATTTTATCTTATAGAAATAAAGACAATGTTCGTTTAGCTTTTAAATCGTCAAATATCTTAAGAAGTTCATTGTTTTCAAATTTAAAAGGTGAATTTTCGAAAAGTGAAAGATCAAATATTGTCTATAAGATAAAATGCTTAGGTGACGGAATAAACCATTGTCCTTCCGTTTATGTAGGAACTTCTATGCAAAAGCTAAAAAATCGTTTAGCTGGTCACAGATCAGACATAAATAGCGGACATTCACAAAAAACAGCATTAGCTTTACATTGTGTAGATGAAGGACATAGGCCAGACTTTAACAATGTTGACATTTTACAGACAGAAAAACACTATAGTAAACGTATGTTATTGGAAATGTTGCATATTTTAAATACTAATAATACTGTTAATAGGCGATCAGATTGCGAAGGACTAAGCAGTATATATAAGCCAGTTTGTTCATAGAAATATTTTAGGCTAAATTTTATATTTGACCTGATTTCTGAAGATCGTTTTTGATTTTGAAAGTCAAATTTTGATTTTCTTATCAAATGTGAAATTTAGATTTCATTATTTTGAAATTCGATTAATTGAAACGTCTTTTTCAAGGCTTCAATTTTTGAATGTTGAAATATTTACAAAAATATAAAAGAGATACCTATACCTACCAGAAAACTAACCACCACAAATTTTAAGAAACATCTTAAAATTTGTTATTTTAAAATATTGTAAGAATAGATTTTAATTTTAATTTGTTTAGTATTTTTAGAATAAAATTTTTTAGAGTCCTGAAGAAGGGTGTAATCATGCCCGAAACGTCGACGAAATATATTAAAATTACCAAGACAGACCTACAGCCCACTTAGGGCCATTTTTTTCACTCGGAGTTGAACAAAACTTGAGAATTTTTATATTGAAAATTCTCAAGTTATGTTCAACTCCGAGTGAAAAAAATGGCCCTTAGGATCATAATTTTGTTTGTAGAAGAGCTATAGCTTCGTTTAAAGAAAGAGGCAAAAGCTTCAGTTGCATTTTCATTTGTATTATAGACTTCATTATCGAGTGATAGAACGTTAGGAATTTTATTTGATTTTCTTAATTCTTTTGAGTAGGACCAGAAAACTTTGACATTAAATTTTAAATTCGATTCGATATCATTCAGGTATTTCTGATAACATGAACTTACCTGTTTTTTGACCAATTTGCGCAAATACTTAAAAGTGGTTATATCTTCTTGCCTTTTATATTTTCGAATTTTATGCAGTATTTTAGCTTTTTCTCTTATTGAATTTATTAGGTTTAAAGAATACCATTTCGGGTATAATGCGTTGCAAGGTCTGCGAAAAGGAACGTGTAAATTTATTCCACCCATAACTTTGTTAGTAAAAAAATCGAATGCAGAATTCGTGCCTAGTGTATGAAGATCAGACCAATTCACATTGCTTAGAAAAGAATTTAAGGCCTCAAAGTTAGCATAAAAAAAATTTCGCTGTGTAATTACTGATTCTCTCATAAATCTAGCTATTTGAAATTTGCACGTAATAAGGAGTGGTGGATGGTATACGTCAATTTTTGAGAGAACTTCGTTACACAAGGAAACCTCTATGTTAGAAGAGAGCATTGATGAAAAAACTAGGTCTAAAAGTCTATCATCACAGTTTTTAATTGCATTAAACTGCGAAAAACCACAAAACGATGTTGAGGCTATTTATCTCGTTCATAAATTTATGATGTTGCATGTTAGGTATTCTTCTGAGCAACTGTATGGATATTTTTTTTCTATGAAAAAAAAATTTGGAAATTTGGTCTGTAATGTTATTCGCATTATAATAAAAAAAATCTAAATTTTCGAATTCGATCTTATAGATGAAATTGTCTCATTCTGTGAAATCGCGCACAACTATTCTGCTTCTCAATTACTTCATTTGTATAATTTTTCAAAACAAACTTATGGAAATATGACCAGTCAAAAACTTTAAAATGCTTTTTTTTTAAATAGGCGGTAGGAGGTATATACTATATCTAGTTATTTTGTTTTTGTGTGCCAAATGTAAAAATCAAAGTACGAAAATGCGGATTTTTTATTGATGATGAGTTTCACTACCTTGGAGCAACACCTGACGGCTTAGTAGGCGAAGATGGCATCTGTGAAGTCAAATGCCCATCATCAATCAAAAACTTGACTATAAGCGATGCAGTTGAAAAGAAAAAACTAAAATATCTTCAGAAAAGCGGAGATACTTTTTTCCTAAAAAAAACGACGATTATTTTTATCAAGTGCAAGGACAACTGCACATTACAAAACGATCCCATTGTTTTTTTGGTGTATGGACATCATGCGATTTTGTTTATATAAAAATACATAAAGACGACTCATTTTGGGAAGACAAAATAAAAAACAAACTACTTTTTTTTTTTTTTTTTTTTTTTTTGACGGGAGGAAATCTTCAAAAGACACTTGGCAGTATTCGACACCAAGTAGTGTGGGACTCTTAACCACTAAAACCACCTCTTTATCAGGACCAATCTTGAGAGATCGACATCAGATTTTTCTTTCTTAACTTTGTAAAATCACTTTGGGGGAAGTTTAAACTTTTAATACTTTCCCATGTTTTTTTAGACCATAAGCTCATGAGGCTTGGTTCTTCTTAATCTCCGAACATGGTTTCTTGTATTCAAGACGGACACCATTTCAGAATTGGTATGACATTGCAGTCTCTGATTATGGGATACAGCGTATTTTTTAACAACTTCTGTAACCGTTTCTATTTGTAAGTCACGATGTAGATCGCTATTTCTTATGTACCAGGGTGCATTAACTATTCCACGAAGGACTTTGTTTTGGAATTTTTGGATGATTTCGGTATTTGTTTTCTTTGTACAGCCCCATAATTGGATACCATAGGTCCAAACAGGCTTTAGTACTTGATTATACAGCATTATTTTGTTTTGGGTTGATAAATCAGAGTTGTTACCAAGTAACCAGTACATTTTTCTATATTTCAAGTTTAGTTCTTCGCTTTTCTTTTTGATGTGCTCTTTCCACTTTAGCTTTGCATCCAAAGTCATTCCAAGGTATTTGGCCGTATTGGCGTAAGGTACAGCTTGATTATTAATGAATATTGGAATATTGTTTATCTTTTTATTTGTAAAGTTTATATGTGAAGATTTTGTTTCATTGAGTTTGATACGCCATTTTTCGGTCCAATCTCTGACTGTGTCGACGGCATATTGCAGCTTTACTGCTCCCCTAGAGACACATTTGTCGGGTACCAAAATTGCGGTATCATCTGCAAAAGTAGCCATTATGGTGTGATTCCCAACTGGGATATCCCTTGTGTATAGTAAATACAGGGTAGGACCTAGGACACTTCCTTGTGGTACACCGGCTTCTATTTTCTTCAATTCCGAATATTCTTGATCGTACCTTACTCTAAACAATCGGTCTGAGATGTACGATTTTAATATTTCATAGTACTGTCTGGGAAGATCCCTTTGCAGTTTGTACTCAAGTCCCTCATGCCAAACCTTGTCAAAGGCTTGAGCAACATCTAAGAAAATAGCTGAACAGACTTGTTTTTCTTCTAATGCTTTTTCTATTACATCCGTTATTCTATGAACTTGGTCTATCGTGGAATGTTTATTTCTAAAGCCAAACTGATGATTTGGGATTAACCTTCTTTCTTCTATAATTTTGCTAAGTCTCTTCAGAAGCAGTTTTTCAAAAACTTTTGCCATAATTGGTATAAGCGATATTGGTCTGTAAGACGTCACTTCTGTAGGTGGCTTACCTTGCTTGGGTATGACAAAAACTTCAGCAATTTTCCAATGGTGTGGGACATACCGTTGCTTAAGGCATGTTTTTATTATATATTGGAGTTTTATGAAGGCTTTCAAAGGCATTTCTTTCATAACCTGAGCAGTAATAAGATCGTAACCTGGTGATTTTTTATTTGATAGTTGATGTAAACACATACTTTTTACTTCTTTTAATCTTACAATTGGTATTTCACTTTCATCTATCTTATCAACAAGCTGTAAGCTATTTTCAGCCGCGTTTGTTGGGTATGGCTTAAAAACATTCGCAAGATGCTCCGCGAAAAGGTTAGCTTTTTCTTTTGGGTTACCGATCCATTTCCCATCTTGAGATTTCAAGGGAGAGTTTAGTAACTGCGGTCTTTTCAGGCACTTGGCTGCTTTCCATAGCGAAAAATCGGTTGAAGCATCAGTCGTTAAATTCTTTAGGAATGTACTGAGTGAATCATTTTTGAATTTATAAATTTGTTTTTTAAGATTGTTGCTTATACGGTTAAACGTTGTTTTATCATCTGGAAATCTAGTATTTTGCCATTTTCTTCGAGCTCTTCTTTTCTCTATTATCAACTCTCTTATCTCTAAAGGATATTTTATTTCACTTTGTCTTCTATTAGAAAATGTTGGAGTACTTTCTTCAGCGGCCTGTTGCACATCAGCAATAAATTGTTCCACTTCATGGTCAATTTGCTCGATTGTATCCATGGGAGATCTTAAATTTATAAAACTTAAAAGCCTTTCTCTAAAATCACTCCAGTTTGTTTTCTTATTTACAAGCTTTGGATTACTTTTTTCTATTACTTCCGATTCACTTAGTGATAGAATCACTGGAGTATGATCTGATGACAAGTCATAATTACCTTCGACACTAATGTGATTTCGTTTGATTCCTTTAGCTACGAAAAAGTCAATAAGGTCTGGTATTTTGTTAGTATCGGAAGGCCAGTAAGTAGGCGACCTGGAGGAATAGAATTCGCAACTGTATTTACGGCCTGCTTGGAAAAGTCTTTTGCCTTTAGTTGATATAAGTCTTGAACCCCAATGGGTGTGTTTCGCATTGAAGTCTCCACCAACAAGAAAGTTATGCCCAAGAAGATTTAATAGATCTGTATAGTCATCTTCTGTCGGGGAGCGCCTTGGTGGGCAGTATATAGCTGCTATCTTAAACTCTTTCTTTTTCATACCAATACTAATAGTTGTTACTTGCATATTTTCATTAGTAAGCTTGGTTTCTTCATAATGTTTTAAGCATTCTTTTATAAGAATCGCCGATCCACCTCTTGCCTTGTCAGCTGGATGTGGAGCGTGGTAACATGAATAGTTTTCTATTACATTATCTAGACTTTGTCCATTGGAGAAGTGAGTTTCGGACACCAGGCAAATATCTATATGTTCTAGATCTAAAAAGATTTTTAATTCGGATAAGTGTTGTAAAAGACCGTTTGCATTCCATGTAGCGATTTTAAGTGTTCTGTCCATCATTGTTTTTTAAGAGCGACTTTTTCGCTTAACTGTTTGATATTCAAATCCTGTTTATCAATTCTTTGAAGAATGAGGTGTAGCATTTCTTTTATGGAAGTCTCTTCATTCTTCCGCACATTTTTAACAATCTGAGAATAGGCTTTATTTTCATCGCTTTTACTTTGAACAGCTTTTTTAGGCGGTTCATTCTTAGTATTGTTTTCAGCAGTTAAATCGGTATTTACTACGTTTCTGGGTTTTTTTGGCAACTGGGCAGCCTCTATAGCTTGCCGGGTGATTACCCTGGCAGTTCACACATTTTGCTTTCTGATCTTTGCTCATCGGACAATTTTTAGTTGCATGTTTTCCTTCGCACTTTACACAAGCAAACTCGCGGTTGCAGTATTTTTGGGTATGACCAAAAGCTTGGCAACGTTTGCACTGCGGAACAACTTTAGATTTTCGGAGCGGTTCAATTTTAACAGCTATGCCCAAGATTGATCTTACTTTATAAATCTCCTCGATACTTTGTTTACTGTCAAAAGTTAGCATGAATAAAGGTAGTAACCTCTTACTTGTCGTCGATTCTCCAGAGGAGTTTTTAATTGTCTCGTTCTTAAATAGATTGACTGCATCAAGGGCTTGAAAGCCTTTTTCTACAAGATCATCCACTACTTCCTCGGGAGAGCACGATGAATGAAGACCTCTGGCTACTACTTTTGTTCGCCTTGTAGCTTTGTTCTCGTATGAGTGCCATTGAATTTTGTGTTTGCTCAGTTCTTCAGTGACAGATCTATACTCGTCGGCTTCTTCGACTATGACTTTCCAGTTGTCTTTGTTGTACGATGTGAATTTGCAAGCTTTTTTAGTACATTTTTCTATTATTGTCTTGAGATCTCCAAAAATTGGAAATCCTGAGATCATAATTGGTGGTGGTGTAATTTTTTTGCTGCCTTTAGCGTGAGATTTTGATTTAGCATCAGCTACCGCATTATTCACTTTTTTAGTTTCTGTAATCAACTCTTTATTATTTACAGCTTCAGAGCTTTTCTGATTTCTTAAACAAATCTCGGGACTACCTGTTGCTTTACGTTTCTTTGTGATACGCTTATTTTTCTTTTTCTCAGTTTCGAACAAGAGTTCTTCTTCATCAGTTTGATATTCAGGTTCCATATATCTTGGACTTAACTGAAGCGTGGACTCTGCATCTTTCTTGCTAATCAAGGAAACTTTCTCTTCGAGTTTTTTCACTTGCAGCTGAAGACTTTGAACTAGAACTTCAAGTTGTTTTCTTGCCGCTATTTCAATTTGCCATTCATCATAGTAGTTTTTTGATTGGTCTTTCTCTTTTTCTTCGATGGAACTCTGTTGATCTGTGATGTCGATCTGTTCATTGATCTTGGTTCCTTTTTCGCTGATGTTTTTAACATCTGTAGTATTGTTTGAGGTTGTCGATGATGTAACCCCTGAAGTTAATTTGTTTGGGGGAGTTCTTTGCATCTTTGAACTCCGTCTCTCAATATTTATAAGCAATAATTGGTCCTCCCCAGAATCCATAGGACCGACCTCTAAAGAGAGTGGATTTACCAGTTTAACTGGATTGCCACCTGGGGTATTTAATCTATTCGTTTTGTTCATTGCCATAATTTTTTTTTTAACTGTGTTTTCGTACCATAAATAGGTCAGTTACTTCTATCCATAGTTTATATTCAGCCGCCCCACAGGGTACAGACGCTGACCAGTGTGCCGCACAATATGTGTCAGACGCTCTTGGATTTAATTGTGAGCTGGTGCATTCAGAGCGATATTTCTGTTCTTTTGCTCCTAGTTCCTGAAAAGATAACTCAGGTGACTCAGCTCGTGGATCGAAAGGATCCAACGCTCGTCGTTAGTTGGATATCCAGCGGGCACCGCGAGGAGGTGACGATGCGATTTTGCCACGCCAAAACAAACTACTAAATTTTTATAATAATCATTTTCTATTGGAATTATGTGATCCACGGATTCCAAGAAGTATGAGGGTATAGAATACGTAATATAACAGCAAACGATCCACTTTCTATTAGAAAATTATTACTTTTCAAAACTATGCGTTTTTTTCTAAATCTGTAACACTATTTTCTTTTTTCGTTCCATACCTTCAAATTAATTTTCAATATTCAGGAGTGTTGCCAGATAATTTTAGAGGCAAGGAGCCGAATTTTAGAAGTCTTGGAGCCAAAAATCGCCAATTTCAAAAATTTGTTCATAAAAACTCATAATAATGCATTTTGTACCATTTTTTTTTTGTTTTTTTTAATCATTTTTTTTTCAACTTCAAATTAAATTAGATATATGATAACATAAACAAAAAATTAAAAAAAGATAAAAAGAAATAATACTCTGTATTAAATTTATCAGACTTCGAGTTATATGACGTGTTCAGAATAATAACACGGTGTAACACTCAAAAAATACGCGGGCGGAGACCTATCAGGTTTTGTAGAGCTAGTCGCACTGAATACGAAACGGTATTTGAAAATCCCCTAACACCCCCAAAATCTGGAGTTACGGGCAAAAAACGGTTTTTTGGACCTTCACCCATTGAAAAAATTCTAGCTTCGACAATTTTTTACCCATTTTCGATTTTTTTACAGTTTCTGATAGAAGATAAATATAGCGTTTTAACAATGTATAAAACATGTAACTCGGTTAAACCACTTAGAATTTATAAGATGTCAAAGTTCAAAAATGCAATTTTTTTTGTCATTTGCCCAACTTCGGCATCAATTTAAAGTATATGTTTTCAAAACAACATGCTATTTAAAAAATATATTCTAAAACTATATCTATTTCCCAATCGATCGAGGTATTTTTTATGAAAATCACTTCAAAATTAGCTTAGAAAAAAAATTTTTCGATTTCAACCCAGATACAGAAATTCGAACTTTTAGGTATAGAACAAAAATGTTGTTTCGGCACGTAGTAAGATAAGTTGGGCGCCAGGATTTGATTAAAGGTTTTTGTAGAGGAGCTCAATACAAACATTTTTTTTCTTTGGGAGGGGGGTCTATCTCCCCCCGTTTAGGTGGGAGGGGCATTTTTCTAAAAAAAATTATCAAAATAAAAAAAAAATTATTAAAAAACAACGGCAACACTTACAGTAATAAATGATACCATTTCCAAAAGGCAAAATTGTGCATTTGGTTCTAATTTCTAAATCAATATAATATTACCAATAGTTTTTGAAATAATCGATTTCAAAGTTAAAAATAGGCGAAAAAAAATTTGTAAAAACTCATTTTATACTATTTTTGTCCAGACTGTGAATTTTAGTAAATAAATTACTTAGACAGAAAACTGCCTCAATTAATTCCTTATCGAACAGTGAAAACTATATGTTTCTATGTCTTCTAGTTTTTGAGAAAATTGAAAAATAAAAACAAATAAAAACAAAAAATATTTTGAAAAAAGAAAAATCTGATAAAATAATTTTTCAATTTTCTCAAAAACTAGAAGACATAGAAACATATAGTTTTCACTGTTCGATAAGGAATTAATTGAGGCAGTTTTCTGTCTAAGTAATTTATTTACTAAAACTATTTTTTTTCGCCTATTTTTAACTTTGAAATCGATTATTTCAAAAACTATTGGTAATATTATATTGATTTAGAAATTAGAACCAAATGCACAATTTTGCCTTTTGGAAATGGTATCATTTATTACTGTAAGTGTTGCCGTTGTTTTTTAATAATTTTTTTTTATTTCGATAATTTTTTTTAGAAAAATGCCCCTCCCACCTAAACGGTGGGAGATAGACCCCCCTCCCAAAGAAAAAAAATGTTTGTATTGAGCTCCTCTACAAAAACCTTTAATCAAATCCTGGCGCCCAACTTATCTTACTACGTGCCGAAACAACATTTTTGTTCTATACCTAAAAGTTCGAATTTCTGTATCTGGGTTGAAATCGAAAAATTTTTTTTTCTAAGCTAATTTTGAAGTGATTTTCATAAAAAATACCTCGAATAATTGGGAAATAGATATAGTTTTAGAATATATTTTTTAAATAGCATGTTGTTTTGAAAACATATACTTTAAATTGATGCCGAAGTTGGGCAAATGACAAAAAAAATTGAATTTTTGAACTTTGACATCTTATAAATTCTAAGTGGTTTAACCGAGTTACATGTTTTATACATTGTTAAAAAGGTTTATTTATCTTCTATCAGAAACTGTAAAAAAATCGAAAATGGGTAAAAAATTGTCGAAGCTAGAATTTTTTCAATGGGTGAAGGTCCAAAAAACCGTTTTTTGCCCGTAACTCCAGATTTTGGGGGTGTTAGGGGATTTTCAAATACCGTTTCGTATTCAGTGCGACTAGCTCTACAAAACCTGATAGGTCTCCGCCCGCGTATATTTTAAAACCTCATTTTTGTAACACCGTGTAATAGGTCAAGTCCTTTAGAAATTTGTGCATTATTCTGAACTTTCAGAAAGGGACTTTTGAAATAAATGTTACATAGATCGATAGCTCTGTCTCCAAAATGTCTTTCTTTTATTTTATTTGACATAAAACGAAACCCTTAATTTTTAAGACCTTAAAACATCCAACCTAAAGAGAAGTGGACTTGACCCATTATAATTCTGACTGCCTCATATATGAATGAAAATGAAAGTAGGTTCTAATTCGAAGAAGTTTAGTTCTATGTACTTCGAAGACTTAAGGCGTGATCATAATAATCAAGTTCTTTTATTATAAAAGTGTTTAATTTTGTAGGAGCCAAAAATCGCCAAATTGAAAACTTAAGGAGCCAATTTTTGATAAATCGGAAATCAGAATTTGAAGGAGCCGGAGAAAACTTGAAGGAGCCGGTTTGGCTATAAATAGCCGGTCCTGGCAACACTGATTCAGGAATAATATATCTAAAGCAGTCTAACATTTAAATTGTTTTTTGTTTTTTTAGTTATAAGGAATTTGTTATGTTTATCACCTTTCTAAATAAACTATTGAGTATCTTGTACCTACTTTTAATAATGAAATAAAATGTATTGTTTTTAAACCAAAACTAATTAATTTTATATTATTATAATTATTATTATAATTTCGTATGTAAAAACAAAAAATATTTATTTTATCTAACTTAATTGAAGAGAAAAATATACATATATACCTATATGAATAACAATAATATCAATTAATAATATTAAATTAATTTATTTCTTACACATTGTAAGTTTTAAAAAATATATTTATTTGAAATTAAACGAACAAGGGTTGCTTACGACTATCTTAGCACTCAACTTAAAACTCAACTTAAGACTGAAACACATTTCAAGTATTTTCTTTTATCTAACTTTATGGTGGGAGATGGTGATCTCATCAACTGGAATCTGGAACACTGCATCCCAGGGGTATTGATTGCCTGCATGATCGTGATCGTACTTGTTTGGTTATAGTTATGCATTGCATCATTGACCGGATGCTCTATTGATAAGATGTTTACTTTATTGTTGGGAGTTTTAGCAGGCTTTATTCATTGATTGAACTATTTTTAATTTGACGTTTGGGGTATATGTAAACATCGGACCTTAACTCCCCTCCTTCTTTAGGAAGAACGCCCCGTTCTTCAGTTAGATCTGCTATTTTTTTCATAATATTGTTAAAACGGATTTCCTGTTGATTTTGCAATTGTATTTGATTTGGTGATCTCATCTTCAAATAATAGATGACGCATAAGGCTGTGGCTATAATGATGATCATTAATGTAAATGACGTAATGATAGGACTATTGACGGCTTCGTCTTGTAAAAATTCAATCAAATTTATGTTTTCAAATTTAAGTTCTTCATTCAATGATTCGAAATAGTTTTCTATTTCATATTTATCTATGGTGTACGTTTTTAAATAATTTTGTACTTCGTATGTTGGATTCTCGTAAACTACTCCATCTATTGTTGTATAGTTTTCGAATGTAATTAGGTATACTCCATTTATTGTTGTGTTGTCGACCACATGTTCTCCGGATATTAAAATTGAACCATCTTTAATTACTTCTAAGTTAACATTTTTTTCTTTTATCTTATTGCATTTAGCTTTCTGATTATTTAACAAATTTGATAAACAAGTATTATTCAAATTTAATTTACAAAAATTGTATCTTAATTCTATTTTACATTGATTCACATTTATGTAATCCTTGTTACATTTAGCAATTTCCTTATTTATTATTAATTTTCCATCTGTTTGGCTTATGGCCCTTGCTTCGTAAAGCTTACAGTTTTTGTTTACAATTGGGTATTTTATTAGAATAACAATTACATCTTTATTTTGAATTATTTTAAATTTAGATATGTACAAGTTAACAAACAATTTAATTAAAATTAAAACGTAAACATCCAACAGTCATCCTCATCACATATTGATATCCAATCCATATCGATAAACAACTTTAAAAGAATACAAACAGTCAGCACATCACCAATTGCCATACGTCAGCACATCCACCATACGTCGGAGTATCCAGAGCGCCACCAACGATGCAGTTCAGATAAGAAATCAAGAAATGTCAATGTAGGCTAAGATAGGATTAAGATTCAAATATAAAATTAGTTCTAAGAGGAAAGTCAAATAAAGAGGTTCATCCTCAAAAAAATATATTTTTTTAGTAAAATCAATTAATATAAATTTAACTGGCGCCCGAGCAGTAGGGACAGCAGTAGGGAAAAAAGTCCTTAAGAAGCACGTAACAATGTGAAAAAGTTTTTTTATTATCATAACCTGATCGTGTTATTTTTTTTTTAAAAGTCCTCAAGAAGTGCATAAAAAAAAAAGTGAATCAGAAAAATAAAATTAAAAAAAGTCCCATAATCCTTAAAGAACTCTAAGTGGAGAAACACCAAACAAAGGGCCCCTCAGTATTCAAAGGAAAAACAGGAAGCTTAAATAGCTAGCCGCTCCACTGAACCAGTTGCATCCAAGATGATATTAATTATTATATTGTAAGTTTATAACATTTTCAAAGTGAACAATTAGAAATTAAGAAATTGAAAAAAAAGAGAAACAAAAATGTTTAACTAATAATAAAAAAAAAAAAAAAAAAAAAGAAACTACTGTAATCGAAACATAGCAAAAAAAATATAGAAGTGAAATTATAAATTAAAAATTGGGCGAAAATAATTAAACTTAAATTTCAAAATAAAATTGTATGTCAAAAGAAGACATTAAGAATATTACCAAATTAATTAGAAACATGACGCTCGACGATAATAAATCCTCTTCCTCCTCCAATCCATCAAACTCTTTAACACCCGACATGATTAAACAAATAAGTGAAATAGTTATAGACACGGTTAAAAAAATTAACAATCCTTTTAATGATACTAATGAGGTAGAATTACCGATTGATTTTGCTGGTAACACAAACGACATAGACAAAGTACCAGACATAGTTAAATGCCTAAGAGAATTTTCAGGCAAAGCTGGGGAATTTAATTCCTGGCGAAAAACTGTAGACAGAATATTTACAATGTACGACAGCCTTAAAGGCACTTCCAAATATTACGCCATAATTCATATGGTTAGACATAAAATAACCGGGGAAGCAGACACAGCTTTAGAATCGTATAGAACACCCTGAGATTGGGCCAAAATTAAAAAATGCTTAATGATGCACTATTCTGATAAGCGCGATATAGGTACACTAAAGTACCAGATGACGAGCCTTGCTCAACGTAATCAGTCAATTACTGATTTTTATCAACAGGTTTATCAACACCTTTCGTTGATACTGGACAAAATTGCATGCTTAGAATTAAGCGATGATTCATTATGGGCCATGACTAATTCATACCGTGACAAAGCCCTCGATACTTTTATCCGAGGATTAAATGGAGACCTACCACGACTTTTGAGTATTCGTGAACCGACTTCATTACCCCAAGCACTACATATGTGCCTCAAACTTGACAATATGACTTTTAGAATGAACTATGCACATAACAGTCAAGCAAATTTTAAACGCATTAATAACACATTACCACCTCCAACGCCTCCACGGCCGAATAATAACAAATTTTATCTCGAACTAACACACATTCCTCAAATACAGAGACGAAACTTTCCACAAGGTCAAAATTTTTACCAATACCGACTACCTCAACAGTATAGACAATTTCACGCACCAAATAATTTTCCGCTTCCTCCGAAGCCACAACAACAACCTAAACCTGAGCCAATGGAATTAGGTTCCTCTACACAATCTCGTAACATAAACTACCAAAACAGACCAATTTTCAAACCAAACTATCAACAAAACTATCAACAAAACTATCAACCAAACTATCGACCAAACTATCGACCAAACTATTAACAGCCAATTAATACACAAAAAAGACAAGCATCTCAACAACCGCAAGTTCCAAATAAATTCCAACGTACTTTTTTTACTTATACAAATAATGTTTTAAATGAACATGAGAACCCACCTTCGGAAACTTATGATCCAAATCATCTTTTTACAGACAATTCTTTCGATGATAAATTTGAAGAAGATATTCCTTTAGTACAAGGAGAAAATATCGAACATTCTAATGAACTCGATAATATTAATTTTTTAGATTAAACCGCTCTTCGATCCCATATTTCCAATGTACAACGAAGGGCGGAACAAAATTTAAATTTCTACTAGATACAGGTTCTAATAAAAATTATGTTAAATCATGTTATATTCGTACACCTATTAAAAATGAGGAAGATTTTTACACATATTCGATCGGAGGAAAAGTTAAAGTTACACACCACGCAGATTTAGATATTTTTGGACCACAAATAGGAAAATTGAAATTTTTTATTCTGCAAGGACTAGAAACATTTGATGGCATTGTCGGAAACGACAGCCTTAAGGATCTAAGCGCAATTATTTATACGAAACAGAATTATTTTATTCTTAAAAATGAATACAAATTTAATCTTCATCAATTAGAAGCACAAGAAGTTCACAAACTTGATATAAGATGCTCTCACTTGACTCCAATTCAAAATAATCGATTAAAAGAAATGATTAGATCATGTCCAAATTTATTTTCTGATCCAGATGAGAAACTAACATTTACAACTAATGTTAAAGGAGAAATCAGAACAACTTCTGATGATCCTGTTTATACTAAAACATACCCATATCCAGGGTTCGAACTTCAGTTTCAAAATTTCGAAGCAAATTTGAAAAAAAAGTGAAGTAGATCCAAAATTTCGGAAGTAGATTCCAACATTAAACTTTCAGAACATTTATTTCCAAAAATTTATTTAAAAAAAATTATTTTTCAACAAAATTATTTTTTTTTTTACTTTTTTATAATGATCTTTTCCAAAAGATGTAACGGTGCTAAAGGGTAAAACGGTTAATTCAGCATAATCTAACAAATTTTTGGTCCGGAATTCTTCAAAATCAGTCAAAATTACTTTGACAACCTTTATTTCTATCTTGAATTCGAAGAATAATTGACCTCCATTCATATTTTGAGATACAAGAAGCCAAAATTATAAAACTCGACAAATACCTTATCCAATCAAGCAGAAGATGCCTACAGAACCTGACCAACCACCCTAACCCAATAATAGGAAGAATCATGAACCAGCCAAGACATCCTAACCAGCGGAACTTAGAAGCTAAGGAACTTTTGGATGAGGATTTGATATCAACCAACGACGAAGAGAACATTCATTCTACGCTGATCCTGGGTCAGCTCACTATCGTGGCTGAAAGCCTCACCTCTCCCTAATCCAACCTTCACAATGACAACCGGACCTGAACAACCTGAGTTAAGAAGCTGCCAACAGAATTAAAATTTTAAACAAATACAATGACAATTAACTGTAAATTTAGTTAAAAAAAAAAACAATGTAAAAACGTTAGGCCCCTTTTGTGCCAACATAATACTAATATAATCAATGTAAATTTTAAGATAACTAGCTTTAAGCAAATTGTATATATATATAATTACTGTTCAATAAAAATATCGTTAAATCGTTAAAAAAAAATCTTTTGAGATATCAGTTGAGCTTTATTTCTTAATGCCTCGACCAGATTTAAAATTGAAGTTAAATCCCTTTCTCTAAATTTATTACTTGAAAAATATTTTTCAATTAAGAAATAGAAGTAGATCCTGAAAAAGAGAAGTAGGGAAGTAGATTTTATTTTTTGCCCAAAATCGAAGTAAATCTACTTCGATCGAAGTAAAGTCCGAACCCTGCCCATATCCCATGGCACTTAAAAACGAAATTGAGAAACAAATCAATGAACTCCTACGTGACGGAATTATTCGTCCGTCAAAATCACCATACAACTCTCCAGTATGGATAGTAAGCAAAAAAACAGATGCCTCGGGAATAAAAAAATATAGAATGGTAATAGATTACCGGAAATTAAATACCGTCACAATACCAGATCGGTACCCTATACCTGAAATTAATGAAGTCCTATACAATTTAGGAAAAAACAAATATTTCACTCTTTTAGATTTAAAGAGTGGATTCCATCAAATTCCACTTAAAGAATCAGATTGGGAAAAAACTGCTTTTTCAATAAACAACGGAAAGTACGAGTTTACTCGTCTTCCTTTTGGATTAAAAAATTCACCCTAAATTTTCCAACGCACATTAGATGATATTCTACGTCAACACATTGGTCGACGATGTTATGTGTACATTGACGACATTATTATTTTCGGTAAAACCGAAGAAGAACATTTTCAAAATATACAGATTATATTTATAACACTAGAAGACGCGAACTTAAAAGTTCAACTTGACAAGTGTGAATTTCTAAAAACAGAAGTCGAATTCTTAGGATTCGTCGTTTATCAAGAAGGATTTAAAACTAATCCTAAAAAAGTAAAAGCAATTGTGAAATTACCACCCCCAAAAACTCTTAAAGATCTAAGATCTTTTCTCGGTATGTCAGGATACTACCGAAGATTCATAAGGGACTACGCTAAAATTGCCAAGCCCCTGACATCCCTTCTAAGAGGGGAGGATGGACGATCGTCCAAACAAGTTTCAAAAAATAAAATAATTAACTTTAACAATGAAGCAAGAAATGCATGGCTCGAAATAAAAAATGCATTAGTTTCTGAAGAACTACTATTGTCTTATCCCGACTTTAATAAAAGCTTTGAATTAAGAACAGATGCCTCCAATTTTGCATTGGGAGCGGTATTGTCACAGGACAATAAACCAATTACATTTCTATCCCGAACCCTTAATGAGACTGAAGAGTCTTATGCCCCTAACGAAAAGGAAATGCTTGCCATTATTTGGGCACTTACTTCTCTCAGGATGTTCCTTTACGGATCAAAGAGAGTAATAATTGTTACAGATCATCAACCTCTGACACATGCACTAAGTAACAAAAACGCAAATTCAAAAATGAAACGCTGGAAAGCGATACTAGAAGAATATAATTATAAGCTGGTTTATAAACCAGGTACCTCCAATGTAGTTGCAGATTCGTTATCTCGCCTTTTACACTTACCACCACAGAACATAGTGATGAAAGTTCATCGCAAAATTGAATACCAATTGTTGAGGCTCCTATTAATGTTTTCAAGAGTCAAATATTCCTTATACTTGCTGAAACCAGTTCTTACCAGTTCAAGATAAATTTTCCAGGTTACCACCAACACTTTATAAAAGAACCTGAATTCAACAAAGAAAACCTTACCTCTCTATTAAAAAAATACCTTAATCCTTCTGTTATTAATGGTATAAAAACCGAAGAAAGAATAATGGGCCTCATACAGGAAATACATCCACTTCATTTTAAAAATTATAAAGTTAGATTCACTCAAAAGCAAATCGAAGACATCTACAACGAACAAGAGAACTTAATTATAGAAACCCACAACAGAGCTCATAGAAATCCACAAGAAAACCGTTTACAAATTTTAGAAAAATACTATTTTCCTGGTATGGCAGGCAAAATAAAAAGAATTATAAAAATATGCTCAGTATGTAAACAAAATAAATATGAAAGACATCCAAATAATCCTGAGTTAAACAAAACTCCTATACCAAATTTTCCTGGACACACAGTCCATATTGATATCTACTCTACGGAGAAAAAACTAGTTTTAACAGCCCTCGATAAGTTTACAAAATATGCACAAACAAAAATAATAAAAAGTAAAGCTATAGAAGACGTGAGACGACCACTAAGAGATATAATATTTTTCTTTGGTGTTCCAAAATCTATCGTAATTGACAATGAGCGATCTTTAAATTCAGCATCAATAATGTTCATGTTAAAAGATGAACTAAAAATAAATGTTTATACAACACCCCCATACAGAAGTGAAGCAAACGGACAAATTGAAAGGTTTCACTCAACCCTTTCCGAGATAATGAAGTGTATTAAAGAAGATGTTACTCATAGAGACTTTGAAGAACTTTTAGAAAAATCAGTTAATGAATATAATCATACTATTCATTCTACAACGGGTAAAAAACCGGTGGACCTATTCTTCGGACGTAACGTGGAATTCGGACCTGACGATTACGAAAGAACTCGACAAAATAATTTACAAAAACTTTTACAAAAGCAAACAGTTGACCTAAAACAACATAACAAGAAAAGACACAAAATAAAACAATATTTACCTGGACAAGTAATTTACGTCAAACAGAACAAACGATTAGGAACTAAACTATCAAAAAAATTTAAAGAAGAGATAGTAAAAGAAAACAGAAATACGACAGTCATTACAGAATCTGGAAAAGTGGTTTATAAGAGCCATATACGCAACTAAAATAAGAAATTAATTTTCTCTCTTTCAGATCAATCATCTCCATAATTAGAGGTGAAAGTCAAATTTTGGACTATACAAATTCACAATTGATAACTCTAAAACTAGGAACAGCAAAATTACAAACAGGAACTTTTCGACTTATTCATACTATAGACTTAAATATGTATCAACAACTGATAGACGAATTACAATCAGTAGTCAAACAAAATATAAGTACTAACGACGCACTTTACCCCTACTTATCACATGAAATTTTACTTATCCAAAATCACCTTACTAGATTAAGACCTATTATAAGAACTAAACGCTCACTTGATTTTATAGGGAGCACATGGAAATGGATTGCAGGTAATCCAGACCATGATGATTTCAAGATTATTAGTAATAAGATAAATAATATTTTAAAAAACAATAATGAACAAGTAATAATAAATAAATTATCTTTTGAAAAAATTAATCACATAACTAAAGTAACAAATAAAATTTTGAGGAAATTAAAAAATAGTGAATTTGAAAAAAAAGAGTTAGTAACAAGTATTAAATACAAAATTGAAATATTAAAAGAAGAAATTATAAATATTGATTATGCTATTCATTGGGCCAGGGCCGGAGTTGTAAACTCTTTTATTTTAACAGATATGGAAATTAATGTTACAAATGAAATATTAAAGAAGGAAAATATGCCCTATATTAGTATTGAAGAAGCACTTCAATTCGGTAATGTAAAAATTGCTTCAAACTTTTCAACAATAATTTATATCTTAAGTTTACCTACAACAAATATTGAAATATGTGAAATCATTTTATTAAAATCTGTAAAGAACAATAATTTTATAAACAAAATTCCATACGACCTTATCTTGAAATGTAAAAAAAAATTATTTGGCATAAAATCAAAATGTAAAGAATATTACAATCTTTCAATTTGTAATTATAAAAATACCATTGACATTTCTAATTCAACTTGTATACCAAAACTATTAAAAAGTCAACAATCTTTCTGCACCAGAATAAACAACCAGCACATACCTACAGTCGAGGAAATTTCTCCTGATATCTTACTTTTGAACCAATATAATGGTAGCATACTAATTGATAACGAAATAACAAATTTAACGGGAACCTTCATTATCAAACATCACAACTCTACTATAACAGTAGATGACGAAACGTAAATTTCAAATGAAATTTCTATAACAAAACCATTACCTGCAATAATGCAGCCCTTGTCTCATAAAGGACAATTTGAGGAAGTCCTTTCGATCGAAATGATTAAAGAGCTTCAGTTAAAAAGCATTAACACCATTAAACTATTGGAATCAAAAAATAAAATAAATTTCATAAGCAATATTGGCCTTACTACAATAATAATAATTTTAATTCTACTGATCGTTCTACTGAAATTATGCAATTTAAAAAAATCTCAACCAATTAAAATTACAACAATTTTAGAAGAAAATTCTAACAACAAACCAGTAATTACAGAAACAAAACCCGAAACCAATTCAAATGAAGCAAAAGAATTACCATCATCAAAAGTATCCAGTATCAATCAAATTCCGTTATTTTAAATCATCTATTGAACGAGGACGTTCACATTTTAAGGAGGGAAGAGTTAACAAACAATTTAATTAAAATTAAAACGTAAACATCCAACAGTCATCCTCATCACATATTGATATCCAATCCATATCGATAAACAACTTTAAAAGAATACAAACAGTCAGCACATCACCAATTACCATACCTCAGCACATCCACCATACGTGGGAGTATCCAGACCGCCACCAACGATGCAGTACAGATAAGAAATCAAGAAATGTCAATGTAGGCTAAGATAGGATTAAGATTCAAATATAAAATTAGTTCTAAGGGGAAGGTCAAATTAAGAGGTTCATCCTCAAAAAAATATATTTTTTTAGTAAAATCAATTAATATAAATTTAACTTACATCTATTAAGTCTGTTATAGTCATACTTCCATGTTCATGTCTCGTTATTTCCCTAATGTCATGTAAGTCTAATATTGCAGGATTTAATGTTCCTAATTTTGCCAATGCTATGGTTTGTACCACATTCTGTAATTCTATTACAATTAATTTATTTCGTTCTCTTGCTAGTCTAAGTTGTACATCGTTTTCTATTGTGTGTAATAATTCAGAGAGTTTTTTTATTGCATCAAATATTTCTGAATTTGTTACAAATTGTTTATTATTGTTTGTAACGAGTTCTGATAGTTTGTTGTTAATTAATATTAAGTCATCATGGTCAGGTGAACCTGAAATCCATTTCCAAATTTTTCCTATTTCGTCAATACCTCGTCTATATCTATTTGTCATTCGTAGTTGTCCTAATAATGTTTTTATAATTGTAATATCTGTATCCTTACTAGCATTAAATATGTCATTATCAACATTGTCAAAATTTACATTTTTGTAATAGTTCTTTTCTATTTCAAGTTCAGTTTCTTTTAGTAATTTTTCAATGTAAGTAATATGTGTTAAATGAAAAATAGTTCCGTAATCATTATACAGAGCTGCATTAACATTCTCTAGTAGTAAATAGTTTTCTCTCGTGTAGTCAACTATATCGCATGTTCCAATTGCTATCAATGTCATTAATATAAATAGTGTTTCCATTTTCTGAAATAGAAATATAAATTTAACTTTTAATATTATCCTTATGAATTATTCTCTTTCCTACTCTAACCTTATTTCCTAAATCTTCTTTTACTACTTGTTTTTTATAACTGTTGATCATTTTATTTTTATTCTTAAACTGCAAAATCTTTTCATATACTACTTCCTTAGGTTTAAAATTTCTCATTTCCCTTTTCTTGTTATTATACTTAAGCATTTTATTTTGCGCTTCTTTTAATTTCTCTGGGACACTACTATGGTTTATTTTATTAAACAAAATTTCAAATGGTTTCATATTAGTTACGGAATGAATTGTTTGGTTGTATTGTTGTACTGCTCTTAGTAAAGCTTCTGTTGTATCAATGATTTCATACTCATCTTTTATGCATTTGATTATTTCTGCTTGAATGTATTCTTTCAACTTGTCCATTTGTTGAACTATGACGTGGGTCACAGAAGAAAAGTTCAATGTTTAATCTACTCATTAGATTCTTAAAGACCATGGATTGAAATCCTCTTTCGTTATCTAGTGTAATTTTCTTACAATTGGAATACATTTGTAAAACTTCCAAAACTTTATTTTCTAAGTTAGTTTTATTCTCTAAGAGTTTTTCTGTTAAGAATTTTGAATATGCATCAATACACGTTAAGTATTTTATTTGCTGCGCTGAAAAAATGTCTATATGTAGGAATTCCCCCTCTTTCTTTGGAATTGGAGCCTCTCCAATTGGTATTAACTTTGGATTCCTATCATATTTAAGTTTATTACAAATTTCACAGTTTCTTGTAAATTCTTTAAACTGTTTTCGCATATTTGGCCAATAATAAAGGTCGTATATTTGTTTAATGTTCTCTCTATAGTTTCTGTGCGCTCGTGTATGAGTTTGTTGTATGATTGCACTTTGATCCTCTTTGTTACATACATCATTTGGGAATATTTTTGTGTTAAGAAACTTATTATTGAATGTCTCTAAAATTATCTTTTTTATTTCGTAAAGATTTGTACCACATTCTGTAATTCTATTACAATTAATTTATTTCGTTCTCTTGCTAGTCTAAGTTGTACATCGTTTTCTATTGTGTGTAATAATTCAGAGAGTTTTTTTATTGCATCAAATATTTCTGAATTTGTTACAAATTGTTTATTATTGTTTGTAACGAGTTCTGATAGTTTGTTGTTAATTAATATTAAGTCATCATGGTCAGGTGAACCTGAAATCCATTTCCAAATTTTTCCTATTTCGTCAATACCTCGTCTATATCTATTTGTCATTCGTAGTTGTCCTAATAATGTTTTTATAATTGTAATATCTGTATCCTTACTAGCATTAAATATGTCATTATCAACATTGTCAAAATTTACATTTTTGTAATAGTTCTTTTCTATTTCAAGTTCAGTTTCTTTTAGTAATTTTTCAATGTAAGTAATATGTGTTAAATGAAAAATAGTTCCGTAATCATTATACAGAGCTGCATTAACATTCTCTAGTAGTAAATAGTTTTCTCTCGTGTAGTCAACTATATCGCATGTTCCAATTGCTATCAATGTCATTAATATAAATAGTGTTTCCATTTTCTGAAATAGAAATATAAATTTAACTTTTAATATTATCCTTATGAATTATTCTCTTTCCTACTCTAACCTTATTTCCTAAATCTTCTTTTACTACTTGTTTTTTATAACTGTTGATCATTTTATTTTTATTCTTAAACTGCAAAATCTTTTCATATACTACTTCCTTAGGTTTAAAATTTCTCATTTCCCTTTTCTTGTTATTATACTTAAGCATTTTATTTTGCGCTTCTTTTAATTTCTCTGGGACACTACTATGGTTTATTTTATTAAACAAAATTTCAAATGGTTTCATATTAGTTACGGAATGAATTGTTTGGTTGTATTGTTGTACTGCTCTTAGTAAAGCTTCTGTTGTATCAATGATTTCATACTCATCTTTTATGCATTTGATTATTTCTGCTTGAATGTATTCTTTCAACTTGTCCATTTGTTGAACTATGACGTGGGTCACAGAAGAAAAGTTTAATGTTTAATCTACTCATTAGATTCTTAAAGACCATGGATTGAAATCCTCTTTCGTTATCTAGTGTAATTTTCTTACAATTGGAATACATTTGTAAAACTTCCAAAACTTTATTTTCTAAGTTAGTTTTATTCTCTAAGAGTTTTTCTGTTAAGAATTTTGAATATGCATCAATACACGTTAAGTATTTTATTTGCTGCGCTGAAAAAATGTCTATATGTAGGAATTCCCCCTCTTTCTTTGGAATTGGAGCCTCTCCAATTGGTATTAACTTTGGATGCCTATCATATTTAAGTTTATTACAAATTTCACAGTTTCTTGTAAATTCTTTAAACTGTTTTCGCATATTTGGCCAATAATAAAGGTCGTATATTTGTTTAATGTTCTCTCTATAGTTTCTGTGCGCTCGTGTATGAGTTTGTTGTATGATTGCACTTTGATCCTCTTTGTTACATACATCATTTGGGAATATTTTTGTGTTAAGAAACTTATTATTGAATGTCTCTAAAATTATCTTTTTTATTTCGTAAAGATCTTCAGGTGTGCAATGTATAGCTACGACTCCTGGTCTTAAATATTCTTTAAGTATTACAATTAAATTTTCGGGGGTATCATATTCAATAATATGACGTAATCTATTTGGAAAATTTTGAATTTTTTCATGAATTGTAAATTTAGCTTTGGCTAATAGAATTTGTTGACGAAAGTCGTTTAATGGTTTATTCGTTTCATTAATGACAGTATTATCATTGCTTTCCGCTGAATGTATTGTTGCGTCCGTTGAGGAACTATTACCAGTTATCTGATTTAAATTTTGCCTTGAAAGGGCATCAGCTACAACGTTTGTCTTTCCTGGTTTGTATATTATCTTTGGAGCATATTCTTCTACAAAATTGTGCCAACGCTTCATTTTTGTGTTAGGGTTTCGCTGAGAAACTGCATATGTAAAAGGTTGATGATCTGTATGTATTTCTAAATCAGACACACCGTAAAGGTAATTTCGTAGAGTTTTGAGTGCCCACACTATGGCATATAACTCTTTTTCATTTGTTGAATAATTTCTTTAAGTTGGATCTAATATTTTAGATATAAAAATGATGGGTTTATCATCCTGTGATAATACTCCACCTACAGCATCGTTTGACGCGTCAGTCGTTAAGACAAATTTTTTATTAAAATCAGGTTGAGCTAATTTTACCTCGTTCATTAAGTAGTTTTTTAATTCTTGGAATGCTTTGATTCCCTCTTGATCTTAATATACTTTTGTTTTTTTTAGAAACATATTGGGATACTTTTCCATTTTCTCCCGTTAAGTATTTAGTAAGAGGCTTCGCTACTTTTGCGTAATTTTTTATGAACTTTCTATAATAACCTGTTAATCCTAGGAAACTTCTTAATTGTCTAAAAGTTTTTGGAAGAGGAAAATTCTGAATAGATTCTATTTTCCTGGGGTCTGTTTTAATAATTCCATGTCCTACTACATAGCCTAAAAATTCTACTTCTTTCTTAAAAAATGTGGATTTTTCTAATGAAATTTTCATGTTTGCATTTTTTAAAACATCTATTATTTTTTCTAAATGTTGTTCATGTTCATGTATATTATTTGAATATACGATTATATCGTCTATGTAAACATGACATATTTTTCCTACGTAATCCCTTAAAATATCGTCCATAGCTCTCTGAAATATGCCTGCAGCGTTTTTTAGTCCAAATGGCATTCTGAGGAATTCATATTTCCCGTTATTTACTGAAAATGACGTTTTTTCTATGTCTGCTGTATTCATCTTTATTTGATGAAATCCTGATTCTAAATCAATTGTGGAAAAGTACATTACATTACATTACTATCTGGTATGGGATATTTATCGGAAATTGTATGCTCGTTGATTTTTTTAAAATCAATGACGAGTCTCATTTTTGGAGAACCGTCTTCGTTTGTTCCTTTTTTATAAACAACCCAAACTGTTGAGTAATAAGGGCTCTTTGATGGCTGAATTATTCGATCTTTTAACATTCTTTGTAGTTCTTTATTAATAAATGAATTAGCAGAAAGTGGATAAGGATACTGTTTACTCCATATAGGAGTTTCAACAGTTGTGCGTATTTCTGCTCTAACATCGGTTCTGAACGGTAAATTCAGATTAATATTTGAGTGTATTCGTACTACTCTTTCAACTACTTTATTTTGCAACCTTTTTATATCAACTTCATTTTCTTTTAGATCAATAATTTTATTTATTGAGTCATGTGGAGTCATGTGGTATATGTATTTTTTCTTTCTTATTTTTATATATTAATAATTCTTTTTCAAAATCTAGTTTAGTCCCTGCATTTTTAATAAGATTACATCTTATTAATAAATCTGCTTCAAGATTTTCTATTTCGTAAAATCTAACATACCTATCAAAAATATAAACATCATAGAAGTAGTTTATAATGGTGGACCCATTTGTTGTTCTTACTTTTTTCTTTATTGTCAGTTGCTGTCTGTTTTGTAGTGCGTTGGGCTTGCAATAGCAGCAAGTCGCACCTGTGTCAATTAGAATTTTTAATTTTCCCTGTGGAGTGCTCCTGAAAATGAAGGGCAATCCTGGGTCTCGTCTAAAAAACCTTCCTCATTAAGATTATTTACCCTTTCCATTTTTTGGGGGGGTTTTTGCAAACTTTGTTGCAAACTGTTATGTTCTGTTTTAAATATGGGCCTTTGAGGGTTGTTGAACGTATTAAACGTTGGTTTTTGCCATCGAGGCTGGTTGTTTTGGAAATTATTATTAGTATGATTTTGGTTTAAGGGGTTGTATTGCCTTTTTTGATTTTCAAATCGGTTTTGATAGTGCCAAGTTATTGGCCTATGGGCAGAACTGCCTAAATCCATAGGTTCTGGTTTCCTATGTTGGTTGTTGTTATTATGCTGATTCCGTGGAGGAAATCTCAATGTATTCTGAGCTTTTGAGTCAGTAGAATGCGAGTTAGCATGAGCTCTGCTGAATTGTAGAGCAAATTGTGCTCGTATGTTATTAGATTCTAGCTCTTGTGCTTTCGCTAAAGCGCAAGGTAGATCGTCGGGAGAGAGAGAAAATAGTATGTTGGACAATGGAGTTGGTTATGGTTATGAATACTCGGAGAGCATTTCGTCGATGAGGGTTATTCAATTCCTTTGTTAAGGACGAGTCATTACCATGAGACATAATGGTTTTATTAATAAGTAGAGTTAGTTTTACGTTTACTAGATTATAATAATCTATGAAACTTGTATTACCCTGTCGTAATACACTTAACTCTTGCTCTATAACGTGAGCTGGTCTTTTGTCCGCGTAAGCGAA
This sequence comes from Episyrphus balteatus, assembly GCF_945859705.1. Lineage (NCBI taxonomy): Eukaryota > Metazoa > Arthropoda > Insecta > Diptera > Syrphidae > Episyrphus > Episyrphus balteatus. The sequence continues at coordinate 60,680,411 of NC_079134.1, read as the reverse complement.
GTCGAGACGTGATATAATCGCGTCGAAATTTAATACAGTACCGTGGTTCGTCAATATGTCATTAGCGTTATGCGTAATTTTATTTCTAAATATAGTTAATGCAGCGAAATATTTTCTGCTGCCTATTATGTATAATGACATTGAGTTGTGTGCGGCTTCCCGCCAACTTACATATGAATTGATATTTTGCCCTGAAAACTCAGGCAAAGATTTTATGACGTCGAGTGTCTCGTTACACTCTACACCGTCTGTTATCGTTTGTTTCTTATATTCAGTTACGACGTTACTATTTGTAACGGCGTCGAGAGTACTTTTTAATGAAGTAATCTCTGCCTCCATGGAAGCAGTAGTAGTCGCTATTAGTCTTGCGACTAAGTCTTGAGTGTCTTGGTCGAGAGGCATTGTAATCTTTAAATTGGTAAACTTGTCAAGTAAGTCGTCCAGCATTCTTAAAATACCTAATTATTTTTTTACAATAATACTTTTTATATATTTATAAATATTTCTCTGATAAATTTCACTTCCAATATAAGTATTAAATTCAATTTCAAGATAATAATAATTAATGCAATAATTAATGTATGTATATATATTTTTATACTTAATATTCTTACTCAATATTTATTTTAATTAATTCTGGTGTTGATTTTTTTTCTGCTGCTCCTATATTGTTGTCACTGGCTGATTGAACTGGTGAAACTGATGAAATAGATTTCAAATGTTTTTTTGTTTTTAAGGTTTATTTCCTGTTTTTGTACTGAATATATTTAAATTTTCTTTTTTTTTTAATTATTTTCTTTATTCACACTTCTTGTTTATTTATTTTCTGTTTTGTGGGTCATTTCAAATGCCCCACGTGGGCTCTTTCTTTCACTATTATCTTTCTCTTTTACTCTTCAGTCTTTATTGTCACTCTTTTATTTAATCAATTTTTTTCTTTTTTTTATCTTTTTATTTGTATATATGTGTGACCGCAACTCCCATAGAAAAAATTTTTTGTCGAATTTTTTTCGGGGGAACCCCATAAAATGTTCCGCCTTTGCAGATTTTTAGATAGCCAAAATTTCAGCTCGATTGGATAACTCTAAATGGTGCCGACACTCGCTCAAAGTATCAAAAATCTCTGTTTTTTCACTGTTTTTCGAAGAAAATTAGCTCTAGCTCCCAAACAGATCGGGTTATTTTCACTTTTTATATATTTAATTAAAGGTAGTGTTGTTACACATAATTCAGATGCTTAATTTGTTTAGTTTTACTAAAAAAGAAAAATATTGTCATCAATTTAAATTTTCAGTACTTACCACAAAAAGAGCTGAAATGCAAACTCGATTTAAAATTAAACTTTTTTTTAACTGTTTTATTCTGCGGATAGGGATAGAATGGATGTTTCTCTATCTCTGGGCCCTCGGGTAGCAAAAGTATGAGGTATAGTCGTATGGTGAAAGAGCTATTAACAATGAAACTTTCTTTGTTATTGGATCGATGTAAGGCATCTGATAGAAATGCTTCTTGCATAATTATAGCTACAATAGAAGCACTAGGGCAAAATCCAATTGGCTTTGTAGTTTCAAAATCAAACTTACATTCAACAAAAAAAAACTTTTGCTTGGTTTAATGCCCCAAGAGCTTATCTGGCTCCTAAACAAGATCTTGATCTTTTGCGTAATTGCATTGAATACCGCAAGATAGACAAAGATATTTCAGAGAAGGCTCTTGCTAAATTCTCAAACTATTTATGGTATTTGAGTTCAGAGCAGGCAGGTCTGGCGTTCTTTGACCTAACTTTACCAGATGGCGAACAAAATTAGAAACGGCCAACATAATTTTGAAAACCAGTGAAACGGAAACCAACAGAATAGTAAATCCAAAGCTACAGACACATGAAGATGAAAAATTTGTCACAGCAGGGTTAAAAAATATTGTGAACAAAGAAACATTGAACTTTTTCAGCCCATTGAAAATAGACACAAGTTTTCTCAAAGAACCTTCAAATCTTTGGCCCGAAAACCCGCATTTTAAAGAAGGCTTTAAAAATGTGCAATCACTTAAAGTCGTAAATGACATGACAGAAAGAGGAGTCAAATTAATAAGGGATTTTAATAACCTTTTAACTAAAGATGAGGAACAAAAACAATATGTACTTCAAGTAGTCAGTGAGTGCCGAAAATTGTATCCTGATGCTTCCAAAACTACTTTGTAAATCTGTTGATTGAATTTTTTTAGTATTTACTTCATTAATTATGTATAAGAAATGTAACACGATGTTATTTTTTGGTTTTTAGGCCGTGTGTGAATTGCGTAAAATAGTTCACTAGTGTAAAATATTTGACACTGTTGAGGTGAATAAAAAATTTTCAACTGTTTAAAATTTATTGGGCTCTGGGACAGGTTAAATTTGAGTTAAATTGTTTTTGCAGATGGTTTTGTTTTGTTTTTTTTTTTTTATTAAAAAGGAGTTTCATAGCAGAAAAGAGGCAGAGAAAAATATTAAACAATAAGCCAGACAGCTGAAATTTTTTTTTTCACCTCAATAGTGTCAAAAATTTTACACAGTGTTAACTATTTAACGCAATTCACACACAGCCTTAGAATTCTGTTAAATGTTTCGTTTTTTTAAATAAAACAGTTTAAAAAAAAAGTTTCATTTTAAATCGAGTTTGCACTTCAGCTCTTTTTGAGGTAAGTACTGAAAATTTAAATTGATGACAAAATTTTTCTTTTTTGGTAAAACTAAACAAATTTAGCATCTGAATTATGTGTAGCAACACTACCTTTAATTAAATATATAAAAAGTGAAAATAACCCTATCTGTTTGGGAGCTAGAGCTAATTTTCTTCGAAAAACAGTGAAAAAACAGAGATTTTTGATACTTTGAGCGAGTGTCGGCACCATTTAGAGTTATCCAATCGAGCTGAAATTTTGGCTATCTAAAAATCTGCAAAGGCAAAGGGGTTCCCCCGACCAAATTTCGAAAATCGATTTCTTGCGGTCACTCTAGTATATATACATAAACATATTTATTTCAACGAAGAAAAAAATAACAAAAATAATAAAAATTATTTAAATTATTTCTATTTTAAGTGGAGCGATTGAATATAATATAACCTGGGCGAAACGCTTTATAAATTTGGAGTTGAGGTCACTTGAACTTTAAAATTGAATCATATTTATTTCACTTCGTAATATAATTATTTATTTTTATTTTTTTTATTTTATTTTTTAGTTTTTTTTTTTAAACTCTTTTTATTCATTTATTTATTTTTATTTTTTTTAAATTCTTTTTATATTCTTAGATCACCTTTTGTATTCAATTTAATTTTTTATTCACTATCTGACTATCACTGTGTTGAATACTGCACAAGTTTTATTAGTTTTTTCTTCACTTTCAATTTTATCCTTCTTTAGGATACTTATTTTTCCACTGATTTAATTTTTTCTCCTTTTCGAAAGGATACTTATTTAGGTTTTTGTTTTATTTTTTCTCCTATTCCAAGGATACTTATATGTTAATTTTTCTCGTCCGTACCGGGTATTTTAAATTACGGCACTCGAGTATTCTTTACAAAGTTCGTACTTTGTTTTTTCCGAACTTCACTTGCAAAAAATTTAATGGACACAATTTTTCATACTTTGTAATTTTCTGAATTTTTGATTGTGATTCACTTCACTTCACTTGACAACTCAACATAAAACCATACTTTGCGTTTTCTGGTTATCTTTATGTGGTTGTCCTGTCACGGTCGCCAATTAATTTATTTCTTACACATTGTAAGTTTTAAAAAATATATTTATTTGAAATTAAACGAACAAGGGTTGCTTACGACTATCTTAGCACTCAACTTAAAACTCAACTCACGGTCGCCAATTAATTTATTTCTTACACATTGTAAGTTTTAAAAAATATATTTATTTGAAATTAAACGAACAAGGGTTGCTTACGACTATCTTAGCACTCAACTTAAAACTCAACTTAAGACTGAAATACATTTCAAGTATTTTCTTATATCTAACTTTATGGTGGGAGATGGTGATCTCATCAACTGGAATCTGGAACACTGCATCCCAGGGGTATTGATTGCCTGCATGATCGTGATCGTACTTGTTTGGTTATAGTTATGCATTGCATCATTGACCGGATGCTCTATTGATAAGATGTTTACTTTATTGTTGGGAGTTTTAGCAGGCTTTATTCATTGATTGAACTATTCTTAATTTGACGTTTGGGGTATATGTAAGCATCGGACCTTAACTTATCTTATATATAAAAATGAGTTCGTTTAGTGTGTGTGGCCGATAAACTCGCGTTTGGCTGGTCCGATTTTGGTAATTTTTGTTTTGTTTGAAAGGAGTTAATATGTGGATGGTTTGTATCAAAAAAAATAATACCTTTTCTCGCATCTTTACATAGCTGTCAATTTGTACGAGTAAAAAAACACTCTCGCTTTTTAAAAATTTTAACTAAGCTTAATTTGTAAACAAAGGCTTTCAAAATAATTTTTGACGTCTAAAACGTAAAACAAATAATTTTCAAAATTTGAGTACAGAATAAAGGTATGTAGAAATGAACTTAATCAGATTTTATTGGGTCAGAGATTGTTTCATCAATATGCTGTGGGTATGTAGTAGAGACAGAACGATTACAATTTTTTCGTTTTAATAAAAAGAAGCTCAGATCTGAGGAGTACCTACAATCATACCATTAAAACGGATGGTATTGTTAATGATATGGGTCAAATTACTATTTTGCTCTCTTCATACACTGGCGGTCCACGTCATATATGCATGAATACGCTCAAGATTCTTTGTCATATGTTCGTAATTACCAAAGTCAGGATTTGTTCATTATTTTTACATGCAACTCGAAGTGGATAGCAATTAAAATTAAAGAGCCAGGACAATCGGCGGCTGATAGGCATGATATAATAGCGCGTTTGTTTTAGATGAAGTTAAAATCATTAATGGATTTTATCATTAAACATAAAGGATTTGGGAAGGTACAATGTTGGATGTAGGGGAAGTGGGGGAAAGACCGCTTATGGGGGCAATATCGTTTTTGTACAGTGTCGTATGAAATAAAAGTAAAATTGGCATGACTTGCTATATAAAATTGGTGCCTTTTGATATGATCGATTACGTCTGTAAGTTTTAGCAAGTTCAGTTGAGACACCGAAGAGTTACGGTAAATTTTGTGATTTTTAATCAAATTGTTATCGTTCATGTGAAAAGTCAGTTGTATTTTTAACACTGAATATTCAAAAGTATTTTCTGCGAAAAAAGGAGTCTTAAAGAAAAATTAAAAATAAAATGATCCAGAACATCAAATATGATATGATTGGGGCAAGACCGCCCTTGGGTTGAAATTGGAAACTCTGATAGCTTTAAAAAAGTAAAAAAAGAAGTTTTCCGTTAAATCTTCCAAAAAGGTAGGCCAAATTATACTGTTAGTGATGATTCTGAGGAAGAGGACTTTGCAGATTGTATTTGTAAATTCTACCTGCAATTGTTTTCTATCCAAAATATTGTTGGATTAAGTGCAAAATATGTAGCAAATGGTACCACAAAGCTTGTGCTGGAGTGAGAACTAATGAAAATAAAGCATAATTGTGTTATTATTGCAAAAAGAACGGTCTTTCTACCAACAATATTTGATAGGGCGGTCTTACCCCCATGGGGGGACAAGAACGTTTTTTGTTAGATGTTTTTTCAAAACTTATTATCTTCTGTTCAATATTTTGTATTTTTATATAATAATGGGAGTTCCTACTCAATCACTATGTATCAAATGGGACGCTACATAAGCAGTAACGAAGCAGGTTGGCGATTTTTTTCATTTCACATACATTAAAGGTATCCAGCGGTTCTTCATTTAGCAGTACATTTGGAGAATGTATATTTTACACATGAAAATGCTGTTTCAAGAGCAGCGGAACAAGCGTCCACCGCATATAACTTTAATCGCATTTTTTTCGTTATGCAAGAAATGTTGTATATCAAAAAACATTTTTACAATAAATTGGTTAATATTCACTAAACTAAACAAGTTCTTTTTTCGGTTTTAATTTATTTTCAAACAGGTTCAATTTTATTCAAAAGTGCACTCAGCGAAGCGGGTGGGGGTTAGCTAGTTATATATAAATGTATGTACAAATTCGAAAGAAAAAGTTAAAAACATTCAAATAAATAAACAAATAGGTATGTACCTAATAGTTTTAAAAAATAAACGTTTTATTTGCCAAAAAAAAAATGTTGAACAAATTTGTTTTTAAACTACTAAAATAAATATCATCACTGAATACCATAACACAGAAAAAAAAAGTCGATCGGATTCCTGCGCCTACGAACACTTGCAAAAGTTATATAGAATACCAAGGTGATGTAGGTACATAGATGCGCAGAAAGATAGAAAAATTCAACACTGAATATCATACCATTTTTTTTTTTCATAAATATACCTACCATGACTCTTGCACATAGAGTAAAACCAACGGAAAACGAAAACACAAGTGAATTCGGTTGCGCTAAGCAAAACCGCAATATACACTTGCAAGGCTTGTTATTTCCTTGATGCTGATTGTTTTTTCTACCTAAATAGACTTTAATTTTATGACTTTGGTTGTCTAGAAAGGAAAAGAGAATGCAAATAAAGATACCGAGAGAGAACTGAGTTGAGATGACGTTGAACGTGAGAGATGTATGGCGAAGAAAGGTCACTAATACACACAAACTCATTTACATTAAGTCCAACGGCGTATACAAGGGGGGGGTTACGGGGTCATGACCCCCCCCCCCCCCCCAAGAACTTAGAACTTAAAAAAGAGTTTGTTATGTGATACTGAAATCTCTTGAGTAAGATTATTTTCAAAATGTTGAAGTTTTAGAACATGAACGAAAATTAAAAGTAAAAAAAATTTTTGGTATTCAAACAAACTATTTTACCATATTATTTTGGGGATGTGGTCATATTTTTAGCGAACGCTATGCTGGATTAGGATTATTTTGATTCGTTCGATAATATTAGTTGAGCTGTGCTGTAGAGTTTTGTATGGAAACAAAATCCGGATAAGTATTATATTCAAAGCTTTTTAAAAGAAATTGAATCTGGTAGGTACACAAAAATAATATCTTAAGGGCAAGACACTGCTTACCAGCAAATAAAAGAAGCAGCCATATCTTCTATTTTTTTATATGATGAAGTGAATAAAATATGTTTTAAATAGGGAAGCTTTCTGTGGCCTTGCTGTGTGGAGGTCAATTCTGTTGATAAAATTCGTCATCGGCAAAATGTTAAAGAAGGATGTCATTTCTCAAATCATTTTAGTTTTTTGCAATGTTCCAGTTTAATACATTCGTCTGATAAAATTTGGTTAATTTTGTTTGCTTACAGAATATAACAGTATTTTGTACATACTAAATTTGCTAGATCTGTTGCATTTTTTGAAACAACTATGGATTTGTTAATCATCAATGGCCAGCCAATTATAGAAGCAATGTAAGCACCCTTATCTAAGGCAATTTAAATATTATTATTAAATATCACTTAGGGCTAATTTTTTGAATAGTTAGATAAACCTAAGTTAGAGCTTATTCCTAGGAATAAAAGTTTTTTTTTATAGTGACATTTATTCTTCTGATAGTCTATCTGACGATTGAAAAAGCAGGGCTTAATCTAATAAATACAACTGAATGTTTTTTATATTGTAAACCGCTGATTAATACCTGAAAACGGACGAATCCCAAAATATCGCCAAAATTATTCTTTTTGTCTTTACTATTTTAATAGAGGTATTTTAAATTCCCATACAATTTTAAAACAAAATTTAAAAAAAAAATATATTTTCAAATGCAATTTTTTTTACAAAACTTTGCGATGCGTTTGCCTGAGGTTAGGAAGACTTTTAATTCAAAAGTTAAAAACTGTTATTAAGTAAAAACGATTTTTATTTTATCTTTCTGGGCTAGCGGAAAACAATGAACAGTTGTTTTAAGGCAAATTATTCAATCGAAGTACTCGTATAGTACATTTTATTTTTAGGAGAGGATAGCCTCAATTGGTCAAAATTAAAGCCTAGTACGCTGCTGATAAGAAACGAAAAATCCCATACAAAAATGAAACAACGAATTGGTAACCCGAAAATTTCGTTCAACTTTTCGTTCTGTAGTACGCTGTTCGGCACAACGAAATTGAAAGTCTAAACTTCTTTTTCGCACACAAACAATTGCCGGGGACATTCATTGTGTGTGGAAAAATGACATTTTGAGTTTTTTGTTTGTTTTTGTTGTTCATTTTGTCATTGCATGTCTTTCTGCGATGCGTGTTTGCTTTTTTTTCATTTATGTTTTGCAATTTTTGAGTATTTTTCGGTCCAGTTTTCGCAAGCATTTCGTTGTCCTCGTGGAGACCGACGAAAAATTTCGTTTCACATCAGCAGCGTTCTAGGCTTTAAGGCTTAACGCTAAACTTAAACGAATCTCATAACGTTTTTGTTTGGTTACTTTTAGAACTACATTCGGAACTTTTCGATTCGAAATGCAAGACGCACAAATTTTAATGTTTAATAGTTCAAAAAGCCCATTTTCAGGTTTATGCCTACTATCAAAACTTTTGAAAAAAAAAAAAAATTGGCATGACCCCCCCCAAGAAGCAAACCTGTATACGCCCCTGATGAAGTCTGAGTTCGTCATTCGGGGACACCCACTCTTAAGAGACAGATTCAAAAATTGTATCAAAATTAGACAAATTGTATTTTTGTACTCGAGCAAACTCATTTGTATCGAATTCGATACAATTGTATCGACTTTTCCATGCCTGCTTTGGCCATCAAAGGTCATATAGACATAGTTTTACAAGGCTCGGTAGCAGCGCTGCCACCCCAGAGATAATTGAGCGCAGTATATTTCAAGAAAAGGCGCAGTAGATTGCAAAAAAAAAAAACTTTAAAAACTTTCTAACATTAAAAAAAAAAGTTAGCATGCCATTTTGAAGAAATAATTAATTTACATTAAAAACAAAATTTCGAATCATTTCAAAAACCCGTTTTCAAAAAATTGATTTTTCAAAAAAAATTTTGAAATATTTTTAAAAAATCCAAAAACGTGTTTTTTTAAAATTTTTACATTTTAATATTACGGTTAACTAAACGCTTTAGTATGAAAATTTTAGTTGAAATCGAGTTAGTCTTGTAAGAGATATTTTGAAACCAAAGAAACGGTTCTATGGCAGGTACCGTTAGTAACCTTCCAAAAAAATATTTTTTTTAATCAAAAGTTGGGTCTTGTTTGTAAAATTATACACAAATTTTTTTTATCAAAATCGTTAGAGCCGTTTTCGAGTTATTTGATATAACTTGAACAATTTCTATTTGAGGTACACTTTTTAAGTGAGATATAAAAAAAAAAACAAAAAAAAACCAACCAGAATTCTATAAAAATCATCTGAACCAAATTTGAATAAAATCCGTCCACGCGTTTAGGCTGTGGAAATGTGTACAGATGGACGTACAGACGCACAGACGCACAGACGCACGGACGGAATTGCGAGACCCACTTTTTCGGAATTCTCCATCATCGTAATGTTGGTTTTGATTAAAACCTCAAATTTTTTTCCGACACGAAACCAATACTTGCGCTATAGAGCAAGTAAAAATGAGCTCAACAGTAAAAAATACAAAACAGCTCTATCTTCGGTTCGACGTCGTTTCACATCATTTTGTTGGCCCGAAATCTTATTAGGTATTGCGATTTTAACTTTTCACCAGTAGCCAAAATATAACTGAGCAAAAAGATGTCGGTAGCTTCTCAAATTACCTGAAAAAGAGTTAAAAATACGGCTTGTTTCCCGAACATGAACAACTTTTCGGTCGGAACTCACAAGTAACAAGTGAAATTCAATTTTTCGTTTGGAATTTTGTTCACGCAAAACTCGCATTTTAATTTTTTAATGAATACATTTACAGTGAGTGAACGTGTCTCAGTATTTAAAATTTTGTAATGGACAACAATCAAACTTTGGTTAGGAACTATTAAAATTGTTAAAAGGGGAGTAGATTCGTTTTGCTTCGCAGTAGATTTTAATTTGAGCTAAAACGCAGTAGATCTACTACTAAAGGAGTAAGGTGGCAGCCCTGCTCGGTAGTCCGAAGGTAGAGCAGTCAGTCAGCGAGTGGAGGGTACCGAGTTCAAGCCATAGTTAGGGCATGTAACGTTTTCTTTTTTTTCTTTAATATTCTTTTTTTTTATTTTAAAAATTTAAGTGATAGAAGTAACATCTCACATTTTATGCAAGATTATCAATTTTTTTTTTTTCAAATATCTTATTTTCTCACATCCTTTTTGCTTGTGAGTAATTTTGGCAGTTCAATCGAGATATTATATCGATTTCTTACAGACACAGTTTTATTCAGATTTTTCCAGTCTGTCAAGCATTTTGATTTAGAAATGTTTCAAGGCGAGAAAATTTTGTTTATAGAAACAAACGAATGTGAGAAAATGATTTTTGTGTCGATTCACATTTTTTTACTTGCGATATAGGTACTATAGGGCAAGTTTAGGATTCGTAAAAAAAATCGAACTCGAGATAACAATTTCACATGACATTACGATGATGGAGAATGCCAAAAAAGTTGGTCCGGCAATTCTGTCTGTCTGTCTGTCTCTATCTGGAGCTGCAGCCTAAACGAGTGAAGTGATTTTAGCAGTTTTTGGTGATTCTCTAGAGGGGAAATTGAAATTTTTTTTTTTATGACCAAAACTAACGGTACCTGCCATATAACGGAAATAGAAAAGTTAATTTTTTTCAAAAACGGCTCTAACGATTTTGATTAAAATTTTTGTGTGTAGTACAATACATAAGAGCCAACTTTTTAAATAAAAAAAATATTTTTTGTACCGTTATTAACGGTACCTGTCATAGAACGGTTTTTTTCGTTTCTGAATATCTCGTACAACATTAACCCGATTCAAATGAAAATTTTTATACAAAAGTGTGTAAGTAAAGATAATATTAAAATTTTAGAAAATTTTCAAAAAACGCATTTTTGGTTTTTTAAAAAATATTTCAGCTCAAATACAGGAAGTAACTAAATTTTATTGCCTCAAAGTAAAGTAGAAGATGGAGCAGTCTTCTAGAAGACTCAATCGGTTCATGAGCGCTAACGAATAATGGCTGAATTCTAATCTGAATATAACTAAAGCTATACATGACTGCGTAAGTGATAACATCAATTTAAAACAAAAAAATGCTCTTTAAACCAATATTACATATTTATAACATTTTACCATTTCAATCAAAAATGATGGGATCAAATTCTATAAAAATGCAAAAACTCTTAGCAGTTGTCAAAATGTTCACATATATCAAATTATGATCGAGATATATACCAATATTCATCAAAAAATTATATAGATCTAAGTTTTCCCCTAGAATTTAACCCGGACGACTTAAGTTTTACCTCCGAAATCGACAATGAATAAAAAGTTTTGTTTCTTCATTTTGTTATTTTCTTTTTTGTTTGAATATTCAAATTATAGTGTTTTATTATCTATACTATTATTAGTTCTATTTTAAATAAATTAAAATTATTTAAAAGAAAAGAAAAAATTATAATAATAAAAAGAAAATCCTAAAAAAAGTTCGCTGCTCAACTCTTTTAATTAAATAAAAATGAATTTCCTGGCTAAAACGTTTCCATTTATCTGTTTTTCATGTTTAATTAATAGATTTAGGTGCAAATAGACGTCTTAATGCAACTTTGCGTAGTTTCAGTCACTAAAACACAAGATATTAGAAATGCCGATTTTTCCATACATTCGTCCCACTGTGGCGGCGCGGCGCACAATGGGCCCAAAGGACCATTTGCGTCTCAAAAATGGTTTTTATGAAATTTTAATTTTTGGTAATTTCTTTACGGAAATGAATCAAGGGAAAGTCAATCTATATGTTTTCATTAAAAATTGATTTTTAATATGAGTTCCTCTATTACAAAATTGTATCTGAAGTCTCCACTTGAAAATACTTTGTTTGAGTAACAAAATAAACCAAATCTTCACTATACGTTTTCAAAACTATATTTGAATAAATTATATAAGTGTTGTATGTCGTTGGAAAGCTTATTTTAACTGCTATTTATATTGCTGAAAATAAAAATTTTTAAAAATATAGTTTTAATTAATATTATTTTTTTCACACAATAAGCTTTTATTTGCAGTTTTTTAATTTCGAATTGAGTTTTAAATGTTTCCGCTGTCTTCCGCTGTCTACTTTTTTTCACAGATTTGTTCTTTGGTTTATGTACTAAAAGATACAAAAAGAATTGGCTGCTTTTATCTGCTTTTCTTTGATAGAGAACGATATATCTGTCGAAAGACATAGTACAAAAAAACGTATTTTGGTGCATCCTGACCTGTTTCAATACATATCTTGAGTTCTATTGATCGCACTGTCAAGATTGATGTCTTCAGGCCTTGGGGAAATGACAGAGCATCAGTCCTTATATTCAGAATGTGATTTTGTGTTATTTTAGCCTACTCACATTAATTGGAAAACTCGCGATATTTAACCTCTCGGAAACCATATAAAGCCGCGATTTAAAGCTGCCAGACTTTTGAATTCGTTATTAGAACGCATAAGGCTATAAAACTGCATTCTCACATCTTGGTTATACGCTATACCTCAACTCCCAAAATTTGCTGTGGGCTCTTAGACTTAGTATATGCACCCGAAATTGAAAATATTTGTATTTTGAACAATTCAGTCATTGTACTATTAGAAAAAGTCTAAGGTAGCAGAAAAATGGTAGAATTTAATATTGTAATTGTTGTTCATCTATGGAAAAAGTTAGATCGAGATTTTATTTACTGATTTTGATTTTACTCGAAGATTTTCAAAAGAGCCGTTTAAAGTATTTAATTAAGAAGGATTTTCGTGAAAATTGACAACCATTTTTTTTTTGTAATTTCTTTTTTTTTTTTTGCTCTTTTCTCAAAAGCGTAGTTTTTCTACTATTTCACTTTGCCTTACAAACGAAATTTTATTTAAAATGAGTATAATCAATATTTTTCTTATAATTTTTCAATAAAATAGCTTTAATTTCAAATAACGTAACACAAACAAACTACATTGAAATGTATTTTTTCTTTATTTTATACTCATACAAATAATTAAGTAATTTTAAGACACGAAGGGAAGGCCTTTATAAAATTAAGAAACCAGTTTTATCTTATTTTGCAAAATTTGAGAAAATAATCTTTTAAGATACAAAAGTTACAGATTTTTGAGACGTTCTAGCCAAGTCAAAATCGTAGTTTTTTAGCTTTGAATAAACGTTTAACACTTAAATAAAAATATTAGCTAAAAAAACAGTGTGTCAAATAATTTTTTAAACATTTCAGGTAATATATTCCTAATTTGAGTTAATTATTTTCAGACGCGAAGAAATGACAGATTTTTGGAACGCCATAGTCGAGCCAAAATTGTACTTTTTGAACTTTGCCTAGCTTTTCAAAGCTCAAAAATAATTTGCATTTAAAAAAAGCTACGCTCAATGATTTCTGATACATCAAAGATTATATGTTCCAAATTTGGTTTAATTATTTCAGGAGACAAAAAAGTTACAGATATTTTTAAATTCCCAAATCAAGCGAAAATCGTACTTTTTGAACTTTGACTAATTTTTAAAAGCTTAAAAATAATTTTAATTTAAAAAAAAAGTAAGTTGAATGATTCGTTATATATCAAAGGCATTATGTTCCAAATTTGAAGCAATTATCACAAAAGACAACAAAGTTACAGATTTTTGAGACGCCTAAGGCCATATGGGCCCACTGTGCGGAGGTCCCAGCCTTTTTGGAGACATCGTCAACCTCGACGATATCCTCAACCAGGTTAGGGTCCATTTCCTGACTCTGCAGAACCTTAATTTTGACATTCCTAATGCCAAAACGAAGCTTGTAATCGGCTTTATCGAGAGCCCCACGGCTGACTTCGCAGATCCTCAGAAGATAAGACGCGCTGTTCTTTTGCGGTTCCTCAGTCTTAATGACTACCCAGTCATGCATCGGAATCAGCGGGTTTAACCTCTGAAGACTACGAATCAGTTCCGGTCCACTTGGCTTGATACTCATGAGGGGCAGCCAAATGCGAGCAAGCGGTTGTCTAGGTATTTCCTTAGCTGGGATAAGCTTGAGCTTCAAGCCATCCCATTTATTGCTGATCTCAGCAATACTTTTACTAAGGAAACCCCTAGAAAACTCATCCTCGCACTTGATTACCCTGTATCCCAAGAGCATCTCACCAGAGTCAAAACTCGGGTAGGGTCCCTCAGTAGCTGTTAGGGTATAAAGGAACACCATCTCAGAGAGCTTAGCCTCGATGGAGTTCCACACTGACGTCAGAGCTCTGTTGTCAGTGGAGAGCTCATCTACAATCGCCACTTGAAGATCGTCTCTGACAATCTCACTTAAAGTGCGCGATTGCGCCGCTCCCTGAGGTGGTGTTTTCTTAGTAGTGCCGCCGGTTTTAGATCTCTTCTGAGGAGGATTAGCTTCCTCACGAGACCTATTTCTCTTGACGGTCTTTTTTGGCTCAATGGGAAGATTGTTGTACTCTTCAACAATCTTCCCATATTTGATTTTGTCAGCGGCATCGTTCTCGTGGGGAGTTCCAGCTTCCTCATTTTTAGCAATCTTGCCAAGAATGAAGGAAGCCCTCTTGAAATCCGCTCTACGAAGCGAACTCGCTGTTCGTTTCTTACGATGGGTAGCATCGCTTTGGCTGGCTTTGCTACCCGAAGGCTTTATTGGGTTTGGTACGGGTCGAAACACAGGGGTACTATGGCTGGTACCACCTGCATTTCCAATTTTTGAAGATTGCTCAGAAATGCTAGTGCCTCCAGCATTAACTGAACAATCGACGATTGTTTCCTGGCTCGAGGCCAAAAGTTCATCCTCCATATCGGAGGATGTAGTAACGTCTGTATTGTCTTTTCTGTCCATATTTGAAATTGATTTATAAAAATTTGAGTCCCACGAGTAGGTCGGAAAGGAAAGGTCAACCCCGGCAGAGCCGATTACCGGGGCAAGGCAAAAATATATGACGGACCCTGCCAAGGCGTCCGAAAGAGCTCGTTCGCGACTGGTTTGTCCCCCAGCCTTCCATTTCTTCGGCACGGATTATGATAGCGCTCACCCCACCACTGAAAATTAGGAACCTTGTATCGATGGTAAAATTGCATTTCTGGTTGTTTAACTATTGAGGAGTTAAGGAACAACACAGCTATGCAACCTTACCTTAGCTGATCCCCATCTTGCCAAAAACGAACAAGATAAAAACTGTGGTGATCATTACCGCCCGGCACCCACTAGGAGGGTTTGATACAAGGATTTTTACGAACATACTCGTCAATCATAGTATCTATTTTCTCACGTAAATCTGGTTCTCTCAACATTCGTTTTTGGAGACATGTCAAGCGATTCTTAGCCATGGTGTAGCTGTTTGGCAGTTGAAAATCTTCAAACTTCCAAAGCAAACCCGTTTCAAAATGTCCATTTTTACGGATTGTGTGTGTTTCCAAAATATTCAAAGCTCGTTTGTCATCACTTGATAAAGTGACATTGTTGGAATTCGAAGCTCCAAAACTTTCTGTATCGATGAACTCTCTTACTGATTGCTCCAGCTCGGTGTCATTGCATTCGCAAATGTGGCAGCTATGATGACCAGAAACATTTGAATTTGAAGCTACGTCAGAGCAATTACCATGCACAATCCACCCTAATCGAGTTTTGGTTGCTACTGGTTCCAATAAACTACCTTCTTTGCTTCTCAAAGGTAAACCAAGTTGAGTATTGTTTAGACCTATAAGCAAACGAGGAGCTGCATTTGTATACCCTTTTATATCAAGCTCTCTTAGGTGAGGAAACTTCTCTTTTAATGCTTCTGGGTTAATTGTTTGATGTGGAAGTTGAAGATTTTCAACTGTGTGTACATCAGCAAGAATTAATTTTTTAGAGTTAGGTGCCGTGCTAGATATCTTCAGTGTGAACACTTCAGATGAGTTCTCATACCGTCTGGTGTTTCCAGTCCATTTTAAACACAATGGTTCAGACTTGCCCCTCATGTTGAGATGATTTGCTATCTCTTGATCAAGCAATGTAATAGACGAGCCATCATCTAGGAGCGCAAAGATTTGAAGTTCAATATCATTTCCATAAAGTATGACGGGAACAACACGAAATAGAGTTGAGGTGAGGTTATGCCGATGAATGTTTGAGTGATGTTGTGCTGAAATATTTTCTTGGTTGTGTCCGTGATTATGTAGCAGCTGATGATGTTTAAACATGCAGTTGTTTACGCCACAAACTGATCTTGAGAGGCATTTGCTATTCTCATGCTTAAGTAAGCATTGCCGGCATAGTTTATTTTCTCTGACAGCTGACCATTTAGCTGTTCGATTAAGTTTTTGAAACTTTGAGCAATCAGCAACAGATGTACAGTTACCATTGCAGATACAGCACTTAGGATTACAGAGAGAGAGTTTGCTATCTATTTCGCTTTCAAGATGTATGTTGAGATATGCCCTGTCTTTTGAACTTTTTGTATTTCGTTTGTTCGACTCAGTTGAAGTAAATGCTATGGGGGATGTAAGACCATTGACAGCATCGGCAATATTAAACATCCACTCACTAAAGTTAAAAAGTGTACAATCTGCGAGCGTTTGTTTATAAATGGCCCAGTTCAGACGAAGCTCATGTGGTAATTTATTTTCAAGCTCCTGGAGGAGAGTCGGATTGTTTATATAAGCAACCAAACCAGAAGCCTCTATAGTCGCACAGTAGTTCTGAACCTCAAGAGCGAAGCTAACAATTGTATCGAACTTGTCTGCTTTTGGAGCTGGAGTCATTTGGATCCTCTTTTGAACCGCTTGAATAATCATAACAGGCTTACCATACAGTGCGTTAAGTGTGGAGATAACCCGAGCCACACAGTTAGGTTGAGTCAATAAACTTTTAACGGCATCAAGTGCTCGTCCTTTCAATGTCCTCTGTAGCCGTATCATGTTTTCTTCATCGCTAAAACCGCATAATTTAGTTGTTCGATTATAGTTCGATATAAAAATTGGCCATTCTTCTGGGTTTCCTGAAAAACTCTGAAGATCTCGGGACAGTACTTGTCGAGCTGCTATATGACTTCTAGATAGAATCGAATTTGCATTAGCTTGATTAGATGGATTAATATCTTGCAATTTTAGGTCAGAAGGCAAAGGCTCATGAAAAATATGAGTATTCGAGGTTGGTTGTTGATGTTGTGGTATATAATTCGGAAGAGACTGTGGAGCATACGTCATCGCACTTTGCTGCTGTTGCTGAGGTAGTGGTTGCGGCTGGTCACGTTTTTGAGTCCACGTGGTATTGAGCGGTAAATTTGGGGAGCTTGTGTTTTTTGACGCAGGGTCAGCTGGATTCGGTTGCTTTTTCACCGTCGTCGATTGTAGACAGCTCTGAGTTGGATATTTTGTTAGCCAGTGGTTGACTTTTGACTTTGATATAATGGAGTCTCTTTCATCTTCCTCGGACGAGTTATCATCAGCTATTTGGGACAAAAGTTGGTATTTCTTTGACAAGTAGTCATTGTCTTCTTTTTGTCGGAGTTCTCGCATTTCGTTGAGGCGTTTTTCTGAGAGGGCTTTTTCTTCTTCTAATTTTTGTAGTTCGATTTGTAAATGTTTAGTGGAACGAGCCTTTGAGATTTTGGAACTAATGGAAATGTTGGACCCCTTTTCTTGCCTATCTAAATTTAGTAACCCAGTTTTGTTAGAAGTGGGGTTAAGGAAAGATAATACCGAGGGACGAGCAGTTGTTAACATGTACGTTGGAGTGGCGACAGCGGTTGCAGTTGAGCTAGTACTTACTACTGGGAAGTTAAAATTTGCAGCTGTCAAATATGTGGTTGTGGTTACAAATGAACTGGGTGCTGTAGTCTTGTTAGGGTCGACGTTGGTTGGAGATACAGCACTCGTGTTAATAGTTAAATTTTCGATAGTGGTATTGGCATTTTTAGCAGTAGAGGCAGACGACACTTTTAAAAACCAAGGATAGGAAATATTCTTACCTGCGCAACATGTTTTACAGATGAACTCTTCTTCTCTGATGAAACTATCTACTCCAGCACATGAATAGTGATTCCAGCCTTTACATATCTCGCACTCGACCATGTTCTCTTTAGAATCTGGGGCTGTGCAGGACAGACAATTAAATTCCTCATGTGATGGTGTGCTTTCCATGGAACCCGGTGGCGTTCTGGATATTAGTACAGATTTGGAGAATGCTGCTATCTCAGGGTTATTATTTGATGACATCTTTAGCGGGAATACAAATTACTTAATGAATTTGTAAGCTAAGCTTAAAATTACATATAACCTATAATAATTTGATCTTACAAACTAGAATACTTAAAGAATTAATGAATTTGTAAATTGTTGTCGCAGTTTGGCGACAGCAGAAACTTTTTTGTTAACTCAAACACAGTTTTTTATAGTTCAGTTGAGTTACAAATTCCTTTATTAAAAAATAACAGCGGTATTTATTAGATTTGCTTAAATTGGTTCTCAAAGGTTGTTTAATTAAGCTTGCTTAAATATTTAATTCGCCTTTAAGCAACGTTGCTAAAATTTGTATTTATAATCGAATTTCCACAGATGACTAACTAAACGATAGTTGTGTCAAAAAATGAAGGGGAATTGACTAATCTAGTACAAAATACTATTACATTTTAGAAACATCACGTGGTTTTGACAACTTGAGGGTATGTATTTTTGTAAACAAAAATTCTTAACCTTGACTGCGCAAAAAAAAAAAGATTAGGTCGTTGACAATGAGTTTGCTTTCGTCGCCAGACGGCATTGATTTTTTTCATTTGTACTAGCCATTTTAATTTTTTTTAATTCTTTGATTTGAATTTAAAATTCAAGCTCCTTTTAGGGAATAATTTCATTTCAAACCAAAATGAAGTCTTCACCCCACACCCTAGATAAATTAATAACATGATACTGAGCTCACGATCTTAGTAATATTTCATATGTGGTCAAATCAATCTTAAAATAATCACTTGTGATGGTGATCTATAAATTGCATGTATATGTTTAGTCCCCCATTTATCTTCCATTTTTATATGTAAACCATCATAACTTAAAGTGTGCATAGAAAACCTTTCATAAGTTATATTCTTTCGTATGAACTCCGCAACTCCTCCTTTTCCAGATTGTTTCCTATTCATAAATTCTACATTAAAACCTTCAATGTTGTAAAAATTGTTTTCTTCCTCATTTATATTTATTTCATTTAAAACTATTATGTTTAAATAATTTAAAATACTTTGAATTTCAATAATAAAAGTATTCCAATTTTTGCGTAGCGATCTTATGTTATAAAACACACAACAAAAATTAAAATTTTTTAAATCCATAACATTCATACCAATAAAACCATGCAATACCCTAAAATCAACCTCAGCTTCACTGTCTTCCATCATATCATCTATTATCATTTTTGTGCCTCAGGTTCTCTCATAAATGCATTTGTATTTTGTCTATATCATTTAATTGCGTGCAAGTATTTTTCCTGCAGCCTCCCACACAAATCTCCAGTTGCACTCTCTCGCTTTGTTTTTGGCTGCCCATAGCAAGTGCTTGTTAGTTGGAGTCGGGTGATTGTTTACAAAAACAATTGCATTGCTGTGCGTATTACCTTGTTGTTGTTCTTTACTTGCATTTTCTCTGTCTTTAATTTGATCTGTTCTCCGAGCGGTTTTTGCATATTTTAAAAAGTTTATTTTATTATGTGTAACTTGCAAAAGAAGCAATGATAACTGATCTATTTGGGTTTCTTGTTCTTGTTCTGTATACATCAGTAATGTCAGCTTGATGAATGGGACAGTTGATTTTCTCTCCAATTGCTTGCAATACATTGATGAGATTTTCATTCGGTGTTGGTTCAACGTTTTTTATTTCTATATTTGTTTTTATTAGGTGTTGTTCAAGTGTGTTAATTTTTGTTTCCATTGTATGTATTATTTCATCTTTTTTTAAGTTATTTTCTCTTAATTCTTTAATCTCATTTGAGAGTTTGTTCAACAATTCGTTGTTGTTGTTTACACTTATTTTAATTTGTTCATAATTTTTGGCAATTGTATCGCAGGTGGATCGAATTTCTATGATTTCATGTCTCATTGCTTTAATTTCATTAAGAATGCATGCATTTAGGTTTTCTGTTTCTGGTTCAGAAGTGCTTCTTGACCTTTTCGATGATGGTTGGTTGGACGTTGTGATAGCCGCCGCCGCACAGTGGGCCCATATGGCCTTAGGCGTCTCAAAAATCTGTAACTTTGTTGTCTTTTGTGATAATTGCTTCAAATTTGGAACATAATGCCTTTGATATATAACGAATCATTCAACTTACTTTTTTTTTAAATTAAAATTATTTTTAAGCTTTTAAAAATTAGTCAAAGTTCAAAAAGTACGATTTTCGCTTGATTTGGGAATTTAAAAATATCTGTAACTTTTTTGTCTCCTGAAATAATTAAACCAAATTTGGAACATATAATCTTTGATGTATCAGAAATCATTGAGCGTAGCTTTTTTTAAATGCAAATTATTTTTGAGCTTTGAAAAGCTAGGCAAAGTTCAAAAAGTACAATTTTGGCTCGACTATGGCGTTCCAAAAATCTGTCATTTCTTCGCGTCTGAAAATAATTAACTCAAATTAGGAATATATTACCTGAAATGTTTAAAAAATTATTTGACACACTGTTTTTTTAGCTAATATTTTTATTTAAGTGTTAAACGTTTATTCAAAGCTAAAAAACTACGATTTTGACTAGGCTAGAACGTCTCAAAAATCTGTAACTTTTGTATCTTAAAAGATTATTTTCTCAAATTTTGCAAAATAAGATAAAACTGGTTTCTTAATTTTATAAAGGCCTTCCCTTCGTGTCTTAAAATTACTTAATTATTTGTATGAGTATAAAATAAAGAAAAAATACATTTCAATGTAGTTTGTTTGTGTTACGTTATTTGAAATTAAAGCTATTTTATTGAAAAATTATAAGAAAAATATTGATTATACTCATTTTAAATAAAATTTCGTTTGTAAGGCAAAGTGAAATAGTAGAAAAACTACGCTTTTGAGAAAAGAGCAAAAAAAAAAAAGAAATTACAAAAAAAAAATGGTTGTCAATTTTCACGAAAATCCTTCTTAATTAAATACTTTAAACGGCTCTTTTGAAAATCTTCGAGTAAAATCAAAATCAGTAAATAAAATCTCGATCTAACTTTTTCCATAGATGAACAACAATTACAATATTAAATTCTACCATTTTTCTGCTACCTTAGACTTTTTCTAATAGTACAATGACTGAATTGTTCAAAATACAAATATTTTCAATTTCGGGTGCATATACTAAGTCTAAGAGCCCACAGCAAATTTTGGGAGTTGAGGTATAGCGTATAACCAAGATGTGAGAATGCAGTTTTATAGCCTTATGCGTTCTAATAACGAATTCAAAAGTCTGGCAGCTTTAAATCGCGGCTTTATATGGTTTCCGAGAGGTTAAATATCGCGAGTTTTCCAATTAATGTGAGTAGGCTAAAATAACACAAAATCACATTCTGAATATAAGGACTGATGCTCTGTCATTTCCCCAAGGCCTGAAGACATCAATCTTGACAGTGCGATCAATAGAACTCAAGATATGTATTGAAACAGGTCAGGATGCACCAAAATACGTTTTTTTGTACTATGTCTTTCGACAGATATATCGTTCTCTATCAAAGAAAAGCAGATAAAAGCAGCCAATTCTTTTTGTATCTTTTAGTACATAAACCAAAGAACAAATCTGTGAAAAAAAGTAGACAGCGGAAGACAGCGGAAACATTTAAAACTCAATTCGAAATTAAAAAACTGCAAATAAAAGCTTATTGTGTGAAAAAAATAATATTAATTAAAACTATATTTTTAAAAATTTTTATTTTCAGCAATATAAATAGCAGTTAAAATAAGCTTTCCAACGACATACAACACTTATATAATTTATTCAAATATAGTTTTGAAAACGTATAGTGAAGATTTGGTTTATTTTGTTACTCAAACAAAGTATTTTCAAGTGGAGACTTCAGATACAATTTTGTAATAGAGGAACTCATATTAAAAATCAATTTTTAATGAAAACATATAGATTGACTTTCCCTTGATTCATTTCCGTAAAGAAATTACCAAAAATTAAAATTTCATAAAAACCATTTTTGAGACGCAAATGGTCCTTTGGGCCCATTGTGCTCCGGCAAGGTGCCGGTAACTGACTGTGCAGGACCTTTCACGAATTAAAAACATGCTGCGCGTCATTCAGGTTAATCTGAAGCACTCGAAATGTGCCTCGGATAACCTGAGAGTTTTCCTAAGGGAGGAAAACTTCGATGTGGGCATGATCCAAGAACCCTGGGTAAATGGCCTTCAAGTGAGAGGCCTCCGAGACAGCCAATATGACCTTTTTTATAAGCCCGTCAGTTCGAACCAAGGTAAGCCAAGAACATGTATTTTAGCTAAAAAACACTTAAAAGCTTTTTTGTGTCCCAATTTTAGCACCTCTGATTTAACAGTTATTAAATTAGAGGGTTCAAATACCGACAGCTTATTTTTGGCCTCGGCGTACATGGCACATGACCAGCAGTCACCGCCGGATGAGGTACGCAGACTGACATCTGAAGCCAATACATCAAAGACTAGCCTACTCATTGGGTGTGACGCAAATGCGCGTCATACACTATGGGGTAGTTCAGAAATCAACGAACGAGGTGAGTCAGTATTTGATTATATTATCGAAAATAACCTAATTATTTGCAATAGAGGTACTACTCCAACCTTCACTTTCCCGAGTTCAGGTAACTATGAAGGGTGGGAGGATGTACTGGATCTTACTCTCATAAATAATTGCTCCAATTTGCAGGTTGAAAATTGGAGAGTTTCGCCCTTAAAATCTTTTTCAGATCATAGTTGGATCCTCTTCCAACTTAATTTTGAAACCAAAATCCCAACCCCCTATAGAAATCCCAAAAGAATTGACTGGAAGAAATTCAGTCAAATTTTTAGCGCAAAGCTACGCAGCATACCTAATCTGAGTACAGATACGGTTGCGGATCTTGAGTCAAATGTTTTGACCTTTGAAAGATCGATGATCACTGCCTTCAAGGCTTCGTGCCCGGTAAGACATAGTAGCAAAACTTTTCCTCCTTGGTGGAATGAAGACTTGTCTAATCTAAGAAAAATGACTAGAACAATCTTCAACATCTGCCATAAACACAAATTCTATCAACCCTATAAGGACTGTTTAAGAGTCTATAAGCGTACTATAGCATCATCCAAAAGAGAAAGCTGGGAGGAATACTGCCATTCCATTGAAGATATAAAGGACTCCGCCAGGCTTAGCAAGGTTCTATCGAGGGAACATACCAATCCCTCATTCCTTAAAAAGCCTGACGGATCCTGGACTATATCTCCAGCTGAGTCCCTGGAACTACTGATGACTACTCATTTCCCGGGGTGTGAAGACAATACCTCTGAAGTGAACATAAATCCCACTTTGCTGTCAGTTACGGCAGAACAAGTTAACTCCCTGATAACAAGAGAAAATATAGCCTGGGCTATTAGCACCTTCTCTCCATATAAGTCTCCAGGCCCTGATGGTATTCTGCCTATCATGCTACAAAAGCAGCAAGAGATAGCAGTTACGTGGCTTGAAAAAATCTTTAAAGGCTGCCTTCTTCTTAACCATGTGCCCAAGTCGTGGAGACAAGTAAGCGTGGTTTTCATTCCCAAAGTGGGAAAAAGAGGGCATGAATCCGCGAAGGATTTCCGGCCAATCAGTTTAACATCTTTTCTACTCAAAACCTTGGAGAGAATTCTTGAAACCCATATTAGAGAGATCTTTAAAAGATGTCCTTTGGAGAGTTCGCAGCATGCTTACATGAGGGGCAAATCTACGGAAACAGCCCTCCATGAAGTCGTTCGAACAATTGAGAACTCGATCCATTTTAAAGAATATACCCTAGCTACCTTCTTAGATGTAGAAGGAGCTTTTAACAATGTCCTAACCGAATCTATTCTCGAGGCCCTTGTGACTTTTGAAGTAGAAGACTACATCAGAAGTTGGATTATTTCAATGCTAAAAGAGAGAAGAATTCAAGCAAGTTTAGGAAATTCACAATGTTATAAATGCGTCAACAGGGGTACGCCTCAGGGTGGCGTTCTTTCCCCCCTTTTGTGGCTCCTTGTTATGAACAATATCCTCGTGAAGCTTGAGAGAAGTGGAGTGAAGGCAGTGGCATATGCGGACGATCTGGTTGTACTCGTATCAGGAAAATTTTTACCCGTGATCAGTGAGATCACTGACACGGCTTTGAGAAGAGTTAGCAACTGGGCTACAAGCTGTGGCCTAGGAGTTAATCAAAGTAAAACGGAACTGATGCTTTTTACAACTAAAACCAAAATCCCTGCCTTCCCTCTACCTCAGCTTAACGGCCAAATCTTATCACTTTCTTCTAGCGCAAAATATTTAGGTGTAATTTTGGACACTAAACTTAGCTGGAAGCTAAATATAGAAGAGCGGGTTAAGAAAGCGAGCATTGCTTTCTATGCCTGCAGTAAAACCTTTGGGAAAAAATGGGGCCTTAAATCAAAAATGATTCTATGGACTTACACAGCGGTTGTAAGACCCATTCTTACCTACGGCGCCATTGTTTGGTGGCCTGCTCTCAGTAAAGCATACAACATCAACAAACTTAAGAAAATCCAGAGAACGGCAAGCGTAGGGACGACTGGAGCCCTCCGGTCGTGCCCCACTGAGGCTCTAAACGTTCTCTTACACCTTTTACCCATAGACCTTCATGTCAAATACCAGGTGTCTTGTAGCGTATTAAGGCTAAAAGAAACCGGCTGTTGGAAGGTAAAACCTTTTGGTCATAGTGACATAACTAATTTAGTACCATCAGATATGTTTCTGACCCCTACCGACTATCACACTCCTACCTTGAACACTGTAAAGAATTGTAAGGTCAGCTTCCCGTTGAGGACAGACTGGGAAGATGGAATTGTGACGAGAGACTTCGACACTTGTATTTTCACTGACGGCTCAAAAATGGACTGTGGGGTCGGTGCGGGTGTCTATCATGAATCCCTTAATATTTCAAAATCCTTTCGACTTCCAAATTTTGCAAGCGTGTTTCAAGCAGAACTACTCGCAATTAGGGAAGCTTGCAAAGTACTAAGAATTAATTTAAATCAAACCCATAATGTAGCTATACTAACAGATAGTCAGGCAGCTATAAAAGCAATCTCTTCAGTCATGACATCATCCAAACTGGTTCAGCAGTGCAGAGAGCAACTCTCAATACTGAGCGAAAGCCTCACAATCACTCTAGTCTGGATCCCAGGACATAGTGGTTTTGAGGGCAACGAAAAGGCAGATGAACTGGCCAGGCAAGGATCGGCCCTTCATGAGTCGCTAGCAGAAGCAGTTAATATTCCAATAGGAGTCATGAAGGGCAATATCTTCTCAAACTATTTAAAAAAAGCAAACAATAGGTGGCATAGTTTAGATAGCTGCGTCATATCTAGGAAAATATGGCCCACTTATAA
This sequence comes from Episyrphus balteatus, assembly GCF_945859705.1. Taxonomy (NCBI): domain Eukaryota; kingdom Metazoa; phylum Arthropoda; class Insecta; order Diptera; family Syrphidae; genus Episyrphus; species Episyrphus balteatus. Next base: position 60,654,737 of record NC_079134.1, on the reverse strand, counting down.
TAAATCCAAAACCAATGATTTAATCTCCAGACCCAGAAAAGATATTAGCAGAATCGTTGCGGTGCACAGTGGGTCCCGCCATAGGTCAAAAATAAAAAAAGTAAATGTCAATTTTTTAAAATCCAATGATTAAACAACGTTCTACAATCTCCCATCGAACCAAAACCAAAAAAAATTTGACAGTTACCCTTTTTTTCATTTCTTAATAGCCATTCAAAGTCGGTATATAAAAAAAGGTACAGTTTTTTAATCGCGGCAGTTATAAAATGTGAACTTGCGATAGTGATAGCTGGTGTTAAAAATTGTGAACAGTATTTAATTGTTATGGATATTAAACGAGAAGGTTAATACTTTCTAAAAACATAAATTATATTGTTAAATAACATTAAGGCTAATTGTAATGGGGCTCGTTAGCGAAGCAATTTTAACCATTTTTATTTAGCTCAATTTTCATTAAATTAGAGATTTAGTTGGTTTGCCTTCGAGTGCCCTCTACAATTTAAGTTCTCAAATGAAGAATACCGTCCTACCTTTCGAAATAATAGCGCCGTTTTTTCCCCTTTTTTCCCCTTTTCGAGTAATACGAGTTTAAATGACGATAGACGGAGAAAAAAAAATTACAACGTAAAACTAAAATAAATTCCTTTTTGGCACTATTATTTTTTTAAAAGACTGAACTAGAGGATAATGGTAAAGTGCTCGACTGACAGGCAGGTCCATTTCCGGCATTAACCATTTTTTTTATATTTTCAAAAAAAAAAATCTTTTTTACCTTTTTTTAATTTTCTTGAAAATAACCAAAATTTTAAAAAACTGACTTGATGCATTTTTTTGCAATAATAAATCATATAAAATGATAATACAGGTGTTTCATTAAAAAAAAAATGGTGATTATATTTTTGACCGCACTTTGTATGGGAGGTGACCCACTGTGCGGTGTATCAAAACGGCGCATTCTGCGCTAATTGGGTCATCAAGCTCGTTTGCTTTGACCGCCATCTCTACCTACCTACCTACCATGTTCGTAAAGGCTATGCACGGAAACTTTCGAAAAAGGAAATATCTGAAGGGCAAAACAAATCTTGGTATCTACCTATATTTCCCGTGCAAAATCCAAACAAGCCAAACAAATTAAGAATTGTTTGGGATGCGGCTGCCAAGGTTCAAGGAGTTTCTCTAAATTCATTTTTACTCAAAGGGCCAGACCAACTTACATCCCTCATATCCGTCATCTACAAATTTAGAGAAAATCTTGTGGCTATTTGTGGAGATATCCAAGAGATGTTCCACCAGATACACATCCGTGAAGAAGAGCAAAATTTCCAAAGATTTCTATGGAGCAGCAAGGCTGATGTAAGTCCAGACGTCTATGTTATGACCGTCATGACCTTCGGTGCCACATGCTCCCCTTGCTGTGCACAGTACATAAAAAATAAAAACGCAGATGAGTTTGCTCAAGAATACCCAAGAGCCGCACGTTCCATTCGCGAAAATCATTACGTCGATGATCTGATGGACAGCGTTGAGACAGAAGATGAAGCAATCCAACTAGCAAACGAGATTCGACATATTCATCGAGAAGGAGGTTTCCATATCAGAAACTGGATTTCTAATTCTTCACGTGTACTGAATGCGTTGAGCTCCGAGCCTATCGAACAAGTCAATATGAATATAAATGTAGAACTAGGAACCGAGAAAGTTTTGGGAATGTGGTGGAATACCTCTATAGATTGCTTGATTTTTAAGCTCAGTTCCAATCTTAAGCAAACAGAAATTTTAAGAGGCATTCGTCGCCCTACAAAACGTGAAGTATTGAGGATTCTCATGACCATATTTGACCCTATCGGACTTTTGGCGCAATTTCTCATATATATAAAAATCCTCCTACAAGACATTTGGCGCTCTAACATAGAATGGGACACGCAGATAAGAGATGCAGAGAACGATAAATGGCTAAAATGGATCCGTTATCTCCCAGAAGTTGAAACCCTGAAGATTCCAAGATGCTACATGAGTCCGAAGGCTGTTTCCAAGAGCAGTGAAAGGCAACTTCATATCTTCGTAGACGCGAGCGAGAATGCCTTTGCAGCTGTCGCTTATGTGAGAACTACAAACTTCGGCGTTGTTGAGTGTGGTCTAATTGATTCCAAAACTAGAGTAGCCCCCCTCAAGAGTCTGTCCATTCCCAGACTAGAACTGCAAGCCGCAGTTCTTGGGGCTAGATTGGCAAAATTCATCACAGATTCGCATTCTCTGAAATTTTACCAACAATTTTTTTGGTCTGATTCCAAAAATGTTTTGAGCTGGCTACGTTCAGATCATAGGAAATACAGGCAGTTTGTCGCCTTTCGGGTAAGTGAGATACAAGACCTTACCAAAGTTTCAGAATGGCGTTGGATTCCAACGAAACTGAACCCAGCCGATGAGGGAACTAAGTGGCAAAAATCACCAAACTTAAGCATTCACAGTCGATGGTATAAAGGTCCCGATTTTTTAAAACTCACTCAAGACAAATGGCCCCAAGAAACACATTATCAACAATCAACTATCGAGGATATGAAGACACAGTTCATTAATGTTCACATTGTGCAAACTCCCAAGAATGTTTTTCGGTTCGATGAAAATTCCCGTTGGAGTTTTCTGGTGAGGAGCTCAGCTTATGCTCTCCGATTCATTCATAACATAAAGTTAAAAAAGCAGAAAGAGAAGAGAATTATTGGATGTTTAAAGCAAAATGAGCTCCAGAATTCTGAAATTACATTAATAAGAGAAGCTCAATCTCTCTACGATGATGAAATTGCAGATCTTGCAGCTAATCGACCTATTGAGAAGTCTAGTCCAATTTACAGTCTCTGTCCTTATTTGGATGACAACTTCATTCTTCGAGCCAACGGAAGGATCAACTTCTCAACTGGTGTATATGATAATACGAAACGACCTACAATACTTCCAAGAACACATCGAATCACGTTTCTCATCATCATGGATTTTCATCGCCGTTACAATCACCAAAATCATGAGACTGTGGTCAACGAACTCCGGCAGAGGTTTTTTATTCCACGAATGAGAGCCCTTTTTCGTTCTGTGAGATTATCTTGTCAAGAGTGTAAAAACAATAGTGTTCAGCCACAGGTTCCAATAATGGCTCAACTCCCTCCAGCTAGGCTAGCTTCATTCTCTCGTCCATTTTCTTTTGTAGGAGTTGATTATTTTGGACCGATGAAAGTAAATGTACATAGAAGATCCGAAAAACGTTGGGGAGTTTTATTTACATGCCTGCGAAATTTTATCGCAAGACGTGGAACACCTCAAGAGTTTTTCAGTGATAACGGCACAAATTTTGTGGGTGCCGAACGAGAACTCAGAGAAGCACTACAAACTTTAAATAAGGAAAGATTGATGGTAGCTTTTACATCAACAACAACAAAGTGGACCTTTATTCCACCAGGATCGCCACATATGGGTGGTAGCTGGGAGCGGCTGGTGCGTTCTATTAAAACGATTTTATACAAAATAATGCCTACACGTAACCCTTCTGATGAGCTCCTACGAGGTATGTTACTGGAAGTCGAAAATATTGTTAATTCTCGTCCCTTAACTTACATCCCTCTAGACAACGAAAGTGATGAAGCCCTAACACCCAACCACTTTCTTCTTGGCTCTTCAAGTGGTATAAAGCCCATCGCTATATTTGATGATAGTGCAATAGTGGTTAAAAAGAATTGGCATGCTTCGCAGCAGTATGCAGACCATTTTTGGAGACGGTGGATAGGTGAGTATCTCCCTACGTTAACAAGGCGCTCAAAATGGTTTCAGCCCGTCAAGCCCATTGAAGTGGGCGATATTGTTCTTTTAGTTGACCCAGATAGCCCAAGAAATTGCTGGGCTAAAGGAAAAGTTATTCAAACTAAGCCTTCAAAGGACGGTCAAGTACGAAGTGCATTTATTCAGACACAGAATGGGGTGTATGAAAGACCCGTACTTAAATTAGCAGTGCTAGATGTCCTTAACAAGCAACTTTAAACTTTATTCTCGAGCGAAATTACAAGGAGGGAGTGTTAGTTGCTCATTATACTCAATGTCTTGTGTAAACACCTTTACAATGTAATGTAATTTCACCCTTATATAAACTTCAAAACTTCCTTGCCAAGTTTCGATATCGAAAAGCTAATTGAAATTTAACTAAGCCTTCCTGCCAAAAAACTATATATATAGCGTACCTTTTCTTTCATTTTCCTCTTTTTTTGCAAAGCGCGTGCTTCATATGTACTTAAAATAACCTAAGCTTAAAATTACATATAACCTATAATAATTTGATCTTACAAACTAGAATACTTAAAGAATTACTGAATTTTATTATAAAGGAAACTAATGTAAGTAAAGAAAAAATGAATTGTATTAAAAAACAACTATAAACTCTTATTTTTTAATAAAGGAATTTGTAACTCAACTGAACTATAAAAAACTGTGTTTGAGTTAACAAAAAAGTTTCTGCTGTCGCCAAACTGCGACAACAGTCTTCAAAAGGTCTTATGAATGTAATAAAACAAAGTACACGAGTTGACATAACAGCAGGCACCAGCACTTTAATTGATCATATATACGTTACAATTACAAAATGCGATATAGTATCTGCAGTCATAGAAACGGACATATCTGATCATTTTGCAACTTTTTACGGTACAAAAGGATATACCAAGCACTTGACCAAAGATGATGCAATAAAAATAAATCAAGATATGGTTAATCAACTTATACAGCAAACAAATTGGCAAAATATTTATGAAAATGAAAATGATGTTGATGAGCTATATAACAAATTTGTAAAGAAAATGTCGAGTATCTACACGGATGCAACTGTAACCAAAAAACACAAACAGTGGATTACGCCAGAAACCATTGATTTGTGCAAAAAAAGGGATCAATATTACAGAAAATGGAAAAATAGTCCACAAAATGAAAATTACAAGTCCGACTACAAAAAATTCAGAAATTTCGTCAATAAAAATATACAAATTATGAAATCGAGATTTTACAAAACAAAATTATTGAGTGCAAAACACGATCCTTAAAAAAATATTGGGCATTTTATAAACGATTTGTTGGGAAAAAAAAAACCATCGATTAATGAAATCATTTTAAATAATATTTGTAATAAAGCGAACGTTGCAGATACCGCAGAAGAATTTGCTAATTTTTTCTCAACACAGGCAGCCAATATTGTGCACCTATGTGATCAGAAAACTTCCAAACAACAAATCCAACACCTTGCTCATACAATATATGTCGAAGAAGCGGATGAAACTGAGATAAAAAACATACTCTCCAACTTAAAGACGAATAAAGGACCAGGAGTTGATGGAATAAGAGCAGTTGACTTAAAAATTAATTCAAACACCCTTACACCAATTATTCAAACGATTATTAATCAGAGCCTAGTTCAAGGATGCGTTCCAAAAATTCTGAAGACATCAATTATCCGCCCGATCTATAAGGGAGGAAAGAAAAGTAAGATCGAAAACTACAGGCCCATAGCAATTTTGCCCGTCATTGAAAAATGTCTTGAAGAAATTGTAGTAAGACGCTTAACTAAATTCATGGAAAAGCACTGTTTGGTGCAAAGCAATCAATATGGATTTCAAAAAGGGAAAAGCACAGGAACGCTTCTTTGTGAATTCTGCAATGTTGTGAATATGAGCCTTAACAAAAATCATCATGTATTAGTAATGTTCGTGGACTTCAGCAAGGCTTTCGACACAATTGGTCACGAAAAACTATTGGATGTCCTATATAATATTGGCATACGAGGAGAACTATGGAAGTTTTTTTTTTTTTTTTTTTCTTTATTCTCCAACTCCATTACATCATACAAAATTCAATTAATTACAAAGTAAATAAAATATTATAAATAATTATATCTATAAGATGAATGAAAGGGAATAGTTTGAGGCATTAGTTAAATTAAATCAAAATAGAGCTTAATGCCACTTAATAAATTGATAGTTACGTACTTATATGTTTTTTAGTGTGGGGTGAGTATAAAAAAGAAAATTGCATTTCGGATTTGTTTTTAAATTAATTCAAAAGATACAAAAACAAAATAATAAATCAATAAATAGCGCATCAAATTTTCAACTTCATTGTGATCAATGCTCAAAAGCCATAGCTTAACTTCCTTCAGAAAAATTAATAAAATTCAAACGGTTCGAATATTTTCAAGGAGGGCATTAAACAATTTATGAGATACGATAGAAAAAAAGTTTCTTAATCTAGAAGTTCGAAAGCGAGGAATGGTTACAGTGGATCCAATATTACTTCGAAGATTATATAAGTCAGATATGGGGCTTTGTAAGTAGCCACCTCTTATGAAAAAAATTTTTAGGACTTTAAAATAAAATAAGTGTCTGATTGGTAGAATTTTCAGCCTTTTGAACAGTTCCATAGTGTGTGCTAAACGAGACAGTTTACAGATTTTTCTTATAACATATTTTTGTAATATGGTCAATTGATGAATTTTATTAAAATATGCTCCCCCCTAGCAGCTAATACCGTACTGCAATTTTGAATGAAAATTGCCAAAATAAATATTTTTCAAAACTTTTGAAGAGCAGCATTTCGAAAGACGGTAAACAGCGCAAAGTCGATAAAAGATACTGTTTCAAGCACATAATATGGTCATTCCAAGACAGATTTTGGTCAATTAAGACACCTAGATATTTGTAGTTAGTTACTATATCAATTGTGAAACAATGTTCATTACAGTCAAAATCTTTATTGTATAATAAATTACATTCACAAGACAGCAAGCTTGCTCTGTGACAATTAGCCGCATGAAAAATAATGTTGAACTCAGGGGATCCCGTCGTGTGAAAAGTGAAGCACATGAGTTTAGTTTTTTGGCTAACTACCAACTTGTGTTTAGCAAACCAAAGCCGGAGTAAATGTACATCATTATTTATATTAGCAACTAATTCAAAAAGGTTAGTTGAAACATAGGCAAACGCTAGGTCATCCGCAAAAGCCTTGACCTTGCCAACAAAAGGAAGTTAAAAAATCGAGTTCACATAAATTAGGAACAAAATCGGTCCAAGCACAGATCCTTGTGGAACACCGAGACTTACGGTCTTGGGATTACTTAAACTGTTTCCAATTTTAACTTTTTGAACTCTGTTATTGAGGAACGAATAAAACCAGTCTAGAACGAAGCCACGAAAACCCACGCTATACAGTTTGTTCAACAGAATTTCATGATCAATCGTATCAAAGGCTTTGGTTATGTCCACGAAAAGTCCGGCACAACATTTTTTGTCATCAAGACCTTTGTAAATGTTTTCACAAAAATCGAGCAAAGCATCTTCAGTAGAACAGTTTTCTGTGAAACCAAATTGCTTTGTACTGAAATAATTTAGTTTAGTGAGATATTTCAAAATCCTGCTCTTCATAGCCTTTTCAAAAATTTTTGACAAGGTAGACAATAAAGAGATCGGTCGATAATTGGTTTTGTCTTTACGATTTCCTTTCTTGAAAACAGGAATAACATGAGCCTTTTTAAGTGACTCAGGAAAAGAACCCTTTAAAACACTTAAATTGAAAAGATATGCAAGAACATCAACAACATACAGACCAATTTTTTTCAGAACGTTGTTTGAAATGCCATCGTCTCCAAAAGAATTCGAATTTTTGATAGAATTTATTAATTTCAAAACTTCAAGTCCTGTAATATTTGTGTAAAAGAAACTATTTCTATTATAATTAAGCTCAGGAAGAGTTACTGATTCCGAACAAATGTCACAAGACAACGAAAAATCACGAGGAAATGACATATGTGCAATAGATGTAAAATAGTTGTTAAAAATGTTTGCAACTGCAGTAGGATCTGTGACATTATCATTTTCATTTGTTAACGCAATTGTATCATTACGGTATTTAGACTTGCGATTAATTATTGTATTAACAATCTCCCATTCTTTTCTAAGGTTACCGTGAGAATTCTCAATTTTGTTAATAAAAAAGTTATCCTTGCATAACTTAATGTCTTTTTTTATTTTTTTGCATATTTGAGTGTAGCGAGTTTTTAGGGCATGATTATGTGGATGTTTGCAACATTTCTTACGAAGTCTGTGCTTAGATTTTATTCGATTTAGAAGAGATTTATTCATCCATGGTTTTAACATTACCGATCTTCTAAGAACTAAAGTTCTGCTCGAATCATTAATGTGATTTTTAAGGATTACAACAAAATGTTGGAATGCTCGCGACGCGTCTAACTCAAAGTATACATCGTTCCAATTCTCCCTAAGCAGTTTAGTTTTTAAAAGGTTATAGTCAATTTTTAATAAATTCGAAGAAAAATCTCTTTTAGACGTGTTTTCACTACTTAGACTGCTGAAAAGTAATCCAGTCATGCAATGGTCTGTAATCCGAAGATCAAAATTAAGAGCAATACATTGATTAATTCCAAGCGCTAAAAACCGACCAAAAACATGATCAAGACAAGTGCCAGATTCTCCACGAGTTGGTTCATTAATAATTGATGTCATCCCTTGAGTAGCCATAAGAGATTCATATGTTTCTATTGTTTTACAAGATTAAGTAGATCTAAATTTAAATCGCCAAGAATAATGACATTTGCTCCCGTTTCTGACGTTAAAAAGACTGAAAATTCATCTATGAAAATATTCGAAGCAACATTATGAATTCTATATAAACACACAAAAACAAAAGTGGATGGAGCGTTATCTTAAAGAAAGAACAATTAAGGTGAAAATTGGCGATTATTGGAGTATGGAAAAACCGAGTCATTTTGGCGTGCCACAGGGGTCAGAACTAGGTCCTATACTCTTCATACTTTTCACGAACGCACTTCTCCAAGTGTTCAAGTGCAGATGACATGGCGATTGTGGTTCGACACAAAAATCTTCAGACTGCAATAACTATTATGCAACAAGAGTTTGATAAGGTTTCTCGATAGTGTCATGACTTTGGATTGGTAATAAACTCTACAAAAACTAAGTTAATGCATATTCGAGCACCAAACCATCAAGAGGAGCATATAAACATCTTCTTTCAGAATCCAAAATGTCCAACTAGCATAAGGAGTGATCCAATCGAAGTTGTTAAAACAGCCAAATATCTGGGAATCACAATTGATGAACACTTTTTATGGCGAGAACATATCAATGCAATGAGATTGAGTATAAGAAGTGCTATGTTTGCCATATTTTACCTGGAAAGATGTTCAACAAAAGAGGTGCAGAAGCAAGTGTACTATTCACTTGTTGAATCCTGTTTAAGATATGGGATATTGGCATGGGGAAATGCAGCAAAGACACACCCAGATAAGCTCGTTAGCTTGCAGACAAGAGTAGGTAAAATAATTAACAAAAACCACATTTCTTTCAAGGTCTTGAGCGTACACGACATTTACAAGATGACAGCGGTTATAGAATATTATGATGACAAACGATTTCAACAATCTATCTTACACAACATCAACACAAGAAGACAAGCCCAAGGCCTACTGGAAATCCCGGCAGTATATAATAATTATGGGAGAAAACAACTTTGTCATTCGATACCATCACTTTTGAACCAGCTTCCACGAAACCTTAAAAATATTCGTAACTTTAAAAAACGTAAAAAACTTATAAAATTATTTTTCTTAAATTAAATATAAATTAATGAAAATGTACTATAATTTAAAAAAAAAATTTTTTTTTTGTATAACTTTATTCTACTATAAAAACAAAAAAAAAAAAAAACAAAAAAAAAGCTTCATTAAATTGCAATAATTAATTTTTTTTTTTTTCTCTTGTTACTATCGATCAACAAAAATTACCATTGAAATATTTATGAATCTTTGATTACACTGGTCAACAAAATTTAACTTTCTTTTTGCCACAAGAACCAAAATATACTTTTCTAGTAGTTTTTAGGGCGCTGAATCCGAATCTGAAGTCAGAAAAATTTGATTGGTCTTTTTTTTTTGAAATATTACCGTTAGAAAATGTCAAAAAACGTAATTTTGGCTGTTTTCGAGGTTCTGTTTTTATGTGGGGTAATTCATTATAAACTAATTTGTAACGGTTATTATAAGAACAGATATTCTTCTTTCAAAAACTTTTTAAATTTTCCCGATATCTCTTTTATTGCTCGAGATATCTTAAGTTCATTTAATAAGTCAAAGAGAAACTAAACTTAATCTAAAGTTTAAGTCACTGGTCACAGAATTTTTGCCAGAAGAACCAAAATATGCTTTTCTGAAGGTTTTCAAGTTGCTGAACTCAAATCCGCAATCGGAAAAATTCTATTAGCCTCCGTTCTTGAAATATAACCGTTATAAAAAAAACCTTTTTTTGCATTTTATAACGGTAATATGTTAAGAACGAAGGCTAATAGAACTTTTCTGATTGTGGATTCGAGTTCAGCAACCCAAAAACCTTCAGAAAATTATATTTTGATTCTTGTGGCAAAAAAAGTTTAATTTGGTTGGCCAGTGTTGTTTCTGATTCAAAGCCCGCTACTTAAATTTTAAATATCTCGGGAAATAAAAGAGATATCAGAAAGATTTAAACATTTTTTGAAAGAATAAAACTAGCTCTTATAGGCACCGTTACAAATATATTAAAAATTTAATAACCCACAGATAAGCATTAAGCTTCGTCGGTAACACAAATATTGTTAAACTCCTTTTGAAATGAATAAAAATCTATCTATCTATCTATCTATCTATCTATCTATCTATCTATCTATCTATCTATCTATCTATCTATCTATCTATCTATCTATCTATCTATCTATCTATCTATCTATCTATCTATCTATCTATCTATCTATCTATCTATCTATCTATCTATCTATCTATCTATCTATCTATCTATCTATCTATCTATCTATCTATCTATCTATCTATCTATCTATCTATCTATCTATCTATCTATCTATCTATCTATCTATCTATCTATCTATCTATCTATCTATCTATCTATCTATCTATCTATCTATCTATCTATCTATCTATCTATCTATCTATCTATCTATCTATCTATCTATCTATCTATCTATCTATCTATCTATCTATCTATCTATCTATCTATCTATCTATCTATCTATCTATCTATCTATCTATCTATCTATCTATCTATCTATCTATCTATCTATCTATCTATCTATCTATCTATCTATCTATCTATCTATCTATCTATCTATCTATCTATCTATCTATCTATCTATCTATCTATCTATCTATCTATCTATCTATCTATCTATCTATCTATCTATCTATCTATCTATCTATCTATCTATCTATCTATCTATCTATCTATCTATCTATCTATCTATCTATCTATCTATCTATCTATCTATCTATCTATCTATCTATCTATCTATCTATCTATCTATCTATCTATCTATCTATCTATCTATCTATCTATCTATCTATCTATCTATCTATCTATCTATCTATCTATCTATCTATCTATCTATCTATCTATCTATCTATCTATCTATCTATCTATCTATCTATCTATCTATCTATCTATCTATCTATCTATCTATCTATCTATCTATCTATCTATCTATCTATCTATCTATCTATCTATCTATCTATCTATCTATCTATCTATCTATCTATCTATCTATCTATCTATCTATCTATCTATCTATCTATCTATCTATCTATCTATCTATCTATCTATCTATCTATCTATCTATCTATCTATCTATCTATCTATCTATCTATCTATCTATCTATCTATCTATCTATCTATCTATCTATCTATCTATCTATCTATCTATCTATCTATCTATCTATCTATCTATCTATCTATCTATCTATCTATCTATCTATCTATCTATCTATCTATCTATCTATCTATCTATCTATCTATCTATCTATCTATCTATCTATCTATCTATCTATCTATCTATCTATCTATCTATCTATCTATCTATCTATCTATCTATCTATCTATCTATCTATCTATCTATCTATCTATCTATCTATCTATCTATCTATCTATCTATCTATCTATCTATCTATCTATCTATCTATCTATCTATCTATCTATCTATCTATCTATCTATCTATCTATCTATCTATCTATCTATCTATCTATCTATCTATCTATCTATCTATCTATCTATCTATCTATCTATCTATCTATCTATCTATCTATCTATCTATCTATCTATCTATCTATCTATCTATCTATCTATCTATCTATCTATCTATCTATCTATCTATCTATCTATCTATCTATCTATCTATCTATCTATCTATCTATCTATCTATCTATCTATCTATCTATCTATCTATCTATCTATCTATCTATCTATCTATCTATCTATCTATCTATCTATCTATCTATCTATTTAAAAATCAATATTTTCAGACTTATATTAAGGTAAAATATGTACCTAACTTTCTAGTAATTTCTATTAGGAATTCATACAAAAAAGGCTTTACTGTTAAGTTAAGGGGTAATAACACCTTGTAAACCATGAAATCGAGCGTCATATTCATGAGCGTATAAAACAAAGAAGAAATATTATTTTCTTTTGGTGTTTGTTTATTTTAATTAAGTATATTAATAGGTAACAGAATAGGCTAATGTTAAATTTTTTAATGATGTGAAATTTGTTAAATGGCTGTGTAGTTCAGGATGATAGTAAAATCCTGTGCTCCCATCGGGCGACCAACTAATTCCTACAGTTTTTAACCGATTGGGCTGAAATTTTGTGTGGAGCTTAATAGCCTGTTTTCACTAGAGCAAATGAGATGATTTCGATCAAATTTGCCAAATGAGGTTCGCAATGAGATAATTTCCCATACAAATTTCAAATTTGAAATGAGATAATTATCATCTCATTTCAACGAAATTAGCTAGGAAATTAAGTCAAATCGCCTGAACGCACATAAAACTTCATTGTGAATAGGCCACAATTGTGGCATTTTACGAAACGTCAATCTAAAAAAAAAATCATAGCGGTAAAATTAAATTTAAATTTGTGTATTTCGTGTCGGTAAATAATAAATAAATAAAAAAATATTATAAAGCATAATACTTTGATTTCCATCATTAGTTTCTACCTCTATTTCATTCTATGAAGCAATTAAATGTTAGAGGTATGTTTTTGAATAATAGAAATTTGATGATTGAATAGAATTGACTTTGTTTTTTTTTTTTAGATCTTTGTTAAAAAAGCTGGACGTGACCGAGCAATTACCTAGGAGTCGAGACTATCCAATATCATCCCAAGGATGTAAAACGTGTATATTTGTTTTTCGCGAAATTAAAACAGAAATATTTCATAACGAAAAACTGAAAAAATTGTTTGCCGACAACAGTCCTCAGCTGCAAGTACTGCGCCACGACAAACCACTGAAAGTGATGAAGATTCAGTCCCATTTGTCATATGTACCGAGTATATTATTTCAAAAGCATTGAAGCACTTGGCGTGCAAAACAATGTACAAGTCAACGAAGCTCCAAGCAGTTCAAGGGTTTTCTATCCGTGTTAGATCAACATATGAAACCAGGAGAAACCATTGCTCTGTTTGGATACTGACTACACCAAGAATCGTGTAAAAATAAAATAAAATCTTTTCTTTTAATTAATTTTTTATTAGTTTCAATTTTATTTTGTCAAAAATTATACTACATTTCGTTGGGCCTCGATTATTTTAAAAAGATTATTTTGAGGACATGGGTTCTCCCCTTGGTCATCGCCGTCGTCGAACGTCGCCTCATAAAAGTGATATACCTAGATCTGCTGTATGCTTTTCTTGTGTTTCTTTCGCTTCTTTGTGATTGTTTGTAGATTATCCTTGAGTTGGGTCAGTGAATGTTCGAATACAGCATTACCCACTTCTGTTTGTACTGTCGTCTGGTTGGTGAGCATGGCATATAGATTATATGTAGCTTCGTCTTCATTACCTGATGCGAGTTTCAACTTCAGGAATAGCGATGATGTGTGTCCCACTGACTACGATTAGTTTCTTCGGTGGTGGTTTTTGGGCTGGAGTCTTTTTTTTATTTTTCTTTTTTTATTTTACTTCCAAGGAGTGGTATTTGTTTTTATTCTGAAAAACAATTTGTTTGTATTGCAATTATTTTTAATAGATAATTATTTAACTTACCATTTTTTGCTGGCATTTTGATTTCCGTTTTATTTTAACATTTTTTTTTCATATGATTGACAGGCCTGTCAACAAAACTCATACTTCAGTGTTGACACTTGTCAGTCCAAATGAGATAATTTGTAGTGAAAACACTTTTTTGGAAATTTGCTAAATTACCTCATTTGGGCTGTAGTGAAAACAGGCTATAAAATACTATTCTATAGTGAAGTACGTAGGATTTTTTTGAAATATTATTTTTTAAAGAAATGGCATTAGTTTGAAAAAATTATTTCATTCCAAAAACAAAATTCGTTGAAAAAAAGACCATAAAATCGTTAAATACTTAATTAAACTAAACAAACACCAAAAGAAAATAATATTTCTTCTTTGTTTTATACGGTGATGAAAATGACGCTCGATTTCGTGGTTTACAAGGTGTTATTACCCCTTAATCATAAGCTATAAATTTAATAGAAAAGTGAGGAAAATTTCATTTTATTGGGGAGTCATCCCTTTTTAAACTCTACATTAAAGTTAAATTTACCAGAAATAAGGTGGTTCATACCTTATTTTTTCTCCGTGTGGAAACTGGAAATCAATTTTTGTGGAAATTTTATATATATACATTGCATACATTGCGCCATTTTCCTCCCATTTGCCAAAGAAGAGTTTATTTTTTCAGGAGAAACAAATCTAATATATTTTGAGGGGAGAGATTTTGGTATATAAGAAAACACATACATTTACAAAGTAGACTTTGTTGGTGGTTGTATTTTCCCCGAAACTACTGAGGTTTGGTTTGAATACGGCTGTGTATATATAATATACTCAGCCCTATTTATAAACTCATCACAGACAGTACAAAGCATTATGTATTCTTTATAATTTATTTAACAAGGGTAGGTTCGTGAATGCACCCAATGCAACAAAAAAATAAAAAATAGTCGAGCTCGGACTCACGTCGGAGCCAATTCGGACCGAGGTCGGACTCGTTTGCTTGAAGAGTTTGTCTTTCCTTCGTTATTTCTCCTTTTCGCATTTTTCACCACGATTTCTCCTTAGTCAGCTATTACCCTGCAAACCAAACCTCAGTAGTTTAGGGGAAAATACAACCACCAACAAAGTCTACTTTGAGGATGTATGTGTTTGCTTATTTACCAAAATCTCTCCCCTCAAAAAATAGTAGTTTTGTTTCTCCTGAAAAAATAAACTCTTCTTTGGTAAATGGGAGGAAAAGAGCGCGATGTATGCAATGCACAAAGTTTTGTCTCTTTTGTAATGGCGGCTCACGTTTGATTTGACTTTTCCTGCATTTTATATTTCCTAGGCTCTAGTGAAACCAGTTAAACATTGATAGTAACAGCAACATATTAGTTAAACAAAAAAAAAAATTTCCGTGCTCCATTTGGCAAATAAAAATGAAAAATAAAACAATTCAATTTAAAAAAATAAATAATCTTCCCAGTGTTATTTGTGAAAACTATTTTCTCTAAACAATCTACCACACAAATTCTTCGGCACTCCACAAAAATTGATTTCCACTTTGTGAAAACTATTTTCTCTAAACAATCTACCACACAAATTCTTCGGCACTCCACAAAAATTGATTTCCACCATCAAAATGCGCTGTTAATTTTTTTACGGTTTACTCGGAAAAGGTTGACACCACTTCACAGCTTCAGCCTTTTGAATTTAGAAAAAAAAATTTAAAAAAAGATACAAAACCACCACCAAAGTGCAGAGTATTTTTTTCTTTTCACTCTTCTCAACGGGAAAGGCCACAGACGCGCGCCCAGGGATCTTTTTTTATTTATGTTTCTTGTTTTCAACACAAAAAACTATTTTCTGTTTTTCCAATAAATAATGGTTGTTTAAAAGAATTGTTTGTTTGTTTTGAAGATTTTTTTTATTTTCAGATGAAATTAAAATATGGGTTTTAGCAATACGGATATAAACCGATGAAATAGTACTCCATATAAGTACCTACTTTTAAAGAGCAGATTTCAGTGGTTTTTCTGTAGCTACAAAAGTACTGGCAAATGTACATCAGAAGCACTTGCAGATGTGCTTCGCTGATGTACTTTTAAAGTACATTTATCTGTACTTTTAATGGAGGGGAAATTTATTTCATCTTTCATGCAAGAAAGAGATAGCTGCTTCACGTATTCTTATATACAGAAAGTATGTATATAACTGAGTTTTTTTCCCGAGCTCCTATCTTTTTTCAGTGGAAAAAAAGTACTTCTTTTACCTACATATTTCACGGGTTTTTTCTGTAGTTCTACGTTTGCTGGGTACATGAAGCCTCAAACGGCGCGACTCTCTTAAACATAATAAGTGCAAAAGAGAGAAAAGATGAATGAAAAAATTATCCGACCGGAGATTAGTGGGTCGTGAGTCCGAGACTCTTTTTAGACGTTCCTTTTTCCTTTTTTTTCAACATTCCCTCTCATTTCTTTTTGCTTCTTGGTGCAAAAAACAACAACAAATTTTAAATCAAAAGAGAAATGTCAAATTTGAGTCCTTGACTCAAGAGGCATCGTGTAATAGTACGCGCCTCACAGAATGATTATTATCAAAAGAAAGTTCGAAAAAAGAGTCAACCCTTCAAGCAAGAAAACGGAGCTCAGAAAACCAACTCCGACCTCAAAACGCGAAAAACGAGGTTGCACTCACACACTTGCAACTTTTTGTGTATGAACACAAAGTCGAAGGAGAATCGTGGTGAAAAAGTGAAAAAAGGAAAACGAACGTAGGAAAGACAGAGACAACAAGACAAGGTATAATACGTCGTTTTGTAATTATTTGTCGTTTGTTGCAGTATCTCGTCGGTGGTCGGGTCGTACGTCGTGCCTCGTTCTAAAACTAAATACATTGTTTTATTAATATGGAAAATTTTATTTCAAAAAAAGGTATGAATTGCTTTACGTGCTTCTGCGATATTCTAATTAATAAATTTATCATTTTGTTGTTTTTCAAGGAGTTCAATAATGAGACGCTAGCTGAGAATTTTCACCCTAACCTAACGCACAACAGCTACAATATTCTTCAATGATGCAAATTCTCCAGCCGCTGTTTCAACGAATAAAAAATAAAACAATACAAAAAAATTGAAGAAAAAGAAAATAATTCGTGTTCTGTTTTGTTTGCAAATGCTTCCAAATCGCTGCATCAAAACTATAATGTTCTATGTCGAGGAAATGGAAAAAAATGACTTTTTTATATCAAAATTTTCGTCTTTTCAATGGCTACAAGACTGTGTCCACAAAAATTTTCTTTTTGGCTTAATACTCAATTTACGGATATAATGGCTTATACTCAGTACTATAAAGTTCTTAGTTCACATAGAACAATTTGCCTCATTTGAACCCCATTCAAAAATGACTACTTTTAAGTTACAAAGAACATTTTACATTTAAAAATTAGCTGTCCAAAATAAAATCCTTTAAAGCAATATTGAAAAAAACAACAAAAAGCTTTAAAAGCAATATAATTACTCCAAAAATATTGTTTGTCTTGACTGTAAGTTGGTTATTTTCATACACAGTACACATAATAAGGTAATATATTCCGAAAAATGTCAAAATTTGTTTGTCAAAAAATGGGCACCATCTGTCAGGCCGGCCTTTAATTTTTGTATTTTAATCGCAGTAAACAGGAAATATGTTTTTGTTTTAATTTATAAAATGTCATTTGAAAAAATTATAAATTGAAAAATAACAAATTTTTTGCGTGTTTCGTTTCGGAAAACGGTAAATAAATATTAAAAATTAGTTGTGTGCGTGGTTTTTCGGTTTTTTTTGCGTTTTTGGTCGGTAATTTAAACAATTAAGAATTACGGTAGTTGACATTGGTCGCCAAATTGTCATGTTTTGACAATTTGCTGACCAATGTCAGTTCGGAATATATTACCTTTTTATGAGTACTGTGATTTTCATATACCATACTCATTACTACACCCACCGAAATAATTATAAAGGCAGTCGATTTTTTTCGTTTTTAAACCATATAAAGGATATTTAATTTTTACTCCTTGCACGAATAAGATGACAAGTATATACTGGATTGTTTGCCACCCTTTATTTTTATTTAATTCGTTAAACTTAATTTTAAAAATAATTTTTTGAATTTCTGGTGCGAAATAATTATAAAGGCACAGCTGATTTTCACATCAAAAGTGTGGTTTAGCGAGATCAAATGCAACCAAAAGTAAGCAAAACAGTTGAAAAATGAATTTAACCCATTATGAACATTTTATAAGTAAAATTGTTCGGTTATTTTTAAATAAGGCGTGAAAAAACCAAAATCAAGGCTTACCATGAAAATTGATTGTCCAACCGCGAAAAATCTGGAGGAGAAGAAAGGTCCGATTGTGTAATTGATAATTTAATTTACAAAGATGACAAGTATGGTTACCTAAAACGATTAGGAAGGAAGCCTTTGGTCGAAGAGAGAGCCAAAAGTGACAAAAAATGAAGTAATTTTCGTGAGAATTTGACAGTAAGAGAAGTTTTCGAGAAAATAAACTTGGTAGTGGAAGTACGAAAAGTGCAGCAAATAATTAAGGTGTAATTAAGTCATTTCTACAAAAGAAAATGTGGAAAACCGGCGCTCTTGTCAAGGCATAAACTTTCCCGCCTTCGCTTCGGTGAAAAGTATAGATTCTGGGATGAAACATGAACCTGCACGGTCATGCTTTGTACAATTATTACAGAACCATCTTCGTTCTACATCAATTCCTTCTTTTGATAAATATTTAAATAAGATATTTAAAGACACAAACAAATTTTTAAAACGGCATCCAGAAATTTACATCGTTCCTGCAGACAAAACTTTATAGTTCACCAATGAGAGAAAGTTTAATTTGGATAGCCTAGATGGTGTACACATCGATTTTTCCATTTTTCATCCCAGAATCTATACTTTTCACCGAAGCGAAGGCGGGAAAGTTTATGCCTTGACAAGAGCGCCGGTTTTCCACATTACACAATTACACAATCGGACCTTTTTTCTTCTCCAGATTTTTCGCGGTTGGACAATCAATTTTCATGGTAAGCCTTGATTTTGCAAATTTCTGCCTGCGTCAAGGATTTTTCACGCCTTATTTAAAAATAACCGAACAATTTTACTTATAAAATGTTCATAATGGGTTAAATTAATTTTTCAACTGTTTTGCTTAATTTTGGTTACATTTGATCTCGCTAAACCACACTTTTAATGTGAAAATCAGCTGTGCCTTTATAATTACCTATTTCGCACCAGAAATTCAAATAATAAAAAAATAATTTTTAAAATTAAGTTAAACGAATTAAATTAAAATAAAGGGTGGCAAACAATCCAGTATACAAGGTGTCCCACAGTCACCGCCCCAAATGAAAACCATGGATTCCTGAGGTCATTTCAAGTCGAAAAACTTGAGAGGTAATTTTCTCGTTTTCGTCCCGTTTTCGAGTTACCACGGTTTTTATGATTTTTGCTCTCTTGTCCTTTAACTGGCCTTATCTTTGCCAAACCACGTTTTATTCGAAAGATTTTTATAACAACAATTCAAAAATTTATTACAGTTTAAGTTTGTCTTAAAACTTTTTTTTCTGCGGACAACCGTTTCTCCACAATTTTGCATCAAACACAATTTTCTTCGTTTTTTAAATTGTTTTTTACACTTTCATATCATTTGAGTCAAAAAAACACGTTAATGAGTATTAGTTTTGTGTGCTTTTTGTTAAAGCCCAGTTTATTTTCATAAAAAAAATAAGTTTTATTTCATAAAAAAGGCTACTGTAAGTAATTAAAAAAAAAAAACAAACTGAGTGCATTAAAAAAAAAAATTACTTTTAAATACAAAATTAATTTAAATGAATTAAAACTTTTTCTAAGCTTTATCTATTTGTCCTTTTCTTAACCACAAAAGCTCAGAAAAAGTTTTTAAATCTTGATTGGTTGTAAAAAAAATCTTTCAAATCAAACTTAGTTTGGCAAAGAAAAGGCCAGTTAAAGGACAAGAGAGCAAAAATCATAATAACCGTGGTAACTCGAAAACGGAACGAAAACGAGAAAATTACCTCTTAAGTTTTTCGACTTAAAATGAGCTCAAGAATCTATGGTTTTCATTTGGGGCGGTGACTGTGGGACAGCCTGTATACTTGTCATCTTATTCGTGCAAGGAGTAAAAATTAAATATCCTTTATATGGTTTAAAAACGAAAAAAATCGACTGCCTTTATAATTATTTCGGTGGGTGTATAATGTTGTATGTCGAACAAAGAACAAAAAAATCAACTCGAAATGCAAGGAAATCAAATAAATGTTTTATGTCAAAACAGAAAAACGTTAATTAAACAGATTTCCAGCATCAAAAAAGAAATTTTAGCATTTGAATTGATAGATTATCCTGCTACGGTAGTTAATTTTCTATTTTCACGCAAAAATACATAAATAAAGGGTGAAATTCTGATACTCCAAACTTTGAAGTCGATTTTTTCGAAACATTTTTTTGAAACATAGAACATTATAGTTTTGAGGCAGCGAAATGTCAAGCGCCATTTTTTTTCCATTCCGTTTTCCGCTCCGCTTCGGGCTCCGTTTTCTCGGAGTGGTGAATTTCCCCCTCACCAATACATATGCAATCGGCTTCGCGGTGATTATAATTTCCGTACTAATTTGAGGCACCGTGGGACCCGTTTCGTAGTTAGGTCGCACCAATGTCGGACTTGTTTGCTTGAAGGGAATCCTCTTGAGGCTTCGTGTAATAGCTGACTTCGACTTTTGTGTTCATACACAAAAAGTTGTAAAAGAAGTGTGAGTAAAACGGCGTATCCAAATGGGGTAATCAAACAGAACTCCGTTTTCGTGCTTGAAAGGAAATTCCAGCTCCCCTTCAAGCAAACGAGTCCGACCTCGGTTCGAATCCGCTCCGCCTCAGGTGGAGCTGACTCCGTCTTCGGCTCAGAAACGGGTCCGAAGGCGGCTCAAATTAGTATGGAAAATATAATTACCGCGGAGCCGATTTTATATGTATTGGTTTTTTTCACCACTATTTCTCCTTCGACTTTGTGTTCATACACAAAAAGTTGCAAGTGTGTGAGTGCAACCCCGTTTTTCTCGGTCGGAGGTTGGAATGTCTTTTCTGAACTCCGTTTTCTTGCTTGAAGGGTCGGATTTAATCCGACCCTCAAATCCGGTCATATAAACGTATGGCTAAAAACGAAAAATGTGTACAAAATGGTTGCCAAGGCATTTGCAATTGCTTCTTTTGCGAAAGTCGGTCCTTATATATCGAGTATCAAATATACTTTGTTTTAAATATTATTTACTTTATATTGAAGACAGCTGTGACGTAAAAATAAATCTTATTTCAAGAAAAGCTCAGCCTAATAAGCGAATTCTAGTTCTTAAAAAACTTAACGCTTGAGTTACCACAAGTATAAATCTTTGTATGATGCGGCGTCGAAGTGAACGGAAAAAATCTATGGACGTCGTTCAGTCTCCTGCAGTTTTAAAGCGCCCAAGAAGGACACGACGATCCTCACAAGTTGATGCTCTTCCGAAATTGAGCAATGCTGAAGCTTGTAATGACGACGGCGAAAACGTCAGCAAGGATTCTAAATCAATAATTTCTGGCCTAAGATCAACTAATAACGGTGAATTACAGGCACTTGAAGAGGACCCAAATGTTAATTCAGTGAAGAAACGAACACTTGAGGTACTTAAGAAAACCACTTTCTTTCTAGTCTAATGCGGTTCTCCATTGGTAAAAAATCAGTTTATTTTTGATATAAATCTGTGTACAGACTGATGGTTTGTTCAGTTAAATGAATTAGATCAATGAATAAAATCTTTATTGAGGCTTATAATGTTAGTTGTGTCGAATTCCATTCAATGAAAAAGTCGAATTTTCGGCGATCTCGAAGCGAATTATTTTTTGAAACTCATGTTCCATGGAAACAAAATTCGCAGCACATTTTTTCAATCCCTCTTTTTTTAGGGATTTTCACAGATTTGAACACGCAATTAAATTTAGTTTATTGAACTTGTTATTTACAATTGACTTAAAATTAACTTATTTCTAAAATACAGTGCCGCTCACTTGAATAGCACACCTTTTTTTTTTTTGTTATAAGTGCATATAATTCCTGTCTCTTAATACCAAAATGATCAATATTTTACTTTTTGGTATGTCCCCTTATGCACTCTCTCTGTGAGCGAAATCATTCATTTTCAATGACCCGTTAGTTAAATTTTGCAATTTTTTGCGGAACAACTCTGAAAAAAGTGCTCCTATTCTGGCGGATGTGCTATTCAAGTGATAGCACATCCGCTTTTTTTTTTTTAGTTTTCGAGTGCAAATCAAAGAAGGTAGAAATGCAGAAATGTTCTCCGATGTCTTTTAGTAATTTAAAGCTGATTTCAGTTAAGTGCATGGCCCTTCTTTAGCATATCATGACAATAATAGTTAAAGCCATTGATCATTTTGGTATTAAGAGACAGGAATTATATGCACTTATAACTAAAAAAAAAAGGGGTGCTATTCAAGTAAGCGGCACTGTACATTGATTGATACAAAATTTTGTTGGCACGGAGGTGGCCTAACTTTATACAATAGGTTTGTTCCTTTGGCGTTAAATATCTACTGCTAAGTACTTCTGGTTGTCAACTCCATTTCTTCTATAGAAAAAGTGTCTTTGAATGGATTCAGAAGTACTAAAAAGTACTTTGCTGAGCCCCAAGGAACACAGCCAATGACTAAGTTATAAAATATAAATATATATTATACATGGATAAACTTAATTTGAAAAGCTGCTGACTAGGTTGTCCTCAGGTTGTTCAGACCCGGATGTCCAGTTGTAGAGTTGTTTGGCGTTTAGCCACGGTAGTATGCCGACTGCGTGTCGGCGTAAAAGTTAACTGCTTCTTCGTTGTCCATTGAAATTATGTGCAAAACCAAACTGCTTGTCTGGGATGATGTTGTTATCGGTGCAAAATTTCTTCAGCTTTCTGAGTGTCAGCTTTTCCAAGTGCTTACTAAGATTGTTGAGAAGAAAGATTGGAGATGATGTTCCTAGCACCTTTCTTAGGAATCCACGATTCTTGCAGTTTTCCATTTCTGTGGGAAGTAGCAGTTGTTTATGCAGTTGTTGAGGATGATAGCTAAGAAGATTATGACTGTTTGCTGGAGCTACTTTATGATGAAGTTGGAGATGCCATCCAGTTCAGCTGATTTTTTCGGTTTGGATAGGTTAATTATTTCGACAATCTCTTCTGGATACTCAGGTTTGGGCTATCAGTTGGATCACTGGAGTCACTGAAAGTTGTTTTATCGTTGTTAGATAATAAGGTCCTTTAGATGGATGCTTCGAATTCCTCTAAGAAGACCGGGATTATGAAAGGGTTCGGTGTGAAGTTACTTTCCAAGTGGGCTGCAAATGCTTCTGCTTTTTCCTGCGATGTCGTTGCTTCTCCATTGTTGCTATTTATGACTTTCAGCATTGGTGACTTCTGTCCAACTATTCCGTTGATGTTCTTGAAGGCATCAGGTCCTGGCTTTATTGACTGTAGTCACTTCAAATAAAGAGTAAATTATAATCGAATATCGTATTTTTTTGCGGAAAATGTGATATATGCAAATAAAAAAAAAACAATGTGCGATCAAATATATATATATATGGCATAGTTCTTGTGAAAAAGTCAAATTACTGTGACTTTTCTTCCCGTGATTGTCTTCAGGAAATTTTTTCTCTGTAAAACCACAGTATACGGCCAAAATAATTAACCTTCTACTTCATCTCCAATCAGATCTTAACAATATCTGCAATTTCCTATTGATTTTGACTAAATTAAATTTATATTACCGAAGAAAATAAACAAAATTATTGATTAATGGAATCTCTGGTTTTATTTTGCAGAAATTGTTTTGATTTCAGCTTGACGTTCGTGTAAAAATTGTTGTCAAATGACACACACACAATGGCAAAATGAATTCGGTCTGTTTTCGTATTCCTTTTCAACACCAAAATCTAAAAATTGAAAGGAATTCCACATAAAAATTGAAAGGAATTCCACATTACTTTTTGATTTTACATCTGTTTTTTTTTTTACATTCTTTTATCGCATTCGAATACGTTACCGTGTGCCGTGTGTGAATTAGGTTAAATATTTAACCTCTGTTTAATTTTCGACACTATTGAGGTGAATAAACAAATTTTCAGTTGTCAAAGATTTAATGGGCTCTGGGACCCGGTTAAATTTTTATCTTCAGAGGTTAAATTTTTCACAGAAGGATTAGCAATTTTTTTTTTTTTAAATAAACAATCAAAAACTGGAAATAAAGAATGAAAAATGAGAAAGAAATAAAACATTTTGAGTGTATATCAATGGAATAATAATATTTAAATTAAAAGAGTAAAAAGCACCTTACTGGCGGACCAGAATGATGTAGCTGTGGCTGTGTCTTGTGGCGCTGTCAAAGTTAAAAAGTATAAAATTAGTATATCTGGCTGAACAGAATGGAAATTCGCTTGTGGCAAAGAAAAACGCCGTGGTACAAGATGTCAAATAAAATCGCTGAAAATGTAGAAAAGATGAACAAAATTGAATCGGTGATTGTTAAAACAACATAAGTAACATTTTTTATTTTTTTCAGGAGAGACAAAAAACTGTATTTTTGACTACGCGGCCGTATTGACAATTTTAGCTTTAAATTCGGTTTAGAGGCCTTGTTGAGAGTTGAAACCAACTAAAAGTTTTAAAAAAATATCTTTATTAAAGAAGATTTAACAAAAAATAAATATTTGTTATATGTTGTTGTAACACCCAACGTTTTGTTGGGAATCAAAACCACTTAATTACTTGAAAATAATGTTGTTTTGACACTCATTTTACATCCAAAGTATTAGCAAATTTAATGGAAATGAATAAAAGACTATTACAATTCAGCAATTTTGTTAATACATATTAAAAAACTTGAACATTAAACAAAAAGGCGAAAGTGGACGTTCCACGGCCAGCAATGAATTTGTTATTTTTGACGTAGTAAAGTCGTACTAATATTGTGCAAAAGTTTTATCCTTGTGACGTAGGTACTTCAAAATAGTATAAAATGCATTTTTGAATTTAACACTTTTTATTGATTGTCTCATTGATGTAATTTTAATGTTTATTTGAAGTGAAAAATATTATGGTTTGTAATTTTCCCTGAGTTTGAAGACCTTGATCTTGAATATCAAACCAATAGAACCCAAATTAACAGCCTTTTAAGAGAACAGTTACACTGCCGCTCATCTGAATAGGTTCACATTTTAGTTCATCTTACTCTTAGCCTGTCTTGGTATTTAATGCAATGGCACATCTTTTTTATATATGTAACGAGAGAACATCTTTATGCGCTTAGTTTAGGAGAAAAAAAAATTGTCTTGGGGCCTACCGTTCTTCTCACACGGTACCTAGACCAAATCTAGTCAAAAAATCGAGCATATTTTTTGGCTCATCTGAATAGGTTCAAAAGCAAAAAATGTTTATAAATGATGAGTTGCATGGGTCTGTTGGACTCAAAATTGTGTCTGTAAATAAATCTGATTGTGTATAACCTGTAAGGATGAAAACGGGTCGTGAAAAAATCTTTAGGCGCGAAAAAAATGGGGAAAATAAAAGAAGTCTTTGAATCAGCCCGAAACCAAAGATGCATTGAGACAAAAACAAACGCAAGTTAAAATTTAGTAAGCAGTTATTTGCGCAATATCCAAGGGTATAAAAACAACATTAAAAGTCGATGCAACTCAGTCACAACATGGCCCGATAGATGTGCAATGATCAGAACAGCATGACTTTGCGCTAAAAATTAAGCCGAAAACCGGTATAAAATGCAGTTTAACGACGGCAAAACGGGTTGTCAGAAGTGGTAAACATTTGAGAAGAACAAATCTTCGCAAAAATTACCACTTTACAAACCACGAAAAGAAACTCGCCTACAATAAAAAAAAAAAAAAATATGTCGTGAAAGTCGAATTTGCAACCGGTGATTTTTCAAAGGAAAAAAAATGAATTTAGTGGGCACTGAGGGCTAAATTCCTATTTTTATGACCTTCGTAGAGAGAACCATTATTTTAATGTGTTTAGATAACTGTGAAGGCAGTGTCATTAAGTGCAAAGCTATTTCCTTCTACAAAACTTTCGATCTGCAATTTGTAACACAGTTTTTTTTTTTACTATTGTCGGCGAGTTTCTTTTCGTGGTTTATAAAGTGGTAATTTTTGCGAAGATTTGTTCTTCTCAAATGTTTACCACTTCTGACAACCCGTTTTGCCGTCATTAACTGCATTTTATACCGGTTTTCGGCTTAATTTTTAGCGCAAAGTCATGCTGTTCTGATCATTGCACATCTATCGGGCCATGTTGTGACTGAGTTGCATCGACTTTTAATGTTGTTTTTATACCCTTGGATATTGCGCAAATAACTGCTTACTAAATTTTAACTTGCGTTTGTTTTTGTCTCAATGCATCTTTGGTTTCGGGCTGATTCAAAGACTTCTTTTATTTTCCCCATTTTTTTCGCGCCTAAAGATTTTTGCACGACCCGTTTTCATCCTTACAGGTTATACACAATCAGATTTATTTACAGACACAATTTTGAGTCCAACAGACCCATGCAACTCATCATTTATTAACATTTTTTGCTTTTGAACCTATTCAGATGAGCCAAAAAATGTGCTTGATTTTTTGACTAGATTTGGTCTAGGTACCGTGTGAGAAGAACGGTAGGCCCCAAGACAATTTTTTTTCTCCTAAACTATGCGCCTAAAGATGTTCTCTCGTTACATTTATAAAAAAGATGTGCCATAGCATTAAATACCAAGACAGGCTAAGAGTAAGATGAACTAAAATGTGAACCTATTCAGATGAGCGGCAGTGTACGTGTTTTTTTATAGTTGAACAAATTTTGCTTTTCTGAATTTTTATATTTATTTCATTTAATAGTTCAAATAAATTCATAAAACACTACTAAACTGATAAAAAAGTGTACTTTCTAACGTCAGCACTTTTTGAAATATTAAAATTAGATTAGATTAGAAAAATTTTATTTAGCTAAGTTCGCTATTATTAGAATTTTATACATTTATATATATACATTAAAGTTTTTAATTTAAATTTAATAATTATTTTTACAATATATTATAACATTTTTCTTAAATTTTGTAATATTTGTTTCATTTTTTACATAATTAGGAAGTTCATTAAAAATTTGTATGCCTTTATCAAATAACATATTTTGCGATTTTGAATTTCTAAATAATTGCACATTTAAGTTATTGTTATTTCTTAAGTTATATGGTTGTAAATTACCTCTTGTTGTTAATTTTCTACTTAAATAATTCGGCAACATATTGTTTTTTATTTTGAAAATAAATAAAAGAGTACTGATTACAATTCTCTGTTTAATATTTAACCACCTAAGTGTATCTAACATGCTTCGAATGGAAGTATATCTATTACAACATAAAATTGAACGCATAGCTTTATTTTGTAACTTTTGTAGGTTATCCAGCATACTTGAAGATCCCAACAATAGTATTGTTGGACAATACTCAAAGTGGGGTCTTACTATAGTATTATAAATTTTAATTGCCATTGGAATACATAGCTTTTTTCTTATACAACGAAAAAAAACGATTTTTTGGGCAATTTTTTTTAGATATATATTCGAAATGTTTTTTAAAACTAAGTTTACAGTCCATTATGACTCCTAAATATTTTATTTCATTGACACATTCAAATTCTTCTACTTGATTTATCGTATTATTTTCAGGTAACAACATTATTTTAGTTTTTTCAATGTTTAGCTTAAGTTTGTTCATATTCAAATAACTTTTTATGTTTTTTAATTCTTCACAAAGTTTTCTTAAACAACCATCAAAATCATTTTCATCAATGTATAAGAGTCCATCATCGGCAAAAAATTTTATTTTACTATACTTTATCACTTTTTTCACATCATTAATGTACAGCAAGAACAGCAGCGGTCCCAATATAGATCCCTGAGGAACTCCCAACTCTGATTCGATGGGATCAGATACTTCATCGTTGAATTTCACTGTTTGTGTACGTCCCTCCAGATATGATTGGAACCATTCATGTTCAACTCCTTTTATACCGTATTGAAATAGTTTTTTCAATAATATTTTTCTATCAACTGTTTCGAAAGCTCTTTTGAAGTCTAAGAACACAGATGCAATTTTCTTCTTAGCATGTAGTTTCTCTTTCCAGTCAGCTATTACGAAGTTTAACGCAGATTCACATGAATGTTTCTGCCTAAATCCTGATTTTTCTTCCATAAGTATATTATTATCTTCTATGTATTTCTCAAGTTGTACTTTCACCACTTTTTCAAGAATTTTCTCATGCAATGGAAGCATATTAACTGGTCTAAAATTTTCACACTTGTTTGAGTTATTCACTTTAGGCACAGGAACTATAACTGAGTTCTTCCAATTTTTAGGGAAGATCCCGTTTGTTAGTGAATAATTTACAATGTTTAAAAGGGCTGGACCCACCCAGTTAAAACTGTCCTTTAACATTTTTTTGCTCATAAAATTAAAATCACTTTTTTCCGGGATTGTGTCTATTATTTTCCAAAGTTCTTCTATTGAATCTAAGGTTTTAAACTTAAAATTGTTTTCAGAATTCTCTACACTATTCAACCATGGTTCAATTGGAATGTTATCATTTATTTCTTTTACACTTTTCACAAAATATTCGTTAAATTTATTAGCAATTAGTTTATTGCCTCTGGTTTTAGTTCCATCAAATTCAATAACATTTGTCTCTATTTTATCATTTCCTAAAACTAGTGACTTGATATACTTCCACATTGTTTTCTGATCGTTAGCACCATTAATTTTATTTTTTATGTATTCACACTCTGTTTTTCTTAGATTTTTTTTGTAATCGTTCCTTATTTTTTTATACACTTTCCAGTCTTCATCTTGTTTTGTCATTAAAAATTTTAAATGACTTTGAACTTTTTGGGATTTTAGTCTACTTAAATCATTATTGAACCACTTTTGTACATTGTTATTAATAGTTCTTTCAATTACAAAACTTTGAATAATTTTTAACATTTCTTCTTCAAAAATATCACTCATGAATTCATTGCCCTGAGTTGAGATACTAATCTGATTTATTGCACTTCTTCGTATTGCTTGTACAAAATGAAAACTGTTGTATTTTACAAATTTTATCTTTTTTGGTAAGTAATGCTGTATTTCACGTTTTATATTGATTTTAAATATAACCGTCTCATGATCACTTATTTTTATTTTATTTTCAACTTTTGCTTCACAATTGTTTATATCCGTTACCACATAATCTATTAAAGAACTTGAGGTAGTGGTTATCCTAGTTGGGTCATTAACCAATTGTTTACATAGTTTTTCACTAAATAAACACTCTAACTCTCTTTTATAAATACTTTCTTCAAGCCAGTTTTTGTTAAAATCGCATGGTATTAATATGTTTTTATCAGGTAGTTGATCAAACCAATCACAGATGCAGTTACAAAATTCTCTAATTGAAGTACTAGGTGATCTGTATAAAGTTAGAAACTACTGATTTATTTTCAATCTCCACTTTTATTAATAACACCCACGCCATCAACCCAATTTGTACACTTTTAATGACTGTAGGATATTCGAAACAATCTTTTAAATATATAACTATACCACCAGTGTGTGGTGATGTCGTTTCACATCTGATTATATGGTATGCATTTAAAGTTATTTCTTTATTATTCACTTTTGTTCCAATATGAGTTTCTGTTAACACCACCATATCAAATTTATTTTCAAGTATATTATTTTGTAGCTCACTAAAGTTGTTGATGAGGCCCTGGATATTTAACTGCATGCATTGAAAAAACTTTGGTTTCTAATATGCAACTTTCTCCCTCTCTCTTTCAACTCTTTTCAAATACACTGGACAATTTATATCCCTGGCATCATGGCACGGATCAATATCAAGATTCAGTTTTTGAATAGTTATTAAGCAGTTCACACATTCACTCATTTCACTATCGCAGTCCTCGAATCTATGCTCACCATTACATTTTGGGCATGTTATTTTATGTGTACAATCTTTAGCATTGTGATTAAATCCCCAACATTTGAAACATCTTTTCACACTTATCTTATCATACACTGTACACTTGTTCCATCCAATATTAAAACTTGGTCTTTCCGCTTCTAAAATCCGTTTAAATAAAGTCTTTTCAATTTCCACTATAGCGTTATATTTATTTGAATCTTTATAATTATTATAAGTTTTGATAATTTTTAAATTTCCATCAATTCTATTTTGTTTTTTTATAATTTCGATAAGATTATTTTCATAAATATTTTTATCTACCCCTATTATAACAATTTTTGGATCATGCAAAGATGGCACATTTACTTTATAATGTTCACCTAATTTTTCTTTAACTTCACTTTCCATTTTTCTTGTAGATTCTTCATCTTCACATCTAATAAACACTGTTCCATCTTTACTTTTAGAAATTCCGCTTATTTGTATAGCCAACTCAGCTGGATTAATTTTTTCTTTTAAATCTTCTTTTGTTTTTTCACAATTTTGATTATTATTAGGCTTCACCATAATCGGGGGTACATTTTTTGTTATTATATCCGCATATGATTTCGGTTTGTTTACTTTTTTTGTTTCACTATTTGACTCTTTTCCTCTTATTAATTTCATACAACTCATTAGTTCTTTTATTTCTTCTTCTTGTTTTTTTAATGCATCTCTATTGTCCCTTACCACATTTAACACATCTTCTATTTCATTTAACGCTTTTTTGTTGTCATTTACGACTTTTAGTACATCATCCATTTTTAATATTATCACTCTTAAATATTCTTTGCAATCATCACAAATAAACATAACATTCTTGTGCTTAAGAATATTATTTTCATATTGTCCCAGGCTTACGCATTTACCACAAAATGTTTTTTGGCAGAAAGCAGAGCACACAAAGGGGGTTTCTTGCCTGCCAATTAGTTTTTTGCACTGTACACAGTCACTCATTTTGTTATATACTTTTTTTTTTTTTTTTATCACTGTATTGCTCTGTTATTCGATTATATATTATAGGTCTCTGTCCTTTCACTCATTAACGGCTATGCCGCTAATTTTTAATTTTAATTTTTAATCTTTTGAACTAAATATTTGTATTTTTTATCATTTCACTTGAATTATTAAATTTAAAAAATTTACTTCCGTGGCTTCACTTAATTTTCGGTTATACGCGCGACGCGTTATCCAACAAATTTCTTCTTTTTTCTTTAGCTACTCGATTTTACGTCCTTTCTTCATGAAATTTCACTCAAGAAAATCAATAAGAAAATCGAAATAAAAAGTTAACATTTTTGCATTCTAACGCTTTGTTTAATTTTTTTTTATTTTTTTTTCTTATCTGATCTGTGTGAAAATGGAAGACTGTAGTGGTAAAGACTGTAACAAAAGAATAAGCCGCAATGAAGATTTTCTTATATGTAGTGGAATGTGTGGAAAAAAATTCCTTCAAACAATAATAAGTGAATATGGCTGTGATATATTAGTACTAACTGAGACACATTTTACAAAAAAACATAATCCTGCTGAAATACAACTAGATGGTTATTACATTTTCAACTGTGATAGCGAGTCTAGTCATACAGGCGGATTAGTTTTCTATGTCAAAAAAATCGTTTAATTGTTCTCTTGTTAAAAAATTTGTTGTCGCTATGAACTTTTGGTGTTTAATTATTAGAGTGCAATATGAAAATACAGCTGTGATATACTTATGTGCATCTCATCTATCGACATCTATCGAATTCTGTGATGACCTAGAAAAATGGATAGACTTTCTTCAATAGTGCAATAATAACTTTATACTAATGGGAGATTTTAATATAGATTGGCGGGCTATGAACAATACCTATACAAAACGTTTAAAACAAATAATAACTGATAATAACCTTTCCATGCTTAATACAGATCCTACGAGGATAACACCAACTTCATGTACCCTAATTGACTATGTTCTAACTAATAACAGAAATATCTGCAAAGCTAAAGTGGAACCTAAATTTAAAATAAGTGATCATGAAGCTTTGGAAGTTACTATACAGTGTTCAAAACAAAAACGAGTATTTAAAAAAAACTATAAGCTACTGTAAGTACAATAAAGAATATTTTTTAAATGAACTAAGCCTCAATCAATTCTTCTCTAGTTTTAATTCTGATAATTCTTATAATTTACATACTCTAAGTGAACAATTTGCTGAAGAATTGAAAAAAGTTGTTAATAGTATGGTGATCACTCGAACCTTCCCTTATCAAAACTGTGAATGGAATTCTGAACTTAGATATGCAAAAAACGTAAAAATTAATTTATATAAAACGGCTGTTACAACAAATACCTTAAGCAACTGGCAAGCTAATCAGCAATATAGAAACTACTACAAAAGACAAATTGAATTTGCTAAGTCAAGTTTTATAACTGAAAAAATACAAAATGCTAACAACCAAAAAGAAATGTGGAGACAATTAAAAAAGCATGTTTTAAAGACAAATAAAGATGAAATTTCTATAGTGAAATTCGAAGACTGTGATAATGTAACTAATAATGCAATTATAGCTGAAAAGCTTAATAACTTTTTTATTAAAAGCATCTGTGATCTTAGCAATTCTGTGATATTTTGTAATTATAGTAGTTTAGTTGATGAGTGCAATATAGATTTTAAGTTTAACATGATTGATACAAATGATATTGTCAATACCCTATCTGTGATAAGCACTAAAAGTGATTTTAATTATATGAACACAAAAATGTTAAAAGACTCTATAGAAATTGTCGGTCCCGTCTTTGTTCGAATTATCAATACGTCTTTCAATTCCGATTTTTTTCCCAAATCATGGAAAGAATCTCATTCTCCCAAAAAAGAAAGTGGCAAGCTCAACTCTCTGCAGTGATTTGCGTCCCATAAATATGCTCCCAATTTATGAAAAAGTGATTGAGAAAATTGCCTCTACTCAACTACAACTTTTTCTTGACAATAATAAAATTCTTTCCGTCAACCATTCCGGCTTTCGCTCTAATCATTCTTGTGAAACTTGTGTTAATTATGTTGTAAGTGATTGGAAAAAAGAAATCGATGACAAGAACTGTGTGGTTGCCGTGTTTTTAGATCTTAAGCGGGCCTTTGAAACAGTTGACCACAAAATATTGTTAAACAAATTAGAAAAATATGGTATACGAAACACAGAACGAAAGTGGTTTAAAAATTTCATATATGACAGAACTCAAAAAACGTCTGTAAATAACAACATTTCAGACTCTACAACAGTTGCTACTGGAGTTCCACAAGGAACAATCCTAGGAATGCTTCTTTTTCTTCTGTACATCAATGATATGGAAAAAGTAGTTCAATATTCCCAATTGGTCCTATTTGCAGACGATAGTTTAATTTATTTAAGTGAAAAAGATATCAAAACTGTGATTGAA
Source organism: Episyrphus balteatus (assembly GCF_945859705.1). Taxonomy (NCBI): domain Eukaryota; kingdom Metazoa; phylum Arthropoda; class Insecta; order Diptera; family Syrphidae; genus Episyrphus; species Episyrphus balteatus. The sequence continues at coordinate 60,621,089 of NC_079134.1, read as the reverse complement.
CAAATTCAAAGTGATTTAAACAATATTTTTACGTGGCTAAACATGAATAAACTTATCCTTAATACTTCAAAAACAAAATTTATGATACTCAATAAACCTGTCTCCCTGTCCCAATTAAGTTCTCAAATTTTAATCAATAACCAAAACTTAGAAGAAGTATCATCTATCAAATATCTTGGTGTTGTGCTAGATAATAAATTATCTTTTAATGAACATATAGACTTAATATGCAATAAAGTATCTCAAAAATTAGGAGTTCTTAGAAGAACCCGAAGAAATATATCAAAAGATAGTGCAATAAAAGTTAGTGCAATAAAAGTTTTTAATGTGACTGTAAAACCTCATTTTGAATACTGTGCAAGTCTCCTCTTTACATGTAACATAACACAAAAAATTAGAATTCAAAAACTTCAAAACAAAGCCATGCGTTTTATATTAAAATGTGATCGTTATTCCTCTTCAACTGCAATGCTACAATCATTAAATTGGTTAAATATAAATCAAAGACTTTTCATAATGGCAATGGTGTTTGTTTTCAATATAAAACACAATAAGTGTCCTGAATATCTTAAATCAATAATACCTGAAAATAGAAATATACAATATAGTTTGCGAAACATTGAAGAATTCAACATCATTCGAACGATAACGACAAGAGCACAATCCAGTATAATCTATATGGGACTACAAGCATATAATAATCTTCCACTGAATATAAGAAATATAAACAATTTAGATCAATTTTAAAAATCAAGTAATCATTTGAATAAGTAAAAAATTACTTTTTTTGGAAACTATATGAGTCTTTACATTAAATAAAAGATAAAGAATTATTTTCTTATACTCATATGTATATTATATGTTGTTTATTTAACAAACGTTTTCGGGAATTCTTCCCATCTTCAGGTTCAAGCAAATAATACATAAATATTTTAAATATTTTAAATTTAAATTTACATAAAAATCAATTTATCAAATCTCTTAAATTTAAAAAATTAAAGTAATTTTTAAAAAGTATCAAATAAGAATGTATGAATTTTAATTTGGTTTTAATATAAAATAAGATAAATGAATAAATGCGTTTTAGAATTTTGTCTCAAATATGTCTTTAGTTGTAAAGGGTTTCAAAAATGCATGTAAGGAAGATCGTTCAAATAATTTGTTTTTATTCATATTATTTGTACGATGAATATATATTTCTTCGTATGCATTTAATAATTTTGGGTTATTTATTTGTTTTAATAACCGAAAACCTGCTAGGTTATGATTATTGCTAATCATGTGATCAGCTGGTGTTGATTGATAAACTGTTTTAGAGTGGATAGATTTGTAATGTTCTGACCATCTTATTTTAGCCCTTCTTCTCGTTTGACCAATGTAAACTTCATTACAATCTTGACAAAACATAAATAATAAACAAAATTAAAACTATTGATGACACTGCGCTTTAATATAACACAATATTATAGTCAAGGTATTTTGTTGTGACTCAGCATACTGAGACTGCTATGATTGCCGTGGGAATTTGGTGTTGGGTTTTGTTGGTGTTCCTGTTGATACTTTCAACAAGAGACTTAACAACTTTAGTATCTAATAAACAAAAAGCTACTACTACCTATATGGGTGGTACGTTTGTAGAAGGGTTGACATATTCTTTGATGAAAGTGTTTAATAATTATTCAATTAAATTATCACCGAACAGTACTGGTAATAAAGTAAAAACTTTGATTGGCACTGTAAAAGACAAGACTGACACTCTTGACAAATCTGGAATTTATTCCGTTATTTGTCAAGATTGTAATGAAGTTTACATTGGTCAAACGAGAAGAACGGCTAAAATAAGATGGTCAGAACATTACAAATCTATCCACTCTAAAACAGTTGATCAATCAACACCAGCTGATCACATGATTAGCAATAATCATAACCTAGCAGGTTTTCGGTTATTAAAACAAATAAATAACCCAAAATTATTAAATGCATACGAAGAAATATATATTCATCGTACAAATAATATGAATAAAAACAAATTATTTGAACGATCTTCCTTACATGCATTTTTGAAACCCTTTACAACTAAAGACATATTTGAGACAAAATTCTAAAACGCATTTATTCATTTATCTTATTTTATATTAAAACCAAATTAAAATTCATACATTCTTATTTGATACTTTTTAAAAATTACTTAAATTTTTTAAATTTAAGAGATTTGATAAATTGATTTTTATATAAATTTAAATTTAAAATATTTATTATTTGCTTGAACCTGAAGATGGGAAGAATTCCCGAAAACGTTTGTTAAATAAACAACATATAATATATGAGTATAAGAAAATAATTCTTTATCTTTTATTTAATCAAGTAATCATTTATGCAAAATCAAATATTTAATGTTAAATGCTTTTTATTTTACTTAAATTACTGATACAAATTTGAATGTAACTTTAAAAAATTGTAAATCTCTTTTAGACCTTAATGGCCATTGGCCAAATAAATTTCAAATAAATAAATAAAATAAAAGTTCGGATTTTCAATTTTTTTGCTGGTTTTAATCGCTTGAAAACTCTCGAACAAAATCTCGAAGTTGATTGCTTAAAAAGTTTATATTAAGAGTTCTATTGGCATGATATTCAAGATTTTACCTTCATGCTCAGGCAAAATAACAGAGCATAATACTTCATATTCAAAATAAAAATTAAATTCAATATGTCCTTCACATATTGCAAGATGTATTATCAATACTAATATTACAATATCTTACATTCTTAATGCAATGCAGTGAATAGTTCATAGTAAAACTTTTCCTTAGTTATAGTTTTTTCATTTGTAACTGCCGAACGTCCAACACAGAATTTTTCTGTATTTATATCCATATTTTAAAAACCTAGAACATTTTGAAAGATGCAATTCCACTCAAATGACCACGAACAACTGAATGACAGTAAATCATCGAAAAAACTGTAGGAAATAACAGTTTACTTACTTCGTTTTTCCAGCCATGAATGTAAAAATAAATTAATATCAAGTATTTAAGGTGTTTTAATACTCAATTTCAAAATTGGCAGAAGAGATATGTTGTTTTAGCACTCAATGCGTATTTTAACCTCGAAATTTTATATGATCCAAATATCAAATCATGTTGGTTTTGCTCTACCCATAAGCCATAGAGGAAAGAATATCTAGAGAGCCGACTCGTACCCCCCTTGCCTAAAACACCCGCAAATTTAATTTCAGATAATTGGTATACATCTCTCTTATTTTCCTATCTGTGAATACGTGTGAAAGCTATAATGCGTTTAAAACCTTCCTTTCACAAGTAGATGTCCTCACAAGCTTTGAACTTAAACATGATTTTGGTTTGTACATGAACTTGAATAGGTCAAATAGCTCACTCCAAACACCCACCTTTCAATAAATATGTACAGAAATAAAAAAAAGGTTCGTGTTTTGAATTTATTATATTATTTTTTTATGAATTAATTCCTCTACTGAGCACTTAAATTGTTTTTAATTGTTTTGAGCACAACTCCACAGTTGAATGTGTTGGTACCATTTAAAATGCACGGGAAAACTACCACATATAAGCACTGTGGAGTTTTTCCTCTCATTGCAGCTTGTAGGGTGGAAGAGAAAAACCAACCGAAGTCGCGTCTCTAGGTATTCCTTTCTCTATGCCATAAGCAATGCAAAACAGTTATAAAAGTGGTTTCAAAAAATTTGTCACTCATGTTGTTTTAACAATCACCGATTCAATTATGTGGCGCACTAAAATGTCAATTGCCTTGAAAAAAAAAATAATATTAACTGAGCAAGCACATTAGAAACGTCAAAAGTCATTGCGCTTGTAGCTTGAAGTAAAAGTCGACTCGACTTGTACCACAGCGAATTTCCTTGCCACAGCCACACCTACGTATTTTGGCACCAATATACTAATTTCATACTTTTTAACTTTGACAGCGACACAAGCCACAGCTACATCATTCTGGTCTACCAGTATTGGTGCCAGAATACGTAGCTGTGGTTGTGGCAAGGAAATTCGCTGTGGTACAAGTCGAGTCGACTTTTACTTTTCTTGACTTTTGACGTTTCTAATATGGTTGCTCAGTTAAAATTATTTTTTTTTTCAAGGCAATTGACATTTTAGTGCGCCACATATTCTGTTCATCTTTTCTAAATTTTTAGCGATTTTTTTTGACATCTTGTACCAGCGCGTTTTTCTTTGCCACAAGCGATTTTGCATTCTGTTCCACCAGTTAGTGACTTTGCCAAATTTTAATTTTATTTCCAAAAAATTTTTTTAACAAATTAAATTAAGACTGGGTTCCCTTTTTCAGCAAAGTCAAATCTTATGTAAAAGCATTTGTGTGTATTAGTGAATGTGTTTCGCTCTCTCGCCATCGAATTATCTGGTTTTTTACTCTCAGGATGTTGGTTATGGTTTTCATTCATTGTCTCTTTGTGAGATCGCCATCGCACTCACGCGTGCGGGGTGACATGCAAATGTATGTAGGTATACTACATAGATCTTTATATGGATATGGTTTGTGGACGAAAACTGGTTTGAAATTCAATATTTTCATGAAAGATTTCTGGAGTGTATACCTATTTATTTTTGAAATGAAAAAGAAACTTGTTTCCATGTTGCTGTTGTGGATGGTATTTGAGTTTTTTGTGTATCAGAGAAATTTTTTGCATTATAATAATAATTATATAACCCGTTTGTATGGCGATTTGAATCCGAATTGAATCAGGATTTAGGTCTATATATACCTGAATCGAATTGAATCCGGATTTGTCGATCCGATCCGACTCGGGGAGCTGAATCGAATCGAAAATATGCATATATACCTAACGAATTGAATACTCGAGATATAATATATGGTGGAAATTGTGTGTGATTGTCTTCTTATTTGCAAATTCACTGTGTGTATGTCTAATGATATCTAGTTTTACTTGCACTTTGTTTTTGGTTAGATTTTTCTATTTTACTGCAAATATATTAAAAAGAAAAATTGTGTTTTCGATTCTATTTCAATTCGATTCCTCGATCTGGTACTTCCATATACCTGGATCAAAATTTCGATTCAGTTTCAATTCGATCTTTAAATCGGTCATACAAACGGGGTAATAGTTGTTCAGCGGAGAAGCAGGTAGAGGATGTGTTATATGGGTGCATTGATATAATATACTTGACAGTATCCTTTGTGTAGTTTGTATAAAAATATGAGTAGATGCGCTGATGCGCAGAAGGATTGATTTTCAGGTTCTTGCTCACTTTTGAGTTGTTCTTCTAAATTTTTTGTCTCGCACTCACGCGTGCCGGCTGACATGGAAATGTATTTACTTACAATATATAGAATGTTTAGGTGCTTATGTGTATGTTGTTTGAGGATGGACTCGATATCAATCCAATTTACTTTCAACACCTTTTTAATAAAGATTTTTTTTAAGTCACCAATGCAATGAACTCAGTTCGTAACTGAATCGATTTTGTTTTTTATTTACTTATACCTACATTATTAGGAAACAAAATTGAGGCAGCATTAATAACTTATAAGTTACTTTTTTTTAAACCTTGAAATTAATTTTTCAATTATGTAATCAAAGTTTAGGGAAGTTTTCAAAAATAATTTTCAAGCTCAACACTTTGAAAAACAAATGATCTATTTTTTCAAACTGATATTTTATTTATAAATTCAGATAGGCATTAGCTACATTTTTGCTTCTGTTTCCTCAGTAGCAAAACTATTTCCATAAATACCATCAAGTGCATTCTAACCACAAATACACTTATACCTATAACCCTTTACCCATTCACCCGCGAAAATATAACTATTATACCTACAAACCTACAAAAAAAAAACCGAATCCGCAACATATAAACAAAGACAATGAAAAACAAAAGGACATATTTATATTATATAACCCTGCACGCTCGCGCGAGTGTAATATAATAATAAACAATACAACCCAGAAATCAACCTAAATATGGAAATCAATAATTGTGCACAAGCACATGTCAAATGTCAATACACATTTTTACACACAAACAAATGCATACCACATATCTAATCCTTTACCTATATCCCCGCACGAGCAATGTGAATATTACACAACGCAAAGAATTTCGCTGACACAAAAAAAAAAACCAAAAAGTGTCAACTCGCAAGAGCGGGTGCGATATTATAAACACGAAATGAATTGTTAGGAAAAACCCAAGAGTCAACAAGAACAAAACAACCCTTTTTGAAAACCAAAGATAATGATCTTGCAAAAAATATCTACTATATACCTACTCTCTGCATCATCTTCATAATTTCATGAATGATTTCTGCCTGCCTGAGTGAGGAAATAGGAAACAAAAAAAAAGTATTATGTAAACACAAAAAAAAAAAAAAAACAAAATATAACGAGAAAATGAGAGCGCAAGAGCAAGTTTTTTTTCAATAAATAGAAAAGAACAGAAAAAAAGAGTTCATCAGCGCCAGCTTATGCGTGGCATTCTTTTGAACTAAATTTGCATGTGTGCATCACGCACACATGCTAAAATAGACACTTTTTCAACAATTTATATTAAAAATACTGTGAGCAAAAACATATTTTTTTTTTGAAACTGATTTGAAATATAATGAAAAAAAAATAATAAAAATAAATTGTGGATGCTTTGACTGCCCCTTCCTCAAAAACAGAATGCAAATATTGGTTTATTAAAATCAAATTTTTAGTGTGTAAATAAAAAAAATATTTTTTTTTGGCAAACGGGTTGCATGAACAACTTTATTAACTTCTCATTATGACACCTTTCCTTCAAATTAACCGTTCAAACTAACTTCAAATTAAATTTTAGAAATTTTATTGGGTTCACCTATTGTTTTCTTATTGTTTTCTTTTTGTTTCATCTAAAAACACTAATAAACGGTAAAGTTATTCTAAGAAGAGTGAGTAAAAAAACATGAAATTACAACAAATTAACGAAGCTTTTTTTCTAATAAAAAAAAAAAAAAAAAATCTGTTTCGCGTAGTGCATGAAAACACATTTAATCATTATAAAACAAAAAAAAAATAAATAAAAAGTTTATAAACAACGGTGCCCCAACCAAAATTCTGATTCAATCTAAATTTGCAGGAAAAAAATCATTTTCGACCCTTATAAAAATCGCACAAGAAATGTTTCTAAAATTTAAATGATGCAAAAATATTCGTACGTTTATTACCTTTTCAAAAAAGTAAGTTTCATAAGATTATCTTATAAACTGCAAAAGTAATACAACAATTAGTCAACCATCTTCCATTAAAATGCTATGGAAACCCCCCTTAATGTTTTTGGATGCATTTCGACTATTAGTCATCCTCAGCGAGCACGTTATACTAAGTTTAATCTGTCATGGACCAGCTGGACGTGAGAGAAAGAAGAATTAAAAACAAATTAAAAAACAATAACAATAATACAAATTAAAACGTCAATTAGTAGACTGATTGATGCATTTGAATAGTGGAGCGTATATGGGAGCTTCCATCATGTTCATAGATATGCTTCTGTTTAAGAACATATAAATGCTCTCATAGACGTCCAGTTTGTATGCGTCGTTGACCTGTTTCTTCAGTTTGACGTTGTCCATACTCCAAAGTGTAAATTGGTCATGTTCTAGTGCATGGAGTGCAACGGCGGATTTTGTTGTTTGTTGTTTCTGAATGCTAGACAAATGTTCCTTCATTCTCACCTCTATGCTTCTTTTTGTTTGGCCAATGTACTTTTCTTCACATTCATTGCATGAGATTTCATTAATTCCAGATTTTTGAAGGAAGTTTGTTTTGTCTTTCAAATTGACAATTACATTTTGTAATTTGTTGTTGCTGCTGTGTACAATTTCCATGTTATGTTTTTTGAAGACTTTTTTTAATTTGTTGGTGATTTCAGGTACGTAAGGTAATGATATTCTTTGTTGTTGTTCTTTTTCCTTAGAAAATGTCGTGATGCTTCGTATGTTTATCTTTTTCGAATGTAGAGATACTAAATTTTCAATCATTTACCACACAAATTTTGTATCCACAAAGGACAAATCACTTATCGCACTCCAAACAATTATTTTTTTTTTTAAATGACAACAGCTGATTTAATTTTGATAACTCTGAATTCCGCGTTCTGAAAAAAAACCCAGAGTTGTTCAGGGTGCGTTCAGAGCGAACAGCGAACACAGAAGAAATAACTCTGGTTGAAAAAGGAGTTACAAAAAACGCTTGACGTCGAATTCGGAGCGACCCAGAGTGCCCTAGAGCTCACAACGAACAAACCTATTTGTTCACTGTAACCATTTAACAAAGCTGCATACTTGATGTATTTCAATTCTTCCATATAATTTTTGATGTTGAGTGGAAGTCTGCAAAGTCGATGAACCATGCTATGGAATGCAGCTTTTTTATGAGACACTGGGCAGTGCGAATCAGATGGAATGTAACATGGTATGTTAGATGGTTTTCTATAAACAGAAAATTCGAATTCAAGAAAGGTAATGACGAATTCTTCTCCATTTCTAACGTGAAATTAATCGTTGGCCATTGTGTATTTAAATGTGATAAAATTTCCCTTTCTTTTCCTTTCTCAATTATTGCTGCAACGTCGTCAACGTATCTCCACCAAGTTGTTGGTAATTTTCCTGTTTCCTTCAATTTTGTCTCAAAACTTGACATTAAAAGGTTAGCAATGAAAGGTGATAAGGCGTTTCCCATGCAGGTGCCTTTTGTAATTTGATAAAAATCACCATCAAATTGGCAAATGTTTTGATTCATGCAAAGTTTTGTTAGATTCATGAACAAATCTTTCTTTTCTTCCCTTGGCTCACATTCTTTGAGCCATTCTTCCAAGATGATGAGTGTTTCAGGAATAAGTATGCTTGGGGAAAGAGACTCTACATCAAAAGACACTAAACATTCATTTTCTTTTATTGTAATACTTTTCATTTTTTCGCAAATCTCAAAGATATTTTCAACAAATAAACCTTTTGGTTTCGGGTATTCATTAAACTTTTTCACTTACCATTTTGCAATTTTTTCGGTTGGTGCATTACAGTTAGAAACTATTGGGCTCATTTTTAGGTTTATAATATCTTTGTGAGTTTTTGGCAAGCAATACAACTGGTATTGACGGGTTTGATGTTAAAAGACTCCATTTTGTTTTGGGGTCAAATTCAACTTCAACTTTTTTTAAAGTGATATTTGTATTTGTAATCATTTTTGGTAATGGATTCTTTTTCAGTAGTTGAAAACTACAAGAGTTGATAGTTTCAGTTACTTTTTCTTTATATTGTGATTCATTGCTAACCTTTTTATGTCAAGTTTTGAGACAAAATTGAAGGAACAGGAAACTACCAACAACTTGGTGGAGATACGTTGACGACGTTGCTGCAATAATTGAGAAAGGAAAAGAAAGGGAAATTTTATCACATTTAAATACACAATGGCCAACGATTAATTTCACGTTAGAAATGGAGAAGAATTCGTCATTACCTTTCTTGGATGTACTTTTAACACGAAAAATTGACGGTACTATCGAATTTTCTGTTTACAGAAAACCATCTAACACACCATGTTACATTCCATCTGATTCGTACTGTCCAGTGTCTCATAAAAAAGCTGCATTCCATAGCATGGTTCATCGACTTTGCAGACTTCCACTCAACATCTTAAATTATATGGAAGAATTGAAATACATCAAGTATGCAGCTTTGTTAAATGGTTACAGTGAACAAATTATTGACAATTTATAGAAAAAGAACAACAAAAAAGAATATCATTACCTTACGTACCTGAAATCACCAACAAATTAAAAAAAGTCTTCAAAAAACATAACATGGAAATTGTACACAGCAGCAACAACAAATTACAAAATGTAATTGTCAATTTAAAAGACAAAACAAAATTCCTACAAAAATCTGGAATAAATGAAATCTCATGCAATGAATGTGAAGAAATGTACATTGGCCAAACAAAAAGAAGCATAGAGGTGAGAATGAAGGAGCATTTGTCTAGCATCCAGAAACAACAAACAACAAAATCCGCCGCTGCACTACATGCACTAGAACATGACCAACTTACACTTTGGAGTATGGACAACGTCAAACTGAAAAAACAGGTCAACGACGCATACAAACTGGACGCCTATGAGAGCATTTATATGTTCTTAAACAGAAGCATATCTATGAACACGATGGAAGCCCCAATATGCTCCCCTATATTCAAATGCATCGATCAGTCTACTAATTGACGTTTTAATTTGTATTATTGTTATTGTTTTTGAATTTGTTTTTAATTCTTCTTTCTCTCACGTCCAGCTGTTCCATGACAGATTAAACTTAGTATAACGTGCTCGCTGAGGATGACTAACTGGCTGAATACAATGGTATAGCTGTGGCTGTAGCTTGTAGTACTGTCAAAATTTTACTGAGGGAAACAACAACAAAAGTTGGCGGCAGCTGAACAAAAAGTTGAGAATTCTTCAACTTGCGCTATAAGCTACAGCCACAGCTACACCATTGTATTCAGGGGGTAATAGTCGAAATGCATCCAAAAACATTAATTTAATTTGTTAAAAAAAATTTTTTTAGTAAATAAAATTAAAATTTGGCAAAATCACTAAAGCCGTTGTTTTCTTCATTAAAAGTTGAAGTCAACTTGAGGATTTTTATTCTCAACTTGTGATTTTGTTTTTCTTCACTCAAAGTTGACAGTTTCAACTTTTGATTCTCAACTCTCGAGTTGGTCAACTTCTGGTTTGCTCAACTTCCGAAAATAGTAGAAGTTGAGGGAGCAAACCTGAGAGTTTTCTGTGAAATGATGGTGAATCGTGGCAAAAACTCTTTTATTTTTGTTTTCATGGACAAATAATTGAGAATTAAACTTATGGAAACATATTTTCCAATTTATTCATTAAAAATTGTCATTCACATTTTCCAACCATTTTTTTTACATTCCGTCAACATCGCTTTGCACACACACTTTTGCACAAAAAATATTATTCCTTTGAAATTCATTTTTACAGAAAAAGAATCAAAGCAAAATGCATTTAAATTTATTACTAAAATGAATTTGACATTTGAACAAAAAAAAATTGCACCAGATTTATACAGAACTTAATTTAAATGACATACTCGATTGCTTTTTTTAATTTGAAACTGACACTATTAGTATAAAATGTCACAAATATCCCAGGGATATTTTTCAACTTGGTAGTTGGCCAACTTCTGTTTTTTTTTAAGTGAAGAAAACAAATTTTCAACTTTTGATTCAACCTTCGAGTTGAAGTCAACTCTCAAGTTCGCCAACTCTCGAGTTTGCTTCAAGTTGAGCAATAGTGAAGAAAATGGCTGTAAAGGTGCTTTTTACTCTTTTAATTTAATTATTTGAGGATTTTGCGGTCATTTTTTTATCGTTTTAAAATAAAATACAATTAAATAATAATATTCTTTAATATATTTCACTTTATTGATGATGAAAAAAATTGGAAATGCATGAGAATCAAAAATAAAATTAGCAGAACAACGCAAGTGTGATGTTTGTGTATTGTAAAGATTAATAAAAGTTTTTAACCCCATTAATTCTTTTGTTTTGCAGCTTAAAAAAATTGTTAAGCCACGTCAACAGACCCTATCAATTCCAGTGTATCACTTTGTACACTTCCTCTTTCAATCATTGACAATTACCACCCGCCTTTTCTTTTAAACCAGATGAAGCTTATTTTAAATATTTGCCAAATTTTTCATTCGGGCCATTTCTCCCAGATTTCATCGAAATAAATCTCATCGAAGATAAATTGAATCAACTTGACGATGAACACTCTGAACGACCAGATAAACTCCCTGCCATTCTTCTCAAAAAATGTTTTCATACTACTCTTTCCCGCTTTCTCAAATATTTAAGTTATCTTTATCTCAAGGAGAATTCCCCCAGGTATGGAAATCATCTTTTATAACTCCAATTCACAAAAAATCTGCACAAAATGACGTTAAGAACTACCGCCCCATTGCTAAACTTCCCCATATACCCAAAATTTTTGAATGCATACTAAACGAACTCATAAGCTTCCGCTGTAAGTCACTTATATCCCCTAGACAACATGGGTTTCTCAAGGGTAAGTCCACTACCACTAACCTCATTGAACTCGTATCTTTTACCCTTTCAGCACTTGAGGCTGGGATGGAGGTCGATGTTGTCTCCACCTATTTTAGCAAGGCCTTTGACAAAATTTCCCACAGCCTAATACTTTTCAAACTTACTGCACTTGGTTTCGAACCTATATTTTTCAAATGGATATCTTCCTACCTCCAAAACCGTTCTTATAGAGTGCGTTCCAGAAATGCTTACTCTACCCCCTTTTTCGCTACTTCCGGGGTCCCCCAAGGAAGTCATTTAGGCCCCCTCCTCTTTATTCTATTCTAAATGATTCAAAACTTATACAATCAGACCTTGACAGCTTTTCAGTTTGGTGTCTTAAAAATTGTCTCGAATTAAATGTAACCAAATGCCAATCAATGACCTTCACACGTAAGCGCATAAAATCTCCTCCCCGTTACTACCTACTCCACAATGAACACATTCCCATTGTTGAAACGATTCGAGATCTTGGTCTCATATGTGACCAAGAACTCAATTTTCTAATGCACATCGATAACATGATACACAAAGCCAACGCAGCCCTCGGTTTTGTTAAACGATGGTCCAAAGAATTCTGTAACCCTTATGTGACTCGCTCCCTTTATATAACCTTCGTTAGAGCCATCTCAAGTCTGGTCACCATATCACCATGTCCACACAGCCAGAATCGAAAGCATTCAACGTCGCTTTCTTCGCTTCGCTCTTTGCCACCTACCGTGGGCGATCCCTTTATCCTCCCTCCCTATCAAAATCGTCTCAAACTAATCAACCTGAAAACTTTAGAAGAACGAAGAAAAATAAACGATATTCTTTTTATTCACCGTGTTGGTGTACACTCTCTTTAATTCCATCTTTTTCAATACTAACCCCCGAAATCTGAGAAATCCTCGCCTTTTTTATATGTCCTCCCACCGTACATCCTATGGATCCAACGAACCCCTCACTCGAATGTTGCAGAGTATAAACACGAACTTTGACTATTTTGATTTCAACATCAGCACGTCTCTTCTTAAACACCGCCTTCTTAACTGTCCCGATCACCCTCTAAGTTAGCTATAAGTTAGTTTTTAAGTTAGATTAAGTTTTTGTAGCTTGAATTAAGCCGAATAAATGGGGGTGCTGCCCCCACCAAAATTAAAAAAAAAACTAAAATTTATCCCAATTAATTTTTTTTTTTTTTTTTTTTGATTTTGAACTTTATTTGGCTCATTTATTTATGTTACATTCAAAATAATTGACCTATAAATTTTAATTAATATAAGTTTTGGCATATGGGGCATTTCACGTGAAACCAGCAGCAAAAAATGTCGTGGGTCGTCAAATTTGTTCATATTTGGTATATGTATTCCTCAATCGATTTAAAAAATACATCTGGAAGGATTTTGAATTTTAAGCCCTGATAGCGGAGTTATGGGCTTCTAAAGTTTTGGAAAACTGTGGGAAGAGTTTATTTGAAAAATTTATATAAATTAAACGAAGGGGTTACAAAATTATTTTAATGATGGATTATATGCAAAATTAGACGTCCTTTTCAAATATGAAATCTAAACCGGAAATAGATTTATTTTTTCGATAGAAAACCGGAAGTTGGCACTTCAAATCCGACCATTTCGATATTTTTTTAAATAGTCTTAAAATAAAGCTTATACAATTTAAAAACTACATGCCAAATTTCAGAGTGGGATCTCAAGTCGTTTAGAAGATACATAGGTTTTAGCGAGGGGTCTTCGTGCATGTAAAACCGGAAGTACCCAGTAGAGTGGAGCGTTTTTGGACTTTTCTTTCAGATCACTGCGTGCAACTCATGGTTTATGCCTTGTGGTCTTTTGAACATATTCTGATACTTTTTTTTTATTTGACAATGGAAAAATAAAAATCGGGAAGCCTCCTGAAGATTGCTCGTTTTTTACGAAAATCGATATTTTATGAGGCGTTAGAACCCATCTGAATTGACTTACTCTTTTTCATTTCACTACCTACTACTCATAACTTATGCTGAGTGGTCTCTAGAACCTGATCTGATCCCCTATTTTGAGTCATCAATGGAAAAAAAGAAATCAGGAAGGCTCCGAAAAATGCACATTTTCGCAAAAATTCAGATTTTTTAAATTGTGTAAAATCCCGCCCAGAACAAATTTCTTTTACAACTTGTCTGTATTTGTTTTATTTGTTAGAACCTATTTGAACCTTAAAAGCTATGGAGCACTCAAACTGAGAACTTTTCTGTAATAATGACGTCGTTTATGGGGGATTTAAGAAAATGCTACTTTGACATCCCCTGACCCATTTCAATAGAAATTTAAATTCTAATACTACACTTAAAAACTTCGTTAATAATTTAGTTTTTATATAAAACACTAACTTTTGTAACTGCATTTGATTTATGTCGATATCTTATTTCAATCCTTAGATATTTGACAATTAGGTGTTTCCATAATTTTTGCCCATGCTTAATTTTTTTAACTTTACCTGCAGACGGTTTTCTTAAATACCTTACAATCTTTTGATTTCCACAAACTTGAGTTTTTAATATTGTTAAATTCATAAAAATAAATCGTTAAAAGGTATAAGATTATATAAGATTATGATTCCCCTCGTTATCCAGGCATTTGTCTCTTTAATCGTTACCACCGGTGATTTATGATAGGCAAATATATGCAGTGACTACATGGAATTGAAAAGAACTACTAATCTGTATTGTATATAATCAAATTTATTCCTTAAAATCTATTTTATAGGTATAAAATTAAAAAAGTATGCAAAAATTGCTTCATATTACCCGGTGGGAACGATCGCGTACTTCCGTCGTTCGTGTGCAGCGTCTGCACTTTTCCTAGTCAGGTTAATGCCTAACTGTGATAACTGCCGCCCTCACAAATGTCTGCGTCAAGCAGATCGCAAGTTGAATGAGGACAGCAACTTGAACTTCCGTTGGTGTCACCGAACCTTGAGGTAGGTCTGGGTATTGGGATTGGTTTCCGACGGAAGGATAGGCGCAGTTGGGGTACGTTGACCCTTCCATAGATTTTCTTCCCAAATAAGGATATTATAGCTAAGACTGTTAAGAACAAGAAGATTTCTGTAAAGATAGAAGAATTAAGATTATGATTCCCCTCGTTATCCAGGCATTTGTCTCTTTAATCGTTACTAGCGCACCGGTGATTTATGATAGGCAAATATATGCAGTGACTACATGGAATTGAAAAGAACTACTAATCTGTATTGTATATAATCAAATTTATTCCTTAAAATCTATTTTATAGGTATAAAATTATAAATGTATGCAAAGATTAAGATAATGGAGGAAGCGCTTGAGGACTCGATACCATCTTACTATAGTATGTCTTCTCCTTAATGTTTACCCATTCATTGTCCAGCTGAATCAGATAGGTGCCTTCTAAGGGAATAGAGGAATTTTTATTTAAAATAGTTACACAGAGCATTTCCACCTTTGAGAATTCTCTTCGCACACAGACGTATTAGCAATGTTAAGACAGTCTACATTTAGACCGTACGTTTCGTTACGGTTTAATAAAAGTCTGGAATAGTCTAAGTCAATTTGTCTATTGTTTTTAGTCACCGCATGAACGGTAATTAAATGGTGTACCCTAGGGTCAATTTTAGGTATAGATAAGACGTAAAGTAGCAATGTCCCATTACAATATACTAAGGGTCGTCCGTATTCAACTGCTTCTACAACATTTTGGTAAGGTAATGTTTCAAGCTCATTTACTATAGTATTAATTTCTTCAGAGTCCAAAAGATTACTGTTCACTATTCCGTTCTTAGCTAATTGGCAAGCTCTTAATATCTCATTAACCCCTTCCTTTAAAATAAGTATTTTGTCAAGTAAGTCGTGTCTTAGTTTATCTGTTTCTGTTTTTTGTACAGCGTTACTGTAGCGTTCAATAAGTTTGTTAATTTTGTCCGTTACTTCCTGGGTCTTTTCAAACAATTTTTTGTTCATAATGTATTGCTGGTTGTTGTGTTCTGTGATGTATGTCTTTTCTTTTAAAAGATTGTCCCAGTCAGTTGCGTCTGGAGAACCACCAATCCCTATCCAATTTATTAACCTAACCCTCCTTGTTCGTGAGTCTCTCAACTCTTCAATCCTATCCTTTATTTGTCTTATGTGATAATTCAGAATAGTTCTCGTTTCTTCGTCCATCATATGTTTAAACGTAAGTCGTTCGGTTTCCTGTACAAGTATATCGTATTTGTTTAAGTCAATAACATGCACGAGCTTAAAAACTCCCCTCGTTATCCAGGCATTTGTCTCTTTAATCGTTACTAGCGCACCGGTGATTTATGATAGGCAAATACATGCAGTGACTACATGGAATTGAAAAGAACTACTAATCTGTAGTAGTTCGGCAGACGGCAGATAGCCATGTCTAAATGATTTTGTTTTATATTAAAATGTTATATTAATTTTATGGTGCAGGGAACTAAGTCCACGGGAACTAAGTCCACTGAGGGACTTCGTTCTCATTGAGTGGGAACGAAATCCACTTTAGGGAAGTGGTTTTCTTTCCCATTCAAGGTGGGATTGAATTCCACTCTCTAATGGGAACCTAGTACACACTCAAAAAAATCAAAAGAGAATTTATTTTCAACAACGATTGTTAACGAAAAACGAAAGTAATCAAATAAGCGTGATTTTTCGTAAAAGTACTTTTTAGTAAAAAAAATCGAGCAGGGGCATAAGTCCCGATTTTTTTTTTCGGAATTTATGTCCCACTTTACTAGAATCCAATTCGGGACTTAGGTATGTCCCTCACTACTGAGAAATAAGTCCCAAAAGAAGAATTTCGGAACTCATTTCCCACATGTATTTTTTTTTTATTTTTGCGTATAAATACCTGAAGAGACAAGTTAATATGACCACTGCTGATGCAACAGTAGAACCGGTCTTGATTTATTTTTGTCGGTAGTACCTAGTCCAATGCAAAGCACAATTATAAGATTTTGAAAAACAAAAAAGAAGTTGGCAAACTTAATGGTTAGTGGAAATAGCATCGTGACAAAATAAGATCATGGAAAGTGAAAGTCTTTTCGAAAATATTTTTGATATGTATTCTTTTTAAGTTGATAACACGGTGAATTGGAATTCACCGCGCGAATTTTTATTTTCACACCTCAAAATTGATTCTCCCCTGGGCAAAATTTTTTTCCGCTTCGCGTTTGGCTTGTACAAATTAAATAGATTCGCATGTTAGCAAATGTTTTTCCGCTTCGCGTTTGCCAAATTATAACACATCACTAACATACAAACATTTGCGTCTGCCTGGCGATCTAACATTACCTAAGCAGAGGAACGAACTTGCGTGAGCGGTCCACTTAGGATATTTAAAGTCGCCAATGTCGGGGTCTTTTTAACTAACTGAAACCTTGCCCGGCTCGCTTCACGCGTTCTCAGTATTTTAAATCCCTTTTAGGGTTCTTTGTTCCGCTCATGTAACTTCGTTGCTCCGCTAAGGGTATGTAAAATCGCCAGGAAGGCGCCAATAACAACACTTTTTTAAGTAAACTGCTTTGTCCCGTGGATGTTTATTTCAAATTAAATGGAACTAACATCCAATTGGGTTAGTTCCGTGAGTGTTACTTTCTTTTCAATTTCTTGAAAACTGGATTTCGAAATGAACTGCTGATTTTCCAGATTCTGTAAAAAGTCAATTTACAAACTCGCGACTCTTTTTCTTCTTATTTTACTTCTTCTTGGTGAAATGGGAATTAAGTTAACATTCAGAGGGAACGAAAACCACACGTTTTTTTGGGAATTAGATTCCCACCTAGCATGGGAACTTACTCCATTTTACTAAAGTGGGTTTCGTTCCCACTGAGTGGGAACTAACTACCTCAGTGGACTTAGTTCCCCGCACCTAATTTTATTAATTATTATGAATAAAATCAATTCTAATCTAATCTAAATCTACTAATCTGTATTGTATATAATCAAATTTATTCCTTAAAATCTATTTTATAGGTGTAAAATTATAAATGTATGCAAAAATTGCATTTGGTAATTCTTTTTTTTTTTATAATTCTTGCAATCGATTTTTTGTATTTGTAATATGAATTTCTTTCGTATTCATCCGCTTTAGCTGCAAGGTTATATTTCAAGCAGCCTACTAGGGTTCGAGGATCAACACCACCGCAATTACGATTAAGTAATTTTCTATGAACCGACCCTTTGTTTCAGGGGAGCTAAACTCAGGCATATTTGTACATTGTTTTTTTTTTTTTTTTATTTCATTTCATTTCATTTTATTTTAATCGCAATTTGATTTTTTTATTTTTATGCTAGGCGTTAGCCCATTCTTTTTTATTATTTTATTTTTTTTTTTTTTTAATTTTTAAGCAATTTAGTAAAAGAAAAGTAAAAACATTTTCGGTTTTATTACTTTAACCATTATTTAATATTTTTCAAATGGGCTTTGTGGATTTTTTTACCACTTAATGTGGTGATCGTCACTCGATTGTCTTTTGCTACAATTTCTTTTTTGTATAAAGGTTTATTTTTACTTTTTATACCTTTTACAGCGACGTAAACGTCATCCCTATTCTTATATTTCTTTGGTACCACTCTTTTCAAGTTTCTTCTATTGTGCCTCCATATTCTTTTTTATAAGCCCCCTAAGATCGTTATTGGTTCTTGATCTGATGTTTAACAGATTTTGATAATTAACTCTTTGTGATCTGTTAAAAAAGATATCTGATGGTTTTCTCTGTATAACAGAGTGCACTGTGTTGTTATATCTGTCAACGGCCACATAAACGAGTTCTTTAACGCTTAAGTCGCGATAGTCTGCCTTAAGACACCTGTATATGTCTTAAATAGTAGAGTGAACTCGTTCTATCTGGCCATTGACTTCGCTCCTATGAGATGGGGTCAGATAAAGTTTTACTCCTAGGTTTTTTATTAGATTTATAACAATGGGACTAAGCAATCCTCTTTCGTTGTCTGTGACAAGGATGAGTGGAACGGTAAAGAAATATAAGATCTTTATTATCTTTGATCTGATAGTGATTGCAGACCTATCTTAAATGTGGAAGAACTTTGAAAATTTTGAAAATTTATCAACGACAGTTAAGAACTTTTCGTTTTGAATTTCCTTTATATGCATGTGAATTATTTCACACGGATATTAAGGAATCGGTGTTGATTGTAACTGTGCCATCATCTGTGGGAAATAGTACCTACCTTTCGAGGATTTGTTCTTTGTTTTCTCTCGGAGCTCGGTGAGCCCTTTTATGCACCTCTTCAATCAATGATAGAAAACCTACGGTCTTCGTTGGCGACGTCCTCAACCCGTATCTGAGTTATTCTTATTTTATATTTCTCGAAATGTTCTAAGTGTACATTTTGAAGCATCCAAAGGTATTTTTCTGGGATTTTTATCCCATTTATTACATTTGGATTTAAGCTTTGTTCTGTCCAGTTGTCTATAGGAAAAGTAATGGCGTTGGAAACCCGGGTGTGGTTGTTCATGAGAATATAAATCAATACCTATTTTAAAAACCAATTGGTTCCTGAAGACATTTAGTGGAGCTAATGCGTAAGGTATAAGGTCGGTACTGTCATGGTCAGTAGACTGGGCCAAAACAAAAAAAAATATTTTTTTTTTTGAAAGTTACTTCGAAAATCTTGTTCAGGATGATGAAAAAAAAATTTGGTGAAAATTTGAGCCGTTAAAAAAAATTTTAAGAGGTCTATCAGCGGTGTTTTTTATTTTTATACATGATATGATGTTTTACAACAGAACTGCGGTTAAAGCTAAACGGTTAAAGCAATTAATTTGCTGCCAAGGAACTTTTTATAGAACGTTTAATTCCCTACAAGAAAACATCTTGCTAATTTGAAAATATTGGATTTTCAGTGAATTAGAAAATTTTGAAATTGAAAATTGATTTTTTAATTTTTTGGAATTAATTTGCTTGGACCAGAAATAACGGTATTTGTCATATACCGATTTTAGTAAAATTGAAATATCTCGAAAACGGCTCCAACGATTTTGTTGGAAACTCTCTCTCTAAGTGATTGGCTGTGTTTTGTTTCTGCTCCGAATATTTTTTATTATTGAACGTTTAAATCGTCACATTTATAAAATTAAAAGTGTTAACTGATTCTAGTGACTTTTTGACTTTAAATTAAATTAATTTCAATCAATTTTGCCAATTAGTTGTCATTTAACTTTTACCTAAAAGTTTTATCTATTTGCCATTAAAAAAAAAAAAAAAAACTATTAAAAATTATTGTGTTTTGCTGCATCTACCAACAACAACAACTACCACCAATCTTAACAATTTCTCTTTATTGAGAATAGAGCTAACTCATTCAATTGTCTCCCTCCGGTGGGTACAATTTTGGTATATGTTCTGCCTTGTACATATTTGATGACATCCTTGGTTTTTCTTTGCATTAAAAAAAAATCAAATCATTGACTGCGGACAACAACTGGACTTCTCTACATCTTGTGACAACAAAAACCATTGTCTTGCCTGCCACCAGCATTCATCACACTGAGAGCATCTGCTTGCCCCCATCCGCTGCCCTTTTCATCATCAAACGTTTACTGCATCACTGCTGGCATTTACAATTTACATACAAGCCATCAGTAAATTTCTTCCCGCTGTTTTACGTCTAAAAACAATAAATTTTTTTGAATTGAATTTCTTTATTGAGTCTTTTAGGTTACAGTTGCTGTCTTAGTCTAAAAATAACAATTCTTTACTACTTTACTTAAGTTAAACTGGCGGCTATAATGTATTGCCTGCTCTTTCAGTTGCTTTGTAATGAAAATGAATACAATGTTTGCCTCATGGCGGTCAGTAAAATGTTTTTCTTTTTTTTCTACTCTTGCTCATGACAGAGAGTTTTGTTTACGTTAACTGTGTGACGTTTTGTCACCCTCTTATAAACTAGGATACATATATACAATAAAAAAACTACAGATACCTTACAAACTAACCCTACGATAGAATGCCTTGAACATTTGTTAGGTTTGTGAGATACGAATATACATAGTATGTACGGAATACAAATATACATTTTCTTTTTTTTTTTTTGTTAGAGCGAGAGCTCAGTCAGATTCTTGTGAATACATTGTATGTTAGGTTAACATTTTCGTTTATAAGAGCGAGTACGCCCTTAGATTCATTATTTATTTGTTTTTTTTTTTTTTTTTTTCCCTTTTTAGTGAATATTATTAACATGGAGGAAAAAGGCATTTATCGGGGAACACATTTATACTTCGATTGTTGTGTACGAGACGAGATAAACATAGATACACAGAGGGTGTTACAAAAGAAAAAAAAAAGAAACTTCATTAATGAAGATAATGAATGACAGATAACATTGATTATTACAATTATTTGTTTTATAAAATATTTTTACTTTTGATTTGTTGTTCATTTAATTGTCTTTTACATTGGTGATTTTGTAATTATTTATTTTATAATAATACCTGTTATATATTGTTTGATAAATACTTGAATTGTATTTTATTTCAATTAGAAGATAACTAAATGATACTTATTCTAGTATTTTTAAGTAAGTACTGTCGGCCAATCTTTAGAGAATTTTGGTAACTTATTTTTAATAATTTTATAGGTAGAAAAGGGGTTCCCCCAACGTACACTGTAGTGAATCGCGGGACGCAAGTGGCGAATGGATAATTATCCGCGATTTTGATTTGGGATGGCCCTGTTATAGAACTCTAAAGGTTCTAACACTGGAGCGTCAAGATCCACTGAGAGTATTCCGAGTGGTGACAGATAACCAACGCCGTCCCAAGAGGACCCAGTCTGGGATGCTAAGGAATGTATTATTAAGTCGTTTTCGGATTGTTCAAAGTTTGAAATTGTTTTTTTCATGAGAAGCGAGACGTATCTCATCAGCGGGACAGTATTTGTGTCGCTGTAAATAAAGTTATTTGAGAATCTTTTGGTCCGGGTCTCAAAGTTTTTACCAGCACAGAGCCTAAGAAGTTTTCTTTCAAGGATTTCCATATTTTGGGCTACCGAGGGAGAGATGGTAAACCATATTGGAAACCCGTATGTCATTACTGGTCTAACTAATGTTTTATAAAACAGTAGTTTGGATTTTTTGTTTAAGGCTCTGTGCCTGAAAAAGGGCATCAGCATGTTAGAGACTTTTCTGGTCTTTTCAATGGTGAGTTTAGCATGATAATTAAATTTAAATAGATTGTTGAAGTTGATTCCTAAATATTTCAACTTGTTTTGAACTTGGATTGGGCAACCGTTGACGTTTAGTGTGAGATGTTTGCTTTCCCTTACTACTCCAATTGGACCTTTACCACTCGCGTTTCTGATGCAAATCAGTTCTGATTTTGGGACATTCAGCTTGATACCCCAGGTGTTGTAATAGTCGTTTATAACCCCGATGTGTTTTTCGAGGTGGTGTAGAGCTACTAGTGGATATTCGTGGTTGGAGTACGCGATGGTGTCGTCGGCGTAAAGGAGACCGGTTGAGACCAAATTATTTTCTGACCATGTATGGGGGAAGTCGTGCACAAAGATGTTGTATAGGTGTGGGCCCAATATTGACCCTTGCGGGACGCCACTGTCGCAGCTTCGGGGGTTCGACTTTGTCCCTTGAATTTGTACGAAGAAAGTTCTATTAGATAGAAAGCTGTGCAGAATATTGTAGATGTAACTAGGAAGATTAATTGATACGAGTTTAGAGATAAGCCCCACCCTCCATACGCTATCGAAGGCTTTTTCAACATCGAGAGAGCAGGCGACTGTGCATCTTTTTTCTCTCAGATTTAAGATGATATCGTTTTGAAATTTGGTTAGCGCATGGAGGGTGGAGTGTCCTCTGCGGAACCCGAATTGGAAGTCGGGTATCGGGTCTATGGGGTTGTCTAGCGGGCAATTCATTTTGTTCAGGATTATTCTTTCGAGTATTTTCCCGGTGTTGGAAAGTAGGGAAATCGGTCTATAATTGTTAATGTCAAAATTGTTTTGTTTTTTAACTATAGGCAGGATCCTAGCTGTTTTCCAGAGGCTGGGGAAGTAGGCATTGTTAATGCAATTATTGTATAGAATTGTTAGGAAGTTAACCGCTTGATTTGAAATTTTTTTCAGAAAGTAATTAGAAATGTTGTCCGGCCCGGACGATTTTTTTGGTCTTAGAAGCTTAAGCAGGTTCTTCACAGAATCAGGGTCAGTAAAAATATGGGGTGCAATAGGGTTCAGTGCAGAGTTTTCGGAATTGAATAGGAAAATGTGTTCCGGTGTGTTTAGAGCCACTGAGTTAGCGGACTCTTGGGCTCTTTGCGTGGTGTTTATGTTGAATAGCGGCACTCTTTCTTTGTACACGTCTGTAAAGTGTTTTTCGAAAGATTCAACGATTTTTGCTTCGCTGGTGAAGGTCTCATTATTAACGACCACTTTATTGCAATGAAATTTTTTCTTTTTGCCCAAGATCCCGAACGCCTCTTTAAAGGCCCATGGGCCAGGCTTAATTTTGGAAAGTCTGTCACTTAGTTCCTTGTTTAACCAGATGTTTACTTTTTGCTTAATAATGTTGTTTAATAAGGCGATCTGGGATGATAACTCTCTATATGCTGGACTGATTCTGTTAAGGGATCTGTGGAATATATTTTTTAAACGCCTTTGCCACTGGTGTTTGACTTTATAGAGGTTTTCGATTTCAGGGGGTAAGTTCTTGTACTTGTTGAATGAGATGGAAGAGCTTGTGGAGTTTCTTTCTAGGGTGGTAATGAGTGTTTGATTAAAATGTGATATGTATTTATCAATGTCGGTATTGGGTAGGCAGGAGGTCGCTGGGGGAAAAAGTTGAAGGAGGTTGCTATCTAATTGGTTTCTGAAGGACTGCCAGTTGGTATTTTTAAATGATCTGAGTGAGTGCTCCTCACGCAGGCAGATGTTTGCTTCTCCAATACTTATGCACAGAAGTAGGGGGCAGTGCTCTGTAAAGGTGGGAAGGGTTTTCAATGAGAAGTTTTTATTGAAGTGGTTAATTAGATGACTGGATATGAGAAAGTGGTCCAAAAAAGATGGTCCTCTGGGAAAGGTGGGTGTATCCGATGTGAAGTTGGCTAGGGATGGATTGAAGTTTTGTAACCATGATTCAAGCGTCTTACCGTTTAGGTTATGGGTGTGGTCCCCCCAATTGGTACTCCTAGCATTGAGGTCACCACCTATAATTGAACCATCAAAACTGTTGGAGAGGGCTTCAATAGCGTTGAGTTCTGAGGTAAATTGTGCAGGGGGGGTGTTCGAGGGGAAGTATACCGACCCTAGTAGAAGTGTTTTGGGTGAATTATCAATTTTCAGTTTGATGGTGACGAAAAGCGAAGGAAAATTTGTTGAGTGATAGTCCACCAGCTCGTATTCAATGTTATTTTTGATGAGCAGGGCTACCCCCTGGTGGTTGTCATTTCTTAAAGTGTGATAGTTTTGTATTTGTATTCTGTGTCTATTCGAGAAATGAGTTTCTTGAATAAACGCAAAAGAACAATTGCTAGCTTGGAGAATTTTTTGAAGTTCTATTCTCCGCGCTTGTGAAACTAAGGACGTAATGTTGAATTGTAGAATTTTTAACCACATCATTTGGAGCAGAAAAGGAGTTGGTTGACCAGGTCGAGGTACGCTATTCTTTTTTCCGCGAGGGAGCTGAAATTGTTTAGGTTAGACATGAACTTTTCAATATTCGAAATAAGTGTGTTCATGCCAATGCCAAAAAGGTCATTTGACAGTGACATGAATTGATCAATAGTGGATTGTCCTGTTTTTTTATTGGAGTAGTTCGGGAACATGGGTTCCACTCGGGGGGTGTTATTTTGGGTTGCTTTGAAATGGCTGGCATAAGAAATACCCGGTGCCACAGGGGCACCCCTGGAGATCGCGAGGGAGAGGCCTCTTGCGTCAGCTTTTTTAGCACTTGCTTCTTGCAGAAGGCGTTTTCTTCTGGAGTCATATTTTTTGTAGGACTCGCATCCTCTAAAGTTAGCTGGGTGGTCTGAGCCGCAGTTGACGCAAGTGGCCTTGCTCTCCCCCTTGTTCTCCACAGTGCAGGCGCCGGGCTGGTGGTTATTGGTGCATTTTACGCACCTGTATTGGTTTGCACAATTCTTTGCGAGATGGCCGAACTGTTGGCAGCGCCTGCACTGTAGGGCGCCCGTGTTTCCCTTTGGCTTCTCCCAGTGAACCCTGGTATTAAACAAATATTTGATTTTGAGGAGTTCCCCCATGCTGGTGCCTGGTGTTAACCGGACCAAAAAGAGATTATAGTTTATTTTCTTTTGCCTAGACCGAAGTGTTTCAAATATAGAAACCTTTTCCGCGAAAGGGACTCTCATTTTGAGCTCGTCCAAGATCTCGGATTCCAAATAATCTGAGGTGAGGCCCCTTAGGACCACGTTGGTGGTTCTGTCTTCCTTCAAAGTGAAGGAGTGTGCTTGGGCACTCTCTGTCTTTCTCATTAGATCCATAAGCTCCCTATGGACTTTTGCGTTATCGACGTACAGCCTACTGCTGTTCCCGCGATTCACTATCCTATACGCGAAGTTTACCGACTTTTCTCGGAAATCAAATAATAATTTTCTAGTGTCTACATTTTTCATTATAATTGGCGGACAGTACTTACTTGTATGTGGTATATCGCTAGGGATGCTTTCCTTTCCTAAGGTGTTGATTGGAGTATTGTTGGTACCGTCTTTGGTGCTTCCATCGGTGTTATTATTTTGTCCTGGGACATCTTCCTCCACGTTGCTGACTGCTGATTGTGATAATTGTCTCGTGATGTTGTGGTTGTGCGAGTTCTTTTTTAGCGTGTGGATTGTTATGTCCAGCAGGGGGGCGAATTGGTTTTGTGATGGAGCGCCAGTGTCCATGCCTTGGCGGGGTGATGGTGTTGCTGCCTTGTGCCTTTTATCCGGCATCTTCCATTCCTTTGTCAGGAGGTCGTCATCGATTTCGATTTGAAGGGCTCGGGTTGTGGCGCCATTGTTGGAGGTACCAGGATTTCCATCGTTTTGTTGCGAAGGTTGCTTTGGCGGGCGGCTGAGTACAACGAGTTGCTGCGCCACTTCCATCTCGATGGATTTGTTGATGGTGATTTTGGGCTGTTTTCGTTTTCTAATGTTAGAAGAGGTTTTGTTCATCTCTCCGGCTTGTGCCGTGTGGCATTTTTTGAACAAATAAATCAATTAAGATAGCAGGCAATTTAGATTGCTTTTGTTTTAAATATTTGATTATTTAAGTTTTTTGAGGGGTTTTTGTTTGGTTTTAAATGATTTTTATTTAGTTTTTCACAATAAAATTGCTGTGTTAAACACGTGTCTCAAAAAGCCGCCAAAAATCCAACTTCGCACGACGACGTGCAACCTTCTTTTTTTCGCGGGGAACAGCGCTCGCAACTGCACTTGACGGATGAAACAATAAATCATCATCTATCAGTTTTGACGTTTACCCCAGCGCCACCTGTCGTGACCTAGAAACCCTACAAACCCTATTACTACTGCATAGGGTGATCAATAACGAATTTTAAATTAAAAAAAAATACTAATCTGATAATTAAAAATTATAAAGTAATTTCGATTAAGATATAAATTAAATAATAACTGAAGCAGTACGGCAAACTGTGGATCTTGCGGAAAAATCTGCGACTATATGATAGATTCCATTATGTGTAGTGGAAATTGCAGAAGAACTTTTCATATTCTATGTATTGGTGCCTCGTTTAGCAGCATCAAACTTTTTAATAAGATGAAATCGTTCTACTACTTTTGTGACAAATGTGATTCATTTTCTGATAATAATATTGTTCGTGACGTTCTGCAAAACATGAAGCAGTTAGAAAAATTGGAAAAACAATTATTATTATTTCTCTCTAGTACAGGAAAGATAGACTTTTTCGTGGAACGAAATATAGGACGGCTGAATTTTTCAAATCTGAAAGAGGGGTATTAGAAAAGCTTAAGTCCTGGTTTTCGGGACGCCACCCCCCTGGCGAAATCCACCATTTTGGAAAACGCGAATCGCTCTATATTTCCAAGACTATTTGTCCTAGAGAAATGGTTATCAGACCAAAGTTCTTGAAAATTTAATAATCTTTTTCTTTGTCATACATTATTTTTCTGAGCGGGAAATAGTTTTTAGGTTATGTTGTTTTAATTTATTTTTTTTTTGTTTTTTTAAGTTTTTATCATTCCCGCTAATAGTAACATAATTTTTTAAACAGTTAAAGTTATAGACCTCAAATTACCAATAATTTGGTATATTTTTGAAAGTCATGCGATGTATGAGTCGAAAGTTATTGATCTGAAAACTATAGTCTAAGTACAGGAAAGTTAGTAAATAAAACACTCATTTTGTGAAACGAAGTATAGGGAGGCTGATTTTTTCAAATCTGAAATAAGGGTATTAGAAAAGCTTAAGTCCTGGTTCTAGGGACGCCAACCTCCTAGCGAAATCCGCCATTTTGAAAAACGTGAATTGGTCTATAGGTATCTGCTACACTATTGACTTGACCGAATGAGTTACCAAAGTTGAAGGTAATATAAATATCTTTTCTTGTACATTCACTGTTTTTCAGCGAGGACAACACTTTTGAGGTTATGCTGTTTTATTTTTCGTTTTTTTTTTAAATTTTTCTCAGTCTCTATGTTAGAAACATAATATGTGTACCACAATATTCTAAATTTTACCATTACCCACCTTTACAACTCCCTCTCATATCATATGTTTCTTGTTTTTACATTACGTACACGATTTAGTCTTTTTTTCATATCTTATGCAAAAACATATTAGTATATTAATTGAAAATATTGAAAGGGATTGCTCTCAAAAATCCGTATCTTTGGTTTGAAAAGTCATATTATAATCTTCAAAAGTATACCAAATTGATGGAAATTTGATGTTCTGATGGCGTCCCGAGAACCAGGACTTAAGCTTTTCTAATACATTTATTTCAGATTTGAAAAAATCAGCCTTCCTATATTTCGTTTCACAAAATGCGTGTTTTATTTACTAACTTTCCTGTACTTAGTCTATAGTTTTCAGATCAATAAATTTCGACTCATACTTCGCATTACTTTTAAAAATATACCAAATTATTGGTAATTTGATGGTCTATAACTTTAACTGTTTAAAAAATTATGTTACTATTAGCGGGAATGATAAAAACTTAAAAAAACAAAAAAAAAAAAATATAAATTAAAACAACATAACCTAAAAACTATTTCCCGCTCAGAAAAATAATGTATGACAAAGAAAAAGATTATTAAATTTCCAAGAACTTTGGTCTGATAACCATTTCTCTAGGACAAATAGTCTTGGAGATATATAGAGCGATTCGCATTTTCCAAAATGGTGGATTTCGCCAGGGGGTGGCGTCCCGAAAACCAGGACTTAAGCTTTTCTAATACCCCTCTTTCAGATTTGAAAAATTCAGCCGTCCTTTATTTCGTTCCACAATATGCCTGTTTTTTTTTTACTAACTTTCCTGTACTACTCTGACAATCGAAAATATAACTTCACCCTCACAACAACAAACCGAAAACACATTAAACTGTTTTTAACATCTTATCAGAAAATTGTTAACAATACACAATCATGTAACAATGAAAATCAAGATAAAATTTCACCTAAGAAAATTGTCGCAGCGCCATTAAAAAGAAAAAGTGATACACTAGATCAAGAATCACCTTCGCTAATTCCATCACCAAAGAAACTTGCAACTCAGTATCAGAACATTTAGAAACGCCCACGTTTTCTAAATCGCAACAAATTGTAGATGCATCAAATGCAATTACACCTCCACCCATACCAAGATCTCCTATTGACGCTTCTGTACTAACAGGCAATTTAGATTGTGAAATTAGCTTAGTAAAAAATAATTCAACAGGACCTCTACCGCATTTAAATGTAATTTCTTCAACTTTGCCAAATCAAAATCTAGCTATGAATAATCCAACGAAGTTTGTATCTCCTATTAAGTCAGGTCTGAAAATAGTGGAAGGACAAAAAACTATCTTTATTTCCAAATTGGACCCTAAAACGAATGCTTAAGATATTTAAAATTATATACAAAATAAACTTGGCATGATTCGATTTATGACTGTTGAAAAAATGATTCAGCTTAAATTTTCAAAATACTCATCTTTCAAAATAAAAGTACCTGATTCAATATTTTATATTCTAAATTCTTCGATTTTCTGGCCTAATGGTATTATCATGCATGAATTTGAAAACAGATCCACAAAGACGCAGCACAAAAATTTTCGACCACAACTGACAATGCGAAACCCTCATCGAAGCAGCTTCAACAATTATTAATTTATTATCAAAATGTCAACGGATTAAGGAGAAAAACCAGCAAGGTTTATAAAAATATAAATAATATCCCCCATGACGTAATCGTGCTAACTGAGACATGGTTGAACTATTCTTTTATTGACACTGAGTTTTTTGATAACACCTATCAAATTTTTCGACGTGGTCTCCACATACTTAATGATTTAGCTTCTGTTGGTGGAGGTTTATTAATTGGAGTAAAAACATCTCTTATATGTTCACTTGTTGACGATTTTTTGGAGTCCTCGCTGGAGGTGCTCTGTGTGAAAATAAAAATGTCTTCTGGATACATTTATGTGGTGGTAACTTATATTCCACCTAATTCTACCATCGAAATCAATGAAAATTTGCACAGTTCTTTAGAGACGATATTTGAAAAGATTGATCCAACAGACGAAATCATAATTATTGGGGACTTTAATCTTCCCAAATTGGAATGGTGCCGTTCAACTTATGAATTCTGTTTAATAGATGGTATGGCATCTTTTGGCTTAAATCAGTTGAATGGAGTTAAAAATGAAAATGGAAGAATATTAGATCTTATCTACTTCTCTGACGCAATGAATGCTGATGTAGCCGTTATCCCATGCGATTCAAAACTTGTTCACGAAGATCGCCACCTCCCCGCCCTTACTATTTGTTTAAATTTATCTATATGTAATGCACTTAATTTTTGTAAAAAACATATTGAATTTGATTTTAAAAAATGTAATTTTACTCACCTATTTAATTTACTACTCGAAATTAACTGGGATGTATTATTTTTAAGTTTGAGTTTAGACGAAATGATTTTAAGTTTTTATGTAATTATATTTGATTTTTTTTTTTTGATACTATCCCACTGCGCGAATTAAAATCTTTAAATAGTAACCTGCCGTGGTTTGATTCACATTTAAAATCATTAAAAAATAAGAGAAATAAGGCCTGGTTGAGATATAGTCTTTCGAGAAGTGATGAGACACTTAGAGTTTATCAAGAGCTGCAAATGAACTTTGTGACTTATTCGGATTTTCTGTACTCAGAATTTATTTCAAAAACTGAATGCGAAATTAAAATTAACCCTCTTATGTTTTGGAGATACGTTAATAATAAACGTAAATCTGACGGTTATCCAGCTAGTATGAACTTTCAAAATTCTTCTAGTCATATCCCAGAGACAATATCTAATATGTTTGCTGATTATTTTAAAAGTGCCTTCGAAGATTGCTCTTCAACAAGCACTTCTTTTATCTCTCCTTTTTTTTTTCCGTGGGTAGGTGTTGAAATCTTCAAAAGATTCTATGAGGCCCGGAAAACGCGTGCTCATAGATATGTGGGACTCTTAACCACTAAAACCACCTCCTCCTCCCGATTGCAACTAAGTTCAGATGGAACTTATCTAGCAATTTATCTTTCTCGAAGTTAAGTTACGTGTTGTAGGTAACTTTCCGATGAAAGTTCCTACTGATGATATTTAAAAATAAATAAATAACATTTGTTTTAAATTAAATCATTTAAGTAATGGTTTAAATTTTGTTATCAAAAAAATACTTTATAGGAAGTTAAACAAATAAAATCTCTAAAACATTTAAATTTATATTAATCAATGCCGATATTTTGAAATAAAGGAATTAAATTGAAAAATTTCACTGTACCAAATCGGAAGGTTTAGTCCTTCGCAAACGTCGTACTAAGTTTGTCTCGTCGAGTATTTCTAGTATTGTTTTATTAGTATGTTCGACTAACCGTTTTCGATGTTTTTGGGCAAACGTTTTTATTTCTTCGCGAACCGTGGGGATTCCAAGATCCCTGTGAAGATCTTCGTTTCTTATATACCACGGCGCATTTACAAATGATCTTAATAATTTATTTTCAAAGGTTTGTAATCTATTTAAATTTGTATCGCGGGTACAACCCCAGAGTTGAATACCATATGTCCAGACAGGCTTAAGTACTTGCTTGTAAACTAATAATTTGTTTTCAATACTAAGTCTAGAATGTTGTCCGAGCAACCAGTACATTTCTCTTAACTTAATATTTAACTGATCACATTTATTTTTAACATGCGGTTTCCATTTTAATTTCGCGTCGAGAGTCATCCCGAGATATTTTGCCTCGTTTGCAAATGGGACTTGAGTAGTATTAATAAAAACAGGTAGTCTATTTATTTTCTTATATGTAAAGTCCACGTGGACTGACTTAAATTCGTTAAGCGCTATTCGCCATGTTTGTGTCCATTCATTAACATTGTTAAGAGCATTTTGCAATTTACTTGTCGATTCGTTAATTGTTTTGCCTACTGCAAGTATTGCGGTGTCGTCAGCAAAAGTAGATACAATTGTGTTTTCTGTTTGAGGTATATCGCGTGTGAATAGAAGGTACAGAATGGGACCTAAAACACTACCTTGTGGTACCCCAGCCACTATTTCCCTAAAGTCTGAGTAATCATTTCCTTGCCTAACGCGAAAAATTCTGTTCTCTAGATATTCTCTAAGAATGATAAAGAGTCCTTCAGGTAGGACTTGTCTTAACTTGAATTTGAGACCCTCGTGCCATACTTTATCAAAAGCTTGAGACACATCTAAAAAGACCGCTGAACAAATTTTCTTTTCTTCAAGAGCTTTCTCAATGACATCGGTGATTCTATGTACTTGATCAATCGTCGAGTGCTTGCTTCTAAAACCGAACTGGTGTTCAGGTATAAGACCTTCTTCTTCTATTATTGGCTGGAGGCGCTGCAAAAATATTCTCTCAAAAACCTTTGATACTACAGGAAGCAGTGAAATGGGTCTGTATGATTTCTTTTCATGTGATGGTTTGCCAGGTTTCAAGACCATTATTACTTCTGCGACTTTCCATTGGTTTGGAATATATTCTAACCTAAGAGTGGCATTCATTATGTATAGGAGGTTTATTAAACCTTTCCGTGGGAGCATTTTAAGAATTTCCGCAGTAATTAAGTCGTATCCTGGAGCTTTTTTTGACTTAAGCTTCTTAATTTCTTTGTTTAATTCGGCAAGCGTAACATTTCTTGTGATAAAACTTTCACTTGACGTTATATTCATTTTTATACTATCATTCAATGCTTGCCCATTGAATGGTTTGAATGTTTCCTCTAGGTAATCAGCGAAAACGTTTGCTTTCTCTTTGTCGCTTCTTGCCCATTCATTTTGGTCTTTCATAATCGGAGGTGCTGGAATCTTAGGTTTTTTCGTAAAGTAAGTAAATTACTTAAGTGATTTAAATTAGATTTGTGTTGAGGAGCACGAGTTTGTTGCCATTTTTTGCGCGCTTTTCGCTTTTCTTTAAGAACGTCTTTTATCTCTTGGGGATATTTAGCATCTTTGTACCCTGAAATTTTTCTTTGGCAAGGGGTATTGTTCCATGCGGCTTTTTGGATAATATTCACAAAATTATCTACCGCTGCTTCAAGCTCAAGAGGTGTTTGTAGTGATACCCTTAATTCAACATTATCCTCAATATCTTTCTTAAAACCTTCCCAGTTAGTTTTACCGTTTGTTAGCCTAGGTGGTATTTCGATTTTAACAAGACTTTCGCTCATTGTGAGAATAACGGGAGAGTGATCAGAGAAAAGATCAAAGTATTCCGTTACTTTAATTCGATTTGACGGTATTCCCCTGACTATAAAGAAATCAATCAGGTCAGGTATTTTGGAGGAATCTGCCGGCCAATAAGTTGGTTTTCCAGTAGAATGAAAGTCACAATTATTCTCCATACCGGCTTCGTATAATGCTTGGCCCTTTTGAGATATGCATCTAGAGCCCCAAAACGTGTGTTTAGCGTTAAAATCGCCACCAATGATTAACGTTGGTCTAAGTGATTTTAGTAAGTTTGAAAATTCATTTTTATCGATTTTGTACCGCGGAGGGCAGTATATAGATTAGACTGGGCCAAAAAAAAAAAAATATTTTTTTTTTTGAAAATTACTTCGAAAATCTTGTTCAGGATGATGAAAAAAAAATTTGGTGAAAATTTGAGCCGTTAAAAAAAATTTTAAGAGGTCTATCATCGGTGTTTTTTATTTTTATACATGATATGATGTTTTACAACAGAACTGCTAGAAGATCAAAGTAAAAAAAATTTCTGTTCATTTTTTCTTATTTAAAATTAAATTTCCTACAAAAAAGATCGAATTGAAAATTTTCGTCAGACGAGCCGTATTCGAGTAATTAAGCTTTTTAAATCGAAGTGTTTTTTCAATTTGACTGTTTCACTTTGGAATTTTGTGTTGAGCAAATAAGTGAATAGAAAAATAAAACCACGACAGATTCTTATAGGAAATTTAATTCTCTACAAAAAAGGTCTCCTAGTAATTTTCCCTAAATTGAGTTCTAAAGAAGTTATTCACGATTTAAATCGAGAAAAAAATTAAAAATCAATTTTCAATTTCAAAATTTTCTAATTCACTGAAAATTCAATATTTTCAAATTAGCAAGATGTTTTCTTGTAGGGACTTAAACGTTCTATAAAAAGTTCCTTGGCAGCAAATTAATTGCTTTAACCGTTTAGAAGATAATCGTATTCAAATCGCAATGCATACTTGTCATAAGAAAACTATTGAAATCAGTGGGCATTGGTTTTGATACGAATATCTTCTTAACGGTTAAAGCAATTAATTTGCTGCCAGGGAACTTTTTATAGAACGTTTAAGTCTCTACAAGAAAACATCTTGCTAATTTGAAAATATTGGATTTTCAGTGAATTAGAAAATTTTGAAATTGAAAATTGATTTTTAATTTTTTTCTCGATTTAAATCGTGAATAACTTCTTTAGAACTCAATTTAGGGAAAATTACTAGGAGACCTTTTTTGTAGAGAATTAAATTTCCTATAAGAATCTGCCGTGGTTTTATTTTTCTATTCACTTATTTTCTCATCACAAAATTCCAAAGTGAAACAGTCAAATTGAAAAAACACTTCGATTTAAAAAGCTTAATTACTCGAATACGGCTCGTCTGACGAAAATTTTCAATTTGATCTTTTTTGTAGGAAATTTAATTTTATATAAGAAAAAATGAACAGAATTTTTTTTTACTTTGATCGTCTAGCAGTTCTGTTGTAAAACATCATATCATGTATAAAAATAAAAACACCGATGATAGACCTCTTAAAATTTTTTTTAACGGCTCAAATTTTCACCAAATTTTTTTTTCATCATCCTGAACAAGATTTTCGAAGTAACTTTCAAAAAAAAAAATATTTTTTTTTTTTTGGCCCAGTCTAATATAGATGAAATATTCAATGCATCATGTTTAGTTTTAACCTGCACACTTATAAGCTGCATCGATTCAAGTTCAAGCTTTAAGCCAATCGAGTGTTTGATACATTCTTTTATATATAATGATGCTCCGCCCCTTGCTTTGTTCGACGGATGAATTGTGTGGTAATCTAAAAAACCGTTTATATTGAAATTTGATTCTCTTTTAACATGGGTTTCTGATATCAAACAAATGTCAATATCTTGTTCCCGTAAAACCATTTCTAGTTCTCCAAGTCTCTGCCATAATCTATTGGCATTCCAAGTAATAATTTTAAGGTTTTCCATCATGTTTTTTTGTATACCGTTGGGGTCGAATAAAATCTTCAATTTGAGCTAGCCTATCACATATTCTATTATTAAGTTTGACCTGATCCTCAAATTTTGACAAGATTAAAGCCAGACATTGAGAAAATGCGTCAGGTTCAGGATGATTTATTACGGGTGTAGCTGCCGCTTTGGCGTATGAGTTTGCACTACTTTTTTCTGGAGACGTCTTTGATGTTGATGGCGTTGTATTTTCTTTGCCGGCATTGGGTCTTACTGTATTTGCCCTTTTAGGTGTCTTAGAAATTGAGTTTTCTGTTTGCTTCAATGGTTTTCTTTGTGTGTGAGTTTTTTCTCGGCGTTTTTGTAGCTCTTTGGCTACTTCACAGCCTCTATAGCTTGCCGGGTGACTTCCATTGCAATTAATGCACTTCGCTGGAGTTTTGCTATTTCCGGTACAGTCTGCAGTTAAATGTTTTCCCGCGCATTTCACACACCTACAGTGGTGGCAAAATAATTAGAAACATCCTCCTTTGTTTACAAAATGTTATTTTTTTCTTACTATAAATACAAAATATTTAATAAATTTTTAGCAAACACAAGTGATGATATAATCCTTGTAACATTTTAAGAAAAAAAATGTAGAATTTATCCAACAAAAGAAAAATATTGCAAAAAATCTAAAATAAAGTCCAATTTTGTGTGGAAATATAATTAGAAACACTGAGGAAAAATTACTAAGAAATATCCTGTTTTTGATTTTTAGCATTTAAATTTGCCAAATTTGGTCAATTAATTAAACGTACAATTAATAATAAGGACTATCACCAACTAATTTCTATTAGTTGGTTAATGTGGTTGCAGTCCTCGAAAAATGCCACATGTTCCAAAAAAATAATAAAACGTCCTAAACAATATTCCTGACACACCAACCCCTTATATTTTAGAAAAAGAAGGTGCAATAAAGAGGAGCTCCTTAGTAAAACATCAAGCTCTCCAAATACCTCTGTTAAAAAATATTTCTAATATTTTGTATTCATATTAAGAACATACAAACATTTTGAAAAGAAAGAGCGTGTTTCTAATTATATTTCCACCACTGTAGGTTCTTTTTTGCAATAGGTTTGCGTGTGGTTGAAGCCTTGACAGCGTTTACACTGAGGTACTTGCTTTGTACGGTTTCTTAGAGGTTCGATCTTTACAACGAGGTTAAGTATTGTTTTAATTTTGTAGATTTCCTCTAGTTTTTCTGTTTTATCAAAAGTGAGTATGAATAGTGGGAGGCCACGTTGTACCACGACTGTTTCCTTATCTTTTTGTTGTTTTTCCTTCTTGACGATGCTTTCAGTATTTAAAATCTTGTAATTTTGTTCTTTAAGATCACTGATAACATCATTTTTTTGGCATGAGGAGTGTAAGCCCCTCGCCACGACGCATAGAGGTCTTTCCGATTTGTTTTCGTATGCGTACCACTCTACTTTTTCTTCGTTTAGTCTTCGCGAAAGGAGACGATAGTTATCGGAGTCTTTTACACAAACTTTCCACTTGGTGTTATTAAGCGAGATAACTTTAAAATTCGGCGGCGGTAACGCCTTTAAAATAGTTTGTAATTTATTGAACTCCGCAACCCCGACAACATTAATCGGTGGCTTTTCTTTGTTATTTTTATCGTTTTCTTTATTTACTTCTACATTCGCTTCTTCCGTTTCGGAAGAGGATGCATCCTCTGGTGGGGACGAAGCTTTACGTTTTTTGGTACGTCTTTTTGAGGATCTTTTCGTTTCACGTTCTAGTTCTTCTTCGTCTGTTTTATATTCAACAATATCCACTTGCTGTGGAGTTTCTTTTGATTCTATTTCTGTTTTAGTTTTTTTCAACATAACATTTTCTTTGCGAAGAATATCGATTTCTTGCTGTGCTTTCTTTAAGGCCTCATTTTCATTTTTTAGAAATTTTATTTCTTCTTTCAACTCTTGATAGAGTTGCAATGTTTCGTCGAGCCTTTGACGAAGATCTTTATTGTCTTTTACAAGACTTTCTACTTTCTCTGAGTCTTCTTTTGCACGCTCTGGCGTTTTGGGCAGACTCTTTTGCCCGGATACACTCGATGTTGGTGGTGGTGATCGAGTTATCATGGGTTTTCTTGAAAACGGATTTATCAAGTGTTCGAATTGGAATAATTGGCTCTCCCCAGAATCCTTAGAGCCGACCTCCGAAGAGGGTGGATTTTCCAGAAAATCTGAATTGCCACCTGGGGTATTATATCTTTCTGTTTTATTCATTCCATATTTTGTATACGTCATTCTCAGTATACGGAGGGTGGATTTTAGTCGCCTCTTACGACAGGCATGCCTACCTCGGGTATATTCTTTCTTTTCCCCTACCCGAAGGGGTATATTATCTCTCCTAACACATTGGAATATACACATCTTAATTCAATTAATTTTTCTATTTCTGAGGCTGCTATACGTCAAAATATTTTAAAACTAGATGAATGTTTTAGTCCTGGTCCAGATGGTATACCATCATTTATGTTGTATAGCAAAACTTTCAGCTATTCCTAAACTGTTCGAGTCTCTTGTCTGTGAAATAATTTCTTTTAATTGTTCATCTGTTATATGTGAAAATCAACATGGTTTCGTGAAGAAAAAATCTACGATCACCAATCTATTACAGTTGTCTACTTTTTGTCTTGATTCATTCGAAAATCATTCCCAAGTAGATTGCATCTTCACAGATCTTAGAAAAGCATTTGATAAATTAAGCCATAAAATACTTCTGAGTAAACTAAATAAAATTGGACTAAGTGATCATTTTGTTATGTGGATTTCATCTTACCTTAAAGATAGATATTATAGTGTTATGTTTAGAAGAAGGAAGCAGTTCTTGTCAATTCAAAGTTAATTCTGGTGTTTCCTAAGGGAGTCACCTTGGCCCTTTGCTGTTCATTTTATTTATAAATGATCTTCCATCTGTATTAAAACATTCAATGACATTAATCTATGCTGATGATGTAAAAATATTTAGGAAAATTAATTCCATTACAGATTGAGAACATCTACAATGTGATCTATGTTACGTAATCTTTCATACGTAACGAAGGTAAATTTGAGAGGTTTGCCGTAAAGGCAGGGGATGTGAACCCGACAAATGGGTTCCTCTCCCTTTTACAACAATTTCCCTAATTCCCTAACGTTTCCCTACTGTCCAGCTTTTTGGCACACTGGTGGCCAGTTATGTTCGAGGCAACTAAGGCCCACTTCCTGAAAAAGAGGAATAAAAAAGATTAATTACTTTGTTTTAATTAGTTCTTACATTTATTTTTTTATCGATATTTGTTTCTCCCTGTGTAGTCGGCCAGAGGGTCCTCTCTTGGTGTATAAGATTGACTGTTCAATTTCTTAACTAATTCTACATTATTTATACTATTTAATTTTAACATTACACACTAATACTTATAAGACTAAATATACAGTATAAAGTATTACCCAATTACATAACTAAGATTGCTTACATTGCAATCTTGGGT
Source organism: Episyrphus balteatus (assembly GCF_945859705.1). Taxonomy (NCBI): domain Eukaryota; kingdom Metazoa; phylum Arthropoda; class Insecta; order Diptera; family Syrphidae; genus Episyrphus; species Episyrphus balteatus. Next base: position 60,582,538 of record NC_079134.1, on the reverse strand, counting down.
AATACTTTATTTTGTTGCTAATTAAATTGACATACAAAGAATTACCCAGTTACAAACTTAATATTGCATACAATGCAATTTTGGGCAATTCTTTGTTTATTGTTTATTAACCTATTTCAAAATTATACCTACTTAATTTCTTCTACTTTACTTTGCGTCATCCTCAATTTCTTGGTGACGCAATTTGAGCCATCAACACTCAATAACCAATATGACCCATCAGCAGTTTTCTTTCGTTTATTTTAATTGTGACGATCCAGTATGTTTTGTCACCGGATCGTCGACCTGCCGTCGCTTCAACTTATTATTGAAGTTGAATCATTGGCCAGGTGTTTACAATTATTATTGGCCCAATTAATTTGAGTAATTCGTTTGTTTGTTTACAAAGCGAATTACTCTTGGTGCCCTTGAATTAATGAATTAAATTATTGTGGAGGGTTATGGTTAGTGTGAGACATAATAGATTAATGTCTAACACGACATCTAAATACATTTTGGGAATGGTGCAGTAACAATCGTTTGATTTTAAATATAGACAAGTGTAAGACAATTAGTTTTACACGCAAACGTAATTTAATTAATTATGACTATAGTTTAAACTTGACGCGTTTACATCGTGAATCTAGTTTTTCTGATCTCGGAATCGTATTAGACTCAAAATTAACATTTACTGACCATTTTAATTATATTATAAAGAAATCTAATAAAATACTGGGTTTTGTGAAAAGATTTTCCCGTGATTTCCGTGATCCCTATGTAATTAAAATCCTTTATGTTTCTCTTGTCAGACCAATTCTCGAATACGGGTGCGTTGTATGGGCGCCATACTACTCTATACACATAAATAGAATTGAAAGTATACAGAGTAAATTTTTAAGATTTTCTCTTCGTTTTTTGCCATGGACAGATAGGGTAATTTTGCCTCCATACACTTCAAGACTTCAATTGTTAAACTTGCCATCTCTTTCTGGTCACAGAGAGTACTTGCAGTTCTGCTTCATAACAGGTGTTATAAATGGATCTATTTCATGTCCATCAATTCTCGATCGAATATGTTTCAATGTGAGTCAGACTAACTTAAGAAGGAATTTACCACTTCGAACTATTTTCAGCAGATCAAACTACGGCGCCAATAGTCCTCTTAATCAATTAATTAAAAATTTTAATAAATTCTTTATTCTCATTGGATCTACAAATGATAACTTTAAATCTATAAGCTTTAAATGTAAATGTTTTGCTCTGAGTAGTTAAAATTTTGTTATGTATTTAAATTTAGTTCTTAGTATTTTGTTTGTAAATTTTTAGCGTTAGTATTTAACGTACTTAATAAACAACAAAATTCAAGTGTTAGTTTTAAGCTAAAGTCTATCTTCCAATGAAAAAATTTTTTTTGAAAATCATTATTGACAGTACATGCCATAGAACCGTTTTTTTTTTTTTCAAATCCGGTTATTTTCGATTTCAACGAAACTTTTTGTGAAGAAGCATTTATGTAATTTAAATATAAACCAAAAATAAAATTTCCAAAAAAATAATTCTTGGATTTTTAAAAAAATTAAAAATTTTCGAAAATGGGACATTGAATTTTTTTGAAATTTTGTTTTAAGATGTTGATTAGTGATTTCTACAAAATGGCATACCAATTTTATTTTAAAACTTTTTTTCCAAAAAATTATACCCAGTCGTGCATTTTATTTTTAAGATTATTTGTATTCGTTTGGTGTTTACAAATAAATTGTTTTGGAAGTTTTATTTGAGTTTGTGAACATCTGTTCGTGCTATTTTGTGAGTCAAAAGTAAATCAGCAGCAGAGATGAGTAGCAATACGAAAGGTTTGTCAATAAGCCAAATGCACTTAGCTTTTGTGCGAATTTCAAAAGTGCATAATGAGTAAGTCACAGCAACCTTCTATTAAAAAACTAAGGCGGAGGCTATACAAATATTTATTACCTAATGAATACAAATCTGAAACTGGGGCGACACTAAACGAAGAACCACAAGAACCAAAGTAATCTTTCTGAAGGTTTTTTAAGTGAACTCGAATCTGAAGTCAGAAAAAATTGATTTGCCTCCGTTTTTTGAAATATTACCGTTATAAAATGACCAAAAACGTAATTTTGGCCGTATTTAATGCTATATTTTTATGTGAGGTAATTTATTACAAACAAATTTCTAACGGTTCCTATGAGAACTTACTTTTTTCTTCCAAAAACTGTTTAAATCTTTCCGATATCTTTTTTATTGCCCGAGATATCTTAAGTTTAAGTTAATTAGCCAAAAACAAACTTAACTTTATTTAAAGTTTAAGTCACTGATCAACAAGATTTTTGCCACAATAACCAAAATATATTTTTCTGAAGGTTTTTGGTGTGCTGAGGTTGAATCCGAAATCAGGAAAATTCTATTAGCATCCGTTTTTGAAATATATATACATACTACCGTTATATAAAAAAAAAAAAAAACATTTTATAACGGTAATATTTCAAGAACGGAGGCTAATAGAATTTTTCAGGTTTCGGATTCGACCTCAGCACCCCAAAAACCTTCAGAAAAGTATATTTTAGTTATTGTGACAAAAAAAATATATTTGTACCAGTGCTGTCTTTGAACTTGAGGCTTATTTAATCTTAAGATATCGCGGGTAATCAAAGAGATATCGGAAATATTTAACGAGTTTTTAAAAGAAGGAAGTTCTTCTTCTTTGTTTGTAATGAATAATTACCTACCACTTGTGGCAAAAACCTTTTTGACCAATATTTTTATTTTACTGGAAATTACTTACCAGTAAAGTGTTCACTTTGATTCAAAACCCGGTCCTCGATCTTTATAGACTTTTTGGGAATTAATACGTACAAATTCTGCCATTTGGAAAAAAAAATTAACAACAACCCTATTTTAATAAATATCAAGAACCGATTGCCTCAATAAAGTATTTACTGAAAAAGTTCATCCAAAAAAGTAGTTACTAGACTGATAGTAAATACTTAATTTTCAGCATTTACTTGATTTGTATGCATATCAAAAATAGTAGATACTTGAAAATTCTCTAGTAAAAGCATTTACTATTTTTATGCATATCACCCCATGTTTCGTACCAAGATATTTCCACAGATCGCAGTTCCATTTTAACTGGGGTTTTTGGTCCTGTTGGGTATTTGTATCGTTTTGAATTGTAACTAGGGCCTCATGTATTCGAAAACTGTCTTGATTGATTAGAGAATTTATTAGGATATTTATTAATATTTCTATTTGGCAAAGGAGGTTTTCTATCCGTCCCAAAATCATATGACACGGGCGCGGAAACAACGTTTGGTGCCTGTACATGCACCGACCTGTAGTTCACATTTTGCCTGTCGAGACATGCAGTGTATGCTTCAGGGAGAGATTTTGGCTTTTGTATCATCAAAAGCCGTGAAAAATCTCCGCTCAGACCCCTGATGAACACATCCAGAGCCCTGTTGCGATATGTTCCTTAGATAGCATCGGCTATCTCGGAGCAGTACGACTCTGCGCGGATTTTGTTTACAATAAGCAAAAAGTGATGGTTTACGTTTGCGTAAAAATCATCGATTCTCGAGCCGCCCTGTTTCAACTGGTTAAGTTGATGATCAAGGGTTCGAATATCCCTTTTATCGGCATAATGAAGTGACAATATCCTCTTCATCTCAGCCCAGTTGTTGTCAAATATGTTATACGATACCAAGGCAGAGTCGGCCTTGCCACGAATTTTTTGACGTATATGCTGGAGGATTGCCCTATACAAAGGCTTGGTGCGGACTATTTCATAGTCTTTGAGCACCGTCTCCACACAGTGCACCCATGAGACATATTGGACGGGATTCTCGTCGAACACCTGAATCTCTTTAACAGGATCAGGAAGTTTGGAAATTTCTCTCAGCTCTGATTCTGTGCTTGGCCCTCGAAGGGGCTGAATATTCGTTGAGGATTCTGTACTGATTACTTCGTTTGAATTTTTCGTCAATTCAATTTGCTTGATTTGGTTTTCAATGGAACTCAGTTTCCCTACAACAGATTCTATTGCCTGACTACCCCCATATTGTTCTAATTGAGTAATACGAGTTTCAAAACCCCTCAGCTGATCCAGGACAGAGTTAACTGCCCCAGTAAGCTGTTTTACCGAATGTTGGAGTTCTTCCATTTAATTCTTTTTTACTTGCTCTATAGGTACGGTGACCATCCGTCCCGGTTTACCCGGGACTGTCCCGTATTTCTACAGCTTGTCCCGGGTTTTTATTTAAGAAACCCGGGACGTATAAGTGTCCCGTATTTTGTAATTTGTCCCGTGATTGTCCCGTATTTGCACATTCTCTGATTTTTGTATTTAATATTTTAAATACTTTGTACGGAAAACAAGAAAACAGTGGTTGGAAATTAAAATTTTTCTAGTACGCTGCTGAAGCAAAACGAAACATTTTTTAAGTCTCCAAAGTAAAAAAACGATTAAAAACTCTCCATATATTCTTGCACAGGTAAGAATTTCGTTGCCTAAGCTGCGTACTGTGCAACGAAAAGCAAAATTTTCGTTTACGATTTCGTTGTGCTGGTTTTGTATGAAAATTTTCGTTTTTCCTCTAAACTAGGCTTTAGTTTTTTTTAAATGTTCGTCAATTATTTAGTTCCAGCTTCTGTTTGTCAGGTTGCTACACCAGGAAAAATGTTTTCGAATAAAGAACAACATATGGAAGAGTAAAGAACCCAGATAAGTTTCAAAACTTTTAAGGACATGTTAAAAATTGTGTTAAGGTTCTTACAATTTCAAAACCATTTAAATAAAAATGTTAAAAAACAGCTCTCCCGAATTTGATTAAAAAAATATTTTTTTAGAAGTTATTAACAGACAATATTAAAAAACCATTTTCTTGATTTCTGATTTCGTAAACGACTTAAATGATTTCAACAAAAACGCTCCCATAAAATCGTTTAGGAAATCTTAATAGCCGTGTTTTATTGGTAACTCAGTACTTAGCTCAGTAAAATTTTACACGGGAAACAACAACAAATGATTGCTGAGGATAAACAAATGTTTTGTATTTGTTGGTTTACAGAGAAACTGTTTTTATAGACTTATACATTTTTGACCCTTCAACAATATAGGATTATAAAAAATAAATAAAAGTTATCGTTTTTTGTTGTTTGCAGCATAAAATGTTTACTTAGTAAAATACTGAGTACCAATAAAACACGGCTAATATCAAAAAAAGGAAGAATTATGAAAACTCATTTAAAAAAATTTTTAATTTTTTTTTTTAAATCAATATTTTCAAAACGATCCAACAAATTTTTTATCCGTCCCGGGTTTGGCTTCCAGAAATATGGTCACAGTATCTATAGGGCAAGTATTGGTTTCGTGTCAAAAAAAAAATTCGAGGTTTTAATCAAAACTAACATTACGATAATCGAGAAGTCCAAAAAAGTGGGTTTTGTCATGACGTCCGTCGCGTCGGTCTGTGCGTCGGTGCGGCGGTGCGTCCGTGCGTCCATCTGTACAAGTAGCTGCAGCCTAAACGGCTCGGCAGATTTTCATCAAATTTGGTACAGATAGTTTTTTCGTATTTTCCAAGGTTGGTTTTTTTTTTTGGTTTTTTAATATCTCACCTAGAACGTATACCTCCAATACAAACTTTTCGAGGTATTGCAGTTTTCTCGAAAACGGCTCTAACGATTTTGATTAACTATGTGGTTGACACAAGTAATGCTGTACGTCTAATATAACTGCGTTTTTAGTTTTTCTCAAAAAGTACGGATGATGGAAATACATATGACATTTTCTTTTTTTTTTTAATTGCTAATGTCGGCTCTTCCCGTGTAAACCAAGGTTGGTTTTTTTTATTGCAATTTTCTCGAAAACGGCTCTAACGATATCGATTAAATTTGGTGTTCGTCATAGTTTTAAAGATTGTAAAAAAACTGCGTTGTTTTTCATAAAAATTTCGGGGAACGGAAATATGGCGTTGCCGTTTTCTGCCAAATTGATATATTTCTTAGTTAATATCGCATATTTCATCAAAGACTAAACCAATTTTATTCAAAATTAGCAGACAGATATTTCTTGTCATTATGAAGTGTAAAATTTAAACAAAAATTAAAAGTTTCTGAAAAAAATTTTAAATGGAATTTTTTTACTTTTATTTTTTTTTTGTTCAAATTTTAACGAAAATCTTAAATTTCCAATAGTTATTTAAGATAAAGATACTTTGAATTAAAAGAGCAAGTAGATAGATAGATAGATAAATTCTTTATTTCATAAAATTTTGTTTCACAAATTTCTTTTTTTAAGAATAATGACATGGCTTCTGCCATGTCTGCCTGATATGACATTTCGCTTAATTTTAAAAAGAATATAAATGAAAGAATATTAAAAAGTAACAAGTTTTTTTTTTTTTTTTTCTTTGAATACGAAACTAATACGAAAGTAATAATAAGTTGATGATTATTTATAGGTTTACAAAATTCAACAATCCAATTTAACGATAAATTTTATTATATTTATTAATCTTGAATTACATAAAATAATATCATTTTAACAATTTTAATATTACATATTTGAAACACAAAAGATACTAATTTTGAGATGATTTGAAACACAAATATTTTAATACAATTTAAATTTTAACGTGATTTGAAACACAAAATTCAATTATTCAATTTAACGATAAAGTTTATTATATTAATTAATCTTGAATTTCAAAAAATAATATCGTCTTATCAATTTTAATATGATTTGAAACACAAAAAGATACCAATTTTGAGATGATTTGAAACACAAATATTTTAATACATTTTCATATTTTACTTGATTTGAAACACAAAAGATATCAATTTTTGTTTGGTGCAATGAACTGCAGTAACCAGAGATTTACAAATCGAAACTATTTCGATAAATTAGGGCGTGTTTGCAGTACTCATAAAGGGAAGACCATCCTAGAGCTCCGTTAAGAATTTCGTATAGTCGATTTACATCGATATAACTTACGTCGAAATACAATCGTCGAATTTCCTGCAACATTGGACAGGTTGCAATAAAATGGATTATGTCTTCATTCTCTCTTCTATTGCAGAGATTGCAAAGTTGTGGCAAGTCATCTCGATGGGGCATAAAGTTTAAGTTTAACAGTTCGACTCGTGCTCTGAATACGTAGCTTATAGCTTCAACCGAAAATTCTTTGGAAAAATAGTTTCTGAGGGCAACTGGTGATCAAGGTTCTTATTTATGTATTTCTAGAAGTTGTTTCGGTTGCTCTAGATAGATGTTGAATATAAGTCTTTTCATCAATTTTTGCAATGACATTAGCAAAAATCCCCGGTCATTCATCGACATTTGTTTCATTGATGGAAAGATTAGTCTTACAAGAGCAAGTACGTGCGGCCCCAGTCATGCATTTTATTTTCTTTTAAAAGTGGTACCAGAAATGTTTATTGCGTAACTTGATTTTTATCCTTCTTCTTTAATTTTATTAAATGTAATATATTTTCATATATTGGTTTTTCCTTTATCTTTAATTTTAATAGTTTACAATATTTTGTGAAATATATTTTTTCCTTTTTTTTAATTTTATTTTAAATTTTGATTTGGATATCTTAGTTTAGGTTAGGTAGCAGTGGTTGTCAGGCAAGTTACACGACACACTTAGACCCTTATGTATCCATTGTGATACCACAAAAGACTAGCAAGTAGGAACTCACTAGCCGAACCACTCGGAGCTTCTTATGAATGAAGATAGACTTTTAACGTCTGTTTTCACTAGGTCGCTAGTGTATTCATTAGTCCATCTGAGGTTGATTTTCTTTAAAGCGTCCTGTCTTAGTATAAGTTTGCATGTAGCGATAGGTTTTCCTATATTGTTCCTTTCTGGTTGTAGAGAAGTGATTGTTCCTTGTTTAGCAAGAAAGATTCGTCTGCCCTGCAATTGCCTGGAATGTCTCTATGTCCCGGCACCCATACGAGGTGAATGTTAAACTGCTCAGACATCTCCCTTAGACATGTTTGACAGTCGAGGACCGTGATTGAATTTGTAGTGACAGAGGCAAGAGATTTAATAGCTGCTTGGCTGTCCGAGAAGATCCGAATATCCGGTTGGAGAACCTCCTTAATCGCCAGAATTTCTGCTTGGAACACGCTACATTGGTCTGGTAGGCGGAAAAAAAAGACCTTCCTTGGTTTTTGAACCGTCAGTATAGAAGTGTAAAGAGTCATTGTCCAGAGTGCTAAGGTCCTCCCATTTAGATCTGGAGGGAATAGAGTTCTGGAAATTATTATCGAACACCAATTGGTATAGTCTAAACGATCCGGAATGAATCCGAAGTTGTTTAGAATGTTAGTGTGGCCAATATGATTACTGGTCCACTGAAGGGTTGCTTTTAGACGAGTAGCTGAGCTTGCTGCTACTTGTACATATGCTGAAAATATCTAGGGGTGTGAGATTTAGTAGTATGTTGAGGGCGTCAGAAGGGGTTGACCTTAGTGCACCGCTTATGCACATACAAGCTGACCTTTGGACTTTGATAACCTTGTTTAAGTTTATCGCTTTGTCCAGTGCGGTCCACCAAACTACCATCCCGTATGTAAGTATGGGTCTTATGACCGATATGTATAGCCAGTGTGCAATGTTAGGAGAAAAGCCCCATTTGCCACCAATGGCTTTTTTGCATGAAAAGAGTGCCACATTGGCTATCTGGATATTTTTTTTCTTTTTCATAAAATTAAATGAATATATTTGATAATTAATTTTTATTTAAATTATTTTCTTACATTAAAAAAACAGCATCTTCCGTTCCTCATAGAGACAACAGTAATTTATAACGGCAATTCGCTTAATTATCCTTTAAGAGTTGTTACAGATGTAAAGTTTTCCTTTGGGGATTTTTATATGGGTTTCAGAGTTTTATTATATTTTTGATTTTAGCACTTCATTTTTTAGGAGCAAGGTTTTTTTTATATACGGGTTTCAGAGTTTTATTATATTTTTGATTTTAACACTTCATTTTTTTAGGAGCAAGGCTTTTTTTTTCTTTAATAAGTTTGATTTAAGCACTTGATTTATTCCACAGTAAGGATTTGTTTCAGTGTAGGAGCAAGGGTTTTTTCCTTTTTTTATGGGTCCCTGCTCGGGCGCCAGTTAAGATATTCACTTGAATACATATATCTTGAAAAAAATAATTTTTAGGGACCCAACCACTTGGTCCCAATAAAACTCAAACAAACTCAATTAATTTTACAACGATTTATTTCGTGCGTTCGCACTCTTTGAATGCAACCAGAATGACAAACTTAATTCTAGTTATACAATCATAATAAAATTATGTTGCTGATATGCAGTTCCCATGCATATCCACGCTCCATATTACCCGGTGGAAACGATCGCGTACTTCCGTCGCTCGTGTGCAGCGTCTGCACTTTTCCTAGTCAGGTTAATGCCTGACTGTGATAACGCATATTATTTTGTTTATTGTTTTATATATTGTTGATAAACAAGTTATGGGTCTGTATTTTGATGGATCTGTTGAGGTTTCAGATTTTGGAATTAAGAAGGTGTTGGCAATGGTTAAGAAGTTTGGGACAGTTGCCTGTTTATTGAGTACGAGTGTGATTGCGTTAGCAAGAGGTTTGTGAGCAGCAGAGTTGTAAAAGATTGCAATCTTTTTTGAATGCAATCTTTTAATGACTTCAATCAAAAGATTGCATTCATTGACTTACATTTGAGACTGTGTTCAAATTTTGCAATCACCAATCATTTTTCGTAAAATGGTTGCAAACTTTTTTCTTTACCAATCAATTGACTGCTTCAAATGATTGCAGTCTTTTGGAAATGCATGCAGTCCTTGCACTCTTTTAGCAATCTTTCCATTCTTTGGCAGTCTTTTGCATTCATTTGTATTCCTTGGCAGTCTTTGCATTCTTTGCACTCTTTTGCATTCTTTTTGCATTCATTTTGTAACGAGTTATTTTGCTTTGAGGGTCTGCTGGCACAAAAATCATCCCTCGCTAGCTAAGCTGTTGGGTTCTTTTAGCTCCTCGTTATCAAAAAAAATATTCCAGGCTCACTTCATCTAGATGTTTTTGATGCGCGAGATATTATTTCAAAACCCACCCTTGGTTGTTTTCTCGCCAAACAACCCCTTTGAATGCTTTCCTTTTTCCTCGACTGCCCCTTTATCTGCTCATCACTTCCTCCTCATCTTCCCCTTTTTAAATAACTTAGAAAATCATATTAGTTTTGTAAGCATAAGATTTAATTAAAATTCAACTTATTTAAGCCTAGTACATACTTGGTGAAGTCACCCTTGAACGTTCCTGTGAAATTTCGTGGTGAAAAAAAAAAATTGGAGAGTTTTGCTTCATGACGTGAAGTAGTTCACGTGCAAAATGTACGGGAATCTCTTTCACTCGTGAATCTACTCTTCTTATATATTTTTCGAAAAAAAATTATTTTGAAAATTGAAAACAAACAAAAATTGTATGAATTCACTTCACGACTTGCTTCACAAGTATTTACTAGGCTTAACAGAGTGATTATACATTACTGTGTATTTCACATTAAGATTCAATTTTCAAAAAAATTATAGTTATTGAAATGCATCTTTATCTTGTTTCGCTTTCAAAAATCAAAATTATGGCAAATACTTCTGTTTGTATTTATAGATAAATGTAATCAACTCTATTCTATTTATTTCAAAAGTTGCAATGCTTATCAAATTATATCTATTAATGTCGTTTTTGACGCACATAACATGAAATAACTCACCCCCAAAATTACTCGTCGCAGTGGCCACACTTTCGATGAATCTTGGAGTATTTTTTTGGTGTTTTCCTTTGTAGACCAGGGCCCTATTTCATAAAACTATTAGTCTAATACTAATAATTTCCAAATTATTAGTTCTAATAAAATTCAGTTTCATAAAAATAAGTTCCGGGACTAATATATCCTTTGATTTCACAGGGGAATTATTAGTGAAATATTAAAATATTGATTGAAAATAAGTAGTTTATTATTATTTTTTAAATTTTATTTTTTTATTATTTAAAGATACCGAGCTTTGCTCGGATCATTGCATCAGTAATTTTTTTAATGATGGCACCGGAACAGTAAAAAAATGAAACGCTATCATCAGTAAAATTTATAAAATGGATTTGTGAATAAAATTTAACACCAAAAGCAATGCTTCTTTTTGAAAAAATTAGTTAAATTAAGCTTTCAACTTATTTCATCAATATTTATTTCAAAATAAAAGTTTAAAGTATTCAAAATAGCTAAACAAAATTTTTACTGATTGATTTTACTGATAGCTATAACTGAGGCCTAAACAGCAATTTTTTGGAGTGGGTTTGAGTTTGCAATGACCAGTTTTTTCGCGGGTTACAAAACACCACATTCCCAGTAATCCAGTTTATTTACGTTTGAATATACAAGCGACGATCAACAATGGATAGAAGGGTTACAGGGTTACATTATCGAAAATGTCTACAGCAATGAGATCCCTTTTTGTTCAAATTTTAATTCACGGGTCAGAAAGTTTGGATAGTGAATATAAAGTTAATCTTTTTTTCAAGTTTAGCCTTGCCGGCAAAGCTTAGTATAGAGAAATACTATTTTTATCCCTGTCTCTATTTTATTCTGTATCAGTGGATGCTTTACTTCTCTCTTTTTTTACTTACATATATATTATAAGATTAACATTAGGTCAATGGTGTTGCTTGTTGTGAGTTATTTTATTCTTAAGCCTGGTACGCAGCTCGCGCTAAATTTAAGCCGAGATAAAATTCCCATACAAGTTATCGATAAATTTGTATGAGATCCATTTTAGCTGAGATAAAATTTTTCGATAATTTGTATGGGAGCTAAAATTTAGCGCGAGCTGCGTACCAGGCTTTATACGTTGATTGATTGATTGATTGATGTTTGGGGTGTAAGATGTACTGCGACCTGTAAGATCTATTGTACCCCCCTTTAAAGCTAAATGAGTTAGTACCTCATTTTATAGCTCCTCCTCTAACCTAATTCCTTTCATGAAATTGATTATTTGGGGTATTTTCAAAGAGTGCAATTTATCCTCTTCAGGATGTGGTCTGGTGTTTCTTCTTTTTCGCTACACAATCTACATGTTGCACTATTTACTAAGCCCAAAATATGTATGTAGGTGCCTTCTTAACTTACAGTGGCCCGTGAGGAGCCCAGTGATTAACCTGAGATTGTTCCTACTTAGACTGATACATGATTTGAAACGCTCTCGGTTGTAGTTCCCGAGGAGCATTTTCGCTTGTCTCAGTTTTGGTAGTTCTGCCCAGTTTTTTGCTCTCCTGGACTCCTCGTCTAGTTTTATTTTATTTTTAATGACATTTTCTCCTATTCCGCAATACGGTTCGGGTCCCATTAAAGGGAGTCCGCCTCCTCGTTACCCAGGACACCAACGTGCCCAGGTACCCAGTGGAGAGTGACTTTGTTTATTTTGCCAAGTTCGTTAAGTTTTCCTATACACTCCAATACTAGCTTGGAGTTGATTTCGTAGGATTTAAGTGCTTTTAGGGCAGCTTGACTATCAGACATAATTGCAATGTTTTTATTCCGGTGATTTAATTCGAGGCTTATTTCTGCACATTTTACAATGGCATTTACCTCAGCTTGAAAGATACTTGGGGATTGACCCATAGGCACGGAGAGTTTGGTACTAGGCCCAAAGACGCCTGCCCCTGTACCTTCCGCTGTTCTCGACCCGTCTGTCTACCATTTGATGGTATTTTCTTTAAAAGAGGATAGATTCACCTACCCAATCTTTTTTACTACTGACATGTATATTAATTGTAGTTTTTAAAATAATTTGTGACCTTGGCATCTCTTGGAAAGTCAAGGAAGTTTTCTTCTAAGGATCTGGACAGGAATTCTCTTTCTCTGTTGCCTATGCATTTTCCAGCCCCAGTTCCTTCCTTGGCAAATTTCATGATAGCTCCCTTAGTAGTACTTTCAATAGTAAGGTGAAGTGGAGTTAAATCAAGAATAACCTCCATTGCTGCTGTAGGGCATGTTCTCATAGCCCCGGTGATGCAGACACATGCGAGTCTTTGCACTTTATCTAGTTTTTGCTAGATCGGTTCTTTTGTGCCAAGCCACCGCACCATAGGTAATTATAGGTCTTACCATCATAGTGTACATCCATCTTAGGATGTATGGTTTGCAGCCCCATGAATTGCTTGCTAATCTTTTGCAAATCATTAAGGCTTTCGTAGCTTTACCAGTGGTTATTTCTACGTGTTTGTTCCAGAGGAGTTTACTGTCTAATGTGATACCTAGATACTTAACCTCCTTCTGTGTTTCTATTACTTCTCCAGCTAACCGTATAGGTTTCATACGGTTAAGAAGTCTTTTTTTGGTAAATGGTATAATTGTTGTCTTTGTAGGATTGATGTTAAGTCCTGCCGATAGACAGCATTTCCGAATGTTTTTCAATCCTCCTTGAATAATATCGCAAAGAGTTTCTTCAAACTTCCCACTGGCTATTATTACTATATCATCGGCAAAACCGAGACATCGTATACCTAGGGAAGTTAGATTTTCTAGTAGTTCATCAACAACAATACTCCAAAGTAAGGGTGAAAGGACCCCCCCCTGAGGACAGCCTCTTGTTGTGATGATAGTTTGTACATTAAGACCTGCCCTTACCTCAGCTGTTCTTGTGCTCAGCATTTCATTGTTCCATCTCACTACATTGATAGGGACTTTTTTCCTTTCAAGAGCTTTGTTTACAGCGACATGAGAGGTGTTATCAAATGCTCCCTCTATGTCTAGAAAAGCACATAGGGCTGTTTCTTTTGCATCCAAAGCTCTTTGTATGGAATTTGTTAGCTCGAAAAGAGCAGTTTCCGTAGATTTTCCTTCCCTGTAAGCATGCTGGCGATGATTAAGTGGCATATTTATTAAAACTTCTGATCTAATGAAGTTATCTATTACTTTCTCCAAAGTCTTAAGTAGAAATGATGTCAGGCTAATTGGCCTGAATGACTTTGGATGGGTGGTATCTTTTTTCCCAGTTTTGGGAATAAAAATTACTTAAGCTCTTCTCCACAGGCTTGGTACATGCCCAAGTGCTATGCTACTACGAAGTTTGCTAATAATGTACGCCATCAGGTCTTCCGCCCTTTTTTGAAGTAGAGCAGGGAAGATACCATCGACACCTGGTGACTTAAAAGGTTGAAAGGTGTTTATCGCCCAGTCAATTCTTATGCCTGAACAGATAGCTGTAGCTAACTTCCAGTCTGTTTTGCTAGGTTTGAAAGTTGTACTTTCTATAACATTTCCTGTCATTGGAAGCGATCCTGGGAAGTGAGTGTTAAGTAGCAGAGTCGACCTTTGTTCTTCATTTTCAGTAAAGCTACCATCATTGTATCTAAGCGCTAGCGACTTTATGGTATTGTCTTTCGCTAGAGCCTTGTGTAGTCTCGCTGCAACTGGAGTAGCGGTAATATTTTCACAAAAACTCACAAAACTATTTCTTTTTGCTTTTCTGATTTCTTTGTTGTAAATTGTCAACTCTGCCGTATAACCTTCCCACTCCCCAGTTCTTTTTGCCTCATTGAACAGTTTACGTACCTTTGATCTTTGTTTCGACAGATTTTTGCTCCACCAAGGAGCATCTTTCTGACTTTTGATTGGTTTAATGGCACAACTGAGTTCAAATGCCTCATTGATTGCTCCACTTAACTCATTAACCATATGGTCAAGTTCAAGGTGACTTTTAGTCGTTCTAGCCGGACCGATTCTTTCAAGATTGATTTGTACCACACTCTTATAAAGATTCCAGTCGGTTTTCTTAGGGTTCCTCCCAGAGGTGTTCTCTGTGAGAAGGCGTGTTATTGAGAATGTAATTATTCTATGATCAGACAGGGAAGGTTCATTGGATACTCTCCAACCTTCTACCAGCCGACCTAAGTTAGAAGTTATGTCTAGGACTTCTTTTCTAATTCTAGTTACGAAAGTGGGAGTGTTGCCCACATTATAAATATCTAGACATGTTTCCAATATAAAATTTCTGTTTATGTCGGTACTACCCCATGCTGTGTGATGCGCATTTGCGTCGCAACCCACAAGCAATGGTAGTTTGTTACTTTTGCAGTAATCGACCAGCCGTTGTACCTCCGTCGGTGAAATGTTATCTTCGTCACCTGGGAAGTAAGCCGCCGCAACAACAATCGTTTCAGGTATACCATCACACTCAATTTGGGTCTGGATCGGTACCAGATCCCTCGTCATAAATTCTGAAAGACATATAAATTTTATATTATTTCTTATTTTTATGCAAGCTCTGGGCGAGTCGTGCCTCGTGTCCCATATTAAATCAGAGTTACTACTATTTAGACCTCTTACCTGACCTTTGTAGGTCCAGGGTTCTTGGATCAGTGCTAGCCCTAAATTCTCCTTTGCAAACATTCTTACCAGGACGGCTGATGCCGCTTTTGCGTGATGGAGGTTAATTTGGGCTAGCTTAGTGATCCCGCGTCTGTTCATTTTGAGTTTAACAGATGGGGACCATTGCCCCCTCATCTGCTAATAGATGGTTTTCTTCCTCCTCAGTAGGAAGCATCTGACCCGGCTTGACTCAAGGTGAGGTCCATGCCCTCTAACTCATCGTCGAGACGAACCTTTTCCATACCCA
The DNA here is from genome assembly GCF_945859705.1 of Episyrphus balteatus. Classification (NCBI taxonomy): domain Eukaryota; kingdom Metazoa; phylum Arthropoda; class Insecta; order Diptera; family Syrphidae; genus Episyrphus; species Episyrphus balteatus. Next base: position 60,566,875 of record NC_079134.1, on the reverse strand, counting down.
TGAGGTCCAGTGAATCTGCCTGGCTGCCGGATGGGAGGGATTGTTGGGTGTTTTGGAGGGGTAGTAGGGAGTTTGTGGGTGGGGTTTCATTGGGTTGATTGGAATCAGTATTAGGAAAACGGGTAGGACGTATGATGCTTTAAGGAATTGGGGCATCTGACATTTCTACCTCTTGGGTCCCTTCGGGTGCTACGTTTTCAGGCTTATGCAAGGTAGTAGGCACTGATTTTCATTTCATTTTTCATTTCATTTCATTTATTAAGATAAAAACTTTTTTACATTGTACTTCGAGATTAATCTCATAAATAGTATCAAAGTGGAAAATAACATAATATTTATGAATAAGTGATATATGTATATATATAAATAAATAAATAAGTTTAGCTTGTGTATATTTAAAGATAGGTATGTATATAGAAAAATAAAAAAGAGAAACAAAAAATAAGTTCAAAATGAACTACAAAAGTTAAATAATAATGATAATACGTTATAATAAGAACAATGAATATAGTAAAATTAAAAATGTTTGAGATCTACTTTCATTCCGACATGTGTTTGATAAGCTCCTTTCGAAATCCCCCGACGAGTTGGTTCTTTGCAATTGATGTGGAAGATTATTCCACAATCGAATTGCGTTGACAAAATATGATCGTTCTCCTATGGTATGTGTAAAATGTTCTATCGTTAACTTAATGCCTCTAGGTGATTGAAGAAAATTAAGATATTCATTCAAGTACTCAGGACATTTATTATGAATTATATCATGAAGTTTCAAGATCGATCTAAATTTGTAAAATTCATCCAAACTCATTCCCAATAGCGTTGTTTTATACCGCGAAACACTTATATGCCTCGGCAAACCATATATGTACCTCAAACAGTCATTGAATGCCACATTTAATTTACGCTTGCATTCAGAATCTAAACAAGAGTATACAATACAATTGTAAGAAAAAAAAGGAAGCAGTAATGATTTTACAAGATACATTTTCATGTTAGGACTCAGTAGATTAGAGGATATTCTAAGGTTCCGCAGGCCACCGTAGATTCTTCTAATAGAGTCTGATGTAGCGTCACAACAACTCATTTTACTATTTATCATAAAGCCAAGATATTTAACTTTTTCAACGTACGGTAAGATAAAGCCATTTAAATTAAGTGAGGGTACATCGCGAACTGATATTTCGTTTCTTGAACACACCATTCCAAACGATTTCAACGGATTCAATCTTATTTTATTCAATTCAGCCCACCCCTGAATACGTAACAGATCTTCATTTACTCGGGCAACGCAGTCTTCTAGCAACCCAGGTCTTCTAGATAGATAAATTGTAACATCATCTGCATAAATATGCACATTACAGTTTATAATAGCATCAGGGAGATCATTTATGAAGATGCAGAAAAGAAGAGGGCCTAAAACAGATCCTTGCGGGACACCTGTGTTGACAAGCAAAGGATTAGATTTTCCAAGTTCTGTTTCGACTCGTAATAATCGATTTTTTAAATAACTAGAAATTAATTGAAGGGCAGAACATGAAAAGTTAAAGTTATTTTTAAGCTTCCCCAAGAGAATTGAGTGGTCAATGCAATCAAAGGCTTTTGAAAAATCAAACATCACCATTAAACTGATTTCATTACGATCCATTGATCTTCTTAAATCAGAAGTTACTTTTAACACAGCTGATTCACAACTATGTTTTTTCCGAAATCCTGATTGCCAAATTGAAATGCTATTGTGTCTGTTCAGACTTTCTTGTACTTGTTCAGCCAAAATTTTTTCTAACGTCTTAGAAAGGAATGATAAGAGACTGATCGGCCTGAATTCCGAAGGACTTTTGGGGTTTGGTTTTTTGGGGATTGGAACAACTTTTGCATTTTTCCATTTTACAGGGAATTGACGGCTGTATATACAGTAATTAAAAATGTGTACAAGATAGGGAAGAAGAAGTAGAAGGATTAATTTTATAAATTTTGGCGACAGGTCATCGGGTCCCACTGCGTTAGACTTGATCGAGCGAACTGCCTTCTCAACATCCAAGTCGCTAGCACACCTAAATTCGAAACAGTCATCAGAAGAGATTTCACCAATTTCAAAAGATATCGCTTCAGACGAATCTGGAACAAGAACCAAGCTCATTTCATTTGGACTGAATGAGCATTGAGACTTTTCAGAGTCTATAACACCGTAATTTTTTAAATTTTTCCATAGGGCTTTTGAGTTTAAATTAGGGTCCAGTCGTTTCATAAGATATGTTCGCTTGACGTAACGTATGTGGGACGTTACTTTGTTACGAGCATAGATATATTGACATCGGTTATACTCCGTCCGGTTTCTTTTGTATTTTTTGAAAAAGCGCTCTCTCTCCTTAATAAGCTTCTTAATTTGAGGGTTAAACCATGGACAATGTTGAGGCTTTAAGACTTTTGTTACTACAGGCACATATTCATCATAGAGTTCGGCAGTAATTTGCGTAAGCAGAGAAACTTTAGAGTCAATGTTTGAAGCATTATAAATTTCAAAGAGACCATATCTACTTATGTTTTGGTGCAAACTTAACAAATCAGTTTGATTGATCGATCTAAATCTTAGCGTTTTTACAGAGTTACTTCTAAAATTGAAACTAAACGAACAAAAAATAAGATCATGTATAAAGTCTGATGTGAGCCTCAACTGATCGTTCCCCAATACATCATCTATTGAATTTGTTAAAAACATGTCAATTAAAGATGGATTTCTTACAGATTGAAAACAGGTTGGCCATTGTTGGTTAATAACTACGAGACCAATCTTATCACAAATATATTGAAACAAACTCACAGAAGCATTTTTTTCCAAATAATTTACATTAAAGTCGCCACCTATGAGAATTTTTGTATATGATCTACTTAGTCTGATTAGTGTTTCCTCAAATTCTTTTATATTTTCATCTTTGAATTTGCATGGAGGACAATACACAGTAACTAGTAAACACTTTTCAGATTCATTTTTAATTTCAATACATACAAACTCAATAGGGCACAATGAGGACGAGAACACAGATTTTGCATGCAAGTTTTCTTTGACAAATACACAAACACCCCCTCCCACTCTATCCTTGCGATCATTCCGATATATTAAAAAGCCTGGAATTGATACAAACGAAGATGGAATATGCAAATTTAACCATGATTCCGAAACCATGATTACATCCATTTTTGATGTACTGAGCAGTTGATAAAGAATTGTGTGTTTTGACTTAAGACTACCGGCATTTATGTGACAAACCTTAAGACCATTGTGATAATTACACATAACATTAAGAACGGATCTTAAATTGTCAGGATCCAAGCCAATGACCGAAACTCGTCAAAGTTCCTCCAAATGAAGCTAACCCCCACATGTAATACCAGCAAAAATGTTATGAAAAAAAGTTAAATAAATCATTATTGTTCCTATTATGCACAGTTCATTTTAGCATGAGCAACGCAAATGTTAAATTAAAAAGAAAAAAAGAAAAACTAATTTTTCAGGTTAAGTTAAATATCAAAAACAAAATTCATTCAATTAAAGATAAAGAAAAAACATTATAGGTAGGTACATGATAAAAAAGAAAAGAGATAAACAAATAAATAACGTTGGCAATATAACTAAATTCTAAAATTGAATTACATAGTTTAGTTCTAATAACTCATAATTTGTTAAACATACTCAAATCATAATTGTATCAAAGCAGCATCAGGAGCAGCAACAACAACAGCATCAGCAACATTTTCAACGTCGACAACAACAGCATCGGTAACCTCGTTATCAACAACAGCATCAGCAACATCGTTATCAACATCGGTATTGTTATCAACATCAGGTGGCAGTGAGGTGGATTTGGATATATTGTTGATTTCAACTGTTACAGATTCCAGTGATCGAATGTCGTTAATATGGAGTGGTTGGTCTGCATGCGAAATTTTTACAAAAACTCTCCCGTCTCTTGTGAATACTGAGTGCAGATATTTGTTTCTTCTGTATTCATTTGCTCTTTTAAACAAGAAATGATTTTGCTTGGTTAAGCTCTCATATATTCTCACAAACTTGTTGCTGTTATAACCAAGATCAGCAAGAGAGACAGATCTTTTGTTTGTTTTGTAGAAGATTGCAGCAGAGATTAGTAATTGTTTTTTAATGGTTACATGAGGCAGTTTCACAATTATGGGACCGCTTGTTGATTTATTCACAGGTCTTGTGCGGAATATGTGCAAAGGTATTGGTGTCGTTTTGATGAGCATTGTACACATTTTTTGGAAGATGTCAACAAGATTTTCATTCTCTGAGTAGGGAATGCCATGAAGTACCACATCAGTAGCTGTGCTCTGCCTGGCTAAGGCATCAAGTTGTTTTTGTAAGCGGTTTTTGTCATTCTCACAGGCTTGCACTTGTGTTTGTACTACTGACCGCTTGACAGCGATTTTTTTTAAAATTTCTATTATTCTTCGATTTTTTCGACATATTTTATTGTATTTTCTGGTTAGTTCCCACGTTAAGCTAGAAAATAGAAAAGTCTATCATATCAGAGCTCCACATGATAAGATAAGGTGTTGATACTCTTTGATTCGCCCCGGTTTCAAAGAGGCACCGTTAAAATACAGTCGGAAACCCCTGGCTGCAAACCACTCCAATAGGCACGGTTACATCACCCTGGATTAGGGGTGGCAGTTCTTGGTCGTAACTCCTCAAAATTACTGCCGATTTAGGTTTCCCCAAACACGGTAGATCAGATGAATCTTTGAAACTCAAACCACCGCACCAACGTCAAGGTGACTGCCGCGCGGTAGCTTTATACGTTAACAATAGTCGCATTAAAAAAAAAAAAAGAAAAAAAAAGATAATTAGTGATACCAAATTAACAAATTGCTTTAAAATTTCAATACATGATCAAAAAAATTTTGTTTAGTTACTAGGGGTATTCACGATCCGGTGCAACGAAAAAGTGTAAAATTGCTAAATTTTATTTTTCTACTACAACAACTACAAAAGACAAATTTTACCCCATTGTATTTTATTTTTGTAATAGGGTTAGGGTATAGCAAAAGTGTAAAAAAATTGTAGTCTAGGTATTTGGCTGTTTAAATTTTAGAAAATGTTACACTTTTGCAACGATACAAGACCATTTGCATCGAATCGTGAATACCCCTATTTTACCAAAAATAAAAAGAACAATGCGTAAAACATGGAACCATTCCTCAAAATTTAATTGAAATCGTTGAATCTGTCTCCGCGAAAAAACTAATATAAGAGAAAATACTTCCAAAATGTTGTATTTGCCTAGAGGAAAAAATCCTCAAAATGTCATCGAAATCTTAAAAGCAATAACCAAAAAACTTATATGTGAGAAAAATAAGCGTAGCTGTGGGCGGATATTTATAAAAGTACTTCCAAAATATTTTATTCGCCTAGAAGACCAAACCCTCAAAATTTCATCTAAATCCTTAGAGTTGTTACCAAAAAAAATTCTAGGTTAAAGAAGTGGGCGTGGCAGTGGGTGGATTTCTCCAAAAATACTTCCAAAACTTTTTACTCCCTTAGATAAACAAACCCTCAAAAATACTTCCAAAACTTTTTACTCGCTTAGATGAACAAACCCTGAAAATTTCATCGAAATCGTTAGAGCCGTTTCCGAGATCCCAATTTTATATACACATATATATATGTACAGTGCTGTGCAGATCTTTCCATCTCATAAAAAATATCTATAAAAGCAAACAGCAAACTTCTTTTCACAAATTTGTAAACTTTATTTATAACAGTATATGATTATAAAAAAAAAACAACATTATTCACTTTAACGAAAAAAAAATCAAATAACTTAAAAATACGGGTTTATAGCTGTGCAAAACATTTGCAACTTTGAACCAAATCCTACCATTTTCTTGCTTTTATGCAAGTAAATGCTAATATTTGGTTGCAATGAGGTTATTAATAATACTTTCTGGAATGGCATTCCACTGACTTTGAATTTCATTATAAAGGTCGTCCTTCCGCTTAAAAATTTGGCATCCTATTCTTCTTTTTACGATCTCCCACAAATTCTCAATCGGGTTTAGATCTGGGGACTGCGCTGGCCATTGCAAAACCGTGATTTTATTTTCAGAAAGCCAGTTTGTGGCGAGCTTCGACTTGTGCTTAGGGTCGTTGTCATGTTGATATACCCAAGCAAGTGGCATTTCCCAATCTGCATAAAGAAGCATGGTGTTTCTAAGAATGTCCACGTAGTCTGCTGACTTCATTATACCCTCTACTTGTTGAATAGGTCCAATCCCTTGGCCAGAGAAGCAGCCCCAGACCATTACAGAGCCATGTTTTACTGTTCCTCTTGTATACCTCGGATTCAGCCTCTCACCTCTTGGCCTCCTGACATGTTGCCTTCCATCAGATCCTTGCATGTTAAATTTTGACTCATCAGAAAACAAGACTGTTTTCCATTTTTCGAAATTCCAATTAAGATGAGTTCGTGCAAAATCCAAACGAGCTTTTAAATTTTTTTTTGAAATAAAAGGCTTTTTCACCATTTGGCAACCACGCGATCCGGCCTGTAGTGCTCGGCGTCTTATTGTAGATGAGTCAATGGATAGTTGTAATTCAACTTTGGCTTCTTTAGAAGATGCTGTGGGTGTTTTGCGGAAGAAATTAATGATATTTCTGTCTTCTCTTATTGTGGTACTGCGTGGTCTGCCTCCTCTATGATGAGTTGTCAGCTTTCCAGACTTCATTATCCGACAAATAGTAGATTTATGTATCGAGTATTTTATTGAAATATCTTTCTGGGATAATCCTTTTCTGAAATCACTCAAAATTTTTGATTTTAAATCTGAATTATACTTGTTTCCGGCCATTTTCATTAAAATTTCTTTGATTTTACTTTTTTATTTATCATAAAAAAACTTTTTTTCTCGATCAAACACGTGGCTGATACTTGCTTAACAAACATAACAACTGAAAAAGATGATCAAAATAAATCATGGCGGTCAGTTGCAAATGTTTTGCACAGCAAAATGCAGTACTTTTTTTGTTAAGCTGTTGCATTTGTTATATTTGTATGAGATTGGTGGTTTCAATTGTTTTTTCAGTAAGGTTGATTCATATAAAGTCTACAGCAGGCATGTCAAACTTGCGGCCCGCGGGCCGCATGCGGCCCATAACACATAACTCTGCGGCCCAGTCCACATTTTTAATCATTTTGAGTTTAAGTTTATAATTTAGATTTTGTGCTCCCAGCTTTCGACATACATGCTCCTTTTTTTTAACCAACAAATAAATAAGTATAGAATATGTACGTACCTACTTAAAAACAAAATTATAAACTTTTTAAAACCTAGTGGCGTTAATCAGGGGAAGTTCTGTGATTTCTTAAAGCGAATATTCTGATTTAACCTACCAAACGGCTCTGGGTCTTGGGAATTTTTTTAGGTTTTGATGATAAAAACTTTAAAACCAGCATGCAATACGTCAAATTTTGGGTAAGTTTGCATCGGTCGGTCGTATCAAAAATAATCCACAAAAAAATTTAAACTTTAATACTGAATATGAAAAAAGGCTTGCAGATTTATGTCTTTGAAAGACAAAGTTCTCTCGATTTTCTTCGCTCTTTTTACTGTTAAATGTACCTGTAGAGGCGAGCTGTTCCTTACATAAGTCATTAAGAGTAATGAGCTACCTATAAGCTCCAGCCTAACTAACCTTGGTCTTAGAAAAAATATGGTAAATGGAATACATTAATGTTATCATTCTTCTTGTTTTTTTTTTATAAATTTGTCTTATAAAAATTTACTTTTTTTCTGCGGCCCATACAAATTTTTATCCTGCTGTTTTGGCCCTTCGTAACCATTGAGTTTGACATGCCTGGTCTACAGCAATAGAAATAATTTCGTTGTAGCAACTTATACGTGTCGAATATGTTGTATTCTTGATTTGTGATAGAAGTTGCAAATGTTTTGCACAGCACTGTATGTATGTATATATTTATATATATTAGACTGGGCCAAAAAAAATAAAATATTTTTTTTTTTTGAAAGTTACTTCGAAAATCTTGTTCAGGATGATGAAAAAAAAATTTGGTGAAAATTTGAGCCGTTAAAAATAATTTTAAGAGGTCTATCATCGGTGTTTTTTATTTTTATACATGATATGATGTGTTACAACAGAACTGCTAGACGATCAAAGTAAAAAAAATTTAAAATTAAATTTCCTACAAAAAAGATCTGATTGAAAATTTTCGTCAGACGAGCCGTATTCGAGTAATTAAGCTTTTTAAATCGAAGTGTTTTTTCAATTTGACTGTTTCACTTTGGAATTTTATGATGAGAAAATAAGTGAATAGAAAAATAAAACCACGACAGTTTCTTATAGGAAATTTAATTCTCTACAAAAAAGGTCTCCTAGTAATTTTCCCTAAATTGAGTTCTGAAGAAGTTATTCACGATTTAAATCGAGAAAAAAATCAATTTTTAAATCGTGAATAACTTCTTCAGAACTCAATTTAGGGAAAATTACTAAGAAACCATTTTTGTAGAGAATTAAAATTCCTATAAGAACCTGTCGTGGTTCTATTTTTCTATTCACTTATTTGCTCATCACAAAATTCCAAAGTGAAACAGTCAAATTGAAAAAACACTTCGATTTAAAAAGCTTAATTACTCGAATACGGCTCGTCTTTTTTGTAGGAAATTTAATTTTAGTACCTGGGTGACCGAGCTTTGCTCGGTATCCTAAAATGTTATAGCTTTGAGTGAAAAAAAAAATCAAATGTAAACAGCAATTTTTTGGAGTGGGTTTGAGTTTGCAATGACCAGTTTTTTCGCGGGTTACAAAACACCACATTCCCACTTTATAATCAAGTTTATTTAAGTTTGAATATACGACCAGCAATGAATAGAAGGGTTACAGGAATCTGCATTATCGAAAATGCTTACAGCAATGAGATCCCTTTTTGTTCAAATTTTAATTTACGGGTCAGAAAGTTTTGGATGGTGAATATAAAGTTAATCTTTTTTTTTTGTATAGCCTGTCTCTGTTCTATTCTGTATCAGTGGATTAAGACTAAGATTAGGGTGAGAGGTGGGAATAATTTGCCTTATCACTGCGGCCTCTGATGGGCCTATTGTGATGTCCTCTTTTTAGAGTTCACGTAGAAATCCTGAGTTTAGAAAACTTAGTATGTTTTTGGGTGAACTAGCTAGTATGAACTAGTATCAGTGGATGCTTTACTCCTTTCTTTTTTTTTACTTATATAGGGTGTCCCAAAAGTAATGGATCAAACGAAATATGCTGATTGGGGAACTTAAGGGCTCTCAGAATTTGGAACCTTGTTCCTCCCAAATCCTTACGGGTTTCAATTTAATGCAATTCTTGTGAAATTTCGAAAAATCCCTACTTGACAACAGTATTTTGCTTCCTGCGCCCATTATTGATATTTGTTTTTTCTTTTTAATTCTTTTACGAAAACATTGCCAATAATTAGGAACAATTAATTAATCAAAATATTTTTTATTCCATACGCCATATTTCGCTGCAAATTAACTAACAGTTTCAAGTTTTATAAAAAATCTATTTCTAACTTTTATTTGCGACCAACACCACAAACAAAATTTTACGCTGTGAAAATGGTTTATTATTTTAAAAAGTTGCCCTGTTATTGTAGTTTTCAAAAAAGTATAAAAGTTTCCTAAGTTGCAGTTAGATCACAAAATATTACAATTTGAATTCAACAAAACAGGGTTTTTCAGAACAAAAAACAACCAACTGAATAAATGATCAATACATGATCAAAAAAGTCATGATCTAAAAAATTTTGTTTAGTTATTATAACAAAAAGAAAAAGAACAATGCGTAAAACATGGAACCATCCCTCAAAATTTTATTGAAGTCGTTGAATCTCTCTCTGCGAAAACAAAAATAATATAAGAGAAAATACTTCCAAAATGTCTAGAGGACTTCAAAATTTCAAAAAAAAAAATCTATGGTAAAAAAGTGGGCATGGCAGTGGGCGGATTTTTCCAAAAATACTTACAAAACTTTTAACTCCCTTAGATAAACAAGCCCTTAAAATGTCATCGAAATCGTTAGAGACGTTTCCGAAAAAAAAAACTTAAATGTTAAAAAAGTGGGCTTGGCAGTGGGCAGATTTTTCCAAAAAAAAACTTCCAAAACTTTTTACTTTCTTGGATGAACAAACCCTGAAAATTTCATCGAAATCATTAGAGCCGTTTCCGAAAAAACTTATATGTTAAAAAAGTGGACGTGGCAGTGGGCGGATTTTTCAAAAAAAAAAACTTCCAAAACTTTTTACTCGCTTATATAAACAAACCCTGAAAATTTCATCGAAATCGTTAGAGCCGTTCCCGAAAAAACTTATATGTTAAAAAAGCGGGCGTGGCAGTGGGCGGATTTTTCCAAAAATACTTCCAAAACTTTTTACTCGCTTAGATGAACAAACACTGAAAATTTCATCGAAATCGTTAGAACCGTTTCTGAGATCCCAATTTTATATATATTTATATACATATATACATATATATAAACAATTTTAGCTCGTTTAAAGTTATAAGATATAAGAAAAAATGAACAGAAATTTTTTTTACTTTGATCGTCTAGCAGTTCTGTTGTAACACATCATATCATGTATAAAAATAAAAAACACCGATGATAGACCTCTTAAAATTATTTTTAATGGCTCAAATTTTCACCAAATTTTTTTTTCATCATCCTGAACAAGATTTTCGAAGTAACTTTAAAAAAAAAAAATATTTTATTTTTTTGGCCCAGTCTAATATATATATAAACAATTTTAGCTCGTTTAAAGTTATAAAGCATGGAATACACGATACAATCATCGTACACGACTTAAGATGTACCGATATCGTTAACAATATCGAAAGAAAGCACATACACCATACGATTCACTTACGATTTCATTATCTGTCAAATGAATTTTCTCATTTTTATCCATTATTTGCATGTTAGCTAAACAAATTTTACGTAATCTCAAAAACCGAATCATAGGTGAATTAAAACCCCACTCACGGTACAACCCTTATCTAATCAATAGCATACTACCTCTTGTTTTCCATTATCAGCATTCGACCGTGCGATATGGGTACAGCGGATACTTTGATGCACACATACCATAGAATTATCGAATGCGATTCAAATTTTGTACGATAATCGGTACAATAATCGTACCGTGTATTCCATGCTTAAGATTAATTGCGATATACGTACTATATATGTACTTTAGGGCTAGTTAAGGACTCGTAAAAAAAAAAATTGAACTCGAGATAACAATAGGATCACATTCTAAAAAAAATTATTTTTGAAATTCGGATTTTTTTTTAAATCAATTTTTTGAAAATATGTACATACATATATGAATGAATTTCATTGAAACTTTTGTTTTTTGAATTTTTTTTTAATAAAAAACCTAATGACATACTTTTTTGGTTTGAAGGTCAAAACATTTTGTAACTTTAAACGTAATTTTGATTTATTTTTTATTATTAATTTTGCATAGTTTTAAATATTTAAATAATTTTTTTTATGCATTTTTAAAAAGCCTTAATATTCAGAGAAACTTTGAATTAAAGAGAAAATGTCCGACCCATTCATTCATTTTATTTATTATAAGTTCACTCTTTTCAAAATCCTGAGTAAAAATTGCTTTCAAGTATGTACATATATGTATTGCCTAGAAATAAAAATGCATTTATATATTCAATTTTATCTTAAATACATTTAAGCAATTTGGTTCGGATTATTTTTAAAATAAATAAATAAAAATACATTATATCTCTTTCCACTGCTGAAAATTTACTAATATTAGCACTCCTACCCACGTTTCTTGACTAATAGAAAAAATATTATTAGTAATTAGTGCGGCAAAAATCTCAAGTAATAAATTTGTTGTTTTGAATAATTAGTAATAATTTCCCACTAATAATATGGACGCTGGAGAAATAGTTTATCAGTGCGGAAAAAGTTTTATGAAACACTTTTTTGCTAATAAATAATAAACAAATAATTACACCGGCACACAAAATAAAAAAAGTGTCATGTACCAGGAACCAGACCTATCTTTCTATATGTTTTTGGACCCGCTGAATTCGAATTTCCGTTTTGCCTGAACACCCTTCAGTTTTGAGAAAAATGCAAAAAACTCCAAAAAAGTCATAAAAATTCAAACAAAATGCAGTCACAGCTCAAAACTGGAGGGTGGCCGGGCCAAACGGACTTGAAATTCGGATTCAGCGTGCCCAAAAACATATAGAAAGATAGGTCTGGTTCCTGGTACATGACACTTTTTTTATTTTGTGTGTCGGTGTAATTATTCGACTAATAGTTTTATGAAATAGGGCCCAGTGCCGAAGCCTTCAGAAACATTAAAAAGTAAAAAATCATAGTAGAATGAAACCTATTGGAAAAAGAGGTGAATATGATAAAAATGAAAGGAAAAATAAATTACGGGCGAGCCGAATTCGGGAAGTGGGTGGGTTGAGTTTTCAATGGTAAAAATATGATAATAATATGTAAATAATAAAAAGATCTACAACTTTAAGATTGACAATTTTTTCACATAACCTCAAAATTTATGTGAAAAATTCAAATAACCGAGTTTTTGGTTTTTTATTTTTTTCTACGAAATTTTGTGAAAACTTACATTATTATAACCCAAATACACTGTACAGTAGTTGGCCACATGATTATGACCGATGAAAATTTTCAATTGTCACAAAAATGAGTTTAAAAAAAAAATTTGTTCGCCTATTTTTAACTTTGAAATCGATTATTTCAAAAACTATTGGTTATAAAATATTGATTTAAAAATTAGCATTAAATGTACAATTTCGCGTTTCGGAAATGGTATCACTTATTACTGTAAGTGTTGCCGGTGTTTTTTAATAATTTTTTTTATTTTGATACATTTTTTTAGAAAACTGCCTCTCCCACCTAAACGGGGGGAGATAGACCCCCCCCCCCCCTTAAGAAAAAAATGTTTGTATTGACCTCTTCTACAAAAACCCGTTATCAAATCTTGGCGCCCAAGTTATCCTACTACGTGCCAAAACAACAGTTTTGTTCTATACCTACAAGTTCGAATTTCTGTATCTGGGTTGAAATCGTAAAATTTTTTTTTCTAAGCCAATTTTAAATTGATTTTCATAAAAAATACCTCGTTTGATTTGGAAATAAATATTATTTTAGAATATATATTTAAAACAATATGTTGTTGTGAAAATATATACTTTAATTTGATGTCGAAGTTGGGTAAATGACAAAAAAAATGGCATTTTTGAACTTTGACAGCTTATACATTCTACGTGGTTTAACCGAGTATGTAACTCGGTTTTATACATTGTTGAAAAGGGTTAGGGACTTTTTAAATACCGTTTCGTAATCAGTGCGACTAGCTCTACAAAACGTGATAGGTCTCCGCCCGCGTATATTTTAAAACCTCATTTTTGTAACACCGTGTAATTACTGTACAGAAAGAATAAAATTAAATTTGTTTTCAGCGTAACAAATTTGTGAAAAGGTTCATCGGTCATAATCATGTGGCCACATTAGAGTGACCGCAAGAAATCGATTTTTAGATAGCCAAAATTTCAGCTCGATTGGATAAGTCTAAATGGTGCCGACACTCGCTCAAAGTATCAAAAATCTCTGTTTGTCGCAGAAAATTAGCTCTAGCTTCCAAACAGAGGGGGTTATTTTCACTTTTTATATATTAAATTTGTTAAAAGAAACGATAGATTTATTTTATTTTAAGAGATTACTTTATTGTGAACTTCCTCTGGTGAAATATAAAAGCAAAAGGGAAGAACAAAATAGGAGAGGCAAATAATGAAGTTGACAGTTGATTGTTATTCTATAAACACAATGCCTTTTCTTAAGGTGTCAACACCCCTACTCAAATTCATAATTGTCGAAATAATCTTTTAATTCAAATTCAAAATTTTATAAATTAAATAAAGTTACGTTAAAACTTCAAAAGCAAAAATCTTATAATTCATTTAAGTTAATCAAATATAATCAAAAATTACTCTACTCTTCAAAAATCATACCCATCTCCTTGAAATGTTTGAAATGTGGTTTCAATGGCAACCGCTTCGTAAATGCATCCGCTTTCATGTCTTCAGACTTCAGATAATTGATATTGATGATTTTTTCTGCTACTGCATCTCTTATGTAATGGTAAGGCACATCAATATGTTTCGTTCTACCTTAGTTTGACTGATCAGTTGCGATATGCTTTGCACCTTGGTTGTCGCAGAACATTTCAAACATGTGCGACGTGTAGTTGAAGCTCGATTAAAATGCTACGAAAATATGCCGCATCCTTTGCGACCGATGACAGTGTTATGTATTCGGCCTAAGTACTAGATGTGGCCACTATTTTTCGTTTTCGAGATCCCCAGTGGACCGCTCCGCCAGCATAAAGAAACACGAAGCCTGATTGAGATTTTCTATCATTTGTATCTGCAGCCCAATTAGAATCTGAATACGCTAAGATTTGTTGATTTGTTTTTCTGTATACTATTTTTGCAGTCTTGGTGCCGTTTAGATATTTTACGACGTTTACTGCTGCGTTCCAATGCTGACGTCTAGGGACTTCAACACACTGAGAAAGAATATTCACAATGTACGAGATGTCTGGTCGGCTGAAATTGGACAGGTAAAGCAAGCGTCCCACTATTTGCCGATATGCTGTGATATCCACCTTCTCATTTTCACCTTTGATGGTTGGTTCTTTTTGAATGATGAGTTTGACTTGTGATGGTAAGCGAGATGGTTTTACTTCACTTAAATTGTATGACCGTATCAGACTGTTGATGTATCCCATTTCCCTCCGTTGTTCCTCGTGATTTCAAGTCCCACACATAGTTTTGGTTCACCCAAATCGCGTATATTAAACTCCTTTGATAGTGCGGCATAAATCAATGAGTATTCTTCGGTGTTGTTTGTTGCCAAAAGGAGATCATCAACATAAACGGTGATAATCGTGATTGTTTTCTTAATAATTTTATAATATATACATTTGTCATATGATGACTGGTTAAATTCGAGATTCTTTAAAGTCTTATCCAACTTAAAGCTCCATTGGCGTCCGGACTGTTTAAGACCATAAATCGCCTTCTTTAACATACACACCTTGTTTGCAGCGTCGTTGTTGAAAACTTCCGGCTGCTCCATGAAGATGACAGTATCCAGATCGCCGTTTAAATATGCTGCAGAAACGTCAAGGTGGTATAACTTCAGATTGTGTTCTGCTGCAATTGCTAATGTGAGTCGAATGGAATGGATATTGGCTACCGGGGAATACGTTTCAGTATGGTCGACCCCATGAATCTGGTCGAATCCTTTGGCTGCAAAATATTTGGTTTTAAATACCCATTCTGATTTAATTACCTGCCGCTCATTTAGCCTATCCACCAACACCCAGGTTCCATTTCGAATAAGCGAATCGTACTCTTCTTGCATTGCACTGTACCACTCTTCCTGATGTTCATTGCTTTCCAGCTGTTTAACGTTAACAGGGTCAACTCCGACGCTGCAGACTTCCTCTTCATCATTGGGTAACTGTGCTGTAGATCCTGCTTCAGTATATTCTGTTTCGTTCTTTTGTGATTCCTCACGATGCACTTCTTGGTCTTCATCAGGTGGTTGTTGTTTTAGGTCTTTAATATCCGGCACTTGACTCTCAGGCTGTTTTAAATCGAAAACATAGTAGCTTGGTAGAACTCCTTCCCCATTTTTGGTATTGGTTTAATTGAACTCCTCTTCCACGAATCGTACATCTCTACTCCTGATGACTATGCGGGTTCCAGGTTTCCAAAGCCGGTATGTACCATGTTCATTGCTATATCCAACAACTATATCGTCGCTGTATTTCTAATACCTCGTAACCCACATAAGTCTATTTTTCAGGAGAGCCAAAAAACTAAGTATGAAATGTATGAGAATCAATACAAATGATCTGGTTTTGATTAAGCGTAGCTCTGACAATATCGATGTTAGGCAAACAGGGTCTTTTCTATTACATCAACAATATAATTTTACAACAATATAATTGCATCATTAGTCCAAAATCACCTTTTTGTGGGTTACGAGGTATTAGAACTACAGCGACGATATGTTCATTGCTTTTCGATTCAAACTTACCGAGATTACTTCCTTTGTCCAGTACATATGTCCTTGTACCGATACATCTAAATGATGACACGTCCGGTTTGGTACCGGTCCACAGCTCCTCTGGTGTTAGTTGGCCGTTCATTTTTGTGGGACACCTGTTGCGAATAAAAGCTGCCGTACAAATTAGTTCTGCCCACAACATATCAGGTAGTTTTGCTTCCAGCTTTAAACACCTTAAACACCTCGCCATTTCAAGTAGGGTCCGGTTGGCCCTCTCTGCTATGCCATTTTGTTGTGGCGTATATGGGGCTGAAAACTCATGGTCGATTCCGTTTTGTTCCAAAAATTCTTCAAATTTCGAATGCGTGTATTCTGTCCCATTATCTGTTCTAAACGATTTGATTGATTCCCCTGTTTGTTTTTCTACAAACGCTTTAAAGGCTTCAAATTTATCTAAAGCTTCGCTTTTCTTTTGCATGAAATATACAAAAATTCTTCGGGAATAATCATCGATGAATGTGATGAAGTATACTGCTTTGCTCAACGATGCAGTTCGCATGGGACCACACAAATCGGAGTGGACCAATTCGAGTTTTCTTTCGGTTCTTTTATTTTCGCTGACACTAAAAGGTTTTACACACTGTTTGGCACAAATACATGAAACACAACTGCTTGTATCGGATTTGAACACCTCTGGTAGGCCAGTCACCATTCCAGCTGACTGAAGTCGTTTCAACGAGGTTATGTTTAAAAGGCCCATTCTCTGGTGCCACAAGTTCAGCGAGTTGTTACTTTCACGTGTGGCTAGAACTCTGTCACTTCTTGAAACTATATACAAACCACGACTTTGATCAGCTGTGAATAGCAGTGTACCAGTCTTACTATATATTTTAGCCTTATCGCCTTCGAATACTACCTTAACTTTGCTACTTGCCGCCTTGCTTACCGAGATTAGATTTTCATTTAAATCCGGTATATAAAGTGTGCGAAACAATTTTATATCTTTTCCGACATTGTTTAGGTACGATGGTAGTAGCTAAAGTC
The DNA here is from genome assembly GCF_945859705.1 of Episyrphus balteatus. Taxonomy (NCBI): domain Eukaryota; kingdom Metazoa; phylum Arthropoda; class Insecta; order Diptera; family Syrphidae; genus Episyrphus; species Episyrphus balteatus. Next base: position 60,549,675 of record NC_079134.1, on the reverse strand, counting down.
ACAAACGATTCTTTTGTACACATTTCCAAACTGTCAAACAAGGATTTTGTCGAGCACATATGAGAAGTCGCTCCGGAATCAAGGCACCATGTGATGTCTTCAGTAGACACTCTAAATGCAGACTCCTCCGTAATTACAAAGCCATATTCCGCTCCTTCTGTGGTACTGGATTGAACAGTTTTCGCCTTTTCTTTATTGTGATAGCAGTCTTTGGCCATGTGTCCTTTAATGCCACACACACGGCAAATATAGGGAAAGGTACTACCTTTTTTGTTGTTGTTTGGTGTTTTTCTCGGTTTGAATTTTCCCTTTGTGTATAACGCTGTGCTTTGTTGTCCATGCCCATCCTTCTTACGATCGCTGACTTCTAAAAGTCTCGCGCAAACAACATCGACCTCCGGGTACTTGCTTTGTGCGTCAAATGCAGCTTGGACATCTCTGTAGTCTTCGGACAGTCCGTCAAGAAGAACTACAACTAATAAATCCTTATCGAGAGTCGCTTCCATTTCCTGCAATTTGTTGACGGTCGTTTTGAATTCACGGATTTATCCATCCATGCTCAGGTTCACTTCCATCTTCATGTTTATGAGACGCCTGAACTCCTCCGCCTTCTGTCTGGGTCCCTTGCGATCGTAGGTTTCACCTAGGAAGTCCCAAATTTTTTTGGAAAGCCTTTTGTCTTTTACTAGAGACACGATACTTGGCTCTATCGCCAACAGCAACTCCGCCCTTGCATCCATATCTTTGTCGTCCCAACTCGGCTGCAGTCTTTGGTCTTGGAATTTTACCATAAACGTAACCAGTAAGCCTCGCTTTATGGAGGACTGCTTCCATTTGTGGCTTCCAAGAAGCAAAATTTTCTCCATTGAAGAGTTGGATGCGGCCATGAATGTTCGTGCCCATGGTTCGAGGTTATATTTTGTGGACTCGATGGAAAAGTCACCAGCAAAATAATTTCGTGTGAAATTTTTACGAAATATCAAATCCTTGATATTTATAAGGATGTTTGAAAAAGCCTGGGCCCATAACCTGTTAAAAGAAACGATAGATTTATTTTATTTTAAGAGATTACTTTATTGTGAACTTCCTCTGGTGAAATCTAAAAGCAAAAGGGAAAAACAAAATAGGAGAGGCAAATAATGAAGTTGACAGTTGATTGTTATTCTATGAACACAATGCCTTTTCTTAAGGTGTCAACAAAATCAAAGGTAGTGTTATTACACATAACTCAGATGCTAAATTTGTTTAGTTTTACTAAAAAAAAAACAAAATATTGTCATCAATTTAAATTTTCAGTACTTACCTCAAAAAGAGCTGAAGGGCAAACTCGATTTAAAATGAAACTTTTTTTTAACTGTTTTAACAAAAAAACGAAACATTTAACAGATTTCTAAAAAAAAAAAACAAAATAATTAATATCGTCTTATGCCTACTTTTCACGAGTCGATTTTAGCCGCACGATATGTCGTTCGACTAGGATTTTTCTATAGGGATTGTCACTTTCACACGATTCGACTCGTGAAAAGTCCCCATTACATTTCTAATACATAACTAATGAAGTAATTTCTAAAAAAATTGTGTCAAGAGATTTACTTAAAGTAGTTTTGAAAGCATCAGGATACAATTTTCGGCACTCACTGACTACTTGAAGTACATTTGTTTTTGTTCCTCATCTTTAGTTAAAAGGTTATTAAAATTGGTTATTAATTTGACTCCTCCTTCTGCCATGTCACTTACGACTTTAAGTGATTGCACTTTTTTAAAGCCTTCTTTAAAATGCGGGTTTCCGGACATAAGATTTGGAGGTGCTTTGAGAAAACTTGTGTCTATTTTCAATCGGCTGAAAACACTTAAAATTAAAACTTCTTTTAATATTAAAACAAAAACGCAACAGAATTAATACTCACATTTTATTTTAAGTTAATTTATTTTACATACAAAGTAAAATTAGCAAAAAGCGCCAGTTTATTTTAATAAAACTATTCAACTACCAACGAAACTACTCGTGAAGCTTAAACTTCATAAAAAAACAACAAATATGTATTTTACAACTGCATTTTTTTCTATAAAAAAAAACACATAGCAGGTTCAACCCCCAATGGGTGCCCTTTTTGTTTTTTTTTTTAGTCAATTTTACTCTGTGCAACTATTGTTGATAAAATTATTATATATTATACGAGAAGCATTTTGATTAGATACCTTTCCATAACATAGAAAGTTTCATTTTAAATCGAAATTGCACTTCAGCTCTTTTTGAGGTAAGTACTGAAAATTTCAATTGATGACAATATTTCTTTTTATTAGTAAAACTAAACAAGTTTAGCATCTGAGTTATGTGTAACAACACTATCTTTAATTTAATATATAAAAAGTGAAAATAACCCCCTCTTTTTGGAAGCTAGATCTAATTTTCTGAGAAAAACAGTGAAAAAACAGAGATTTTTGATACTTTGAGCGAGTGTCGGCACCATTTACACTTATCCAAACGAGCTGAAATTTTGGTTATCTAAAAATCTGCAAAGGCGGAACATTTTATGGGGTTCCCCCGAAAAAAAATTCGACAAAAAATTTTTTCTATGGGAGTTGCGGTCACTCTAATGTATAGCTTCTCCGTTTTCACATTTGCGTGCAAGCATTTTTCCGCAGCCTCCCACACAAATCTCCAGTTGCACTCTCTCGTGCACTTTAGTATAAGTGTATGGGTAGACAAAGAGAATTTAAACAAAAGCTAATAATTCGAGATGAAACTCACTTTGTAAAGCAAATAATTAAAACTTTTTGTTCTTTTTTTTTTTAGTTTTAGGGAATAAAATTCATAAAATCACTATGATTATAGTTTAATTAAAGCCACTTTAGTTAGTTTTTAATTCACTAAAATGTAGGTATTTTTGAGAGATAGGCGAATCACTTTATATTATTTTTCCGAGAGCTATCGCAAAACACAACTGAAATGTCTTTACTTAGGAAGAACAAATGAAATGAACGGCTTGAGATCTCGGCTTAGACTAAATTAACTTTATTGATAAAAATGCTTAAAACTAACATGAGCTTACATACTAACTAAATTTAAGAGAAAGAAAGTGAGAGTGTTTTATGTAATTAGAATAAGTAGATACATACATCTCATTTCCTCCCCCCTTAAAAAATATAAAAACAATAATTAATAAATGAAAAATTAAAAAAAATAATTCAATTTCAAATGATAAATTAACCAAAAAAAAATAATTCACATAATTACAACTTACAAAAATATTTCATTTTAAACAGTATTTTGTTTAAATAAAAGTTGTAAACAAATATCTTTACATTATATTTTAAATAACAAAATTCGATCGACATTTATTTTTATTTTGCTTCCATTAAAACTTTAAGTGTTATAAGCATCGCTTTTAACAGTGTTTTTTCTTAACTTTTTAGTTTCACTTCTTGTCATATGTGTTTTCTTAATATCGTCACTATCATCACACTGACGTCTTTTGTTATTGGCATTATTTCTAATAATTGGACCAGCCATAAATCTTACTTGTTGGATTCTTTTTCTTTTTATCTGATCTATATATGCCTGCTTATGAATTCCATTTACAAAAATTAGGTATCTAAAATTACTAAGTTTTTTAACAATTTTACCTGGAATCCATTTGACATAATTTGAAAAAATATTTCGATACAATATGGTATCACCTACTTTAAATGTTTCGATTACTGGCTTGTGTGTCTTTGCATTTGAAATTCGATCTTATTTGCCTACTTCTACATTTGTATCTAAACTATTGCCTCGACTTTGAGGTACAATCAAATCTAACAATGTTTTAGGCTTAAATTTAAACAACATATTAGCAGGCGATAACTTTGTGATGGTGCATGGAGTATTTCTATATTTCATTAAAAAATTGTTTAACTTTAAATTCCAAGATAACTGCCGCATATTTGGATCAACTAACATCTTTCTAATCGAGCTTTTAAATGTCTGGACGGCACGCTCTGCACTACCATTAGACTGCGGGTGATAGGGTGGTGACTTTAAAACTTCAATCCCATTTGATGAACAAAATAATAAAAATTCTTTCGAATTTAATGGCGGTCCATTGTCGCTAACTATGCATTTTGGCAACCCAAATGTACTAAAAACGAACCTAAGACGGTCAGTTACATTTTTAGCTGAGGTAGTGATCATAACAAAAGCTTCTATCCATTTAGAATAGGTATCGATCAATATCAACACTGTCCTCCTGTCAACTGTACAAAAATCTAAATGAATTCTTTCAAATGGAAAATTTAACGAAGGCCATTTATTCAATATACTCTTTTTAGAATTTTGTGTTGCTTGACAAACCTCGCACTGTAACACGAACCTTTCCACGTCATCATTGTCAACATTGAGCCACCAAACATATGAACGTGCTAATGACTTTGCCCGTACTACACCAATATGACCATCATGAACCAGTCTCAATACCTTATTTCTTAAACTATTTGGTATAACAATCCGTTCACCGTAAAATATGCACTCCGCTTCTGTCGCTAACGATTCCCTTTTCAAATAATAAGGTCTAATTTCCGTCGATACATGGTTTGGCCATCCGTCTTTGACATATTTGTACACCTCAACTAACAACTCATCCCTCTTTGTTGCCTGACATACATCATCTAGCTTCAGTGGAAAATCAGACATACTCAAAGAATGTATACCATCGTCTTCAACATCTGTTCCTGCCAAAAGTGGCAACCTCGATAATGCATCTGTATTTCCCATCTGCGAAGCTTTTCTGTACTTGATAGAACCTTTGTACATGGACAACAAAACGGCCCACCTTTGCAACCTATTTGCTGCTACTGAGGGAATATCTTTTTTATCGCCGAATATAGCCTGTAAAGGCTGATGGTCACTGTAAATTGTGAATGGTAACCCATAGATATACTTATGGAATTTTTGTATGGCAAATACAATTGCCAAAGCTTCCCTATGCAGTTGCGAGTAGTTCCTCTCTGAGGAACTAAGGGTACTTGAGACAAGCATCACTGGTCGTTCTACTCCGTCTACCAAGTGCGATAACACCGCACCAACTCCATACGAACTAGCATCTGCGGATATGATAATTGGTTTACTAGGATCATAAGGCGTTAGCACATCAATAGCTAAAACCAGTTCCTTACTTTTCTCGAACGCAATTTTATGACACTCCTTCCAAATCCATTGCTTGTTGATTGAAGTCAACTCATACAAGACCGAAAGTTCGCCTGATAAATTTGGAATGCATTTGTTATAATAATTGACTATCCCTAGATACGATTTTAATTGGGTTTTATTGACGGGTTCTGGTGCATTTAAGACAGCCTCTATCTTGTTTTTGCTAGGTTTTATGCCTTCAGAGTCAATACTGTAACCTAAATACTCAATACTATCTCTTAAAAACTCACATTTGCTTAGGTTAACCTTCACATTGAACTCAAGAAGTCTGTCTAACACCGATAAAAGATTTCGCATGCAATCTTCTCTATCCTTACCTCCAACCAGTATGTCATCAAAATATACGTGAACCATCTCAAGTCCCTTCAAAATTTCATTAATTATACCAGAAAAAATCTGAGGAGCTGTTTTCAAACCGAAAACAAGCCTAGTGAATTGGAACAACCCAATGTGTGTGTTGACTGTCATCAATTCTTGTGACCTTTCTGTTAAAGCTACCTGCAAATATGCACCTGTCAAATCTAACTTGCAAAAATACTTCCAGCCAGCCAACCCTGCTAAAATATCATCGATTCTGGGTATCAATGTATGCTCCATCTCTATAAATCTATTCATAGTCTTCTTGCAATTTACGCACAACCTGATTGACCCATCACCTTTATTAACAATTACTACCGGACTTGCCCATCTACTCCTCTTTACTGGTATTAATACACCTTCCTTACACAGCCGATCGATCTCTTCTTTAACTTTATCTCTTAATCCAAAAGGAACGGTATAAGCTTTAGCAAAAATTGGGTAAGCGTCATCAACAAGATCAATTTCTGCTTTAAATTGCTTGATGACTGTCCATTGCTTTTAGAAAATATTTTCTTATATTTACTAAGAATATTTTGTGGAATCCCACCAAACGTTTCAACGTTACATACCATTCCACTTTTTGCAGCAAAAAATTGTCTCCAATCTGGATATAAAACTTCCACCCAATTTCTTCCAAATAAAGCCCTAAAAACATGCTGACTTTTAATAATAATCAAATCAAGATCATGCACTACTTGATTAATTTTAACATGCACAATAATTTTCCCAGCCACAACAATGTTATCACCTGATAATCAGCCCTATGATGGTAGCCGATCGGAAAAATATCCGATCGGAGAAAAGTTCCGATCGGAAGATTTTTGTATTCACGGTACCCGAATTTGAGGAGAAAAATTGACGTCAAACAACGCACTCACTTGACATCTACCAGTTTGCAAAAATATTTTTTTTATCGTGAAAATAAAATTTAACAAAACACTAGAAACACAAAAACATACAAAAATAGAAATTACTTGCTCATTACTGTTTTGTGCACTCATTTGTGTGTTTTTGAACAATTTATTTGTTTATTATTCCAATTTTTTTGGTTTTTATATTTTTCGGATAATATTTCACTTTTGATTTTCTATCGGAAGGAATCGGAAAGAAAAAAAAACACAAAGCACTACCCGTCGCAAATATTTTGACAGTTCACTGCATAGCATCGCATGTATTTTGAATTTTCAACGCACCTAAGATTTTTTTCGTTAATCTGTCCGATTTTACAGTTGGAAGGGTTAAAATCATATGAAAACTGAAAAAATCGTACAAATCGGATAAAAATCTCTTCCGATCGGCTACCATCATAGGGCTGAATAGCTTCAAATCCATGTTTTCATTTAATAATTCGCAATGTTTGAAATATTTTAAGTAATCGGATTCGTGACACACAGAAACACAAGCACCCGTATCGATTTCCATTTCAAACAAAAAAATTTCAACAGATATCTTCATTACTAAAGGTTTTTTGCCACCAAATTGCATAGAATTTAAGTATAATAAACCAAAAGAATTTATTTCACAATCATCTAAACTATTTACATTATTTGAATATCTATTTTTCTTCTTAAAACAATACTTAGCATAATGTCCAATTTTTCCACAGTAAAACCATTTAACACTTTTTCTATTGCTGCTTTTATCCCGCGAACGCGAACCATGTGCTGATTTCTGCTGATGTTGCTGCTCAATCTGCTTTTGACCATAAGTCAGAGGTGAATTTCTTCTCTCTCCATGATGCGAAGAACCAGACCTATTTGCGCTTGGTCGGTTGTTGTTGTTTCGTCGATGCTGATTTGATACATAATTAATATGAGTACCTCTCATTATATCAATATTGTTGTTGCTCATTTCCATACACAGAGCAATTTCTGATGCTTTGTCTAATGTTTTTAGACCAGTTTCATTTAAGAGTTTATTTTGAATTTTTGTGTCACTTAGACCACACACAAATTGTTTTGAAATGTAGTTTTAAATTTTCAATTAACTTTGCGTACGTAAAGTCAGTCTCAAATTTTGGCGCAATTAATGAAAGAAGGATTTTATATAAATCTGGACCACCAAGGCTTACGAGAAATGACACTTTTTCTGAATCGGTTGTTACTTTATTTAACAAAAGTAAATGATCCAATCTCCGTGCATATAAATTGAAATCTTCACCCAATGTGAAAGATTCAATTGTGCCCATAAAAAGTTTTTGAGCTTCCGTCGTCATTTTGCCACAAATTATTTTATTATAGTTCACTTTTATTAGAATTATAAAAAATATGGTCCGATTTATTCCCGTCGTAGAAGTAAAATATTAACTTTTTAATTACAACCACGCGCACCAAATTAATTTTCCTCGTCGCCACTGAAATGTCTTTACTTAGGAAGAACAAATGAAATGAACGGCTTGAGATCTCGGCTTAGACTAAATTAACTTTATTGATAAAAATGCTTAAAACTAACATGAGCTTACATACTAACTAAATTTAAGAAAAGAAAGTGAGAGAGTTTTATGTAATTAGAATAAGTAGATACATATATCTCAACAACCAATCAATTCAATCACTGAAGACGAATATACGAAATGTATATCTAAAATAAATAAATTATTTTGTCTGTTGGTCTCTAATATAGGTTGGTTGCATACATTTTTAACAATATCCTTATTTTTTTTTAAATCGACTGCGCAATTATGTTGGGTAATTTTGCTAACGGACACAAATTTCCACGCAGCTCCGGAACAAAGAGCATATTATTCAGAGTAACGTTTCCATAGGATAGATAGATAAATAGATAGATAGATAGATAGATAGATAGATAGATAGATAGATAGATAGATAGATAGATAGATAGATAGATAGATAGATAGATAGATAGATAGATAGATAGAACAATTTTATTTCCAAGAAATTTATACATAGTTTAGTTTTCTTAACTTTAAAATTAAAATTTAATTACAATAACTTATAAAGTTGCCTGTCAGGTAAAGAGTTTTAATAAATTTATATATATATATATCAGTCATCGACTAACACTCGTTGTGGTTACATCGCTCTACCGACAGAGTTTTTGTCTTTTCTCTTTTTGCGATCCCGTTACCCAAACACCTCTTATACAAACTAAATATTTTTTCTTATCTTCACATCACGTGTGTGCAAAAAAAAAAAAACTAGTTTGATAAAGCTAAAGTGTCATGACCTCTAGGCCACATGTGCCTTCGGGCAATCGATTTAGTGACTTGGATATGGAAGTAGATCCACCTCCTGATTACAAAAAATCTAGAAAAAGAAAACCGAACAGTTCACCTCCTTTACCAATATATACTATCCCAACCCAATCCCTTTCCGATGACCCTAAATTTATTGTTATTTCACCCACGGGTGATTCTAAACCTCTAACCTCCTTCAGTGTTTTTGCGCTTAAAAAAGCAATCGATGGAATCAGTACTTCCTATGAACAAATTACCCAACTTAGAGACGGAAGTCTTTTAGTTCTCGTAAAATCTAGGAAAATTGCGGATCTATTTGTATCTAAAAAAACACTTTCCAATTTATGCCCCATCTCTATTTCGTTACACAACCAATTAAATTCTTCTAAAGGAACAGTTTATGCTCCATCCCTCAGCCACACGCCCGAAAAAGAAATATTGAATGAAATGAAATCAGAAGGAGTGACAGAAGTCTTTAAGTTTAAGAAAACTATTAACGGAGTTCAACACCCTACTGGCCTGATTCTATTCACGTTCGACATTTTCCGACCCCCCACGTCTCTTAAATTAGGATGGCACAACGCTCAAGTAAGGGAATACTTCCCCAACCCAATGCGTTGCCAGAATTGCCAACTTCTTGGCCACACTGCAAAAAGATGCAAAAGCAATTCGTCGTGCGTAAACTGCAACCTCCCGCCACACACACCTGAAGAATGCACTCGTACATCATGTGCAAATTGCGGTGATAACCACCCGGCTTCTTCTAAATCATGTCTACGTTATCAGCAAGCGAAAGAGACGCTCAAAATAAAAACAGTTCGTAAATGCAGTATGGCTGAAGCCAAACAAATTTACAAAGAACAAAATCCACAAACGTTTCTTCCACTATCGTTTTCAACGGTAGCAACCAATGCTATAGCTAAAAAACCACATTACCATTTCAAGAAACAAATCTCACCCAAAACCAATCAAATCAAAACCTCAATTCCCAAACACCTTCAGAAAAAACATCATCCGAAGATACAACAATATCAGTTCCTAATCCATTAAACAATAAAACACTAAATCAAACAACAAATTCACCGCCAACCATCGCTCTAACTAGCACCACCTCCAGCCCAACCAGTCCCAATACAACCACCTCCAACACAACAAACTCCAATACTACCACCTCCACCACAATCAACTCCACAGCAACCACATCTTCATATTACCCCTTACAATCATCCAAATTCACTTCAGATATTACACAAAATACTTCTAATCATAATTCCCTATCAGAAACCACACTTTCAAATAACTCTACTTCACAATCACCAATATCAAAATACACCGAATAATAAAAATAAAAACCAATAAATACTACATAAAACCGTCAAAATCTGACAATCATGGCCTCGAGCAATAAAAATAATATTTATTCCTCAAATAAATCCGCTGATCGGGAAGCGAGCATTCCGGGTTCCTCTCGGAACTCGGATGGCTCGATTTTCGATCAGCGGACACTACCTCAAACCAACTCTTTGACTTACCCGCTTCCTCTTATAAACAATACCCAAAACTCCACTTCATTTGTTAGACCTTCACTTGGGGTTCTCCAGTGGAACCTTAATGGATTTTTTAACAACTACCATGAATTACAACTTCTTATCAATGATATAAAACCATGTATTATATCTTTGCAAGAAACCCATATCAAACACAATTCACAACCTCATTGTCCAAAGCAATATTCATCTTGCTTTTATAATTTGACTTCCAACACTTCATGTAAGCAGGGAGTATCCCTTCTCGTCCACAAATCTGTTCCACATAAGTTTATCCAAATCAATTCAAATATAGCAGCAGTAGGAGTACAAATCGAATCAAAAATTAAATTCACCGTAATCAGCATCTACATTCCACCAGAACAAAGCTTTTCTCGCAATGACCTTGATAGTATTCTGAAAGATATCAACACCCCAGTCATTCTTACCGGTGATTTCAACTCATGGAGCCCCTCGTGGGGTTCAAGCACATGCAACACTCGCGGTAAAATAATCGAAAACTTCATCACCAATTCTGGTCTTGCAATTTTGAATGATGGTCGACCTACACATTTTTCGACACAGAAAACCTACACTCATGTCGACCTTATCCTTGTTACACCATCTCTTATTCCAAATTCCACATGGTCTGTCTCTGAGCACTTACACGGGAGTGATCATTTTCCAATCACCACAACTATTTCATTAAGCAACAATTTAACACCTATACGCTTACAAAAGAGATTTTTACTAGATAGGGCTGACTGGGAACTATTTCAATCAGCTCTGTCTACAGAAATCTCACAGAGGAAACCTTCGTGCAACATTAATCACGAATCCGCCCTTATACAAAAATCTATTAGATCCGCAGCAAACATTGCTATTCCTCAATCAAAGGACAAAGCTCACAAAAAAATAGTTCCCTGATGGAATAAAGAGCTAGGCGACCTCCGCCAAACGAAACAAAAAGCTTGGAGACTTTTTAAGAAACACCCTACAGATAATAATCTGATTTTCTACCGCAAAAGCAACGCTAAATTTCGCAGAGCTGTAAAAGAAGCAAAAGTTTTGTCATTTGAAAAGTTTACCTCAAACATCAATCCAAATTCCACATCTAAAAAACTATGGACTGATATAAAGACCCTGACGGGTAACTTTATACCACACTCAATCAAAATCATAAATTCTGAAACAGAAACTTTAACATGTCCACAAGAAATTGTTGAATTTTTTGCAAAAACATGGGGACTTGCCGGCGATGATACAAACTTCCACCCAACTTTCATAAGAGAAAAACACTTGATGCTCAACCAAGTTACTCCATCTTATACAATCAGCCATTCCGCAGCTCTAATTGAATGTCCTTTAAATATGATAGAATTAGAGAGCTGTCTACACTTAGTTAGAGGAACGACTCCTGGGTTTGATCGCATTTCTTATGCCATGCTTAAAAATGGTTCTTTACCCTTTAAAAAAAGGTTGCTAGATTTATTCAACCAGATCTTTAACCATGGTATAATTCCTCAATCTTGGAAAGTTGCTAGTATTGTCCCAATACCCAAACCAAACAAAGACTCTTGAGTTGTTTCTGGATATCGTCCTATATCACTCCTCCCTTGTACAGGCAAAGTTCTAGAAAAAATAATATCCAGACGATTGTTCTGGTTTCTTGAAAAAGAAAATCTTATCGACAATCGTCAAGTGGCTTTCAAACAAGAACGCGGAACTATCGATGCACTTCTTCACCTAGACGAAATCATAGCATCGCACCTGTCAGCAAAAAAACACGTTTCATTCCTTTTGATTGACTTCGAAAAAGCCTTTGTTCGGATTGGCATCCATGTTATTATTAACAAACTAATCAGCTGGAAAATTGGGCCAAAAATATTAAATTACATTAAGTCCTTTTTAAGCAATCGATTCTTTCGCATTAAAGCAAACGGTACCTATTCATCTATCCATAGCATGATAAATGGGATTCCACAAGGATCCCCTCTATCTGTCGCCCTCTTCATAATTGCATTTAATGAAATCAGTTCAATAGTGGACACATACAGCACAGTAGGTCATACAATATATGCTGACGACTTGATAGTTTACTCAAACTGCAACGATTTAGCGCTCCTTGCTACTACGTTCACGAATATTCTTCAAAAACTATCTGAATGGGGGCTATACTCTGGTTCAAAGATCTCGATACAAAAATGTGAAATTCTCCACATATGCAAAAAATATACTTGTAATAAAAACATCTCAGTACAGTTAAATAATTTTAATATAATAAATGTTAACTTTGCTAAAATACTTGGTATTATATTCGATTCGCGATTTACATTTAAAAATCATTGTACAATGTTAAAAAAGAGCCTGACTGCTAGGGTTAATGTTATAAAATACCTTTCTTCTAAAAATAGCTATTGTGGCCCGTTGTCTGATTCCAGGACCGATGGGATGCCATGGGTTGCAAAACAGACCTTCAGAGCCTTAATAACCTCAGTTGATGTTGTTTGTTTGAGTTCTGTGTAGTCGAAAAAACCGGAGTAGCTATCTGCAATTAATAAAAATTCATTATTATGGAAATGAAAAATATCGATTGCTACTATTTCCCATGGGAGAGTGGGAATGGTTTTTATAATTAGTGGTTCCTTGGGTTTAGATGGCTGGTAGGATTGACATATGCTGCACCGCTCTACAAAATTTTTGATGTCGCTGTGCATTCCCAACCAAAAAACTGTTGCTCGTGCACGATGTAGACATCTTTGTATTCCGAAATGGCCTTTGTGAATTAGTGTGAGGGTTTCAAGTTGGAGTGTTTTAGGAATAACAATTTTAGCAGCTTTGTAAATGATTTCGTCTTCATAGGTTAACTCTTCCCGGAAATTCCAATAATTTCTTATCAGGGGTGGTAGGTCGGTGATTTTTTCCGGCCAACCCTGTAATATAAATTTTTTAATAAGTAGAAGTTCATTGTCGTTTGATATTTCTAATTTTAATTTTTCTTTTGTAATTAAGGTAAGTTCTGTTAAAGCATGTATTTGTATGTTGTCGTCTGGCGTTTTATTAATTTCATTGTTGCAGTTTCTGCTGAGTGTATCGGCAAGTTTTATCTCGGTCCCTTTTCGGTAAATTACTTTTGGTGCGTACGGAAGCACGTAAAGGAGTATTTTTTGAAGCCGTGGTGAAGCTGAGCACAGTGGTTTTTTGAAGATCGTTTCCAACGGCTTATGGTCGGTCTCGATGGTAAGATTTTGTCCGTATACATACTCGTGGAACTTTTCGCAAGCAAAACGTATCGCTGTGGCCTCCTTTTCAATCTGAGCATAGCCTTTTTGAGTGCTCGTTAGCGCTCGGGAAGCGTAGGCTATCGGTTGATCGTTTTGAAGGAGGGCTGCTCCAAGGCTGTGTTGGCTAGCGTCCACTTGCAGCTTCACGTCAAGGTTGGAATCGTAATATCGCAGCAATGGAGTTGAAGAAAATGATTTTTTGAGAGCTTCAAATGACTCTTGTTTATTTTTAGACCAGAACCATGAAACTTCCTTTTTTAGAAGTTCTCGTAACGGATGGGTGATTTCAGATAAATTTGTGATGAATTTCGAAAGATATGTAGCCATACCTAGAATTCTTTGGAGTTCAGTTTTATTTGTCGGTACCTTTAGTTGCTCTATGGCGATCGTTTTTTCAGGATCAGCACGAACACCTGTTGACGTTAGTATATGGCCAAGATATTTTATTTTAGTAGCGTCAAAAACGCATTTATCCCTATTGAGTTTTAGGCCAGCATTAGAAAGTACTTTGATGACTTTACCTGTGAGTTGCTGCAGTTCCTCTTGAGTTTTCGCATGGATCAATATGTCATCAATAGCGACACCAGTGTTTTGGCATCCTTCGAGAATTGTTTGCATGTAGCTCTGGTAGGCTTCTGGTGCGCACGCAAGTCCAAACGGTATTCGTGTAAATGAAAATAGTCCCCAAGGAGTTGACATCGTGAGGTATTGCTGTGTTCTCTTTGATACCTCGATTTGCCAAAAGCCCCTCGTACAATCTAATAGTGTAAAGAACTTAGATCCTTTAATATTTGCAGTTATTTGTTCAATGGTTAGTAAAGGATGATAACGCCTACGTATATTTTTATTAACGTCTGTGGGATCGATACATACCCTAATTTTGTCCTTCTTTCTTACCACTACCATCGGTGAAACTGCAGGGAGAAATCCGTCCGTTTTGATTAGAACACCGAGTCTGAGCATATTGTCAATTTCTTTTTTGACATCATCTCGAATGGAATGAGGAATTTTTCTTGGCGCATAATGTTCAAACTTTGGATTGTCGATTAGGTCAATATCATAGACAAAATCTTTGACCTTTCCAAGTCCTTGGAAAATCTCGTTATCCAAGTTTATTTCTTGCACACGCAGCACTAGAGAACACTTTTCACAGTCATCTTTGCCTAATATTGGCTCAAAATCTGGAAAATCTTTCACAATCAAGAACTTTATTTTTCGATTTTTATTGCGCACAACACAATCTAGGCTTAGTTCACCGCGCACGTCGATTTCTGTTCCACCGAAAGCTATAATCTTTTGTTTTGTTGGTTTTATTTTTTGTAAATTTGATTTCTTTATCAGACTGACTGGAAGCACGTTGCACTGCGCGGCGGTGTCGAGTTTAACTTTGATTGTTTTTTCCTCGATTTTTATTTCTTCGTACCAATTTTTTGTCCCATCCTTATTTGTTTCTGATTTTGTGAGAGCTAGAACGAACAAACCGCTTGAATCGTCACTAGTATTGTCACTTTCGCTAACAGGTTGTGTGCCTTCTTGTAGGGTGTATACTTTTTTCTTCTTATCGAATTTTTTTCTTCGCTGAAAGCATAGATCGGTAAAATGGCCAGTTCTTTTACAGTGTTGGCATTTTTGTTTGTATGCTGGGCATTTATTTTTTTCATGCTCTGTCCCACAATTTCTGCATGTGTAGGTGAATGAAGATTTGGCTTTTGGTGATTTTTTGTAATAATGTGGGTTATATTTTTTTATTGCATCAACTGCTGCTGTTTCGGGCTTATGTAAATCGCGCAATTGCTGGGAAGCTATCTCGCTTGCTCTGCATACCTTTATAGCCTGATCTAGTTTGATGTCATCTTCTGCTAATAATTTTTCACGCAGACTATCATTTCTTATACCCGTTACTATTTTGTCCCGCAATAATGAGTCTTCAAGATTTTCAAATGCACATTTTTTTGATTGATTTTTAATTTTTGTTAAGAATTCTTCGAAACTTTCTCCTTCGCGTTGAGTTAGAGTATTAAAGGTGTACCTTTCAAATGTTAAGCTTACCCTAGGAGAAAAATACTCGTTAAACTTATTAATTATAGAAGATACTTTATCAGTCTCGGCTTCTGTGAAGGAAAAAGAATTATAGATGTTTGCTGCATCTGCTCCTATACATGACATAAATGTTGCCACTTGGATTTCCTCTGGTTTTTTGTTTAGTTGTGCAGCTATCTCGAACCATTTATAAAGCTGGATCCAATTTTTCCATGCCGATGAAAGGTTTCCACCGGTTATTTGGAGTGGCTTTGGTGGCTTCACGTAATTAGCTGCACTCAGAGTTTCAGATTGTGGATCATCTTTAGGAGGCATTCTTAATATATTTATTTTTAATTTATTTATTGTTACCGATTTTTTTTTTTTTTTTTTTTTTTTTTTTTTTCGTATTAACAATTGATGCGGAACTTAATATAAACTTTTCTATTAATATAAAAGTTTAAGCCACTTCTGACACCATGTCAAGTGGTCAATGATTAAGTGAAGACTGAAGTGTACTTTTATTGAGTTGTCATAAAAGATAACATAATACAAATGTATGATTATAAGTATGTTTATATAATGTAGGTTTAGGCAGGGGTGTCGAACCTATATGACAGTTAATACTATTATTAATGTAATTAAATCTATAATTTTATCAAAGATTGACTATGGTTTAGCTGTATATGGTAAATGTTCCAAATCATCTTCTCAACTCATCACAACACCGTACCATGCAGCCATTAGAAGCGGTATGAGGGCCTTCCGTACAACACCAATCCGGAACCTTTTGACAGACGCTGGATTACCATCACTCCCCGAAAGAATAGAATACCTTACTACGAGTACCATACAAAAAATTAATTCCTCTAGAAGATCACCCATAAATAACGATATCAAAAGAATACTCAAAGGAAAGAAACACTTACGACTCGAATCCACATTAGTCTCCGCTTTAACATCAGCCAAAAATCTGGACATCCCCATCATCACTCAAAAATTGAAGCCATTATCCTGCCCGCCTTGGAATTTACCAAACGACTCTATAAACACAGATCTTAGTAAATATACAATCACAGCAACCAATAATGAAATTTTTAAAGCTATGTTTGCTGAAACGGCAGAAAATCACAAACAAAAAGGATGGAACTTAATGTTCACTGATGCCTCAAAAACGGATAATGGAACATCATTCGCTGTTGTCGCAGAAGACTTAACAACTGTTAGTAAAGGTCTTCTCCCAGCTTTCACATCGATCTTTACAGCAGAAGCGTTTGCTATCCTTACTGCTATCGACAAATGAAAAAACAATAACACCATCATATTCACAGACAGTCTTTCTTCCGTAAAAGCCATACAAAACGTCAACAATACTAGTGAAATTGTAGCATCTATCCGCGACAAGCTCATCTCCAAGTGTGGAAAACTTAAAATCGCATGGATTCCAGGACACCATGGAATTAAGGGTAATGAAGTTGCAGATGCTGAAGCAAAATCAGCTTTAAGAGAGCCTCTTACCACATTCTACGCCTTCAACAAAAAAGACATTCAAAGACACCTACTTAAGACATGGAAATACAAGAGAAAAACAAACTGGATAAACTACACTTAGGAGCAAAAAAATGGAATCAAGCTGGGTTTTGTAAAAACGATAATTGAACAGGATATAGTTGACACACATGAATGTTAATGGAACCATTGAAAAGCTTGAAATTAAAGCTTTAAGTAAATGAACTTAAAAATCTGTACACTTTATAAAGATCCCATCAACATAAATGAATTATGTGAGGAAAAAAGACTGAAATTAAAACAGAGTGTACCTCCTCTGGAAAATTTAACATTAAAAAAATGAAGTGCAATTTACTGACAAATAACGCTAGTACTATCGTAAGGAAAAAAAGACTGCAATTTGAAACAGACAGTATCTTGAAAATTAACATTTAAACAAAAATTAAGTGCAATTTATTGGAAGATAGCGCTAATACTATCGTATGCATTTTTATATTTTTCCCAACAATTCAAAGTAAAAAATTCAAGCTTTAAAATGAGACCATGAGACTTTGAAGAAAAAATATTTTATCCATTGCAATTTTTGTTTTTAATATAAGAATTTATTTGATTCCGTTTTTTTGCTCCTAAGTGTATCAACACATTTACACCAAATTTAACCCTAATGCTGAAAAAGTCACCTACCCTGGAGACATATCACATAAGAAAATAAAAATTTATATAAGACTCCGAATGGGACACACCAACATTACCCACAAACACCTCTTTACCAACGATACGCCCCCGCTCTGCCACCTTTGCGATGAAAACCATACGCTAACCATAAGTCATCTTATATCTTGCAAACAAGTCAGTTTAATAAGCGAATCCATTGCTCATACAAACTTATCTAACCTTTTAACCATAGTAACATTCGATAATGTAAATAATGTATATATGATTATGTCAGCACTAAATTTAGAAAACCTTTTATAAAACTTATCTTTTGTTTAACTAGCTGAAAGCCCAAGCAGCTCCAGCTATATATATAATTATTGACAATGTAATTTATTTAATTGTTAATAAAGTTTTAATAATAATAATAATAATAATAATAATAATAATAATAATAATAATAATAATAATAATAATAATAATAATAATAATAATAATAATAATAATAATAATAATAATAATAATAATAATAATAATAATAATAATAATAATAATAATAATAATAATAATAATAATAATAATAATAATAATAATAATAATAATAATAATAATAATAATAATAAATTTGTATAATTAGTTTTAGCTTAGCGATTTTTTTATGAACTCTCATTTATGATTAAATTTCGATAACGTAGTGCGTTTCTAAGAAAGTTGTAGAGATTGGTATAATTTTGTCCATATTAAGAAAATGATCACGATTAAGATGCTCACTGCCTAGAAACTTCTTTCTTGAATATGGGACAGACTCCTACAAAATGGTATGTATTTTCTGCTTCATCGAGATTACAGATTGTACAAATGCCTACAGATTCTCTGTTGAATGCTCGTGCATTAAGATTGACCAGTCCACATCGATACCTTAAAACTAAACTAATCATCTCCCGTGAGTTCTGATCATTGAAATAATTTGGAACTTCCATGTATTTAAGATTGCAGTACTCGTCGTGAAATTGTGATTGTGTAGCTCGTTTTGTGTTTTTCTCTAAATTTAGAGCAAACTTCTCTATGCATTTTACTCCACTCAGACTTGCAGACCAATTGAAAACAATTCCAACTTGATTGAAGATTGTGGACCATTCACTTGCCCAAAATATTTGTTTCCTTATGATAATATTTGACAGTTAACGTGTTAATCTGTTCTCAGGAAGAGTGTATATTTTTTGAATGTATCGGAAGTGCAATTCTATATTGATTGCATAGTTGGGTGTGTTATTTGGCAGAAAGAAACATCTTTTTACAAAAAAAACGTTGCAGTTTTTTCTATTTCAGTATGCTCAGTATAGCCCAGATTTGTGCACAGTAGTTCATAACTGATCTTGAAACAGCTTCATATATTTTGTATTTTGAAGATTGCAGGAAATGTTCTGACCAAGACATGTTGTACGTAAGTATAGCACCGAGCTATTTGAATTTATTGGCGATTTTGATTTCCTCATTCTTAAAAAACCATTTGTCTCCAACTGCACGACGGCCACCGTTTCTAAAAATCACTATTTCCGACTTATCTTGATTGACAAGGAGATTTCATTAATTGTTTGTAAGGCGGCGGGGGTATCAGAGAGTAGAACAATATCATCTGCATACATTAACACTTTGATTGATACATCTTCAATTGTTATTCCCCCTGGTAGTACGGATCCTAGGTCATTTAAAAAAAGGATGAACAATAGAGCACTAAGAACGCATCCTTGTTTAACTGATTGATAGGGAAAAAACTACTGGCTCCAGTTCCATTCCAAACAATTGCGCTATTGTTGTTATAGAGAGCTTTAATAATTGAGACCATTTTTGAAGACATTCCTAGAAGTGTTAATTTATAAAACAATGCATCTCTATTAATGTTATCAAATACTGCTTTTAGGTCTATAAAATATGCATTAAGTTTTTTCTTCTGGTTTAATTGCAGCTTTATGAGGCAAGTTAAATTATAAATTTAGTCTACAGTTGAGTAATTCGGTCTGTTTCCATAGGATGACTTCAAGTTAACTTTACCTATCCCGCTAGCCAAAATGGATTTGTCATTCGTTAGATGAACCGTTTCATTACTGTCAAAGCTTAAACTCCCAAAAAACCTTCTGTCACAACACATGTGTGAGGTTGCCCCACTATCTAGGCACCATTTGTGAGATTTAAGAACTTTTTTACTATCACAATTTGTTGAAAATAATCCAAAAGATGCAGTTGATAAATGATTTTTCTTCTGACGACAGTCCGAAGCAAAATGGCCCCTCTGCCCACATCCATAGCATTTTCCCTTATTTCTCGAACGATTTCGATTTCTATTATGACTAAAATTTTTGTGATTCGAATTCACATTAAAAACCTGATGATTTTCTACACCACTAGTTCCCTTTTTACGACGCCTATGCTCCTCCTCCAGCAATTTAATTTTTAGGTTAACAAGAGTTGGTAAGCTATCTCGGCTCTCGATGGCGACAGTAAAATTTTCATATGTATCAGGCAAACTACATAGCTAAATAATACTCAGCAACTCATTAGGCATAACACATTGGATTTCATGCAATTTTTCTACTACAGACCATCTGTCCTCTTGGCATGCATTTTTTGTTTAAACAAACTCACCATTCGAGGTGGACCTTTAGGCTGATACATTTCAGAAAATTTATCCCATGCCTCCTTAGACTTCTTACAGTGTTTTACATGTATCAGCTCAGATGAATTTACACTCAGTAAAATTGCTAGCGCCTTCCCATCACTCATCGTCCATGCTGCTTTTTCTTCTTCTTTAGGCTGCTCAGGCAATTTATTTGACTAATCAACAAATGACCACAAATCCGCATGGACCAGAACGCTCTTCATTTGAATTATCCATGTCGTATAATTATCGCCGTTCAGCTTTTCAATTTGATATAGGGAACTCATCCTTTTATTTTATAATTTTGCTTCTCAACAAATTAAAAAAAATCTTCATCCCGATTTAAAGAAAAAAAAAATAGAAAAATAGGCCAACTACCTTAATTCGACAGACTTAAATTATTTTCTTCGAAAAACGAACAAAAAAAAATTACTTTAAGCTCTTAACTGTGAATACTTTAATTTCGCAAACTTGGACCCATAATTTGTTGCAGAAATAAAACGCAAACCGGGGTTATAATTCAATGTTAATGTTTAATGTGTTAAGTATTGAAAGCAACAGAACAGAATGATAGAGATTAAAGATAATGATAAGTTGGGCGTACAAAGTAAAGTAAATAGGTACATAAGTAATATTAGAATTAAGAGAGGGAGTATTGTGTTGACTTTAATTATGATTAAGTTAATACAGTGATTCAATGAAATATTTCAACAGAAATTTTGAAAGATGTTAACTTAGTGTGTAAAGCCATGTGGAAAAAAACAAATAAAAATTCTTATACTGCAGTGATTGAGTTGGATAGCAAGAGTTTTAATGATGTGATGAAAGCTGGTAAACTAAGTGTTGGATGGGATAAATGTTTAGTGAAAGAATCATTTTATGTTAAGAGATGTTTTATATGTTTGGGATTTAATCAGAACAATCAGGATTGCAAAGCTGAGAGTAAGTTGTGTGCTAAATGTGGTGGGTGAATGAACGAATAACTTAAATTAAATTTGAAAACAAATCACAGTGCGTTTGATAATGAGTGTGAAGTCTATAAGCGTATAATCGTGGATGTGGATGAATGATGAGAAATGGATGGTAAAAGTGTTTTATAGATCCCCTAGTACTTCAAAGACTGACTTTCTTACATTTTTTTGGATTGGTGTTTACGTTCAATTAAAAGTAAAGATAATATTTTAATGGTGGGTGATTTCAATATTGACCTTTTTGCGAAAGATCGTTACGCAGAGAAAATATTAGAAATTCTAACTGATCAAGGTCTGTGTCAGAACCAGACAACCTACCAGAAAATTTAATAGACTACGTGATTACTAATAATGATCTAAAGTCAAGAGTTAAATACGCGTCAAACAGAGTCAAATACATGCAGTTGATAAAATTACGGATCATGAAACTATTACTATTGAAGTGCAAATTAAAAAGAAACCAGAAAATAAAAGAAGCGAGTATAAGGTTTTACGATACACAAAAGAACGTTTTGATTCCTGTCTTAACGATGAAGGTTTTCAAAATGTATTTTTTTAAAATGACTTGAATGATATGTCATATACTTTCAGTGAAAAACTTAATAAATGTTGTGAAGTGTTAACATTGAGTTTGTACGTTTTGGTGATGAAATTACAATTCAATCCAGTGAAATAGCGAATAAGTTTAATAATTACTTTGTTGATAGTATTCGTGAAATAAATGCCTCGATACCATATATTCCCTTTGTCCCACCTAATATAAGTATAATTTCTGTTTTTACTTTCAGTTTTTGTAATGAAAGATCTCTTTACACTTTAATAAATAAATTAAATAACAAGAAAGATATGTGTAAGCTAAACAAAAGTTATGAATCTCCAGTCGATTGAAATTATCGGTCCGGTACAATTCCTGAAAGTTGGAAAGAATCATTGATTATCCCAGTTGAAAAAGTGAATAATACGAACAAGTGTGAAGAATTCAAACCTATCAATATGTTGCTATTGTGTGAAAAAATATTAGAAAAATTTGTTGCAGAACAGTTTCAAAATTATTTAAAATGTAATAAACTGTTGATACAGGAACAATCTGGATTTAGAAGTGGACAGGACACTCATGTAAAACGGCGATTAATTGTGTTGTGTGGAACTGGAAAAGGAATATTGATTGTGAACATTCGATAGTGGCTGTGTTTCTTGATTTGAAAAGAGCGTTTGAAACGATTGATAGGCAAATATTACTGAGCAAATTACGTTTATATGGTGTGTGTCATCGTGAATAGAAATGGTTTGAATCTTATCTTACCAATAAAAGTCAAAGAACTAGTTTGAATGGTGTAACATCAGATGCAAAAGTAAACAATTTGGGAGTGCCTCTAGGTTCTCTTTTGGGAGTGTTCTTGTTTCTTTTGTATATAAATGACTTTAAAAAATGTTTGAAATATTGCAGTATGAAACTTTTTGCGGATGATAGTCTAATTTAGTCTATGTGCAATAATCTCAAAGAAAATTTATTTTCTAAGCAGACTACGTAAGGACTTTACATTCAAGGCTGCGATTCTCATTTATAACGCGATAATTTTGCCACACTTCAATTTATTGTTCCACCTTATTATATGGTTTGAATTTAGACGTGAAACAAAGACTTCAAAGACTACAAAATAAGGGTATGACAATAATTGAACCATTTATTTTCAAAACATGATAAGTCCACTTTTTTTCAAAATTCGTTTTTTTGACTAAATTTGTACTCCAGGGATAACCACGTCTGTCTTCAAAATATGAAGTATCTACTCCATCTATATCCGATTTTACAGCTACGCGAAATATTTTTTCAGTATCAAAAACAGAATAAGTCCCGGACTTATCATCTTTTGAAAATAAACAACAGATTCTTTTTGTGTAAATGCTATATTCGACTAATGATTGAAAATCTTAAGTTTAAAGCTACTTTAAAGTTAAATAAGTAGTCCTGACATTGTATTTTAGTCTCTAATACAATTGTTTGATAGACTGGGGCTAAAAGCAAAATTGTATATCCATTTTAAAACTAATTTCACATCTGTTTATTTTCAAAGTATGATAACTCCAAAAGCGTTTTTATTTTTTATCTTTTGAACTATCGCTCCAAAAATTAAAAACGAAACGGTGTTTTGTAGCTAGGCAAGAGTCCTACAGAATATATTTTTTATACATTTTGTTACGCATATCAAAAAAAAATGGAACGTTTTTTTCTTCTCCTGAAGAATTAAAAATCATGGACTTATCATGTTTTGCAAATAAATGATTCAATTTTAAGAATGAATGTATATACTCCAATTCGTGTTTTGCTTGAATGCTTATGTTGGATGAATGTGAAACAGAAATTGACATTTGACGCTATGATTTGTATTTTTAAAATAAGAAATGGTATGTTACCGGATTATTTATCGGATGGCTTTGTGGAAGTTTCAGTAGTCCAGCCTTATACATAGTTTGAGATATGCTACCAACATATAGTACCCAAAGTTCAATCTTCTATGATGGCATTACCTATTTCAATAACTTACCAAATGGAGTGCAGTGTGAAAATAATTTAATACATTAAAAAACAAAACTAGTACAAATGATACACGTAAGATCATAAGTATATGAAATATTAACAATTAATAGTATATTTAAAAGTTTTTTTTTAACTAATCTCGTTTTCAATAACCTCATTCTAGTGTTAGGATTAATAGAGTCCAATCTTATTTATAAGATGGATACTCTTGGCTTAAAAAAAAAAAACATAACATACTTAATAAATAACCATTAACTTTACCTATATAAAATTTAACTGTTAGAAATTATTTTTATGAGATCGAGAATTGCACATCATTCAAAATAATTACGCGGACTGTAAGTTTAATTGTTTTGCTTTTCTCATTCTTATTATTAAATCAAAAGCTAGTCAAGATACGTGTTAAATGTGCCAAAATGCATTCAAAAACGACGTTTTATTTTTGTTTTTAAAAAAGATAAAAAACAAACGTTGGTAATTCTCTGGCTACAGAGATGTTTTCACTATAATGCTTATTTTTTTTTTTTTTTTTTTTCTTTTTTCAATTCGCCGAAGGTAGTTTTAATCTAACGTTTTTTCCTAGTTAAAACTAGAAAAATGTAAACTTTAAAATAGAAGGAATCATAAGAATATTCAGTCCTTTGTTTCACAACTCGACGAAAGCGGTTATTGCTTGTGGTCACAAACTTTTTTTAACTGAAATATAGTTTTCGAAAATCACTAATATTAAATAGACTTTATCATTCAATTAATTCAGGAAACAATCTTTCTTTCACAGGTGATAGAAGAAGTGCCAATACAAAGTAATGAAACTATTCAAAATGAAATTCGGAAGCAGAGCTCCGAAAAAGAAAAAGAGTTTCACAATCACGAACTTTATAAGGAAGATAATACTAAAGTAAATAGAAACTCTAGAGAGGAAATGGCTACACCAACTAACCCAGAAGAATCCACTGAAGTTTTACCAAAAGAAAATGTGGTTTCAAAAAATGATCAACATATGTTAGAAATTAATGTTGCACAAGATATGCATGAGGGAGAAAAAACAAATAAAGAAGATGGTGAAAGCGATTGCAATGAAACGGGAAAAGAACAAGAAAAAAATAAATCGCAAGAAATAACAGAAACCACAACTAATGTCAGCGAGACAAAGAAAAGTCGTAGCAAGGAACGGAAGGATCTGATAATTTTGAGAAAAAAAGAAAAACAAGAAAACGATGAGAACGATGAATTCAGTAATATTCCAGAAAAGCTGTCAGCGCCATTGATTGAGAAAACAAAAAATACTAGGAAACGCAGGTGGCTATCAAAAAGGACTTCTGACTCAAATTCTCAAATTCTTGCTATATCAACCGATTCTCTTAAGAATTTAATTTCGGATGTACAGCCAGTGCCATTGTGCGATGTCAAGTTGGAGTCGTCGTCAGATGTGGAAGAAGTTGAATCAGAACGAGAAGAAGGGGAGGCATCTCCTATTCCTATCAAACCAAAAACTGAAAAGCCAACCGTTTTTGACAGGGAACGAACAAAAACTTACGAGAATCCAATTCGAAAGTTTTCGATTATGAGTGACAAGGACGAGCATTTGCCCTTTATCCCTACTAAAAATGAAACAAGCTCTATTTTGTACATAACGAATCTAGTTCGCCCCTTTACAGTATTACAGCTGAAGGGATTACTGGCCCGAACCGGTAAAATAGTTGAAAATCGGTTTTGGATTGATAAGATCAAATCTAAATGTTTCATTCAGTATGAAACTGAAGAGTAAGTTGTTTTAATTAGAAAATTATAATTGATTTAACTATGTTACCGAAATTAAGTGAGGCGATTGAAACACGACATGCTCTTCATGGAGTCCGATGGCCAACATCCAATCCGAAGTGTCTTAATGTGGACTTTGGGACGGCCGCTGAAATGGAGAAGGCAATGGCATCCTCACAAGAATCTGGACCTATTTATGGGCAAGAGATCGGTCGGGAAAATCGTGTTGTGGGAACAGGATGGGACCGGGATCGTTTTGATTTCGAAGAAAAGAAGGTATGGTTAAGAAATAAAATTTCAGCTAATAATAAGATATAGATTCAGGTAGGTAGACCAGTTCGTGAGTGGGATGTTGGCAAAAGAGAGGAACCAGAGATGGAAGCAGACGGGCCAAAAAAAAAGGACAAATTGCGTATCGGGGAACGGGGTGAAAGAGTAATTCATAACGTTCGCGCTGATAAGGAAAGCATAAGAACCGATCGCAGTGAAAGAGATCGTGATCGGAAACGGAGATCTTTGGATCGTGAACGGCGTAGCAGTTTAAGTGTTTCACCCGGTATGTACTACAAATATATATATTAGGATGGGTCAAAAAAATTTTGTCCTCCGAAAAATCGATTGCTAGACACCTAGAATATACACACCAAATATGAGCTCTTTATATTAATGGGAAGGTCCTCCACTTCTCAATTTTCCATTTTTACATCAAGCTTCTATTAAAAAAATCAATTTTTTTATTAATTGACTTTTTAGCAATTTTTTTTACATATTCTTGTAGAAAATAATTAAAAAAATTTTTTTTTAATTAAACTGAACTTAAGGGGTAATAACACCTTGTAAACCATGAAATCGAGCGTCATTTTCATCACCGTATAAAACAAAGAAGAAATATTATTTTCTTTTGGTGTTTGTTTAGTTTAATTAAGTATATTAATAAAAAACAGAATAGCCTTATGTTAAATTTTTTAATGATGTGAAATTTTTTAAATGGCGGTGTAGTTCAGGATGATAGTAAAATCCTGTGCTCCCATCGGGCGACCAACTAACTCCTACAGTTTTTAACCGATTGGGCTGAAATTTTGTGTGGAGCTTACAAATACTATTCTCTAGTGAAGTACGATTTTTTGAATTAGTTTATAAAGAAATTGTATTAGTTTAAAAAAAATATTTCATTCCAAAAACAATATTCGTTGAAAAAAAGACCATAAAATCGTTAAATTTTAATATTTAAAAAAATCCTACGTACTTCACTAGTATTTTTAAGCTCCACACAAAATTTCAGCCCAATCGGTTAAAAACTGTAGGAGTTAGTTGGTCGCCCGATGGGCGAACAAACACCAAAAGAAAATATTATTTCTTCTTTGTTTCATACGGTGATGATAATGACGCTCGATTTCGTGATTTACAAGGTGTTATTACCCCTTAATAGTAGTAACGACCTTAACCTCAATCCACTGTGCAAACAATTATTTCCCCCATCTTTCTGTTCTTTCTAATGTCAATCAATCAAACTAGTTGTATCTTTAAAGATCTAAGGAGTAAAAGGCATAAAGCATATCCACGCATTCACAGTTTCTGAGGTAAATAGTGCATTTCATAAAATAGTTCTTATCATCATTTTCCTAATAGGAGAGACCAATATTCATTGCATTGCATTCAATAAATAACGATATGCCCCGTTGATGTCCCGTACACAAAAATCCAGAAGTTTAAGAAACTTATGTATAAGTATTTTTGTGTGATTTTTTATATCGTCCCATTGTTTCATATAGGTAAACAACAAAACTTTTTTGGTTTTTGATATTATATTTGATGATGTACTTTACAACAATTGTTCAAATGTGTTTCGACAGACTAAATCAGGGAACATTTATGGACGGTTATATTGAACTTAATAGTAGACCGGGTTTGGGGATCTCTGGAAGTTCGTATAATCTCGGTGTTATTAAAGCTGAGCGGTTCAATTAATTTTTAAGCCACCGATCAATTATATTCATTTTTGAAGAGTTCGTTTACAAGCGTTTAATTTGTTGATTGTAATTTTGTTGTTAGATCTACTCTAATCGTTTTGTAGGTGTTCTTATCTTCAAGAAGTTTGTTAAATTTTTGCTCGTTGTTGGCTTTCTGTGTGGATCTGGATAGGAATACCTTAGTTTGCTATGTTTTAAGAATAAACTTCTCATTCGGTGTATTTCAAAGTTTTCTTTTATGTTCTGATCTTTGTGATTTTGATCTTTCTCTTTTTCTGTATCAAAGTTAACTTTTCTCCCAATGAAAGTAACCATTTTGCTTCACTGGGCAATTGTTCCTTTCTACCATCAAAGTGTTAGGTCTATCTGTGTTTTGGGAATGACGTTGAACTAATTCATCGTGTTGATGGTAACCTGAACAATAAGGTAAAGAAGATCATAATGCTACCGTGGGCCGAAGAAGATTTATAGAAGTAATTTGGTCATTTCAACAAGATAATGACCCAAAGCATACCGCGGATCTTAGAAAATAGCAATTAGTTGAATAGATATGATGACGTCAAAATGAAGAACATCTTCGAAAAATTTTCAAATTTGGACATTTTGTTAGAAAGAATGAAAATAACCTTGGTGTTTGATTCCTGCAGAGAAATGTCCAGACTTAATCGAGTCAATGCAAAACCGATGTTAGCAGTATTTTAGCAACGAAGATTCCCAACATATTATTTACCTTTTAGAATATAAAACCCGATATTAGTTGTAGTAGCAGTACTAGTAGTAGCAGTAAGGTTTTTTATTCATTTTTCAGTTTTGTTTAATACAAATTTACAATTTTTTAAGTTTTATGTACAATATTTGCTCAGTAAATATTAATTGTAACAAATATTTAAAAAATAATAAATATTAAAAACAATAATAGATATTCAACAATGACTTTTAAGTCCTCTGCCGCGATCAAATAACTTAGTTAATAAAATGCAGAATGGATTCTTCTTCCTGCATGATGCAGAGGGAACAGTTCGAATTTTCTCGTATAATCCTTGTCGTACCGTTTAGGTTTATTAGGCCTGCTCTTGCTATGAAAATCAATCTGATCATGGGGAAATTTTTATCATCGCAAACATACTCCATACCAGCTTCAAAATTAAGTAGATGGTATAAGCAATGAGATCTTGTAAGTTGTGCTCTTTGTAATGCTTGGTTTTTGTCATCACTAACAATTTCTTCCGTTATTTCGCCAATATACTCCAGTCAAAGCGTCATTTGACCTTGCGCGGAGAGGCACTGTCAGTTTTTATTTCATGGATCGATAGGGGTATATTTAAAAGGCTTAAACCCAATTTCTCACCACCTGATCATTCTTATCAGTGGAGTTATTAGCAAAAATGCATTTTTTGGGATATTTTACTTCTAAGCTAATATCTTTGCTCCAGATTGTCGTAGACCAAAAAATAAACAAACATTCTCTTCCTTATAACATTTTCTATCGTTATATGTAATTTCATTGTATTTGAGTGAGTAAATACAAAATAACAGCCATTCTTGTTGTTAAAAAACACATTTTTGTCATTATTTCGAAAAAAGCTTATATCATGATTGACATTTTTCTAATCTATTTTGTAGCCCTATTCATGTCCTGCATTTTACAGAAAAAATCAGCTCTTTATCACCAAAGATGGCCGAGCAATTGATAAATGAACGCATGCAAAACCGGTGCGAAAACACATAAAAATATCGTTTTTTGGTAATAACTCGGCTTCTGAGTGTCCTACGACAAAAAATAAAGCTATTAATTGTTTGTTACAACATTTTCTATCGATTTGGTGCACATTATTTTTGTTGAAACAAATAAAAAATAAGTAATATTAAGTCAAAGACGTTTTTTTGTTTAGCAAACTCTTGCCTTATTATTTTGTAAACGGTGCAAGTATTGGCTAAAAAAATAATGTACTGTTGTAGTGCTTTATCTACAATTTAAAAAAAAAAATTAGCTCTCTACGACCCACATGAGCCGAGAAATTAATTTTTTAAAAAAGTTCCAAATGCCCAACGAAAAACATGTAAAATGCAGGACATGAACAGGGCTACAAAATAGATTAGAAAAATGTCAATCATGATATAAGCTTTTTTCGAAATAATGACAAAAATGTGTTTTTTAACAACAAGAATTTGACTTTAAATGGCTGCCATTTTATATGTATTTACTCACTCAAATACAATGAAATTACATACAACGATAGAAAATATTATAAGGAAGAGAATGTATGTTTATTTTTTGGTCTACGACAATCTGGAGCAAATATATTAGCTTAGAAGTAAAATATCCCAAAAAATGCATTTTTATGAATAACTCCGCTAAAAAGAATAATCAGGTGGTGAGAAATTGGGTTTTAGCATTTTTAATATAACCCTATCGATCCATG
The DNA here is from genome assembly GCF_945859705.1 of Episyrphus balteatus. NCBI lineage: Eukaryota > Metazoa > Arthropoda > Insecta > Diptera > Syrphidae > Episyrphus > Episyrphus balteatus. Next base: position 60,519,619 of record NC_079134.1, on the reverse strand, counting down.
AAATAAAAACTGACAGTGCCTCTCTGCGCCAGGTGAGGCCCTTTTTTCCGACGCTTTGGCTGGAGTAATAGTACTATTGAAGAGATTTCTGTTGGAAACAAAGTCTTGTAGGTTTTCAACATACATAGTTCGCTTGTCCAATGTTGGTTTCCCAACTCTGGAACCAGTATATCCGCTTTTAAGTTATTTTATTTGCGAGGAACTTGGGCAGCCTGTTGTTACCATAACTGTTTAGAACTTTTCCCAGCGCATCGTGTGTTCGAATACACCCACCAAAATCATTATAAAGGCAGTCGATTTTATTCGTTTTTAAACCATATAAAGGATATTTAATTTTTACTCCTTGCACGAACAAGATGACAAGTATATACTGGATTGTTTGCCACCCTTTATTTTTATTTAATTCGTTAAACTTAGTTTTAAAAATTATTTTTTGAATTTTGGTGCGAAATAATTATAAAGGCACAGCTGATTTTCACATTAAAAGTGTGGTTTAGCGAGATCAAATGTAACCAAAAGTAAGCAAAACAGTTGGAAAATGAATTAAACCCATTATGAACATTTTATAAGTAAAATGTTTCTGTTATTTTTAAAAAAGGTGTGAAAACCCCTTGACGCAGGCAGAAATGGGCAACATCAAGGCTTACCATGAAAATTGATGGTCCAACCGCGAAAAATCTGTAGAAGAACAAAGGTCCGATTGTGTAATTGATAATTTAATTTAAAAAGATGACAAGTATGGTTACCTAATAATTATTTCGCACCAGAAATTCAAAAAATAATTTTTAAAATTAAGTTTAACGAATAAAATAAAAATAAAGGGTGGCAAACAATCCAGTATATACTTGTCATCTTGTTCTTGCGAATACGTCAACTACTGAACTACCTCTTTAAATTCAAAGAGAAGTGAGTAGTAGATAACAGGTTTGATGGATAGATGTCGTATTATGTTGGTGACATTTTGAGTACCCTTCAAAATATTCGTATCCAATTCGTATCCCCGTTTCTTAGCTTTTATTGACGAAAAATTTCTATATTTACATAAACTAGATCTTATTTAAATTTTATTATTCTTTTTAAGTGGCATTGTATACGTTTGATTTTGCAATTAAAAATCTTTGTACATTATAAATTAATTACAGCAAGAAAAATAAAGAAGAAGGTAAACGATCCCCCACTTCGACTACTCGATGATTTGTTTAGAAAAACGAAAACAACTCCATGCATATATTGGCTTCCTTTAACGCCTGAACAGGTAATTGAGAAATGCTTTGCAAATTATAATTAATATTACTAACCCATTATTCTAGATAGCCGAAAAAGAAGCATTCCGGTTAAGACGCGTTGCTGAACATCAAGAACGCATTAGGCAAAGAGAACTCGAAAAAGAAAAAGATCGTGAAAGGGAACGCGAAAGAGAGCGGGAGAGAGAAAAGGAAAATGAACGTCAACGTGAAAGAGATCGTTCTAATGGCCACCGAAGATCAAATAGTCGCGATAGACGTCGTTACTAAAAAGCGTTTCGAAAGCTTCGCTCATTATTTAATAGTGTATTTATGTTACAACCACGAATCAGATTCAAGAGTTAAATAATAACTCAAGAATTACTTGATCTATGGCTGTATTTCAAAGTTTTAATCCAATATTTATTATATTTTTTTCCCAAGAAGAAAATTTAACTATACACTGAGATCCATAATATTTTAAATATTAATTCTGGAACGAATTTTAATTTTCGTTACTTTTCCTAATTTTGTTTACTTTCGTTATGATAGTTTTTCATTTTTTTTTTTTTTTTGGGAAAAAAGTATATATTTTCAGTTTTCTCTATCAGAGTTAGTTAAAAATAATTAAAGATGAACACGCGTGGATCTTTGTATGTATGATTTAGCTTTTTTTCGAAATGAAAGGCAAATATTTACCATCTCTATAAAAAAAAATGTAACCAACACTGGTCTCATTCGCCCCCGTTAACTTAAAAAGGTATTTTTTGTAAACATCTTTAAAAAAAGCTGATGGTTTTGTTCAATGCATATATTTTTTATTTCTTCAGAGTTTTATATTTTTTGGTTGCTGCACTAAACTTGATTCGATTGATGGTAATCTTATTTTGGAACAAAACCTAAGTATCCTGCAACATCATTGCTGTTTTTGTGTACGGATTGAAAAAAGACATTGAATAGTAACAAAAATAAAACTTTCAAATTTGTTATACTAATATACTATTTTAAATAATTAATTTCAAAGGAAAAAAGATTACCTAATCAATATTTAGTTGGCTGAGATGTTTAATCATTATGTTATTTTTTTTTAATACAGGGTGTCCCAAAAGTAATGGATCAAACGAAATATATTGATAGGCCAACATTAGGGCTCTCAGAATTCGGTAACTTGTTCATCCCAAATCCTTACAGTTTTAGATTTAATGCAGTTTTTGTGAAATTTCGAAAAATCCCGACTTTGCAACAGTATTTTGCTTCCTTCGCTCATAATTGATTTTTGTTTTTTACAATTCTTCCACAAAAACAATGCATAATAATAAGAAATAACTAATTAATCAAAATATTTTTTATTTCATACGCCATTTTGCTGCAAATTAATTAACAGTTCTATGTTTTATAAAAAATCAATTTCTTACTTTTATTTCAGAGCAAGACCCTGAAAAAATTTTGTATGGTGTGACACTGGATTATTATTTTGAAAACTTGCGATGTTATTGCAGTTTTCAAAACTGTATTAAAATTTCCAAAGTTGAAATTAGAACGAAAGATATTAAGGTTTGAATTCAAAAAATAGAGGTTTTCAGAGCAAAATAACAAACAAAAATCGAGGTTTTTATTCAAAAAGAAATAAAGAAACAACAGTCGAGAAAATGTGTTTATTTTTCTTTGTTATTTTTCTTTGAAAAGTCTTATTTTGTTGCTTTTAAACTGTAATATCTTTAGTTCTAACTTCAACTTTGGAAACTTTAATAGAGTTTTAAAAACCGCAAGTTTTCAAAATAATAATTCAGTGCCACACCATACAAATTTTTTTCAGGGTCTTGCTCTGAAATAAAAGTAAGAAATTGATTTTTTATAAAACATAGAACTGTTAATTAATTTGCAGCAAAATGGCGTATGAAATAAAAAATATTTTGATTAATTAGTTATTTTTTATTATTAGGCAATGTTTTTGTGGAAGAATTGTAAAAAACAAAACTCAATTATGGGCGGAGGAAGCAAAATACTGTTGCAAAGTCGGGACTTTTCGAAATTTCACAAAAACTGCATTAAATCGAAAACTGTAAGGATTTGGGATGAACAAGCTACCAAATTCTGAGAGCCCTAAGGTTGGCCTATCAATATATTTCGTTTGATCCATTACTTTTGGGACACCCTGTAGAATGATTAAAACTAACTGATTCTTATCAAATTTAAACCTATTTTTTATGTTATTAGACTTCTTATAAACTTCGGAAATTTGATAAAAAGTACGAAATATTACTAAATAAAATATTTTGAATTGAGGTTTTGTTTAATTTTTTTTTTTTAATATTGGTTAATATATAACTAGAAGGCAAAACAATACAAGCAGCCCTATTTTCAACATAATACAGGGTGTCCCGGGATGAGATAAGAAGACTTTGAGGGATGATTCTTGGGTATATTCTTAGAAAAAAATTATTCTACAGTACCTCTCTATCTGCAAAGTTGATACACTTTAGCGATGATTTAAGAAAACGCTTACTTTGGTATGCCTTTACTCATGTTAATGTTAATAACTCCGTTAATACTTATGATAAAAACTGTCAAAAGTGCGGGTTTTCCTAAATATCATAAAATCTATGAGTTTTCTGGCAATCTTTTGAACAACATTTTTGTTCGTTATTGTTTTCTTCATAAGAATAAATTTATAAAACACTATCAGCCTTATTTATTAGATTTCAATAAACAGCTCTAAACGGCTGCATAGTTATACAATACATAAAGTTTTATGTGGCCTTTATGCAACCTTACATAGATTCCTATTTATAAAACATTTTCTTACCCATTATAGTTTTGCTAGGTTTGTGTCCAAATAACTACTAAAAATGGAATAAAATAACTCCACCTGTTTCGAAAATAACGAAAAAAAAGCAAAAACGTGAGCGATAGTTCTCGATGTCATATTATATATACAAATCAGAAAATTATATCAGGAAAAAATCTCCACATTTCTTATTAGTTTATTTATTTGATCATATATTATACGTTATTTTTTTTTTAGTTGATTTCAAATTGTTCACTTAATTGCAAATGTAATTCAAAAAAAAAAAATTCTTCAATGAAAAAAAAAATATACAAATCATTGCTATGTTTTCTTTTTCTGAAAATTATGTGAAGTTCAAATGACATATAACGTCCACAGAATTATGTTTGAGGCCCTTTAATCAATGTAGGCCTCATATGGATCTTCGAAGCCAACAGAATTATATTTGTGGCCCTTTTAGTAAATGTAGGGGGCCTCCTATGGATCTTTCGAGGTCCACACAATTATGTTTGTGGCCCTTTAGTCAATGCAGGTTTACTATGGATCTTTTGAAGTCCACAGAATTATGTTTGTGGCCCTTTTAGAAAATGTAGGGGCCTCCTCTGGACCTTTCGAGGTCCACAAAATTATTTTTGTGGCCCTTTTAGTATATGAAGGCCTCCTATGGATCTTTAGAGTTCCACAAAATTATGTTTGTGGCCCTTTTAGTAAATGTAGGGGGCCTCCTATGGATCTTTTGAGGTCCACAGAATTATGTTTGTGGCCCTTTTAGTAAATATAAGGGGCCTCTTATGGATCTTTTGAAGTCCACGGAATTATGTTTGTGGCCCTTTTAAAAAATGTAGGGGGCCTCCTATGGATCTTTCGAGGTCCACAGAATTATTTTTGTGGCCCTTTTAGTAAATGAAGAACTCCTATGGATCTTTCTAAGTCAACAGAATTATGTTTGTGGCCCTTTTAGTAAATGGAAGGGACCTCCTATGGATCTATCGAAATCAACATAATTATGTTTGTGGCCTTTTTAGTAAATGTAGGCCTCCTATGGATCTTTCTAAGTCAACAGAATTATGTTTGTGGCCCTTTTAGTAAATGTAGGGGCCTCCTATGGATCTTTTGAGGTCCACAGAATTATGTTTGTGGCCCTTTAGTCAATGCAGGTTTACTATGGATCTTTTAAAGTCCACATAATTATGTTTGTTGCCCTTTTAGAAAATGTAGGGGGCCTCCTATGGATCTTTTGAAGTCAACAGAATTATGTTTGTGGCCCTTTTAGAAAATGTAGGGGTCTCCTATGGATCTTTCGAGGTTCACTAAATTATTTTTGTGGCCCTTTTAGTATATGAAGGCCTCCTATGGATCTTTCGAAGTCAATGTAAGGGGCCTCCTATGGATCTTTTGAGGTCCACAGAATTATGTTTGTGGCCCTTTTAGTAAATATAAGGGGCCTCCTATGGATCTTTTGAAGTCCACAGAATTATGTTTGTGGCCCTTTTAGAAAATGTAGGGGGCCTCCTTTGGATCTTTCGAGGTCCACAGAATTATTTTTGTGGCCCTTTAGTCAATGCAGGTCTCCCATTAATCTTTCGACGTCCACAGAATTATGTTTGTGGCCCTTTAGTCAATGTAGGCCTCCTTTGGATCTTTCGAAGTCAACAGAATTATGTTTGTGGCCCTTTTAGTAAATGTGGGGGCCTCCTATGGATCTTTTGAGGTCCACAGAATTATGTTTGTTTCCAAATGTTTAATGAAAATTAAGATTAATCTTATCACACCGAAACCAACGATGAAAAATGTATGATTAATGTTCATAAATAATGTAAGACACAACGATGGAATGCCCGTCGTACACTAAGCTGTCAACGCATCAATTTCGATATCAACACATTCAACTATAGTTACGGTGACCATCCGTCCCGGTTTACCCGGGACTGTACCGTATTTCTGCAGCTTTTCCCGGGTTTTTATTTAAGAAACCCGGGACGTATAAGTGTCTCGTATTTCATAGTTCATAGTTCATAGTTCTTTTATTGTATAATTATACTCAGTAAGATACAAAATCTTATAAATTATAAAAGAAACTCGCCTCCAATAGTAAAAAAAAAAAAAACATGTCGTGAAAGTCGAATTTCCAACCGGTGATTTTACAAAGGAAAAAAATGAATTAAGTTAACCCTGAGGTCTAAATATCTATTTGTATGACCTTCGTAGAGAGAAGGATTATTTTAAGTTGTCTGCATAACTGTGAAGGGAGTGTTATTGAGTCCAAGCTATTTTTTTCTACAAAACTTTCGATCTGCAATTTCTAACACAGTTTTTTTTACTATTGGAGGCGAGTTTCTTTTCGTGGTTTGTAAAGTGGTAGTTTTTGCGAAGATTTGTTCTTCTCAAATGTTTACCACTTCTGACAACCCGTTTTGCCGTCGTTAAACTGCATTTCATACCGGTTTTCAGCTTAATTTTTAGCGCGAAGTCATGCTGTTCAGATCATTGCACATCTATCGGCCAATGTTGTGGCTAAGCAACTTCGATTGTAAATGTTGTTTCTATACCCTTGGATATTGCGCGAATAACTGCATACTAAATTTTAACTTGTGTTAATTTTTGTCCCAATGCATCGTTGATTTCGGCCTAATTCAAAGACTTCTTTTATTTTCGCCATTTTTCCCGCGCCTAATGATTTTTTTCGAGTCGTTTTCGTCCTTATAGGTTATAGACAATCAGATTTATTGACAGACACAATTTTGAGTCCAACTGACCCATGCAACTCATCATTTATTAACATTTTTGCTTTTGAGTCTATTCAGATGAGTCAAAAAATATACTTGTTTTTATGAATAGATTTTGTCTAGCTACCGTGTGAGAAGAACGGTAGGTCCCAAGACAATTTTTTTTTCTCCTAAGCTAAGCGCATAAAGATGTTCTCTCGTTACGTATGTAAAAAAGATGTACCATTGCAATAAATACCAAGCCAGGCTAAAAATAAGATGAACTAAAATGTGGACGTATTCAAGTGACCGGCAGTGTATATGGGAGTGACAAACGATTGAAAAATCGCCATATATTCTAGCACAGGTAAGAATTTCGTTACCTAAGCTGCGTATTGTGCAACGAAAAGCAAAATTGTGTGCTGGTTTTGTATGAAAATTTTCGTAGGCTTAGTTTTTTTAAAATGTTCGTCAATTATTTAGTTCCAGCTTCTGTTTGTCAGGTTGCTACACCAGGTAAAATGTTTTCGAATAAAGAACAACATATAAAAGAGCAAAGAACCCAGATAAGTTTCAAAGCTTTTAAGGAAATGTTAAAAGTTGTGTTAAAGACCATACAATTTCAAAATCATTTAAAATAAAATTAAAATTTAAAAAAACAGCTCAATCGATTTGAATAAAAAAATATATTTTTTAAAGTTATGAACAGACATTATTATAAAACCATTTTCTTGATTTCTTTCGTAAATGACTTAAATGATTGCAACAAAAACGCTCCCATTAAATCGTTTAGGAAATCTTCATATCAAAACAAGGAGAAATTATGAAAACTCATTTAAAAAAATTTAAATTATTTTTGGAAATCAATATTTTCAAAACGATCCAACAAATTTTGTATTTATCCTGGGTTTTGCTTCCAGAAATATGGTCACCGTAACTATAGTGTACGGTGTCCTCAATTATATTCAACGAACGAGTTGGAGAACGTTGCTCAACGAGTTTCTCATAAAGTACACGAGTAGTGTACGAGCTCGAGTTGCTCGTTGGAAATCCTCAATGAACGCGTTGAGCAACATTTTTCCGATAATGCACTTTGTTGTTCCAACTCGTTGGCCAACTTCATAATTTTTTTTTAGCGTTTGTTGTTGTAAATGCGGAGCTATATGTTGTGCGTTGCGTTGGATGCGACGAAATGTGAGTGCGTTGTTCGAGTTGATCAATTTTTATCGTACTTTTGAAATACATACAAATCAAAGTTTTGGACAGGTATTAAAGGTACTTGCCATAGAACCGTTTTCTTGATGTCTGACTTTCTCCTAAGCGACACCACCGATGTGAATGAAAATTTTTGTACAGAAACGTTTTAGTAATTCTAATTTTAAAAAAATAATTTTTTGAATTAAAAAAAAAGTTCAATTATTTGAATTAAAATTTTTTTAATCATTTTTACTATTCCAAGCATTAGAGCCAGTACATGCGACACAGTTGTGCATTGTGCGTGGACGTGTGCGTGTGCAACAGAAGTAAAAATTACATATTTGAAAAGCTGCCGACACCAATTATATTCAACGCGTTGTCCAACAAGCAACTTTTGATTATGTGTACGAGGGTATAAACTCGTCTATCGTTCAGCAACTCGTCGCCTGAGAATTGTTTTGTCGTATACGCCAATTTTGGAATTTTGGGAAATCGCATTTTAAGGTTTGAGCTTCTATAAAAAAAAAACTGGCCGATAGATTTTTTTCAATTTTTAATAGAATATTTTGTGCGATATCTTCTTTATATTTATGTTGTCAAAATTGTCACATCTAGTTTGGCTTTCAAATTATCGGGGTTTTTACCCAAAATCAGTTTGTCGTAAACGCCACCAAAATCAACTTTTTTTCCATCCCATACACGTACGACAAAGTAGGCGCACGTACGACATTCCAATACCAAGACAAATAAAAAAGTAAATTTTCAAATTTCACAGTTCGTTTTTATTTATTAATTAAACATTTAAAAAATAGTTTCTTATTACATAGTAGTAAAATAAATAGATTAAAAACAAAGAATAAAACAATAAATATGACCATAAACATGGAAAAAAAAAATTAAAAAAATTTTTTTTTAACAAAAACTAAAAGCCATTCTATGACTATGAAACATGAAAGAAACAACAAATAAAACAATAAAACCGCGACCTTTTTTCACTTCAAGACAGCGCGCTAGAACGAAGCGCCGCCCGCGACCGACGGTCGACTTGTTGTTCTTTTGTGCTCGATACAAGATCAATAAGTGTACAGCAATAAAACAATAAAACAGCGACCTTTTTTTCGCGAAGAACAATGGCGCCTTAAAAAAATAATTTTCGACCAGCAGGTGTTTTTGCGAGCGGGTGCAATAACAAAACTCACAGCAACCCTTTTTCGCTTCGTTCACGACAGCGCGCGTGAACAAAGAGGCGCCACGGCGAGGCGCCCATGACTACAGTCGACTTGTTGATCTTGTGTGATCGATACAAGAGCAATAAAACAATAAAACAGCGACCTTTTTTTCACTTCACTTCGTTGAAGACAGCGCTCGTGAACGAAGCGACAAGATCAATAAGTGTACAAAAATAAAACAATAAAACCGCAACCTTTTTTCACTTCTTTCAAGACAGCGCGCTTGAACGAAGTGGCGCCCGCGACCGACGGTCGACTTGTTGATCTTGTGTTTTTGATAGAAGATCAACAAGTGTACATATTTATGAGCCACACCCACTTCCATATTGTGTCAGATCGGTTCTTGCGACCGAGGATGAGGTCAAGATACTTGCGGCAGGAACAAACGACAAGAACCATTAATTAAACACAACATTTGAGATGTCTCTGAAATGCACTTTTTTCTTCCTTGCACCTCTAGGAATAAAGCAAAACCTCAAGTAGCGCAGAGCTTAATGCAGCCCATAGTTTTTAAAGTCGTTGTCCCTATAGCACATGAAGTCCTTATTTTCAATAAATACTTTTCTAGTAGGTATATTATATCTGTTTACATTCTATTTCGGATATATACAAACATGTAAGAAAAAACAATTTTAAAATTTCTTTCGAAATTTTCTACCGTATCGGTTTTGTACGACGTACGACAAACCAATACTGAAGAAAAAAAAGCTGAAAAATACATAGAATTTTTGTCGTAAACGCCAAAAGTTGGCGCTTACGACAAACCAACGCTAATCCAATGCTTATTTTGTGGATATACGACAAAATGCACACTAATTATCTCAGTAACGGTAAACGATAGGACAAATCTGATAACAGAAATGAAAAGAGAACGTTATAAAACCTATTACTACATATCCAGTTTAAAAAAGTCCATTTTGGCGTTTACGACAAAACAACTCTCGGGCGACGATACTACCTCGAGAACGCAGTTGATAAACTCGAGGAACGGTTTTTTTCCCCAAAATCCAACAAGTTTATCAACAGGTGTACGAGGCTGTTCAACAATTGAATGAGTTGGTCAACTAGGTGTACGAGGGTATCCAACAATTGATGAAGTTGATAAACCAGGGTGTTCAACAATTGATGGAGTTGATCAACTAGGTGTAGGAGGCCCACAACGCGTTTTATTCAGTTTTACATCTAGTTTTGTTGCTCAAGCCTGGTACGCTGTTCGCGCTAAATTTTAGCCGAGAACGTGAGTTTGTGCACTAGTGTACGAGGTTATAAAATTGCTTATCCAATTGATGAGTTGAATAAGAAGTTGGTTGAACTAGTTGTGCACTAGTAGTGTACGACGGGCATTAGTCTGTAGAAGAAAAAAGCAATATTATTTATTAGGTCGGATCGTGCGTCGTTCTAAAACTAAATACATTGTTTTATTAATATGGAAAATTTTATTTCAAAAAAAGGTATGAATTGCTTAACGTGCTTCTGCCATTTTATAATTAATAATTTATCAATTTGTTGTTTTTCAAGGAGTTCAATAATGAGACGCTAGCTGAGAATTTTCACCCTAACCCAAACTTCCCACAAAGCACAGCAGCTACAATATTCTTCAAGGATGCAAATTCTCCAGCAGCTGTATCAACGAAAACAATAAAATAAAATTTTGTGTTAAAAAAAAAAAAAAAACAATAAAAAAATTTAAGAAAAAGAAAATAATTCGTGTTCGTTTTGTTTGCAAATGTTTCCAAATGTCAAGCGTCATTTTTTTCCATTCCAATGCCGGACGTCATTCATTCCGACTTCGGCTCCGTTTTCTAGAAATGGAGATTTTCACCACACCAATACATATGCAATCGACTTCGCGGTGATTATAATTTCCATACTAATTTGAGCCGCATTCGGACCCGATTCTGAGCCGAAGTCGGACTCAGCTCTGCCTGAGGCGGAGCCGATTCGGACCGAGGTCGGACTCGTTTGCTTGAAGGGTCAAAGCGCGCTCCTGTCACTTTGACTTCGAACAGCTGATTGAAACATAAAATCTGCTTTCAAATAAAAAAAAAACAAAGTCACTTACAAAATTATTGGGCCAAGTCTTTATCTTAATTTAAATGTGGAAAAATGCATTTTATATTTTCTAGCTACCTTGATAGCCACAACAACATATTAGTTAAGAAAAAAAAAACATTTCTGTGCTCCGTTTGATAGATAACCCTTCAAGCAAACAGGTCCGACCTCGGTCCGAATCCGCTCCGCCTGAGGCGGAGCTGAGTCCGACTTCGGATCAGAAACTGGTCCGAAGGCGGCTCAAATTAGTATGGAAATTATAATCACCGCGAAGTCGATTGCATATGTATTGGTGTGGTGAAAATCTCCATTCCGAGAAAACGGAGCCGAAGGCAGACCTGAGTCGGAGCAGCGAAAACCTACCAGAAAGAGGAATAAAAAAGGGATGACGTTTCGCATTTGCGACCAAAAAAAGAACTAGATTTTTTTTTTTTTTTCACTGAAACTGTTTTTTTTTATTTAATTTTGGCAAACGAAATTTTCACAATATATACAATTTAAAATAGAGTACATTTTTTTCATTTTATTTTATTTGTTGTTGCTGCTGTTGTTGGTGTTTCTTTAGATGCCCAATCGCATGTTTCACCTTCTGCCTTTTTCTTCATCATTAGAGATTACATCTACAACACAAACAGAAACACATCATTTTAATCCAAACACTTTGAGCGATGTATACAACATACCTTTTTTTGTTTCCATATTGTTAATAGTTTGATATAATTGTTTATAATTACACTTATATTTTATTAACAACGACACGAGACACGACGCGACTAAACACTTCAACAAAAAATAACAAAATGACGCTTTTGCTCTTGTTGGCTATGTCTGTCTACTTTTTTTTCCTTTTCTCAGTTTTCACCACGATTCTCTTAGACTTTGTGTTCATACAAAAAAAGTTGCAAGTGTGTGAGTGCAACCCCGCTTTTCTCGGTCGGAGGTCGGACTGTCTTTTCTGGACTCCGTTTTCTTGCTTGAAGGGAAATAGAACAATTTAACTTAAAAAAAATAAACAATCTTCTCAATGTTATTTGTGAAAACAATTTTCTAAAAAAACAATCTACCACCATTTCCACCATTAAAATGCACAGCCTCAGCCTTGTGCATTTAGAAACAAAAATCATAAAAAAATGACACAAAAACCACCACCAATTGATTTGGAAAATAAAGGTATGTTTATTTTAAAATTGATAAACTATATAGTTGTTGATTTTTCCGTCTTCTAGTGGAGTACTGGAGATCAATTCCATTCATCAATGACTGAGTTTACAGTTCAAAAGGTTCCTCCACGCTATCCAGAACGAGTGAAATGAATCTTATGTTTAATAGAGACTACAATACTTGAGTGTGATCCACATTCCACAGACTTGTAGTGTAAGTTAATAAGATTCCCTTCTGCGCTTTGTGAAGCTGATAGTATTATTTTTTTTTCTCAGGTCTGCACCCTCCGACCACTTGTTGATGTGTTCGCTCTAATCCTAGACAAAAACAACATTCAACAATTCTATATCGGGTATAAAAATGACGTCAGAGACTCCTTGCTCGCCACAGTATTGGATGCAGTCCGTTCGAGTGACAATCAAGATGTGCACGTTCGTATTACAAACACATTGCGAGGCATGCATTTTGTTCCCCTCAACAGTTGTGTGGATATGATTTTAGAGAAATTCAACGCCAACATTTCTCATAGTGGTCTTAAGTAAAGTGTCACACAAGACGTATGTTTTGATATTATATAATTCTACTGAATAAATCTAAATCTCTAACCAAAGTTTCAACTTCAGAGTTTATTTGTAATTTCATGTGTAATTTCAAAAGGTTTAGATTCACTAGGAACTAACTACTTCTTTTACGTACAAATTTCACCACATAATTACTTACTTCCAGATTCGAAGTTTCAGTGATTATTCCGTAGCTAAAAAAGTACTGGCAAACGTACATCAGAAGCACTTCCAGATGTGCTTCGCTGATGTACTTTTGAAATACACTTTTCTGTACTTTTAATGGAGGGGAAATTTATTTCATCTTGCATGCGAGAAAGAGATTGCTGCTTCACGTATTCTTATATACAGAAAGTATATAACTGAGTTTTTTCCCGAGCTCCTATCTTTTTTCAGTGGAAAAGAAGTACTTCTTTTACGTACATATTTCACCGGTTTTTTCTGTAGTTCTGCGTTTGCTGGGATATTAATGTGTTTAAAAAATGCATAGAAATTTGTTTATTCTTTAATCCTATAGTTATAAAAACAAAACCAATCAAAATAAATTGTTTTTTAAACAGAACAATCAATAAAACTCAGTCTACAACATCACTAAATTATTTTTGTTTTTAATACGTTAATTGTTTTTATTTAAAATATCTGGATGTCGTTTTTTTGCGCAAAATCTATATAGAGAAACAAAAAAACACACCTAGTATTGTAATAATTTATTTTTTTTATTCACATTTGGCCCAATAATTATGTGGGTGACTGTAACTATGTCTGATAAATGTCAGAAAGCGAGCAAAAGTTCAGTCTGGTTGAACTTTTGCTCGCTTTCTTACGTTTCCTTACGTTTGTCAAAAAAAGCGTACGTAGAAAAAACGTCATTGCGTGAGCCGTGAGGTTACACAGGTTTCGTATGGTTGAACTTTTGGCAGTTGTCAAAATCGACGGCAAAGCGTGATTGTGTTTCTGTGTTTTTTATTACCACCGGGCTTAACTGGAAAAATAAAACGCAGTCGGGGCTAGGCAATTTATATGTTAAATACAAAAACACCTTAGCCCCGTGGGCTTAACTTTTTGAACAGTTTTAAATCTGTGCTACCAAACTATTTTTTTTCAAAAATTGTTTAGAATTTGTTTAAAACGTGAAAACTCACTTTTGGAATGACAAAATGTATTTAACTGGTTTTAGTAGCATTCAATTTTGTGTCTCTTTGTTAAACATACAAGAAAAATACAAGAAAAACCCTAAAGCGAAAACATGACAACTCTAAATTTTTGTTGTGTCTGCGGTTTTCGGAACATTCAATATGCAGTGCTGCCAAGATTTCAGGTTAAGCCCCGAGGCGATTATAACTCGACTCGACTTACAATACATAGGGTAAATAGTACATATGTTTGGCATTAATTAACAAGAAGAAAAATTAACAATGGGGAAGTTACAAAAATTAAATTAACAATTTCATTAATTAAAAAAGCAGCAATTTAACTTCAATTGAAATAATTTAAACATAATAACGATGAGTATTGAACATTCAGCCCCCCCCTGAAAGGCGTGGGTTTTCAGAAAAAGGAAGACGAGCTAATTTGATGATCGGTCGCACATAATCGCCTGTTTGTGTTTGAATTGTAGTTACTCTGCCACGATTGTCTTTTCCTGGGTGCACAGCTTTTATTCTTCCGAGGATCCACTTAGATGGGGGTAGATTTGGGTCTTTGAGCGGGACGACATCATTGACTTCTAGATTAGCCTTTGAGTTTTGCCATTTAGGACGCTGTTGCAATGAAGTAAGATAGTCTGCATGCCATCGGTTCCAGAAACCTTGTTTAAGAGTCTGTAAAAGAGACCAATTAGTTATAGGACAAACAGATTTATTACACATATCAGGACGAGGAACAGAAGTATAGGGTTTACCAATTAAAAAGTGAGCTGGGGTTAGAGCAATAGGATCGTTGGCCACATAGGCCGAGAGTTTAATAATGCCTCGATTTGCGTGAGAAGAGTGTACATCTCTTCAAATTATTGTTGCAATCTTGTATTGCCTCCAAAATTTTCCGAAATAAAACTCAATTGTTTTTTGTTTCGATCAATATATTTCGGCAACAAGTGCCATCTTCAGGATCTATTAAAACAATAAAGTTATACATAATAATTACAATAAATATTAAAAATATAAAATTATAAATAGTATATCTTAAAAAGAATATCACAATTTACTTTTTTACAATTTATTTTGATTTGATCTGTCAAAGAATACTTCAATTTAAAAAACAAAAACAAATATAGTTGTCAGCCCCCATCACGGTGTGCAGTGTTAATACGGTCTGTATCTGTGGTGTCTGTGTTTAGACTGTGTGTAGTGTTGTGTTAACACAATCATTTGTTACTCGTTGTAGATTTCCATTATTTCCATATGAGATGAGATTGAAATATGTATTTGTGTCATCTTTTTTGTCCGTTTTGAAATTACACGCTTCTTCTCCAATTTTAACAATTTGGTTTACTTCACTAACCTGTAACTTGAATATCTCAATATTTTCGTGTTTTCGAAATTAAAAGAATGGCCAGTTTGTTGTTTGTGGTTAGCCAATGCTGCAATACTTTTCAAATTAGCTGTCCCTGAGTCAACCTTATCACATTCATTTGAGTCTTGTTCGAGTCTTTTGCACAATTTTTGAATCGTTTCACCAATGTATTTTTTGGGGCAGTCTTCACATCGTCGCCTCAATAAAATATTGTCGTATGTGCAAAATTGAGGTTTTGAGATTTGAATGCAGTTTTGCTAATTGATTTTTTCTCTTTCATTCTGTGAAATCCGTTTTTCGATATCTGTCTTCGTTTCCGAGATAATCAGTATGCATTTTGTCGTATGTGTAGGTTTACAAACATTTTCAGTATCTATTTGTCGTAAGAGCACTGAAAACGTGCACATACGACAAAAATTATCACATACTACAATTTTTTCATACAAAATCTGTGTTTTCTTCGTTCGGTAAATAATTGTAGTATGTGCTATTTTTGCTACACATAAGACAAAATTTTACTGGAATTTCGGTAAACGTTTGTCGTATGTCCCATAAGGAAATACACAGACGAGTGTAATTTCAGTCGCAATCAAGATGTCGAGCAGGGCTGACGAGTCACCTGCGCCAAGTTTATCGGAGGTGCTTTATGCGTAATATGATAATGCATACTAAATGCTTAAAAAGTGGTTTTATGATTTGATTTTATTTAGCATGACATCCTCGATGTCGATCCATTAGGTTCGCCCAATGAGTGTTCTGAATCCAGTGACAAGGACTTTTCAGCAGACGATGAAGATAACGGCGATCCCACGTACCAGTTAGAAAATCAAAATGAAAACTCGGCCCTCCGAAATTTTTATGAAGCTGCACATGATATTCTTATGTCTATACTCCATCCACATCTAAAAATAATCAACCCAAAGATCGGAATCTACCATTCTAATTCTAAAAATTGTTCAAAAATAACATAAAAATGTTTTATTTTTTCTATGAATTAAATGTGATTTAAGTTTTTTTCTGTTTGGACAAAAAAAAGTATAGGTATTTTAAGAACGGCCATTCCACATTGACTTTGTTTTCAGTCTATCTCGTTGAAGAAGCAACCTTTTTTCTTGAAACTTGGTAGGTGTTAAAGGCTCATGATAAAGTTGATGTTCTAGAAGTTTCACGAAAAACTAATTTAACGTAGCCAAATTATTCACAGATAAAGCGGTAACGGAGAAGACGCGTACAAATCTTCTCCGTTACCGTCTTTATCTGTTAATAATTTAGCTATTTTGAATTCGTTTTTCTTGAAACTTCTAGAACTTCAATTTTATAATATGCCCTTAAGACCTACCAAGTTTCAAGAAAAAAGATTACTTCTTCAACGAGATAGACTGGATAATAAGCGTGAAAATGTCCTAAAAATGCGAATGGAATGGCCGAAAATTAAAAGTTCATCTCATGAATTCTAAAAATTGTTGAAAAATAACATAAAAATAATACTTTTTCTGTGAATTAAATTTTATTTTAAGTTTTTTTCTTTTGTTTAAACAAAAAGAAATATATTTTAAGAATTAAGAGTTAAGTTGCTCTACTTTAAAATAATAAATTAACGTAAACCGTTTAATAAGAAAAAACCTTGTTCTATGTGCTTTTTTTTTGCATCGAAAATGTCGTATGTCGTAAACAAGTGTAGGATTTAACTTTGTTTATTTTTTGTCGTATGTGTCATGAATTTGTCGTATGTGTTTGACTAACAAATTTTTTCTGTGAAAACGTTACATACGACAACGGCATATTGGACAAAATTGACTATTATTTGTTTCTGGATTGGAATATTGAAAAAATTCTAACGCAATTCAATAGGCAAATGTTTTCTGTATATACCATGATATTTTTAAAAAAATTCACCGTACAGTTTTCGAAAAAAAAATTCTGAACTTTGATTGCGTTTTCCCAAAAGTAGCCGAATGTAACATACGACATTATTTTATTGAGGCGACGACATGGAACACAATAAACAACACCTGAGTTTTGCGTCAGAGGCAGTTTTTGTTTCATGTTGGCAAAGAAATTTGAAACTTTTTTTTACTGGTTTCATAGCTACCTTAATATTTGGAACGAAATATTCACAGGATTTGGCCAAAGATTCTGTAAGACCTGGAACATAAGATATTGATGAATAGGGGTGCTTTCATAAATGCATGGTTGCGCAAGTCTGACGAATGCAAAGCTTTCATTAATGCAAATTACAATGTCAGGTGTTCATAAATGTAAAACGATAATATTTGCAGCGCAAATGTGCAAATGAAAAAATTCCCATGCGCAATGAATTTAAACTTGAAGAAAGAAGGAACATGACGTAAAAAATGATAGCTTTCCTTTATTTCTCAATTCTATCAAAATTTTGATTGGAAATTTAAAATTCAAGTCAAAATAACAAAAATAGCCGTGAATTTCTTGCATATAATAAATTTGTAAACATTTGGAGAAATGTTTAAAAAAAAGATTTTTTTCTTGAAGGATGGAATTGGTTTATTTTGAAGAAGAGGGTGAATTGAAACTTCAAACTTTTGACAAAAGACCCAAATCAGAAAAAGTGTTCATAAATTCAAAGTAAAATACATGCGCAAATAGTTTTTCTGACATTAGTCTGATCGCAAATGACCGCATGTAAACAAAGCAACCATGCAATTATGATCAGAATGAACAGACAAATGAGATTAACTATTTGGATGTTACTGTTAAACGTCATCATGACGGCAACATCACAACGAATTGGTATCATAAACCAACTGCGTTAAATAGACTGTTGAATTTTTATTCAGCACATCCGAAACATATGAAACATAATACGACTAAGAATTTTGTTCGGAAAGTTTTCTCATTTAGTCACAAATCCCACTGGAAAACTAACATTGAATGCATAAAAAATATTTTGAAGAAAAATAATTTTCCAATTGATGTCATCAACAAACTTATTGCATCGGTACGTTACAACAACTCTAATAGAGGTTCAGAAACGAGAAGATTTGACAGGAGTAGCTATCCTTATTTATCAATAGAGGAAACTTCAACCCAAACAACTGTTGAACCAGCTAAAATCTATTCATCAATATCTTATGTTCCAGGTCTTACAGAATCTTTGGCCAAATCCTGTGAATATTTCGTTCCAAATATTAAGGTAGCTATGAAACCAGTAAAAAAAAGTTTCAAATTTCTTTGCCAACATGAAACAAAAACTGCCTCTGACGCAAAACTCAGGTGTTGTTTATTGTGTTCCATGTGAAGACTGCCCCAAAAAATACATTGGTGAAACGATTCAAAAATTGTGCAAAAGACTCGAACAAGACTCAAATGAATGTGATAAGGTTGACTCAGGGACAGCTAATTTGAAAAGTATTGCAGCATTGCCTAACCACAAACAACTAGGCTTGTGTAGTTCGCGAACGAACTAGTTCGATGAACTAGTTCATCTTGGTGAACTAGTGAACTTAGTTCACTTACTTAGTTCAATTTAGTTCGCGAATAGCGAAAAAGATTTGTTTCAACAAACTAAACAGCAAACTAAAGCAGTCGTAATATGACATTACAAAATAGCTTGCGCACCTTACATTATCTTTTTTTTTATATATTTTTTGGGTGAAAGGAAGTCCCATCTGTATAGGGAATTTTCAAATTTGGTCTTTGTCTCCTTGTATTATACGACGACAGCGTTTAAAGAAGGGGTGCAGAAACCAAAGTGCATATGAAATTGCATCCAATTCTTTGTGGAGAGAAATCAGTTCTTCTGCTCTACCTCAAGATTTAGATGTAAAACAAAAGGTCGATTGTGCCAGTATCAGCGTTTCTTCTTCAAGCACCCCTTACTCTTATTTCTGAGCAAGAACAAAAAACAAGTAGCATCTTGGTCCTTGCATTACTATGATTTCCATTTAATGAAAGCAAAACGTACTTCTTCTAGACTTTTGTCAGGAACCAGAAAGCTCGACAGGTATATGAACGAAATTAAGAATTTTTAAAGAAAATAAAATATGTACATATCTGTTATTTTTAGGTTGTATTTGTGTTTTTATGTAGAATGCGTCAATTTTACATTAATTTGGATACAGTTTGTACAAACTAATTTTGTTTTTAATTTTAACAAAACCGGAGTGATTAAAATAAATTGAACTAAAATGAACTAGTTCAGAACTAGTTCATTAGTGTGATTTGAACTAAAGTGATCGATCACTCAAATGAGCTAAAGTGCCCAACTCTACAAACAACAAACTGGTCATTCTTTTAATTTCGGTAACACGAAAATATTGAGATATGAGCGCAATAAATTCAAGTTACAGGTTCATGAAGTAAACCAAATTGAATTTTACTGTTTCGTGACCTATAGCCCACGAAACAGTAAAATTTACTTTACTTTCAAAAAGGTCACGAAATAAGGAATAATTAAACCAAATTGTTAAAATTGGAGAAGATGCGTGTAATTTCAAAACGGACAAAAAAGATTACACAAATACATATTTCAATCTCATCTCATATGGAAATAATGGAAATCTACAACGAGTGACAAATGATCGTGTTAACACTACACACAGTCTAAACACCACAGATACAGACCAGGCATGGAAAAGTCGATACAATTGTATCGAATTTGATACAAATGAGTTTGTTCGAGTACAAAAATACAATTTGTCTAAATTCGATACAAATTTTTAATCTGTGTCTTAAAAATTCTTTTCTTTTTATTCAATTCGTCTGTATTTTTTTCCTCAGATTTTTTGAACCAAAATAAATGTTACAATTTGAGTGTAGTGATTTGTTCATAGTTCTATTTTTTCGACATTAATCAGAAAAAAATAAAATTGCACTTTTATTTTTGGGTCCTCACAATTTTTTTGTCCGAAATTAAATAAAATTTACTCTTTGCGCAGAAAATAATGAAATGTATATGGAAAATTCAAAAGTTTTTGCAAATATAACATTTTGTTTATATTTTAAATTAATTTCTCGTATGAAAAATATATTTCAATACAATTGTCCCCATTTCAGTACAATTAAAAAATGTCATTTTCCATCCCTGATACAGACCGTATAAACACTGCACACCGTGATGGGGGCTGACAGCTACATATATATGTTTTTGTTTTTTAAATTGAAGTATTCTTTGACAGATCAAATCAAAATAAATTGTAAAAAAGTAAATTGTGATATTCTTTTTAAGGTATACTATTTATAATTCTATATTTTTAATATTTATTGTTATCATTATGTATAACTTTATTGTTTTAATAGATCCTGAAGATGGAACTTGTTGCCGAAATATATTGATCGAAACAAAAAACAATTGAGTTTTATTTCGGATAAATTTGGAGGCAATTCAAGATTGCAACAATAACAATAACTAGTTTTCCGGCAAAACAAAAACCCAAACTAATCTCTTCAAATGTTAGTCTGTGGTCCTTAGTTACCCTTTTAAGATGAAATTTCACAGATTTTACTCCCGCCTCCCACAATCCTCCGAAATGAGGAGCAGAAGGGGGAATAAATTTCCAGTCGATGCTTTCTCTTGAAAGATGGTCGATGACGATATCATTATGTTGTTGACTGATGAGTAGCTGCAACATTTCGTTGAGATTCCTTTTAGCGCCTTGAAAGTTCGTTCATTGTCACTAAAGATTTTTTGCAGATTTACCACGACGGGAAACGAAACGATCGAGGGCAGCTAGAAACGCTGACGAGGAGAGTTCATAAACCAACTCCAAGTGAATTGCCTTTGTAGCAAAGCACACGAATAATGCAATATAACCACCTTACGAATTTGGGATTTCTTCCCCTGGCTACCTGCAGAGTAATAGGTCCCGCATAGCCCACTCCGACCTTGCTGAACGGCCGCGAAAACACAACTCGCTCCGCTGGTAAACTACCCATGAGCTGGACAGACGTTGTCTTTTTATAACGAAAACACTCGACGCATTCGAATACAACCTTTCGGAGCAGGTTTCGACAACCGACGATATATAATTTTTGTCTTAGGATTGCGAACATTTGGGATACACTTGCATGTTGATACCGATTATGTATTTGTCCAACTATTTGCTTTGTGATTTCTGCATTTTTGTCCATGATAGCTGGGTATTTTGAGGAGTAAGCGAGATCTGACTCTTGAATTCGACCACCGACTCGTAGAATTCCTTCCTTGTCTATGAAAGGATTCAATGAAATTAATTTGCTTCCTCTATTTATGTCTTTACCGGACCGAAAAGTTTCAATTTCAGAGGGAAAGCATTGGTTCTGGTGTAACTTGATCACATGAAGCTTCATCACACGACAGCGGAGACACATGGATAATAATATCTTTGAGTTCTCGTTTGGTTTTTTCGCTACGTTTCACCTGGGAATTAGCAACGAATCGACGAATATACGCAAGCACACGAATGATTTTTTGATACCGGGAAAATTTTTGAATCAGGTCATCGAGTAGATTTCGAGGTTTAATTATAGATACCAGTATCTGAGCAGGTTTTGTTCGTCTCTCTTCAAGATGTTCAATTTCGATGTTTTCGACACAAGAACTAGAAGATGGCCATTGGTCTGTTTGAAGTTTTATCCACGATGGCCCGTCTCACCACAAATCATTTGTTAGCAAATGAGACGGTGCATGACGTAAAGCACAGTCAGCTGGGTTGTCTTCAGATCGCACATGACGCCATAATTCTTTTGAAGTGCGGTTTGAAATAAAAACTTTTTAGGCAACTTAGAAAGCCAATGGAGGACTATTGAAGAATCAGTCCAGGCACAAACTTGCATGTCTTTATATTGTAAACCCAACTAACAATTTTACTTCCACGAGGTTAAGATTTTTAATTTCTTGCAGCTATTATCTCTACAGGGCTTGTATTTAGTTTGTGAATCGAAAATTCAAACTTTCGAGGCTTTACTTTCGTTAACCGCTTCCTAGAAACCTAGTGCAAGTGGAATCTAAAAATTTCTACAAGCATTAATGTAAACATTTCGTTTAAATTTCAATACGGCCACATGAAATTCCATTGTAGAAGCACAAGAAATAAAAGCCAATAACTGACTTCTTTTAAATGGCTTTGCAAAAGAAATTGTATTAGAACTGCTTACAAAATCTTTATGAATGCTTTGTATTTTTTTTTTATCCAATTCGAAAATTTAGACTCAAAAATGACTTAGGTATGTATTTAAGTATGGTAGAAGTACCTACAACTTATACAATTGCCTTAAATGCATTTGTTATTATAATTCTATATTACCGAAATTATGTCAATAGAATATGAGTCGTGATATTCATTAAATAAAAAAAAACATTACGTTGAATTTCAAATAAACCGCATTAAACGGTTTTGCCTTTTTAAACAAATATTCCACAAAATAGATGTGTTATAGTTACTGCATTTTAATATTTGAATTAATAAATTGTTGAATCATTGTTTTTTTGATTGAAAATATTACAAAGTATGTTTTATATTACTTTCAAATAATAACGACTTACATAAATGTTTATTTTGTATCTCTCTATGAGAAAAAAAGAAGTTCAATTTCAGGCGCATGCGCGAAAAGCTTTTAGTTTTATATGTTTGCCTTAGCGAAGTTAGGGGACATTTATTTATATTTGTAGAGATCCTTTAAGTACAAGCAAAACATTGTAAAAAGCATTTAATTTTATAAGTTTGCCTAAGCGAACTAATTTTATTTCTAGAAGCCCTGTGAAAGTGAGTACAAGCTACAGTACCTTGCCATATTATTAGGCCCAAGCGAAAAAATACAATTTTTCGGTTCAGTTTTTGCTCAGTTTTTAAAGTTTTTGTCGAAATATCTTGAATTTTTTTGTCCCATTTACTTGCACATATCATGTAGATACGAATTGACTTGAAAAAAGTTTAAAAATTTATACTTTTTGATAAAAATAACGTACAAAAGGGGATAAGCTCCAAAAAACGTACCCTGTGGAATTCACGCCCGGATAATTACCAGACCGGTCCAATACTTGATTTCTTGTACCGAGGAATAACGTGACATTCTTAACTTTATATCAAGGACCCAATCTTGCATAAATATAGAAGCTCTGATCGTCTGGAAAGTAAAAAATGTTCTTAGATTTGGGGTAGTTTTTTTCTTTTTTATAAGACCAGACGAGCACAGCTATTCAAAATACATTATTCCAATAAAAAAACATCCTCCGGTCATTATTGGCTGTTGTACTATCTCAGAGAAAGGATGAAGTTCTTTTTATATTGTGGAAAACGCCATAACTCTGGACCAACACAAAAAGGAGCTTGTGTACGTTTTGATTCTACGATTTCGGAAAAGGCTCGAGGCTCTAAGCTTCTATATTTATGCAAGATTGGGTCCTTGCCATGAAGTTAAGAATGTCACGTTATTCCTCGGTACAAGAAATTAAGTATTGGACCGGTCTGGTAATTATCCGGGCGTGAATTCCACAGTGTACGTTTTTTGGAGCTTATACCCTTTTGTACGTTATTTTTATCAAAAAGTATAAATTTTTAAACTTTTTTCAAGTCAATTCGTATCTACATGATATGTGCAGGTAAATGGGACAAAAAAATTCAAGATATTTCGACAAAAACTTTAAAAACTGAGCAAAAACTGAACCGAAAAATTGTATTTTTTTCGCTTGGGCC
Organism: Episyrphus balteatus; assembly: GCF_945859705.1. Classification (NCBI taxonomy): domain Eukaryota; kingdom Metazoa; phylum Arthropoda; class Insecta; order Diptera; family Syrphidae; genus Episyrphus; species Episyrphus balteatus. The sequence goes on along the minus strand of NC_079134.1, from coordinate 60,495,545 downwards.
TAATAATATGGCAAGGTACTGTAAATTTTTTAAACTGTCAGGCAAACTCATGAGAATAAGAAATATTTGGATAAGTGCCATTATGGTGACCATTTTTGGTTTTTTTATTCATTGTTATAAAGAAATAAATAAAAAAGTGAATCTTTTCATATCGGTAATTGGTTTAAAATAGTGATATTAAAAATGGTTTACTGACCAATTTGGAGTTCATATTCAAGTAAGTAGAGAAGAAAGGAAAACAAGATTTTAATCTTCTCCACTTGTTTAAATATAAAATAGTGATGGACATTTTAGATTTTTTATCTATGTTCAAAACAAAGTTAATTCTCTTATTTTTAAGAAAAAGCCAAAAGCCCAAAAAAAAATTTTTTTCTGCTTCGGAAAAATGCAAGTTGACGGCATCCGGGTGAAACCTGTAAAGTCTAAAAAAACCGAATTTTTCAGATAGTTTTTTCTGCTCCAGAAAAATTGTTCTTGATTAAAAAGTTATTCTCTTTCATCTTCTCAATAATGATAAGATTTGACAATCAGAATATAATATTATTAAGTCTTTATTAAATAATTTTTTACAAGATAAAAAAAAAATCAGAAAATACCTAACCAAAAATAATAACTTTGAAAAAAAAAAACACAAATGGTCACCATATTCTTTAAGATAGTGCAACTCATCAGGAATTAAGTAGAAGCCCTTAGAAAGTTCTGGTTTCAACTAGTCCAAATTTGAAACTCTTTTATTATATACCTGAGTAGCTCGATGGTTAAGGTACCGAACTTTCAATCAGGATGTACGAGGTTCAAATCCAGCAAAATGCGTCAAGTAAGTAGAAGTTTTTTTCTTAATATAATTGTGTTTGGAAATTTAATTTCAGAAGCAAAACTTGTCTGGATGGAAAACAAAGAAGAAAATGAAAAAATAAAATGTAATAGGTACAAAAAAAAAAATGAAAAAAAAATATTTTTTTTTCTTTATTCTATTTGGGATATACCTCGTTTAGACTTTCACAATCCTTCCACAAGTCTGCTCCGAGCTTCTAAATAAAATTAAAAGCCTGTAGCAGTAATACAGATTTTTAAATCTTGAATGTTGCTTGTTTCTATAAGGCATTAAACACATGTTTTGAGTCTCTCTAATAAACTTGCATATGACTCTTCTAAAGCCTATCAAGCTTCTCGGGTGGGCCAAAAGGGCTTCTCTATGGTCGTATACAAGCAATATTTCTAAAATCGAAACAGCTTCGTTAGACCCTTGTGGAAGTAAAATTGTTAGTTGGGAAGACGATTTAAGTTTGTTATCTAGCCTAGTAAGTAGAACTGCTCCCCACAGCTCTAAACGGGGAAGAAAAATTACCTTTAGAGGAGCTACACGACTTTTGGCAGCGACGATATTGGTAGTAATGTTACCATTGGCATCGATACTTCTGCAGTAAACCACAGCAGCATAAGCGTCAAGAAATGCATCGCAAAATGCATGAAACTATATGCTGTTGTGAGTAGAGATTGCATTCCCGGGATTCGGGATCCCGGCCCATTTTTTGATCCCGAAAATCCCGGGATTATAGCTCTCCAATCCCGCGATTTTCGGGATTGGTGGCTAAATATTCGCAAACAAAAAATGACACAATTCTGGAAAAAATTATGTAAAAATGGAAAGAACTTTCCTTACTAGTTTATTGTGGAATAGCATTCTTACGATGCACATAGGAGTATTGTCATCAAAAACCTGGCCATAATTATTTTTCGTGGTTTTTGTTATTATTTCTGTTTAAAATGAGTATTCCTACAAGAAAATACAATATAAACCGAGTTTTTGTTATTTTTATTTTTTTACGAAAAACTAAAAAAATTGATTAATGGCCTGTACTCCGCCTGTCGACATTATTTTTCCCAAAATTTTTTCCTCATCCCTAATACGCAATTCTCAGTTTCTTTTCTCTCTTCCCCAACGTTAATTAAGATCACCCAAAATAAAATACACTAATAACATCAGTAAATTTAATTTAAAAATAAAAAACGTTGCATAAAGTAAGGAGTATTTTCTATCAGAAAGTGAAAAACTAATTGACCCTCGATTCTCTAAAGAGCACCTAAGAGCACCCAGTTTTTGTTGCATTGTGTTAAAGAATATATAAACTAACTCATAAGTTTCAATTCATCGCAGAATAACGGGGTATACTAAAACAAAATAATTAAAGTTCAAATAATAACTTACCAAAAATATCAAGTTTTTAGATACTAGTTCTAAGCCCGAATTAAAATAGAAAAAACCATCTAACATTTTCAAAACTTTATTAATATCGTTAATAAATAACTGAAGAAGAATTCTCCATTTAAATTTTTTTAGATTTCTATCACAACACTACGATATCGCATATAGAATAACACTTACCAAAATACTTCGAATTCAAATAAAAATGAGGTAAATGTAACAGTTAACTTTGAACTCATTTTTTAACAAGACACGATCAAAAAACAAAAAAATGAGTGCAGCATATTGACACAGGTATATTTTGCACCCACTTTGCCAAACTTTTTGGTGTCAATTTTGATTTTCAGAAAATCGACTTATGACCAGGTTTTTACTGCAAATACTCCTATGTGCGATGATGGAAAGCTTTGCACTTTTAAAACAGAGCATTCAAAAATCGCTTATCGATCTCAATCACCCTATAAGGTCTGAAGAAACAGATTTTTATTTAATAAATGAGATTATTGAAGTACTGGCTCCAATAAATTAACAGTTGAATCTCTTTGCCGTTCTGATTCTAACTTGTGTACAGCTGATAGTGCTCTTAAATTTCTTTCTTTAACAAACTGAGGACAGCTTTTATTAATCGCTTGAGCTTGCGACGGCGAGCAGAATTATCTGGTGTTCCTGCTCACCTACAGAAATAAAAAGTAATTTTCGAAAACTCAAGCCCAGAAGCAGGGCTGCCGAAATCGCTACTAAGGGAGTATTTGTACTCCCCATGCATAAACCGTACTCCCATACTCCCCACTCTTCAATTTTACTCCCCTCAAAAATATTCATAAAAATTGCTATAAATACATCCATTTCTTTTATACTGACCTATGCCATTGTCGATGTGGTTGGTATCTGGGTAAAAGTATCTGTCAAACTTTAAATTTCAAGTCCAATATAAGTTCAAGTGACCTCAACTCAAGTGTATAAACTTGTAACAAGCTAAATGGAGACGCTATAAAATATAATGTAAAATAAGTTTTAACTTTTTTTTCATATTATGCAAATTCCAAAATAAATGACAACCTTCAAAAGAACTTTTGAAAATTTTTTTTTTAAGAATATCATAACTTATCTTTTTTTAAGTATTTTGTTTTTCACATTAATGAATTTATTATTAATTTCAACTTTTGAATTTTTTATATTTTATAGTACTTATTATTTTTTTTTTTTTATTTTTTACATATTCACCCTTACTCCGATTAACAACTATCAATTGATAGTTGATAAAAATTAAATTTCTATATCTTATTATTTAATAAATACAAATAAATACAAACGAGAATGGTTATTAATTAAAATTTAATTGAAAAATAATATTAAAAACATTTAAGTTTTCCCATAAATGAAAATTATTCCTATTTCCGTGACCCACTTAGAGGATCATAATGTTTAGTTTTTACTAATTTGTTAAAAATGAAATAAAATGTGTTTAAAGTTTTCAAAAATTACACGGTGAAAGAAGGCGAATGGAATAATGTATTTAATGTATTTATATTAAATAGACTTCTACATGTTTTTTTTTTATAAGAAAACTTCCGTCTTCAAAAAAAAGTGACGAATCTTCTGAATTTCTTGAAAGTATTAATTTAATAGAATTTGTTTAGTTTAATAAGAAAATCATTTTATTATGTAAATCGCATTAATTAGATGTGGGATCCTATAAAAATAAAATGTTCAAAACTTAAAAATTACTCGTCTAGGAACATATACCTGGAAATCGTTTCCTTTTCAGATTTCTGAAGGAAAAATTATATAGGAGATAATTCTATAAAAATTAAGATGAACATTAAGGATCGGAACTGTTGATTTTATGAGAACATCTTCTTAACTTGTTTGTTTTGAGAAATTTATAAAAATGAGACTCACATAAGCACATCCACATAGAATGATTAAGAAATCTTTTTATGTTAATTCGAGTTTTTTAAGAATAAATCTTTTATTAAAATTAATTGTGAATTTAGCACAATTTGTAAATATTTTTATGTTAATAATAAAAAATCAAATTTTTTACTTTGCATACTCCACTTGAGCGTGAAATACTCCCCTCAAAACATTTAAAGTACTCCTCAACGCAAATTCGAAACGGCAGCCCTGCCGTAAGTAAGAAGTAAGAAATTTATTTTCAAGTCCCAACAAAACAACATTAATAAAGTAAATTACATCAATTTTAAAACGTGAAGGTGCTGTCAACGATGACTATATTCATAACACTGAACCTGTTGGCTGTTGCTGTTCCATCAAGCTGCGAAGAGAAACTTTCTTTGAAAGAAAAATTAGAAAATTAAATAAAAAATAGTCTCAAAAACATAGAACCCCAGCAAAATAAAGAAGCGGCTGATGAAACGGCTTTAATTAAGCTTTCAAAATAGGGGTGCTGCTTTTTGATGACGGGATAAAAGAAAAATACTTAGAGCAGGCACATAAATATTTAATGTCCATCCCTCCAACGAGTATTTTCTGTTGCTGCAGGTTTTGGAACCAAATTTAGAAGCAGACTTGCAGCTAAAACATTGGATCCTTTGCTTTTTATTCGATTTTATTATAAAAATAATTCCAAATTAATTTAATTTAATATAACATTTATTTTTTTTAATTACTTCTTAACTAAACCTTCAGACTGAATTAATTATGAGTTAATGTTTAGAATATATAGTTTATTCCGTTAGGAATATTTTTTTAGTTTTTGTTTAAAGCTATATTGTTTTTGTTTTACTTGTTTTGTTTGTTTTTATGAAGAATATTATTTTTTTTGTTCTTTGTCCGTTGTTAATAATAAAAATTAATGCATAAAACTTGTGTTTTGCCTCCAAAGTTGAGTCTAAAAATATTTTTCAAATCCCGGGATCGGAAAATCATCATCAATCTCTAGTTGTGAGCCACGTACAAAGCGCGATTTTTAGAGATTCTAGAGTAGAAAGTTCCTTCCGAATAGAATACCATTTGCTAGAATGTTCCTCTGACATAGTACCATCCCAATTGTATTTCTTTCGCTAGAATTCCTGCATGATAATTTTAATGCCGATTACAACAGGTGCTTGGAACCCAACAGGATAGAAGATTTTATACGACTCCGACAAAACTCGACACGCTTAGTAAAATACGAGAAATCACTCAAACTAACTTTATAAGAAAATGAATCCTTTAACGGTGACCACCGCAAACCTAAAAGTTTGACCGAATTGCAATCTTGCTTAAAGGGCCCAACCCATAGAATACGTTGCGTCCGTTCCGTCGAAGTTTTCAACTGACAGCTTGATAAAATACACACGTTCTTATGGGAAGCGACCCATAAGCGACGGATCGGACGGAGACGGACGGATTCGACGGAAGAAGTAACCCAACTTTCTACTTTTTCATTCGTCGTATCCTTTCACATTGGTTGTCAACAATAGATCAGTTCGATTTTCTGTTTCTGAGTACACACCGGGGAATTTCAGAACTAAGAACTGAGTTCTTTTCTTCTCCGATTTAATGAATTGTGAACTTTAATTGTTTATTTGTGAAGAAAATGTAATAAAAGTAACATTTAATGATATATCAAATAAATTATATCAATTAAATACTCAAATTCTATTGTAGCGTTCAATTTTACTATGCCAAAATCATACATACAACTCATAATTTGTTATAAAAAGACTTGTGTCACTCGAGGACTGCCACGGTAAAGCTATTGCATTGCATTTTTTATCGACTTATGCAATTATAATTTATTTACCTACACTACACAAAACCAAAGATTATGTTTTTTTTTATCTACCTATCAATTCATATACAACAACAAGGTCACATTTGAAAACATGCATACTGCATACACACAATCTCATAAACTTCTCCAGACAAAAAAAAATAAGAAAACAAGAATACTCTTTCTCTTCTGATGTAATATCGCAAGCGCAATGCAACGCTTTACTCGTTCACAAATCACAAGAAGTTGAACAAGAAACAGAAGAATGCGAAGAGAAAAGAAAATACAGATAATTTTTTTTTCTGATTTATTCTGCAGACAGCATTTATGGTCTTCTTCCTTACTCCTCTCTTTGTTGTCTAATACAATTTTTATAACCCTCTCTGTCTGACTTAAGGAAGTTGAACAAGAATCAGAAGAAAATAATAAAATACATACACACCATACCATACACTTATAGCGAATTATCTATGTGTGGGGTGTAATAATTTTTCGTTACGAAATTTCTTGGTTAGCTCCCCATGCCAGGCCTGCGTTAAAATCTATGCAATAGCTTAAAAACTGTTTATTTTATTTTATTAAAAAAAAGAACAACAATAATAGTTAAAAATTTCTTGCATCAGAACTTCCTTAGTGCACATTCAGCGATAAAATATCGAACACACCTTGGAATTTGAAGTGAGCTGCCAAAAAGCAATCCGTCATACTACGTATTCTATGGGTCACCCCTTTCTGTCCCATCCTTCAACTTCAACGGATCGATTGACGGAACGGACGCAACGGATTCTATGGGTTGGGGCCTTAAGAGGAAGGTCACTGGATTCTCTCCAAAGAATACGTTGAAAATTTGTATGATGATTTTCTGAGACGTTTATTTGGCGATACATTTTTTCTATATCGCCCGAGATAGTGTATTTATGACGACGAAAACGAAGACAAATGTAGAATAAATCTCGTTGATGTGTCTGACCAATAAGAAGAGACTCGTTTAGAGACGGGTTGCATCCCGACTTGGCAGATGCGTCAAAAACGAACCTAACCTTGGTTGTACTGTTACCAGTTTTAACGACTGCATGATGTGGCAAATAGAAACACGATGATGAAAGTCGTGGAATTTGGATAGGATGAATCTCCTCCATATATCCTAGCTCTAGGTATTCCCTCATAAATCGAACATAACTCTTGTCTTCAATTCGGATCAGAATCCAACCTCTTCTCTAACGAACGAAAACGATTCATTGCGACACCGAGACTGTTTCCAAAGTCAATTGGTTGGTCCGATTTGAAAGGTAATTGCACCAAATACCTCCCATCTGGTAAACGCGAATGATTCTTTACCAATATATCTTCAGCACGTTGGTCTTCAACAGAAAGGATGGGTTCGACATGAACTTCTTCTTAACGCTCAATATCGAAGGATTCCGATGTGTCCAAATACGTTATAAAAGAACTCACACTTCCCTCTGTTCGAGATGTAAGCTGTCCCATCGTACCACAAACTACCCAGCCAAAAAGAGTCGGAGTCAAATCGAGTAACCCTTGCTTACCCTGCACACCTGAACCAGTGAATAGGACGAAAATAGTTCACGGTCAAAAATTGCTACTTCAGAACTAGGTACGAAGGATGTCAATTTAGAAATAACGTAGCATTGGATTTCAATCGAGAATTGCGAATAACGTGAGAAAAGTTGAAGTGTTACAACTCCATTTGTAACACCTGCTGCAGTGGATCCAACACCTACCACCGGTATACTCGCCTTCTTCCTAACCTAACTAACCCTAACATCTAAACCATATTTTCCGTAGTGAAGGATACCTGGGATCCTGAATCCAGCAACAATCGAATATTTTGATACTCTCCTTGGTTGTTTTGAACTCTTCCAACAGCTGTAGGCAATAAAGTGTGAGAAAAACTATTTGAAAACGACGAGTTACCTTCTGCGTACATTGAAGAACAAAGCGAAACAGGAGATGTGGTTGTCTTTGGTTGGGTTGACGAAGAAGACGTTGGATTATTAGAAATGTTTAATGAATTTTCTATAGACGACGACGATAAGTGGACAAGAGAATGATACCGTGTATGGCAAGTTTTACAGCGCCAATCCGACTTGCATCTATTAGAAGAATGACCTGCTCGAAGACAATTGAAGCAAAGCTATTGCTCCTTCACAAAACTACGACGACCATCGACAGCTAGAGTGAGCAACTGTTTGCAGTTGGCGAGTATGTGCTCTTCATTGCAAAGAGGACATTCTATATGCTTTTTAGATTCAACTACGTGAGAACGAATGACCGACTGAACTTTGCTTTTGTTTTGTGTTGAACGAGAATATGAGACTGATTCTAAACAAACACAACGATTTTGTAGAAATTCCAAAAGTTCATTGATTGTGGAGTCCGATTTTGAACCTATTTTCTCAGCCCAGGACTGTCTTGTCTCTGGGTCGAGTTTCAAAACGAGCAAATGTATAAGCCAAGGATCTCTTTCATTTGAAGTTATAGCATTTAAGCAGCGAATAACTTCGTCTGCACCGTCAGTTAATTTTCTAAGAAGATTTACATTACACGAATAAATCGAAGATAACTAAATAAATGTTTGAATGAACGATGGAATTATGAGATGAGGACGATCGTATCGTTGCTCTAATTTTTCCCATGCTTCAAAGTAGTTATCTTCCGAAATACCAATACCATTTAGAAGCCTACTCGCGTTTCCACTCAAAAACGATTTAAGTAGGTAGAACTTGTGAGTAGAAGTAAGTGAGGGGTTAGAGTCCCCCGAGCCCGTCATGTCCTTGAAAGTTGGCCAATCCTTATAGTCATCACCCGACAAAATTGGAATGGGTATTTTTGGTAACGAAATCGAGGAAGGTGGTTTCGAGGAATTTAATTTTTCTAGAAACGTAGCTTGTTGGCTTGCTAGTGTTTCAGCTATGCATTCAACAGGTGGATTTAGAGCTTTTTTAGCTTGGAGAAAATTTGCCTCATATTCTTCAAATTCTGGTTCTGGATCAACAAATCCAGGATCAGCCGCAAAGTCGAACATTTGTTCATGAAGCGCAACGAAAATCGACCACGTGTCTTCCAATTTAACTAAACGATTTTCTATCATCGTGATAGGTGTATTCATATCCACCGATTCGGCAAAAGTTACAGCCCGACTAATTATGCCATTTGCATTACCGCGTTTAGCTTTAATCTTAATCATGGTTTAATTAACACGACAATCAAAACTAGTGTAGTCTTAAGAAAAATGTTCGAGAGGGTTTATGCACCACACTATAATTTAGCAATTTAATTGTTTTTAATCATGAAAGGTTCACAAAAATAATTTAATTTGGCTTCAGAAGGACCATTATGTTTCCACCAAAACCAACGATGAAAAATGTATGATTAATGTTCACAAATAATGTAAGACACAACGACGAAATCTATGCAATTTGGTTCTAATATACTTAGTCTGTAGAAGAAAAAAGCAATATTATTTATCAGGAATACTTATTTATTAGAGATGTTGTCAGCTTGAAGGTCCAAATTGAAAGAGGCATATTTACCATGTACTCAAGCTTATCTTAAATCAAGTGACAATAATTTGGGAAAAACAAATATGATAACAAAAGAAAAATGCAAAATTATAATCCGATTATAACTCGACTTACTTATAATACATAGGGTAAATAGTACATATGTTTGGCATTAATTAACAAAAAGAAAAATTAACAATGTGGAAGTTACAAAAATTAAATTAACAATTTCATTAATTAAAAAAAGCAGCAATTTAACTTGAATTGAAATAATTTGACCATAATAACGATGAGTATTGAACAATGTTTGTGCCCTTTAGTCAATGCAGGTTTACTTTAGATCTTTTGAAGTGCACAGAATTATGTTTGTGACCCTTTAGTAAATGTAGGGGGCCTCCTATGGATCTTTTGAGGTCCACAGAATTATGTTTGTGGCCCTTTTAGTAAATAATAAGGGACCTCCTATGGATCTTTTGAAGTCCACATAATTATGTTTGTGGCCCTTTTAGAAAATGTAGGGGGCCTCCTATGGATCTTTCGAGGTCCACAGAATTATTTTTGTGGGCCTTTTAGTAAATGAAGGCCTCCTATGGATCTTTCTAAGTCAACAGAATTATGTTTGTGGCCCTTTTAGTAAATGTAAGGTACCTCCTATGGATCTTTCGAAGTCAACATAATTATGTTTGTGGCCCATTTAGTGAATGTAGGGGTCCTCCTATGGATCTTTCGAGGTCCACAAAATTATTATTGTGGCCCTTTTAGTAAATGAAGGCATCCTATGGATCTTTCGAAGCCCACAGAATTATGTTTGTGGCCCTTTTAGTAAATGTAGAGGACCTCCTATGGATCTGTCGAGGTCCACAGAGTTATGTTTGTGGCCTTTTAAGTAAATGAACACAGTACACATATAAAGGTAATATCTTCCGAACTGACATTGGTCGCCAAATTGTCAAAACATGACAATTTGGCGACCAATGTCAGCTACCGAATTCTTAATTGTTTTAAATTGCCGACGAAAAACGCACAAAAACAGAAAAACCACGCACAACACTAATTTTTTAACAATTATTGACAATTTTCCTCGAAGAAACACCAAGAAAATTTGTTATTTTTTAATTTATAATTATTTTAAATGACATTTTATAAATTAAAACAAATACAAATTTCCTGTTTACTGCGATTGAAATATAAAAATCAAAGGCCGACCTGACAGATTGGTGCCCATTTTTGACAAACACATTTTGACAACGTTCGGAATATATTACCTTATTATGTGTACTGTGGTAAATGAAGGCCTCCTATGGATCTTTCTAAGTCAACAGAATTACGTTTGTGGCCCTTTTAGTAAATGCAGGGGGCCAACATGGATCTTTCGAGGTCCACAGGATTATTTTTGTGACGATCAATATTTTCGACCCTTTTTGTGACGATCAATATTTTCGACCCTTTTTGTTAACTTTTGAATTTTTGTCTATAGTTTGATTGGTTATCGTACTTTCCTCTAAAATGTTTCCTTTTTACTTGAGTAAATACAAAAAAAAGATAGGTTAAAATGGCCATACTTTATTTAATTTTCAATGGAAAATTTAATAAGCCCAGCATTTTGGAGGAAATTTAATCTTCTTTTTGTTATTAGAGCAATATTTTTGTATAAATCAGCATAAAAAAGAGATACAACCAGAATAGCAAAACAAAAAACTAAAAAATTGAAATTTTTAATTTTTATTATGTTTTTTTTTCGACTTTTTCGGTATGGAAATTTTGTTCTAAATTTTTAAAAAACATTATTCTTAATAAGAATTTCTTATAGGAAATTTAATTATCTACAAAAAGTTTTAAATGCGATACATATAGGTAGTCGAGTAAAATTAAGCATAAAATTTGAAAAATCTCGGAATCCATCATAGAGGAAGGAATACCTAGAGAACCGACTTCGGGGGGTTGTTCTCTTCGACCCTACAAGCTGCAATGAGAGAAAAAACTCCACAGTGGCTTTATGTGGTAGTTTCCCCGTGCATTTTAAATGGCACTAACACATTCAACTGTGGAGTTTTGCTTAATGCGCCCAGTGCGCAACTGAGTTGAACAAAAAAATTCGGTTAATTCAAAAATTGCAAAATAAAATTAAATTTGCAGAAAAAAATCTTTTTTTGACATTTAATCAATAAAAAATATATTAAATATTACTTTTTATTGCTCTTAGCATAGAAATCAAACAATATTTATGAACTTTATTGCTAAAAACTATAAAAATTTCAAAAAAAAAGTATAAGCGCACCCTAACTAAACCATGAAAAGTATAAACAGCGCCTAATTCTCCACCACACAAAAGTAGCTCAAAGGTGAGTATTTTGACAGATAAAAAAAAATAAAAAAAAATACAATTTATAATTTTTTGGCGCTGTATGTTGACAGCTGTCAGCTGTCACTTTAGATTTTTTTTTTGAGCTACAACCGCCATTTTTTTTCTGAATCCACCACTCACACGTATTCACGGATAAGAAAAAAAGAGAAAAATAAGAGAGTTCTCTTCTATTCACCTCAAATGAAATTTGCGGGTGTTTTAGGCAAGGGGGTACGAGTCGGTTCTCTAGGTATTCCTTCCTCTATGGAATCCATTGAAAGTCGATGAATCTGTAAAACTAAATTAAAAGGTCAAAAATAAGAAATTTAAAAAAAAAAATCACCGCTCTCGATTACAACAATATTTAAGGACCGTTTAATGAAAAATATGTTATTCCGTATGAAATCGTTCAATCGGAATTGCTGTCTCATTTTAGATTTTACTCAAACTTTTTCAGGATATTGTAATGTTTTATTCCGGGTTCACAATAAAACTTATTTCGTTTATTTTAACTTCCACTTATCTTTCCGTTCAAATAAGAACACACTTTATTTCAAATCAATTTACTTTTATTATTCGCTCAAACAAACACACTTTTCAATCACTTTATTTACTACTAACAATTTCCAACACTTTATTTCACTTTGTACTGTACTCTTTCACATTCAAGAAAAAACTGTCCGGTCGGTGTCCACGCTGCCCTTTTATACCTGAAATTCGGAATTCGAGAATGTCTTCGAAGGTTCTCGTCTTTGCTTCTCGAAGCTTCCTTTCCAAGAGGGGGCGCTTCATACTTCCAGTCCAGTGGGATATTTTGGGATATTCAGCAGTCGAGGGAATTTCTTTGGATGCGTTCAGAGGGTAGTTTCTTAATTACTAAAGGTCCGTTCACATTTCTACCTTTACTGTAGCAGGTAGTGTGTTCAGACTTTTATCTTAAAAGTAGTTCGGTAATTCATCGTTACATTGCCCCCCTCTTAGGATTGTTCGTCCCGAACAACTCCATTGCTTCTTTCACCATTATAACGATGTAAACGGTCACAATGAACTACCTTTAATTTGCCTCTTACCCCTCTCTGTATACGGTAAACCACGTCGTTGATTCTGGTTATTACTGTGTAAGGGCCTTCCCAGTTTTGTTGTAGCTTCGGTGATAGTCCCTTTTGTCGGTGGGGATTGTAAAACCACACAAGTTCTCCTTCTTGAAACCCTGTTGCTGTCGCTCGCGCGTCATATCTTGTTTTCATCCTGTCACTAGACGCTTTTATATTTGTCCTTGTCCGTTGGTGAATGTCAGCCAGTGTTTCTTTCAGGTTATCAACATACTCATCTATTTCCTGTGGCTCATTTGGAACACATCCGAATTTTATCTCACTTGGCAGCCGTATTGTAGAACCAAAAAGGACTTCCGATGGTGTATGTCCAGTGGAACTATGTGTTGCACTTCTATAAGCCATCAAGAATAATGGAATATGTCGATCCCAGTCTCGTTGATTATCGTTGACTACTTTTGACAGGTGTTCTTTAAGTGTCCTGTTAAATCGCTCAACCATCCCATCAGATTGTGGATGAAGCGGTGTTGTTCGCGTCTTCTTGATGCCAAGGAGTGAGCAAACCTCTTGAAAAATCTTAGATTCGAAGTTCCTTCCTTGGTCGGAATGAAGTTCCATGGGTACTCCAAACCTGCTCACCCAATGAAAGACAATCTTATCCACAACTGTTTTGGTTTCCTGGTTTGGGATGGCAAATGCCTCAGGCCACTTGCTGAAGTAATCCATCACTACGAGGATATACCGGTTTCCTTTGTTGGTTTCGGGAAAAGGACCTGCCACGTCTATTGCAATCCTCTCAAAAGGTGTGCCCACATTGTACTGATGCATCTTGCTTTGCATTTTTCTAGCTGGTCCTTTGCTAGCGGCACAAGTATCACATTTTCGGCACCACTTTTCAACGTCTTCTCTCATACGTAACCAGTAGAATTGCTGGCGTACCTTTTCCAGCGTCTTGTTGATGCCTAAATGGCCTCCAGAAGTTCCCTCGTGCATCTCTCGGAGAACATCATTAACCTTTGACTGAGGTACGATTAGTTGCATTACATAAGATTTACCATCTGCGGATTCCCACTTACGCCTGAGTAACCCTTCTTGCACATGAAGTGAGTCCCATTGTGCCCAATATGCTTTGAGATTGGGGCTTCGGTCGGAGATGTCGGCCCATTCTGGTTTCTCTTCATGTTCCTTCCATGCAAGGATGGGTTCGATGTCCGAATCTTCCTGTTGGGCCATTCTGAGTTCTTCATTACTCCAGCCGCAAATGGGATCAGCTCTCGTTCTTCTTACAGCGACAACTTCCTTTTCCTCTAGCCGTGTGCAATGCTTGCAGTCTTGCTTGCACGGGCGCCGAGATAATGCGTCTGCATTTGAATGTAGCTTTCCTCTTCGATGTTGAATCTGACATTGATACGTCTGGAGTATCTCGATCCATCTTGCTACTTGACCCTCTGGATTTTTGAAGTTCAAAAGCCAATTTAGTGCACCATGATCTGTGCGAAGAAGGAACTTCTGTCCATAGATGTACTTATGGAAGTGCTTTGTTGCCAATACCAGAGCTAGAAGTTCCCTTCTGGTCACGCAATAGTTTCTTTCTTGTTTCGAGAGTACCTTGCTGAAATAGGCAACGACCTTTTCTTCTCCGTCATGAACTTGCGATAAAACAGCACCAACTCCAACATTACTTGCATCTGCGTCAATGATGAATTGTTTGCCTGGAGTCGGATAGGCCAACACAGGAGCTTCACATAACCGTAGCTTCAGTTCCTGAAAGCTTTTCTCACACTCACCTGACCATTTAAAGGGTTTACCCTTCTCCGTAAGCTGGTGCAAGCTTTTGGCGATTCTCGCAAAATCCTTCACGAACCGTCGATAGTACGTTGCCAGACCCAGGAAACTCCGAAGTTGATGCTTGTCCTGAGGGGTTGGCCAGTTCTTCACAGTGTCAACTTTTTCAGGATCAGTCTTCACTCCTTGGGATGAGATGATATGCCCCAAATATTTAACCTCGGTCTTGAAAAGTGCACATTTCTTTGGATTCAACTTAAGATGTGCTTCTCGTAGCCTCTGGAATACAGCCTTTAGGTTTTCACAGTGGTCATCAAATGTTTTTCCGTAAACGATGACATCATCCAAATAGACTAGGCAAGATTTCCAGGTTAATCCATTCAAAACGCACTCCATCAAGCGCTCAAAAGTAGCTGGGGCATTACATAGCCCAAACGGCATGACATTAAACTGCCACAGACCATTTCCTGTGGAGAAAGCCGTCTTTTCCCGATCTTCTGGATGGATTTCTACCTGCCAGTAGCCACTCTTCAAGTCCAAAGTCGAAAACCATTGTGCTCCTTCCATTGCATCTAGAGTATCGCTGATTCTTGGCAGTGGGTAGCTGTCTTTCTTCGTCACATCATTCAGCCTGCGGTAATCGACACAAAATCGAGTGCTTCCATCTTTCTTTTTGACGAGAACTACCGGTGATGCCCAAGGGCTTTTGGAATTTTCGATCAGCCCATCTTTCTTCATTGTCGATATCATTTCTTCAACTTCACCTTGTTTGGCCAAGGGGAGACGTCTTGCTGGTTGACGAATCGGCCTAGCATCTCCTGTATCGATTCGATGCTGCACGAGTTGTGTTCGGCCGTACTGCCCGCTGGGTGAAGAGAAGATATCCGAATATTCGTGAAGAAGCCTTCCCGCAACATTAAGCTGATGTTGACTCAAGTTGTCTGATTTAAGAATTTGAGTCTTTAGTTTCTCCGAGTTCATAGTCATCTGTGTGTCCACCTCGTTGATCTTAGTTATTGCGGCCACAGATTCACATTGCCCAACAACTTCGCCTTTCTTAAGCTTGATTGGGTACGGTTTGATGTTAACTATCCGTACAGGTACCATGTTGTTCTTTGGTGCCACAAGAGTCTTCCCGATGATGATGTTTTCGGAACTTTGCTCAACTTCTGGTTCAACCATGAGGTATCGATGGCTTCCAAAGTTCCCCTTTAACTTGGTCCACACAAAAACTTCTGAAGAAGGAGGCAGGCAAATGTCTTCTTTGATGACAGTTCTAATTGTTGTCGAGTTTTCAGTGCCATAGACCACTGGAATCTCTACATTTCTGTATTTCAGGACTTGATTACCGATATCCAAAATGATTCCATGCTCCTTCATGAAGTCGATTCCAATGATGCACTCGTCACATATATCTGCCACCCAAAACACATGCGAAAACTCTAGTTCTGCCATACGGATCGTAAGACGAACTTCACCGTACACCCTTGCTGCTTCTCCTGTGGCGGTCTTCAGACGGTAGCTGTTGGTGTTATGTAGCCATGTCATCTTCACCAAGTCTCTTCGTACAATAGAGGCGGTGGCACCGGTGTCAATTGTAGCCACGTGTTGTTTGTTGTTTATGGTCGCTTCCACTGTCAGACTTTTGTTGTCTCGTTTAGTCTGTGAGACTTGAATTGTGGTTCTGGAGCCATTGATACCAGAAACCAGCTTCTGCCCCTCGAAGTTGGTTCTTACTCGTTTTCCCGAATGGGAATCAAGATGAGCATGAGTGTTAGTTGTATCGCTTACCTGTTGTTGGGCAATATTCCTGTTTCCACAGTGTGTGCAAGCAGTTCTTCTTGGTGGCAATCTGCACTGCCGCTGGAGATGTCCTGTCTTGTTACAGTTCCAGCATCGAGCAGCTCCGTCTCGTTGGTTTCTTTGGAATGCGAGTTTTTGACAAGAGCATTCCTCCACTGCAACTTCTCTTACCCGATGAACGCCTTGAGAAGCCTGTTCTGCTGCTTCCATAGTTAGTGCGAACGCTAATGCTTCAGGAAGGGAACGTTTTCCAGCTGTTCGTATAGCTCGCTGAAGATTTATGTCAGATACAGCACGAACAAAGGCTTCTGTCGCAAACTGATTGATAATTTCGTCTCCTGCTGTCGGATATGCAAGATGAGCTAACCTTTCAATATCAGCTTGGAGTTGTTGCAGAGTTTCTCCTCTTTTCTGGACTCTTGTATTGAGTTGGACGCGGAAGACTTCCTGCATATGGCCATCTCCAAAGCGTTTTTCAATGACCTGGACAAGAGCATTAAAGTTACCATTCTTTTCTGGTGGTAAAGTTTGTAACAACTCAGCAGCAGGACCTCTAAGAGCAAGAGTCAGCGCTATACATTTGTCTTCGTCATCCCAGCCATTTGTTGTGGCAGCTGCCTCAAACTGTTTCTTGTAGATCGACCAAGAACTTTGTCCATCAAAGGTTGGTGGATGCATTTCCTTCTTCTTTGAATACTCACCAGAACTTTCTCGGGCCTTAATTTTTCGAAGCTTGTCCAACTCTTTAGTAATGTCTTGGAATTTCTCTTCGAACTTTGTGTCCATTGCCAACAGCTCTTCTTTGTTTTCTTCAACACGCTCGTCAAGAGCAGTGAACTTCTTCTCGAAATCACCAAGCTTTCCCTCTAAAAGATTTTTCTGTTCTTCTAGAAGATTCTTTTGCTCATCGCGATGTTCTTCTAGATGTTTCTCCATTTTTTCGAGAAGATTCTGTTGTTCACTCTTTTGCTCTGTTCGTTGTTGTTCCATTTGTTCTCTTTGTTCATCAAATTTTGCAAGGAGAACAGCCATCATGGATGACATATCGGAACTAGTACTTACTCGTTCTTCTATCATTTCAACTTCGAATTGAAATGTATCCAAATCTTCGCTTTTCTGGGTTAAATAATCTTGCAGGCGAATAATGAGGTCATTTTTCGATCCAGCAGTAGGAAGACCTCGTTTAGTTAATTCCGCCTTCAGCTCAGTCAAACTTAACTGATTTAATGTCTTACCCATTTTAACTTTTTAAAATGCGAGCACTTTTACTTATTTCAAAATGTTTTACACTTTGTTTATTGTTAAAACACACGCGCACTTTTTATTTTATTCGCGAAATTATCTGATTCGCACAAATAAATAAGTTTTGTCCCACTTCTGACACCAATGTAATGTTTTATTCCGGGTTCACAATAAAACTTATTTCGTTTATTTTAACTTCCACTTATCTTTCCGTTCAAATAAGAACACACTTTATTTCAAATCAATTTACTTTTATTATTCGCTCAAACAAACACACTTTTCAATCACTTTATTTACTACTAACAATTTCCAACACTTTATTTCACTTTGTACTGTACTCTTTCACATTCAAGAAAAAACTGTCCGGTCGGTGTCCACGCTGCCCTTTTATACCTGAAATTCGGAATTCGAGAATGTCTTCGAAGGTTCTCGTCTTTGCTTCTCGAAGCTTCCTTTCCAAGAGGGGGCGCTTCATACTTCCAGTCCAGTGGGATATTTTGGGATATTCAGCAGTCGAGGGAATTTCTTTGGATGCGTTCAGAGGGTAGTTTCTTAATTACTAAAGGTCCGTTCACATTTCTACCTTTACTGTAGCAGGTAGTGTGTTCAGACTTTTATCTTAAAAGTAGTTCGGTAATTCATCGTTACAATATTCTCTAGGACTGTAAGGAAGCAAATCCATGATGATTTAATTTTAAATTTCATGGTTTCCCCGCTACCCGCATTCGAACTTTTGCAAAACGTCATTTTCATGTTACTATAGTTTTGCGTCTATTGAAGATATAAAAATTCGCGCGAATTTTTATTTTTACACCTCAAAATTGATTCTCCCCTGGGCAATTTTTTTTCCGCTTCGCGTACACATGAGAACTTTTGTTCTCATGTGAACAAAAGTTTTTCCGCTTCCCGTTTGCCAAATTATAACACTTCACTAACATACAAACATTTGCGTCTGCCTGGCGATCTAACATTACCTAAGCAGAGGAACGAACTTGCGTGAGCGGTCCACTTAAGATATGTGCCCTTAATTATGAAAGTGGACTAAGTCACTCCTAAAAATGGCATCAAATCTAGCCTAAATATAATTATTATTTAAGGGGTAAAGTTTATTTGAAAGCGAAATTGCAGTAAATAAACTTCTTTATTGCTCCTCTAGCGATTTCATAAAAGAAATATAATTAAATCGTTATAAGAAAATTATTATGTAAGTTTTTCTTCAAACAATGCAAAAAGTGACTTAGTCCACTTTCATAATCATGGGCACATATTTAAAGTCGCCAATGTCGGCGTCTTTTTAACTAACCGAAACCTTGCTCGGCTCGCATTACGGGTTCTCAGTATTTTAAATCCCTTTTAGGGTCCTCTAGCCCGCTCACATAACTTCGTTACTTCACTTAGGGTATGTAAAATCGCCAAGAAGGCGCCGACAACAACACTTTTTTAACTAAACTGTGCCTTGTCCTGTGCATCTTAAGAGGCCTCCGGACAAAAGTTCGAACTCAGATTCGAAGATTCGTATCTTCGAATAAAAATGAAATAGGAAAAACTCAGACCTAATAAGTCTGCTTTTACATGAAGACGCAAGGCGCAGAAATTATCTTCGAATTTCCTTTTGATTTTCCCTTCGGTAAGTCGCGCGCTTCTACACGTAGTAATTTTTATAAGACGCAAATTTGACAGCTATTTTTTTTATTTTATCTTGTTCTCGTTTTCGTATCTATTTTTATTTAAAAAAAAGCACCAAAATATACAAAAAACAACATCAGGGGGCTCTATGTGCAACGAAAACATTTAAATAAATTAATAAAAGTAAGTATACACCCAAATAATATACATCCGACGAAGCGAACTCTGCCACCGACGAAATCAATTAAAGCAAAACAGCAAAAAAAAGAACAAGATCAAAGAGAGACGTCAAAATGAGTCTCAAAATTTTCGACCGGAGACTCACAGGGTAAAAAATCTTCCATCCCTCTTTTTCGAACTTTCTTTCTCCCTTACTCTTCATTGAATCTTGACTCTTGCGTCTTCATGTAAAAGCAGACTTACATGTTTGAACTTCGAACGAACATCGTTCGATGGTTAGGGATAAAAGAAAAAAAGAAATAGAAAGAAGAAAAGAAGTAGATACGCATACGTGTAGAGCTCGCACAACCAGTTTTCTTTTTTTGTTCGTTTGCACGATTTACTCTTTTGTGAAGAAGAAGAAGCGGTGCCCACACCAAAGTGTGCCGTTTTTATTGTTACACATCATTTCGTCTAGGTATAGGAAATCAAGTGTATGTATTCGTTTTTTTTTTGGGAAAAAAGAATACATTATATATTTTGGTTTTGTAATGTGGTGCGCGAAGCACTTTTTGTCATTTTTTTTTTTTTCTTTTTTTTCGTTATGAAGTAATGACAGTTGAGTAATTTTTTTTTGGAATTTTATCTCGAGCACTCTAACTAAAATGCGATTAGGTTTTAGGACAATGCTGTGGTAGGTAAGGGAGCCAGGTAGGTATGGACATGTTTTCAATTTTAGGTGTTTCTTAATTCTAGGTTTTTTTAAAAATTATTTATCTGGGTTGGTAAGTATAATTGAATCATTTATTTTCAAAACATGATAAGTCCATGATTTTAAATTTAGCAGGAGAAGAAAAAAACGTTCTATTTTCTTTTGATGTGTGTAGCAAAATTTATAAAAAATATATTCTGTAGAACTTTTGCCTAGGTACAAAATAACGTTTCGTTTTCAATTTGTGGAGAGATAGTTCAAAAGATAAAAAATAAAAACGCTTTTGGACTTATCATACTTTGAAAATAATCGGATGTGAAATTACTTTTAAAATGGGTGCAAAATTTTGCTTTCATCCCCAGTCTATCAAAAAATTGTATTTGAGATTAAAATATAATGTCCGGAGTGCTTCTTTAACTTTAAAGACTTTAAACTTAAGATTTTCAGCCAGTAGCTTAATATAGCATTTACACATAAAAAAGCTGTTGTTTATTTTCAAAAGATGATAAGTCCGGGACTTATCCTGTTTTTGATACTAAACAAATTTTTCGCTCAGCTGTAAAATCGGATATAGATGGAGTAGATACTTCATTATTTTGAGGATAGACGTGGTTATCCCTAGAGTAACAATTTAGTCAAAAAAACGAATTTTGAAAAAAAGTGGACTTATCATGTTTTGAAAATAAATGATTCTGTACGATCAAACAACTTTGACCGCCAACCTGGGAACTCTATTTTGTCTTTTCTATGAAAAAGATAGGTAGATCCTGGTTGAGATAAATTAAGCGAAATTACTCTAGATACTATAACTTTAAAATTACTATATTATAGCCGATATACTATAAAAGCGAAACTATAAACTTGTAGCGAACGACGAAATAAAAATGCAGCGATTTTTCCCCTAAGGGTTTTTGAACAAGAAAGAGGTTTTATTAAAATTGAAAGCTTCTATTTATACATACATTTTATTGCAGTTTTTTAGAGAGAGAAATTACGTTATTTTTAAGTAACATTTTTACGGCGAATTCAACAATAAGTTATTATGGCGAATCGTATAAATGAAGCGCCAAATTCAAAAATAAATGTAATAAAAGTAGTAGATTTTATTCAATTTAAGAGTAAGTTAATTATTCAAAATTTAATTCAAAAATAAAGTAATTTATGATGATTTGAGCTCCAACAGATTCAATTAGAAACTGAATAACTTGAACTATTGAATAAGTTCATTTACAATTTTTAAATACCTACCATACCTCTTTTTAACTAATATTTTCATTTATTATTGCATGCGGATGCGAATGATTTTAGATAAGTAGGTACTTTTTTGTTTTCTTTTTTTTTTGTTTGCAGTCTTGTTCTGGGACTAAATATGGAAAGGAACACTGAATGATTTTATGTATGGAATAAGGAAATAGTTTTTCTTTTATGTTTCCGTATACTACTAATAAACCTAACTCTTTCGCTTACTGAAATTATTATAATTATGTTTTTTTTTTGCAGTAGTGTTACAAACTGATATTGACACAATTTACTGCTCACTGCTGCGACCGCAATATATGTGGAGGAAATAAAACGAGACGATGATTGCTGGAACAATTATTTTTTCAAAACTTTACAATAATTCGCTTCTTCCTGAATTTGTTGTTGATCTTCGAATTCCTCGTGGAATGCCAATAAGGAAACCCACAGAATAAAATGGATGAATTGAAATATTTTTTGTTTTGTCTGTTTGGTGTAATGTGCAATCTCATTCAAAACTGTGACAGATATGGGTTTTTCCCTCAATGAGTTAGGAAGGTAGTTACGTTTCTTCCTCAGAATATATACCATATACCCACACCAGCGAGCGTATCGGCGCGGCGGTTAGCTCAGACCAAACAAAATTTTTTTTAGAAATCACAATACTTTGTATCAACTATATGTAACTGCAGTCGATTCTAAATCCCGCTAAATCAAATAGTCATTTGAACTGTGTAGAAGCGAAAAATTTGCCAATATCCTTTTTAAGTATTTTTTAGGAGAGGAATTCGTAGTTAAAAGTTTAAAAAAGCCCTGCTTACGGTAAACGAATTTAAAAATGGCCGAATATTCAGCGGCATCTCTAGTTTTGTAGGTACAAAGAGTGATAAGTTGGTTGATATAAATTGCGAGCGTTAGCGAGCAAGAAAATTTTTTTTAAGAAACAAATTTTTACCATTCTAAGGCTTTATAAAAAAAATTATTTCGTACAATTTAATATATAAAACATTGAAAAATGGACTTTTTCTTGCACTGAAATTTTGTAGCAGAAAATTGACAGGTACATTCTATCTATTGAGTTCTAAATGAAATTAGCAATACTTAAAAACCAAAATTTTAAATAATCCAAAGTCAGAAAAATTCTATCACATCACGTTTTGGAGATATTCCCGTTAGAAAATCAAAATGCCGATTTTTACCAGTTTTCAAAGTTATTTTTTAGCGTTTACTTATTTTTTTTTAAATTAAATTTGTAACAGTTTCTAAAAGAATTATGTCAAAATTTGAAAGCGATTGGTACAGAACTTTTCGATATTTGCTATTAAAAGCAAATAAATATGAGATGTCCCAAACACTTTGATTTCAAGTTATGATTTCTCGAGGAAGAAAATAGATATTTAAAAGATTTAAACGGATTTAGAGAGACAAAACATAATTCTTTTAGAAACTGTTACAAATTCAATTTAAAAAAAAAAAAGTAAACGCTTAAAAATAACCCTGAAAACTTTCTAACGGGAATATCTCAAAAACGTGATGTGATCGAATTTTTCTGACTTCGGTTTCGAGCTCAGCACACAAAAAACCTATAGAAGAGTATACCCTGGTTTCTGTAACAAAAAAGAAGTTTAATTTTGTTGACCAGTGTTATACTTCACTTTGAAATTTAACAATAAACTGAAATTGTTTAATTTTGTAATTTGTAATTTAATAGGCTGAGCTCGAATCCAAAGTCAGAAAAATTCTATCACATCACGTTTTGGAGATATTCCCGTTAGAAAATCAAAATGCCGATTTTTACCAGTTTTCAAAGTTATTTTTTAGCGTTTACTTATTTTTTTTTAAATTAAATTTGTAACAGTTTCTAAAAGAATTATGTCAAAATTTGAAAGCGATTGGTACAGAACTTTTCGATATTTGCTATTAAAAGCAAATAAATATGAGATGTCCCAAACACTTTGATTTCAAGTTATGATTTCTCGAGGAAGAAAATAGATATTTAAAAGATTTAAACGGATTTAGAGAGACAAAACATAATTCTTTTAGAAACTGTTACAAATTCAATTTAAAAAAAAAAAAGTAAACGCTAAAAAATAACCCTGAAAACTTTCTAACGGGAATATCTCAAAAACGTGATGTGATCGAATTTTTCTGACTTCGGTTTCGAGCTCAGCACACAAAAAACCTATAGAAGAGTATACCCTGGTTTCTGTAACAAAAAAGAAGTTTAATTTTGTTGACCAGTGTTATACTTCACTTTGAAATTTAACAATAAACTGAAATTGTTTAATTTTGTAATTTGAAACAAAAGAATAACGAAATGTTGTAAATACAGTGCTTTGCAAAAGTATAATCGCACCATATAAAAATGCTATTTATATAAAACCGAGTATTGCAGCGACACTCTACTATTTTTTTATTAAAGGGGATCAAAAAACAAGAATATTGAGAAGAACAAAATGTCCCGTTACTTTCTCTAATAATTTTTTGAAATAAAAACAAGTTTTTCTTCCATTGCAAAAGTATAATCGCATTTTTTTTATTTTGAGTATGGCCAACAAGGTTTTTGTTACAGAAACTAAGATATACTTTTCTAAAGGTTTTTTATATGCTGAGCTCGAATCCGAACTCAGAAAAATTCTATCACATCGAGTTTTTGAGATATTCCCGTTAGTAAATCGAAAATCCCGCTTTTTGCCAGTTTTCGAGGTTATTTCCTAGCGTTGGTAGGTACTACAGTCTCTGAATAAATCGATACATTTATTTTCGCTTACATACTGGATTTAAGGTTAACATAGAACAAAAGTGGGTAATAAGCAACTGAAGATATCTCGGACAGTAGAAAAGATGTCTGAAAGATTTAAATAGATTTAAGGGTAATATTTCAAAAACGAGATGTGATCGAATAAGTCCGTCTTTGGATTCGAGTTCGGCCACCGAAACCCTTTGAAAAAGCATAGTTTAGTCCCGGCAACAAAAACCCTGCATAAGTACTTGTGGTATTTAAAGGGTTCTTAAAAGAGCATTTTAAGGTGTTAACATAGTGCTTAAGGAAATGGTCAAAGAGATAAAAACTCTTTGTAATGGACCAAACAATTTTTGTTTTCCTTTGTACAAACTTCATCGACAGCTTCTGCAACGATGCAAAATTGGTAGTGATTTTAAGGGAGATTTTCGTATAGGTAATCAAATCACTAAAATACTGTAATGTTTTATTCCGGGTTCACAATAAAACTTATTTAATTTCCACTTATATTTCCGTTCAAATAAGAACACACTTTATTTCAACTCAATTTACTTTTATTATTCGCTCAAACAAACACACTTTTAAATCACTTTATTTACTACTAACAATTCGCAACACTTTATTTCACTTTGTACTGTACTCTTTCACTTTCAAGATTAAACTGTGTCCGGTCGGTGTCTACGCTGCCTTTTATACCGGAATCTCGAGACTCGAGAACGTCCTCGAAGGCTCTCGTCTCTGTCTCTCGAAACTTCCTTTCCAGGAAGGCTTCCAGTCTAGTGGGATATTTTGAGATGTGTTCAGTGTGGGATATTTTGAGATGTGTTCAGTGAGATATGTTCAGTGGGATATTTTTAGATGTGTTCAGTGAGATATTTTTCTTAATTACTAAAGGTCCGTTCACATTTCTACCTTTGCAGTAGTAGGTAGTGTGTTCAGACTTTTATCTTAAAAGTAGTTCAGTAATTCATCGTTACATTGCCCCCCTCTTAGGATTGTTCGTCCCGAACAACTCCATTGCTTCTATCACCATTATAACGATGTAAACGGTCACAATGAACTACCTTTAGTTTGCCTCTTACCCCTCTTTGTATACGGTAAACCACGTCGTTAATTCTGGTTATTACTGTGTAAGGGCCTTTCCAGTTTTGTTGTAGCTTCGGTGATAGTCCCTTTTGTCGGTGGGGATTGTAAAACCACACAAGTTCTCCTTCTTGAAACCCTGTTGCTGTCGCTCGTGCGTCATATCTTGTTTTCATCCTGTCACTAGACGCTTTTATATTTGTCCTTGTCCGTTGGTGAATGTCAGCCAGTGTTCCTTTCAGTTTATCTACGTACTCATCCATTTCATGTGGCTCGTTTGGAACACTTCCAAATTTTATCTCACTTGGCAGACGTATTGTTGAGCCAAATAGGACTTCCGATGGTGTATGTCCAGTAGAACTATGTGTTGCACTTCTATAAGCCATCAAGAATAATGGAATATGTCGGTCCCAGTCTCGTTGATTATCATTGACTACTTTTGACAGGTGTTCCTTAAGTGTCCTGTTAAATCGCTCAACCATCCCATCAGATTGTGGATGAAGCGGTGTTGTTCGCGTCTTCTTGATGCCAAGGAGTGAGCAAACCTCTTGAAAAATCTTAGATTCGAAGTTCCTTCCTTGGTCGGAATGAAGTTCCATGGGTACTCCGAACCTGCTCACCCAATGAAAGACAATCTTATCCACAACTGTTTTGGTTTCCTGGTTTGGAATGGCAAATGCCTCAGGCCATTTGCTGAAGTAGTCCATCACTACAAGGATGTATCGATTTCCGTTGTTGGTTTCGGGAAAAGGACCTGCTACGTCTATTGCAATTCTCTCAAAAGGTGCACCCACATTGTACTGCTGCATCTTGCTTTGGATTTTTCTAGCTGGTCCTTTGCTAGCGGCACAAGTATCACATTTTCGGCACCACTTTTCAACGTCTTCTCTCATACGTAACCAGTAGAATTGCTGTCGTAGCTTTTCCAGCGTCTTGTTGATGCCTTAATGGCCTCCAGAAGTTCCACCGTGCATCTCTCGGAGAACATCATTTACCTTTGACTGAGGTACGACTAGCTGCATTACATAGGATTTACCATCTGCGGATTCCCACTTACGCCTGAGTAGCCCTTCTTGCACATGAAGTGAGTCCCATTGTGCCCAATATGCTTTTAGAGTGGGGCTTCGGTCGGAGATGTCGGCCCATTCTGGTTTCTCTTGATGTTCCTTCCATGCAAGGATGGGTTCGATGTCCGAATCTTCCTGTTGGGCCATTCTGAGTTCTTCATTACTCCAGCCGCAAATGGGATCAGCTCTCGTTCTTCTAACAGCGACAACTTCCTTTTCTTCTAGTCGTGTGCAATGTTTGCAGTCTTGCTTGCACGGGCGTCGAGATAATGCGTCTGCATTTGAATGCAGTTTTCCTCTTCGATGTTGAATCTGACATTGATACGTCTGAAGTATCTCGATCCATCTTGCTACTTGACCCTCTGGATTTTTGAAGTTCAAAAGCCAATTTAGTGCACCATGATCTGTGCGAAGAAGGAACTTCTGTCCATAGATGTACTTATGGAAGTGCTTTGTTGCCAATACTAGAGCTAGAAGTTCCCTTCTGGTCACGCAATAGTTTCTTTCTTGTTTCGAGAGTACCTTGCTGAAATAGGCAACGACCTTTTCTTCTCCGTCATGAACTTGCGATAAAACAGCACCAACTCCAACATTACTTGCATCTGCGTCAATGATGAATTGTTTGCCTGGAGTCGGATACGGCCAGCACAGGAGCTTCACATAACCGCAGCTTCAGTTCCTGAAAGCTTTTCTCACACTCACCTGACCATTTAAAGGGTTTACCCTTCTCCGTAAGTTGGTGCAAGCTTTTGGCGATTCTCGCAAAATCCTTCACAAATCGTCGATAGTACGTTGCCAGACCGAGGAAACTCCGAAGTTGATGCTTGTCCTGAGGGGTTGGCCAGTTCTTCACAGTGTCAACCTTTTCAGGATCAGTCTTCACTCCTTGGGATGAGATGATATGCCCCAAATATTTAACCTCGGTCTTGAAAAGTGCACATTTCTTTGGATTCAACTTAAGATGTGCTTCTCGTAGCCTTTGGAATACAGCCTTTAGGTTTTCACAATGGTCATCAAATGTTTTCCCGTAAACGATGACATCATCCAAATAGACTAGGCAAGATTTCCAGGTTAATCCATTTAAAACGCACTCCATTAAGCGCTCAAAAGTAGCTGGGGCATTGCATAGCCCAAACGGCATGACATTAAACTGACCATTTCCTGTGGAGAAAGCCGTCTTCTCCCGATCTTCTGGATGGATTTCCACCTGCCAGTAGCCACTCTTCAAATCCAAAGTCGAAAACCATTGTGCTCCTTCCATTGCATCTAGAGTATCACTGATTCTTGGCAATGGGTAGCTGTCTTTCTTCGTCACATCATTCAGCCTGCGATAGTCGACACAAAATCGAGTGCTTCCATCCTTCTTTTTGACGAGAACTACCGGTGATGCATAAGGGCTTTTGGAATTTTCGATTAGCCCGTCTTTCTTCATTGTTGTTATCATTTCTTCAACTTCACCTTGTTTGGCCAAGGGGAGACGTCTTGCTGGTTGACGAATCGGCCTAGCATCTCCTGTATCGATTCGATGCTGCACCAGTTGTGTTCGGCCGTATTGCCCGCTGGGTGAAGAGAAGATATCAGCATACTCATGAAGAAGCCTTCCCGCAACATTAAGCTGATGTTGACTCAGGTTGTCTGAATTGAGAATTTGTTTCTTTAGTTTCTCCGAGTTCATAGTCATCTGTGTATCCACCTCGTTGATCTTAGTTATTGCGGCCACAGATTCACATTGCCCAACAACTTCTCCTTTCTTAAGCTTGATTGGGTACGGTTTGATGTTAAGTATCCGTACAGGTACCATGTTGTTCTTTGGTGCCACAAGAGTCTTCCCGATGATGATGTTTTGGGAACTTTGCTCAACTTCTGGTTCAACCATGAGGTATCGATGGCTTCCAAAGTTCCCCTTTAACTTGGTCCACACAAAAACTTCTGAAGAAGGAGGCAGGCACATGTCTTCTTTGATGACAGTTCTAATTGTTGTCGAGTTTTCGTTGCCATAGACCATTGGAATCTCTACATTTCTGTATTTCAGGACTTGATTACCTATATCCAAAATGATTCCATGCTCCTTCATGAAGTCGATTCCAATGATGCACTCGTCACATATATCTGCCACCAAAAACACATGTGAAAACTCTAGTTCTGCCATACGGATCGTAAGACGAACTTCACCGTACACCCTTGCTGCTTCTCCTGTGGCTGTCTTCAGACGGTAGCTGTTGGTGTTATGTAGCCATGTCATCTTCACCAAGTCTCTTCGTACAATAGAGGCGGTGGCACCGGTGTCAATTGTAGCCACGTGTTGTTTGTTGTTTATGGTCGCCTCCACTGTCAGACTTTTGTTGTCTCGTTTAGTCTGTGAGACTTGAATTGTGGTTCTGGGGCCATCGATACCAGAAACCAGCTTCTGCCCCTCGAAGTTGGTCCTTACTCGTTTCCCGAATGGGAAACAAGATGAGCATGAGTGTTAGTTGTATCGCTTACCTGTTGTTGGGCAATATTCCTGTTTCCACAGTGTTCGCAAGCAGTTCTTCTTGGTGGCAATCTGCACTGCCGCTGGAGATGTCCTGTCTTGTTACAGTTCCAGCATCGAGCAGCTCCGTCTCGCTGGTTTCTTTGGAACGCGAGTTTTTGACAAGAGCATTCCTCCACTGCAACTTCTCTTACCCGATGAACGCCTTGAGAAGCCTGTTCTGCTGCTTCCATAGTCAGTGCAAACGCTAATGCTTCAGGAAGGGAACGTTTTCCAGCTGTTCGAATTGCTCGCTGAAGATTTATATCAGATACAGCACGTACAAAGGCTTCTGTCGCAAACTGATTGATAATGTCGTCTCCTGCTGTCGGATATGCCAGATGAGCCAACCTTTCAATATCTGCTTGAAGTTGTTGCAGAGTTTCTCCTCTTTTCTGGACTCTTGTATTGAGTTGGACGCGGAAGACTTCCTGCATATGGCCATCTCCAAAGCGTTTTTCAATGACCTGGACAAGAGCGTTAAAGTTACCATTCTTTTCTGGTGGTAACGTTTGTAACAACTCAGCAGCAGGACCTCTAAGAGCAAGAGTCAGCGCTATACATTTGTCTTCGTCATCCCAGCCATTTGTTGTGGCAGCTGCCTCAAACTGTTTCTTGTAGATCGACCAAGAACTTTGTCCATCAAAGGTTGGTGGATGCATTTCCTTCTTCTTTAAATACTCACCAGAACTTTCTCGCACCTTAATTTTTCGAACCTTGTCAAGTTCTTCGGTAAAACTTTGCATTTTCACTTCCATTCCTTTCAATTTGTCATCGAATTTTATTTCTACTTTTTCGAGTTTTTCTTCAACTTTCTCGAACTTTTCTTGAGATTGTTTTTCAACACCTTTGATGGAAGCATCAAGAGCAACGAACTTGTTCTCGATAGCATCAAGCTTACCTTCGATGAGGTTTTTCTGTTCATCTAGAAGGTTCTTCTGGGTTTCCAATTTTTCGAGAAGATTCTGTTGTTCACTCTTTTGCTCGGTACGTTGTGCCTCAATTTTTTCGAGAACACTACTCTGTTGTTTTTCTAATTGTTCTCTCTGTTCCTTGCGTTGTGTCTCAATTTGTTCAAGAAGATTTTTCTGTTCATCCTTCTGTTCATTACGTTGTGCTTCAATTTGTTCAAGAAGATTTTTCTCGAACTTAGCAAGGAGAACAGACATCACGGACGACATATCGGAAGCGGAACCAGTACTTACTTGTTCTTCTGGTATTTCAATTTCGAATTGAAATGTGTCCAAATTTTCGTTTATCTGGGTTAAGTGATCCTGCAGACGAATAATGAGGTCATTTTTCGATCCAGCAGTAGGAAGACCTCGCTTAGTTAATTCCGCCTTCAGCTCAGTCAAACTTAACTGATTTAATGTCTTACCCATTTTAACTTTTTAAAACGCGAGCACTTTTACTTATTTCAAAATGTTTTAAACTTTGTTTATTTTTAAAACACACGCGCACTTTTTACTTTATTCGCGAAATTATCTGATTCGCACAAATAAATAAGTTTTATCCCACTTCTGACACCAATGTAATGTTTTATTCCGGGTTCACAATAAAACTTATTTAATTTCCACTTATATTTCCGTTCAAATAAGAACACACTTTATTTCAACTCAATTTACTTTTATTATTCGCTCAAACAAACACACTTTTAAATCACTTTATTTACTACTAACAATTCGCAACACTTTATTTCACTTTGTACTGTACTCTTTCACTTTCAAGATTAAACTGTGTCCGGTCGGTGTCTACGCTGCCTTTTATACCGGAATCTCGAGACTCGAGAACGTCCTCGAAGGCTCTCGTCTCTGTCTCTCGAAACTTCCTTTCCAGGAAGGCTTCCAGTCTAGTGGGATATTTTGAGATGTGTTCAGTGAGATATTTTTCTTAATTACTAAAGGTCCGTTCACATTTCTACCTTTGCAGTAGTAGGTAGTGTGTTCAGACTTTTATCTTAAAAGTAGTTCAGTAATTCATCCTTACAATACAAAAACAAATTATTTAGTACTGCATATATTAGACTTGTATATGTTTATAATATAGGTATCTTTTGATTTTCTGAAAAAAAATTTCGGGGGGGGGGGGGGGTTAAACACCCAAACCCCCCCTCCCCGAAATACGGCTATGTCTACAATAATTACCACTCTAATTTCGCATTCCATATTTTTTTCAATCCTCATACTTTTTTTTTACCAACCCAAAAGTCAACAAGTACATGAAAAGCAATCGTTCTTCAATCCTTCACATAAGAAACTGTGAATTTCATTACACAAACAAAGCACTAACAATACACATCCTCTACCTACTTTTCCGCTGAGAAATTATAATTGTTATACAATGCAAAAAATTTCTCAGATACACAAATTCTGTCATTTTGCAATAATATTTTGCTTTTTGATTATTTTTTTTTTGTTGGATCAATTAAAAGAAGGTCTTTTGTCATTTGGGGAAAATTATATTGCTTTTTTCATACAACTACACATTTAAAAATGCATGAGAAAATGAGTAATTTTGATGTTTTTCATGAAATGATTATTCAAAAATAGGGCCAAAAATGAAAAATCCGCTCAGACCATGTTCTAATTTTATTCATTACCTTTAAATTGACATATATATCATATGTGTTTTCCACTTCAGTTTCTCATAAACTATACAAGAAAAAAGTTGCTTTCGGCTATTTTGCAAAAACTGTATTTGAAATATTAATATAAGGTATGAACTAAATTTAAAAAGTAAAAATGTGGCTGGACCATGTTTTAGATTAAATGTCAATCTTTCATTATCAAATTAGTTTTTTGCAGTAAGTGTTCTGTGGACCTCACAAACTGTGCAGAAAATTTCCGAATTTCTCGTTTTTCTCAAAATTTTGTCCGGAGGCCTCTTAATTCCAAATTAAATGGAACTTAAATCCACGGGGGTTAGTTCCGTGAGTACTACACTCTTTTCAGTTTCTTGAAAACTGAATTTCGAAATGAACTGCTGATTTTCAAGATTCTGTGAAAAGTCAAATTAAAAACTCGCGACACTTTTTCTTCTTATTTAACTTCTTCTTGGTGAAATGGGAATTAAGTTAACATTCCGAGGGAACGAAAACCACACGTTTTTTCCGGAATTAGATTCCCACCTAGCATTGCAACTTATTCAACTTTACTAAAGTGGGTTTCGTTCCCAATTTGTGGGAACTAAATACCTCAGTGGACTTAGTTCCCCGCACCAACAACCTATAATAAATTTTTTACCACCTGAAAGCTTATTGATTCAGCTCAAATATATATATCGATCATGAGCTAGAATTTTTTGAACTCGATCAATTTTCATCAAAAAAAACATATAATTTTATGTTCTCACGCTATTGAATCAATTTATTTTAGACAACCTATAAAAAGCTTATAATTTCACCTTTCATGTGACGTTTCAATCTTATTGCTGCGATGCCTAGAAAAAAAGTTAGAATTTTTTAAAGCCAACCATGTGGAAATTCCAAATTGAGATTACGGTACTTCCCACACTGGTGGCTGTTCAATCGTACTGTTCATGATCAACAGATCTCCACAGGTGTTTTGAGGTATTTCGCAAGTTTTTTAATTTAACATTGTGTAGCTTGTAGTGAATGTACAGTTATGTGTGATATATCAATGGAAAGATAACATCATCAGGATAATCAATAAAGTTAAATCAAATTTGTATCTGCTTTAGATCAAAAGATAGAACCTGTTGAATAATAAAACTTTATTTTACCGTTATCTAAAAATTGTGACTACAAAATTGATTGAAATTTTGCACAGATATAGTCCTGTCTATTATCTAACTAAAATATAAATTTCATTTATTTATCTGTTGAAAAAAAAAATGATAAAAATAAAAAAACCGTTAAAAAAGGTAAAAAAAACTTGGGACAAAAAAACTTGTTTTTCCCGTTATTCGGTCAAAAACCATTTTGAAATACCAATTTTTTGTACATGTATGCGCACAGTCGTAGACTACATGCTCTATAAACTTGAGATTTTTTGAATTCTAAAAAAAATTTAAAAAAATAAAAACTCACCCGAAAATACAACAAAATAAGTAGGTGTTTTTCAAAAACTCATATTTCGAAACGCAGACACTTAAAAAAAATCCGTATCAGACCACAACTTTTTTATTATCTTTTTTTTATTATCTTTCGAATGACGTTTTTAAAATTGTCAAAAAAAAATTCCCCTACCTATAATCACTACTTTGTCAAAGGTTTACCTCATGTTTTAGTTTTAGAAAACCATTAAAAGCTTGGTTTTGAAATTTCTTAGAATTTTTTCAATACCATTGTCAGTCTTGCAATAAATTTATCTATTGATTAAAAAAATTCAACTCTGTACACGTTTAGAAAATAGCCAATTTTTTGAAATTTTGTTTTAAACCTATTTACCCTATTCAAAGATGGAATTTTTTTTTTAATCCTTCAAGTGTATTTAACTTTAGGTTATTATCTTTCAAATAAGCTATAGAAGATTTTTGTATCTCTAATAGTTTATTTTTAATTTTTAATTGAAATTTTTGCCGCACTGAGAAAGTGCGAGAGTGGAACGTTAGAAAATGGCGTCACTTTTTTGTGGGGGCTGCCATGGTTCATCGATTTATAAGATGTTATCACGTCAAAAACTTTGAAAAATTATGTCTCGAAAACGTATCCAGCGTAATTTTTTGTAAAGTAATTTCCGAGACCCTTAGGTCTCGTAAGAAAAAAATAGTGAGATTGAGTGTCCATTTTGGCTGTAAACCAGTGCAATTAGAAGTGCTACAGTTCGTTTTTGAAGAATTACCCAAATATAACAAAAGTTTGTGAAATATATGAAATAAAATGCACGACTGGGGTCCCACGTGCTTGCTCTTACGGTAAAAGCTACCCTAATGTTAAAGCTTTTTACTGAACAAAATAAGGGAAAATTAAAATTACATAAGTAGAGTCAAATTAAAAAAAAATCGGTTTTTGTAATTAATTAAACACTTCTTCAAAATAATCTTTTTTATCAAAAAACAAAACCGACTTCCATGGATCAAAACAGGGTTTTATGATTTTTCTAATAGTTCCCATGGCTAAAACTGAACAAAATTAAAATGGGACCACACTGCAGCCATCAACTTCCCAATACAAAAAGAATAATTATCAAAATTGGTTCACTTAGTTCAAAGTTATGAGGTAACAAACATAAAAAAAAAAAAAATACAGACGAATTGAATACCTCCTCCTTTTTGGAAGTCGGTAATAAAAGGCTGACCATCGCAGTCTTGCTTGAGGACAAAACCCTTTTAAACAGCTTTTAATGCATCAAATGAGGATTGTTCTTCTTTGTCCCCTTCCTTTGAGTTAGGTCACTTAATGGTTTCGATATTTTTGAAAACTTTCCATGATTTTCCGGTACCAAGAACAGGTTTGTAAAAATGAAAGGACTTGCTTGATCTTAGGATCTCGACGGTTTTTGATGGCGGAAACTTCATTTTGAATTGACTTTAATGGTTAGTGAAAACATGCCCAAGGTATTTGACCACTGAACAGCATAATTCGGAGTTTCTTCTATTGAATTTTAATTTGAAGAGCTTGAGCCGCTCAAATGCTGTCCATTATCCTTTGGAAAATGGCTGGAGCGTTTCGTAAGCCAAATGGCATTGGTTCATCTAATGGGTCAAACACAGTGCTATGATGGTTAAGCTCTATTTTTTTTTATATCAATTTCGTTCAACTCAACGGTTTCATCGGAACGGAGCTCAACGTCAAATTCGGAATACGTTTTGTTTTTTTCAGGTTTCCGATCTGAACTAAGATCGGTGGTTCTCAAAGATTCATCAACAATCTTTTGAATGGAGTTGGGATGATGTCAAAAGTCTTCTTGTTGGCAGAATCTGTACAGACTGGATGCGAATTTTATTCCCAGGCATTGGTGAAATATAGATTCAAATACTTCATACCAAGACAAAAACGCAGATACTTGGTTTTTTTTGGTGATGTTTCTTCGCTTTGCTTCGGTGAGAGGACTGCCACGTTTCAGTGATATACTTTAAGGTGAAATGAACTGTAGTACTTTTGTATGAGCTGGGTCGAAGAAATTAAAAGCTTTTTTCTGGTTGATTGGCAAAGTACCACATTCTTGGTTTTAGGCCCAATAATATGCGATTAGTCCTAGAAAGTCTTTTATGACAAATTTTACTGGGCGTAATCGATTGCCAATTATGTTGTTTGTGCCTGAAACATACAATTTTTCTGTAGACGCTCCTCCATCAGCAAGAGTAATGGTGGTGTCAACTTTATGAAATTTTGAAACGTTTTGGATGAGATGCAAGAATAGTTCTCTTCCAGCAACGATTGTTCTGATTTTCCGGTTGTCTAATACTGCTGCACAGCTTCTTCTTCTGAGATTGAAAGTTGTGATGCTTCCCCGGGATATACCGTCTCTGATTTGAAGACTGACAAGAGACTACACCATACACTAGATCAACAACACGATAAAATTACCTCCCATCTCTTGTGGGCGAAATCAAAGGTAGCGCCAATAAATACTATCTCGTTAACAAGGCTAGAGTTGCAAGGGGCAGTTCTTCTATTAGCACAGGTAAAATAAAATAAATACTAAAAAATAAATAAAATAAATACTATACATTTATAAAAAAAAATTGTTACACTCATGAAACTTGGCAAAAAGTTTGCTTTTGGGATAAGAACCAAGTACAAAAAAGTCTATAAAAAAAGTTGGGTGGAAGGGTGTTTATTCGCGCACAAGAGGGAGGGGGTGAAGGTCAAAAATATACTGAAAAAAATTGTTTGTCGAATATGATCATTATGACACATGTTTTCAAGGTATTTTTGATGCTGAATCTAATGGCATATAAATAAAGTCAAAACGATTGCTCTTAGAAAAGTTATTGCCGATTAAAAACAAAGGTGCTTGTAAAAAACATAAAAAAATTTTATAGACTTATGCCCGTCGTACACCTAGCGTTCAACGCATTCAACGCAAATTTAAAACCTTAAATTCTAATTGATGGTTCTTTCAATTATATTCAAACAAAGAGTTTTAGACGGTTGGAGATCGCTACTAAACGAATTAATTAAAAAGTATACGTATAGTGGCCTCGTTTTTTTATAATTAATTTGTTAAATTCGCGTTGAGTGCGTTGAGCGCTAAGTGTACCACGGGCATTACATTATTCGTAATTCCCATGGGAAAGAGATATATTTAATGAATTTTCTAAGGGTACCATTTATACCATTGATTTTATCGGACTTATAGCGGATTTTTCCCTATTTCCAAAAAAAAAACACCCTTTAACCTAAAATTTTTGTATAGACTTTTTGGGTTCTTGGTTTCTGTTATAAATGAAAAATTTTTACCAATTTTCATTGGTGTAACAATTTTTTCCTAGTTTTTGTGGTACTAATTCCGAATTTCATCATTTCTTAAAAAAAAACACCCTTTCACTCAAGATAATTTTGTACTTTTTATAGATTCTTAATTCTTATACCAACCAAAACATTTACACCAAGTTTTAAAAATTAATAAAATTTAAGTCAGCTGTTATGATACCTTCCTCAATCCTCACATACAACTTAACCCAACAAAAAAAAAACACCCTTTCACCAAAAATAATTTTAAGAACTTTATGAATCCTTTTTCCCTGCATTATTTAAAACCTTCATCACAAATTTTATCAGTGTAACATGTTTTTCACATGGGTTTCGGTTATATTTTACTTGTTGAAGTCAAAAAATAATCACCCTTGTTTTTAATCGGCAATAACTTTTCTTAGAGCAATCGTATTGACCTTTTTATGCCATTAGATTCAGCATCAAAAAATACCTTGAAAACATGTGTCATATGATAATATTCGACAAACTATTTTTTTCAATATATTTTTTACCTTCATCCCCTCCATCTTGTCCGCGAAAAAACACACTTCCACCCAACTTTTTTTTATAGCCTTTTTTGTACTTGGTTCTTATCCCAAAAGCAAACTTTTTGCCAAGTTTCATGAGTGTAACAATTTTTTTTTCTTGATTTTATGTACTATTTTACCTGTACTATATCTAAAATGATCTGTTTATTGTCAACAGCTCTTCAAATTCAAAATGTTTCATTAGTTAAGTTGTGGACGGATTCCACTATAGTCTTAACCTGGCTTCAAAAATAACCATGTTCATGGCAAACGTTTGTGGCAAACAGAACAGCAGAAATTTTGAAAAATACGGCGGTGACGGATTGGTTACATGTAGTTTGGTTACATGTAGGTGAAAACTCAGCGGATCTAGCCACGAGAGGAGTATCCCCTGTGGATTTAAGAGAAAGCTCTTTGTGGTGGAACGGTCCCCACTGGTTATTGAAACCTCAATCAATGTGGCCACAAACCAAGCTCGAACGAGTTGATGAGTCAAATCTAGAAGTGAAAAAGGTAAAGTCGTTTAAACAACAGGTCGTACAGGACTTCGAGGAAGATTTAGCTAAATTTTCGAACTGGCCTAAGGCTGTGTGCGTATTTGCCTACATGGAGAGATTTTATCACTCTTTTAAAAGGTATGGAGGTACAAAATATTCTTCTCCGGAACTTTCATACGAAGAATTTAATTTAGCCAAACAAACATTAATTGTATTCACCTTCTTCCCGTAAAATGTCTTTTCGTTCAACTTTATATACAATACATTCACGAGCTTTCACTACATGGTGAAATTCATGTTGGGTGCAAGGGTATTTTTTCGCGGAAAAGAGGGAGGGGGTTTTATTAAAAAACAAGGGCAACACTTACAGTTATAAATGATACCTTTTTCAAAAGCCAGAATTGCACACTTAATATTAATTTTTAAATCAAATTATTTTAATTAAATGTTCTCAAAATAACCAACTTCAAAGTCATTTGGGAAAAAAAAGTAAAAAAAAAACACAATTAATACTATTTTTAACAGGACTATGAATTTAAATATAAAATTAATCGGTGAAATAATCTGCCTCAATTAATTTCTTACCAAAATCTGAAAACCATATGCTTTACATAAACATAATGCTTGCAAGCAGTATTCCCCCTTGCAACTCCCCTGCTTGGGGTCACTATTATAGGATTTGGGGTGGATGCGAGTTTGGGTGTAGGCAAATTTTCTTCAGAATTCAAAAGTTTTTTCGAATTCAAAAGAAACTTTGTACAGACCCAACCTTGACCCCACCCCAAATCCTTTAGTGAAATAATCTGGGGTTGCAGGGGAGCAGCATGCCCCCCTTACCCATCTCACTTTGAAATGCCTTGACCTTCATACTTATACCGCGTCTTTATTAATTTTTAAGAATTGGTTTTCTTTCAAAATTTAAAAGTTTCTTCGAATCCTAAAGAAACTTTGTACATACCCAACCTTGACCCCACCCCAAATCCTAATGATTTCTAATGATCATACCTTCTCTTTTTATACCATGGCCTTGAACTTTATACTTCTACCATTTTTATTTATTTTTAAGTAGGTATTCATTTTAAAAATATCGCGAGATTCTTAGGACCAATTTAATGGTCTAAGCGAAGCAACGAAATTGTCTGAGCTGGACAGAGGATACAAAAGGGAGTTTAAATCTTGAGATCCCTCAAAGCGGGCCAGACATGATACTTTAAAGTTAAAAAGCTGTTAATATTGACGAAAATAGCCAAGAAAATGAAAATCTGATGAAAAGGTAATTTTCTTATTTTTAATTTTCTCAAAAACTAGAAGGCATAGAAGCATATGGATTTCAGTATTTGATTAAAAAGTAATTAAGGCAGCTTATTTCATCTACTAGTTTCATATTTAATGTCACAGTCATGATAAAAATTGTATTGAATGTGTTTTTTCAAACTTTTTTTTCCACAAATTTTGACTTTGAAATCATGTTCCTTAAACTTTAGAACGTTTTATATTAATAAAATAAAAACACTTATATTTTTTTACTCATTCTTTATAAATTTATTTGTAGATGTGTACTTAAAGGTGGTTGGAAAGCGAGTGCCCATTATGCCATCATTCAAAGGCAGCTTGCCAAAAATGACAAGTCAGCATAATGAACACTCAGCGCGTGAGACTAAACATTGAACCTTTATTAATAGATCTTCTTTCGTCTGGTCTCACGCAGATGTAGGAGTTAGGTGGAAATATGAGTGATATGGTAGGAAGGTAAAAAATGGGTGATAGAATACAAAAATAAGTATACATAATTATAGTTGCTATCAGTGCTGCCAGAGCCGGCTATTTATCGCTAAACAGGCTCCTTGAACTTTTAACTCGTTCCTTAAAATTTTGATTTTAGATTTATCGGATTTTGGCTCTTTTAATTTCGAACTTTGCGATTTCAGGCTCCTTTAAAATGAAAGCATTTTACAGCAAAAATTCACCAAAAATGTGAATGTGACAACCAATTTGCATACATTTTTGATTTGATTTTCATTCAAAATTTAATTTTACGCCTGTAAATGAGCATGAAAACCAAAATAAATCGACAAAATGAAAAAAATGATTACACTTGAAGTCTGATAAGCAAAAGTTATTTGAAAATTGAAAAAAAACAACATTTTTAAATCTCATGGCACAAAAATTTTTTGCGTTTTTTTGGACCATTTTTGAAAGCGGCTAATTTTGGTTCCAAATTTTTTCAAAATCGGCTCCTTGCCTCGAAAATACTCTGGCAACATTGGTTGCTATTAAAAAGAACACTCAGTGGGAACTGGTAAGAAATCATTTCCCATCGTGTCAGCATTAATGTAATGTGATAATACTATTGTGTAGTGTATCCACATGCGCCGCCACTGCCCATTCAATAAATGAGTAACAAAACATGTGAAATGCAAATCGAGTATGTTAGTCATATCATAACATCAACATTCCACTCGATTGCATTGATTGTCACTCAATAGTAATAAGATCCTTATTAATATAATCTAGCCAATAGAAATATAGTCTTATTTTGAATGTGAAATTCAACGTATAGAAGTAAGATAGAAAATAAGTATAACAGTTTAGACAATAGTATTTAAGGAATGAATTCAATAAAAATAAACCAGAGTCAAAAGAATATTCATATTCACAGTACACATAATAAGGTAATATCTTCCGAACTGACATTGGTCGCCAAATTGTCAAAACATGACAATTTGGCGACCAATGTCAACTACCGTAATTCTTAATTGTTTAAAATACCGACGAAAAACGCACAAAAGCCGAAAAACCACGCACACAACTAATTTTTTAACAATTATTTACCATTTTCCGAGTTAAAACACGCAGAAAATTTGTTATTTTTTAATTTATAATTTATTCAAATGACATTTTATAAATTAAAACAAAAACAAATTCTCCGTTTACTGCGATTGAAATATAAAAATTAAAGGCCGGCCTGACAGATTGGTGCCCATTTTTTGGCAACCAAATTTTGACATGTTTCGGAATATATTACCTTATTATGTGTACCTACTGTGATTCATATTGATCTTTTACTTTCAAACTTTGCGGCGAGCATACTCGCCCTAACATTTTAGCGTGGTGCGTTTAACACACTTCATGGCGATCCTGCCAATCTGTTGGGATATAGTTTTGCTTAAAATAAACTAACAGGCGGACCAAAAGACAGTTTTAACTATTAACTCCAACAATTTTCCAAATGTCACAAGTAGAGATAGACAGCATTGTGCAAAAGTGGAAAAAATACCTTGAAGAACTAAAAAACAAGATCAAAGAAGAATACCTACATCCCCGAAGGATTAACCCCGCCAGTAAAATATATACCATCATTAAAGACTGCTGGACCCAAACCCATTAACATCCATCAACAACCCTTGTAACTCCCCTGCTTGGGGTCACTATTATATGATTTGGAGTGGGTGCGAGTTTGGGTGTAGGCAAATTTTCTTCAGAATTTAAAAGTTTTTTCGAATTCAAAAGAAACTTTGTACAGACCCAACCTTGACCCCACCCCAAATCCTTTAGGGGGCAGCATGCCCCCCTTACCCATCTCACTTTGAAATGCCTTGAACTTCATACTTATACCGCGTCTTTATTAATTGTTAAGAATTGGTTTTCTTTCAAAATTTAAAACTTTCTTCGAATCCTAAAGAAACTTTGTACATACCCAGCCTTGACCCCACCCCAAATCCTATAGTGTGGCCAAGCAGGGGGGTTGCAAGGGGCAGCATGCCCCCCTTTCGGCATCTCACTTTGATACGTCTTGAACTTTATACTTCTACCATTTTTATTTATTTTTAAGTATTCATTTTAAAAATATCGCGAGATTCTTAGGACCAATTTAATGGCCTAAGCGAAGCAACAAAATTGTCTGAGCTGGACAGAGGATACAAAAGGGAGTTTAAATCTTGAGATCCCTCAAAGCGGGCCAGGCATGATACTTTAAAGTTAAAAAGCTGTTAATATTGGCGAAAATAGCCAAGAAAATGAAAATCTGTAATTTTCTTACTTTTAATTTTCTCAGAAACTAGAAGGCATAAAAGCATATGGATTTCAGTATTTGATTAAAAAGTAATTAAGGCAGCTTATTTTATCTACTAATTTCATATTTAATGTCACAGTCATGATAAAAATTGTATTGAATGTGTTTTTTCAAACTTTTTTTTTCACAAATTTTGACTTTGAAATCGTGTTCCTTAAACTTTAGAACTTTTCATATTAATAAAATAAAAACACTTATATTTTTTTACTGATTCTTTATAAATTTATTTGAAGATGTGTACTTAAAGGTGGTTGGAAAGCGAGTGCCCATTATGCCGATCATTCAAAGGTAGCTTGCCAAAAATGACAAGTCAGCATAATGAACACTCAGCGCGTGAGACTAAACATTGGACCTTTATTAATGGATCTTATTTCGTCTGGTCTCACGCAGATTTAGGAGTTAGGTGGAAATATGAGTGATATGGTAGGAAGGTAAAAAATGGGTGATAGAATACAAAAATAAGTATACATAATTATTGTTGCTATTAAAAAGAACACTCAGTGGGAACTGGTAAGAAATAATTTCCCATCGTGTCAGCATTAATGTAATGTGATAATACTATTGTGTAGTGTATCCACATGCGCCGCCACTGCCCATTCAATAAATGAGTAACAAAACATGTGAAATGCAAATCGAGTATGTTAGTCATATCATAACATCAACATTCCACTCGATTGCATTGATTGTCACTCAATAGTAATAAGATCCTTATTAATATAATCTAGCCAATAGAAATATAGTCTTATTTTGAATGTGAAATTCAACGTATAGAAGTAAGATAGAAAATAAGTATAACAGTTAAGACAATAGTATTTAAGGAATGAATTCAATAAAAATAAACCAGAGTCAAAAGAATATTCATATTGATCTTTTACTTTCAAACTTTGCGGCGAGCATACTCGCCCTAACATTTTAGCGTGGTGCGCTTAACACACTTCAATTGGTCAAGTTTTTTGTTAACTTAAAATAGGTGTGTTTTTTATTACCACCGGTCTTAACTGGACAAAAAAAACGCATCGGGGCTTAACCTGAAATCTTGGCAGCACTGTATATTGAATTTTCCGAAAACAGCAGACACAACAAAAATTTAGAGTTGTCATATTTTTCGCTTTCGTCATTTTCCTGTATTTTTCATATATGTTTTACAAAGAGATACAAAAATGTATGCTAGCAAAACTATTTTAATACATTTTGTCCTTCCAAACGTGAGTTTTCACGTTTTTAAAACAATTTATGAAAAAATTAGTTTGGTAGCACAGATTTAAAACTCTTCAAAAAGTTAAGCCCAGAGAAATCTCCGGGCTAAACAACTAAGCCCAAGGGGCTAAGGTGTTGTTGTATTTAACATGTAAATTGCTTAGCCCAGACTGCGTTTTTTTTGTCAAGTTAAGACCGGTTGTAATAAAAAACACACCTAATGTTTACTTAACATACTCGCTTTTGAGGGATCTAATCCCTCAACAAATTTAAAATTGTATGTCTATTTCAAAACGAGGAGCGCTTCTTATAGGAAGTGGTTTGGGTTTTCTTTTTTTAATAAAATAAAAAATGATGAATCCAATCATTGTAAGGAATAATATGAAGCTCATGCCATAATGATGTTAATCGTGCGCGTTTATAGAATTTACCCAGGTATCATTATCTAGGTCTTTATCAACTTCACTAATTTTGCCTTTTAAATCTTCTATCTCTTTAAAATTAGTCTCATTGCTCGAGGATGTTATGATGTTCATATCTTTTATCGGTATTTTACCTTTAATTGACTCAGAAATTAGAGGGAAAAAATGAGTTTTTTTAGGTGGTTTTGCTAAAGACTCGACCATTTATCATTATGTGCTGAAGTTTTAAAGTACTTGGTATCAAAAATTCTATAAAACCACTGTCACTTAGGGTTAAACTTTTTGTAATTCCTTCACACACCAATAAACCAGTTACAGCCTCCTTAAGAGCGAATATCCAAATATTGGAACTTCTTAGGCTTACCCATCGTACTTGAGAGATGGATCTCGTTAAACAACAGTGATTTAAATCACTACTAAATGATTCAGAAGCGAGACTTCACAACTTAACCGCTGTCTCGATGAATCATTGTTGGTAGTTGTTGGTTACAGACAAAAATTTTCGTTGAGAGGAAATGGCATGATGATAGCTGATTTTCTGTAAATTCAGAATACCTATCTCTTGTTAAATAAGGGGATGATAATTCTATTATGAAACTTGGATCATTTTGAAATAGAGGAAACTGAACTAAATTAAAAAGCTGAAATTCTTGGTTATCAACCAAAGGGATCATCATTTCAAATACTATTGAGTCATTAAGACTTCGTCCTTTAATAGATGCTGTCGGAATGTTAAGATGGAACGGAATGTTGTTCCGAATAATTTGGAGCTGTTTAATAAATTGTGACCGCGAAATAAAATGAGGATTCATTTTGACATTATTAAGACTAAGAAGAACGTCAAGTAATGTGTCTTGCACTCTTTCGAGGTTTGAAATTGACAAAATCAAATATGAAGTTAATGCAGAAAAGCTCTGACTGACATCAATTATTTCTTGATGCTTTTCAATGCTGCTTAAGTATTTTTTGAACATGGTTTTAAAACCTTGATATTGCTGACTGAGTTGCAGATTATTTCGTTTAAGCAGATTTACGGTTGAATCTGCGATTGAGCTCTGCTTTTTAAAGAGATGCACGAGACTCTGTTCATCTTGGTTGACCAAAGAGATTTGGTGCTGTATGTCCTTAGCATCATCTTGATCCAATACCCCAAATAAGCTATGTGCCTTCTTCTTTTCTTATCCCTTTATTGTAAGAAGTATGATAATTTTATGAATGAGGTCATTGTTTGATTCGACTGCTATAACTCTTTGTTTGAGAGTTACTGTAGGAAAACAATACGGATTAATTTTCAATTCATCTAAACCAGGCATGTCAAACTCATAACGCATAACTCTGCGGCCCAGTCCACATTTTTAATAATTTTGAGTTTAAGTTTATAATTTACAGTACCTTGCCATATTATTAGGGCCAAGCGAAAAAAATGCTAGGTATTTTTGTTTCATGTTGCTCAATTTTTAAAGTTTTTGTCGATTTTAAATTTTGATTAAAAATATCGTACAAAAGGGAATAAGCTCTAAACGACGTTATCTATGGATTTCATGACCGGAGAGTTTCCAGACCGATCCAATACTTTAATTTTTGTATTGAAGTATAACGTGACATTCTTAATCATAGCCGTATTTAGGGGGGGGTTTTGGGTGTTTAACCCCCCCCCCGAAATTTTTTTTCAGAAAATAAAAAGATACCTATATTATAAACATATACAAGTCTAATATATGCAGCACTAAATAATTTGTTTTTGTATTTTAGTGATTTGATTACCTATACGAAAATCTCCCTTAAAATCACTACCAATTTTGCATCGTTGCAGAAGCTGTCGATGAATTTTGTATAAAGGAAAACAAAAATTGTTTGGTCCATTACAAAGAGTTTTTATCTCTTTGACCATTTCCTTAAGCACTATGTTAACACCTTAAAATGCTCTTTTAAGAACCCTTTAAATACCACAAGTACTTATGCAGGGTTTTTGGTGCCGAGACT
The DNA here is from genome assembly GCF_945859705.1 of Episyrphus balteatus. Lineage (NCBI taxonomy): Eukaryota > Metazoa > Arthropoda > Insecta > Diptera > Syrphidae > Episyrphus > Episyrphus balteatus. Next base: position 60,450,648 of record NC_079134.1, on the reverse strand, counting down.
AAACTATGCTTTTTCAAAGGGTTTCGGTGGCCGAACTCGAATCCAAAGACAGACTTATTCGATCACATCTCGTTTTTGAAATATTACCCTTAAATCTATTTAAATCTTTCAGATATCTTTTCTACTGTCCGAGATATCTTCAGTAGTTGCTTATTACCCACTTTTGTTCTATGTTAACCTTAAATCCAGTATGTAAGCGAAAATAAATGTATCGATTTATTCAGAGACTGTAGTACCTACCAACGCTAGGAAATAACCTCGAAAATTTTTATATGGTGCGATTATACTTTTGCAAAGCACTGTATTTACAACATTTAGTTATTCTTTTGTTTCAAATTATAAATTATATTATACAGTGAAGTATAACAGTGGTCAACAAAATTAAACTTCTTTTTTGTTACAGAAACCATTAAGAATTCAGTTTTGTCTCTCTAAATCCGTTTTAATCTTTTAAATATCTATTTTCTTCCTCGAGAAATCATAACTTGAAATCAAAGTGTTTGGGGCATCTCATATTTATTTGCTTTTAATAGCAAATATCGAAAAATTCTGTACCAATCGCTTTCAAATTTTGACACAATTCTTTTAGAAACTGTTACAAATTTAATTTAAAAAAAAATAAGTAAACGCTAAAAAATAACTTTGAAAACTGGTAAAAATCGGCATTTTCGATTTTCTAACGGGAATATCTCCAAAACGTGATGTGATAGAATTTTTCTGACTTCGGATTCGAGCTCAGCCTATAGAAAAGTATACCCTGGGCCCCTGTTCTGTAACTTTATCACTGGCGATAAACGTTTTTCAATGTCTCCAAAATCCATTTTCTTCCATAAATAAAGCAAAATTTCTTTCAAATTCAGAATGTATGAATTAAGAAATTATGATCTGGAACAAAATTTCTTTTATTTTGATGTGATTTAATGAATTTTAAAGCCATTCAAATATTTTATCGCCAGTGATAAAAGTTACAGAACATGGGCACTGGTTTCTGTAACAAAAAAATTGTTGACCAGTGTAATTAGCTCATGTCAAACAACTTGGATTATTTAAAACTTTGGTTTTTAAGTATTGCTAATTTCATTTAGAACTCAATAGATAGAATGTACCTGTCAATTTTCTGCTACAAAATTTCAGTGCAAGAAAAAGTCCATTTTTCAATGTTTTATATATTAAATTGTACGAAATAATTTTTTTTATAAAGCCTTAGAATGGTTAAAATTTGTTTCTTAAAAAAATTTTCTTGCTCGCTAACGCTCGCAATTTATATCAACCAACTTATCACTCTTTTACCTACAAAACTAGAGATGCCGCTGAATATTCGACCATTTTAAAATTCGTTTACCGTAAGCAGGGCTTTTTTAAACTTTTAACTACGAATTCCTCTCCTAAAAAATACTTAAAAAGGATATTGGCAAATTTTTCGCTTCTACACAGTTCAAATGACTATTTGATTTAGCGGGATTTAGAATCGACTGCAGTTACATATAGTTGATACAAAGTATTGTGAGTTCTAAAAAAAAAAATTGTTTGGTCTGAGCTAACCCCCCCCGAAATGAAATCCTAGCTACGGCTATGTTCTTAATTTTATGGCAAGGACCCCATTATGCACAAATAAAGAATCTTTGAGCCTCAAGCGTCAAGCGTATTCCGAAATCGTAGTATCAAAACGAAAATGTCTTTAAGAGCTTAATCTCTTTTACACGTTATTATTTATCGAAATTTATGAATTCTTTTTTTTTTTAAGTTAATCCGTATCTATCCTTATCGGTCGTATCAAAAATAATCCACAAAAAAGTATAAACTTTAATACTGAATATGAAAAAAGGCTTGCAGATTTATGTTTGTGAAAGACAAGTTCTCTTGATTTTCTTCGCTTTTTTCGTGTTAAATGTACCTGTTGATGCGAGTTGTTATTTAAGTCATTAAGAGGAATGAGTTACCTATAAGATCCATCCTAACTATTCTTGGTCTTAGAAAAAACATGGTAAAAGGAATACATTAATGTTATCATTTTTCCTGTTTTTTCATAAATTTGTTTTATAAAAATTTTAGTTCTCCTTTTTTCTGCGGCCCATACAAATTTTGATTTCGCTGTTTTGGCCCTTCGTTACCATTGAGTTTGACATGCCTGATCTAAACAAATATTATCCATTCTCTGTAAGTAAGTTTTCACTTCTCCTAGCTCTAGCCAATATGATGATAAATTATAAAATATATAAATGTTCCAAAAACCTATACCTATATCTTCAAAATAAATCCCTGTGGGATGGTCAAATTGGGTTATTCTTATTGGTTCGGTATCTGAAGAGGCAGCTAAAGGAAACAATAGCAACATGAAGCATAATAATGATGTTAAAGAGTTACGGAGGTATCTCCCACTTCTTAGTCTCATCAGGGGTTGCTTTTTTTATTGGGATTTGTGCAGCATCCTTTTTCTGCTCTTCATGGTCAATCGGTAAGGGACAAAAGTTTTGAACAGCCCTTCAAGCAAGAAAACTGAGTTCAACAAAGGTACTCCGACCTCAGAACGCGAAAAAAGGGGTTGCACTTACACACTTGCAACTTTTTGTGTATGAAAACAAAAGTCGAAGGAGAAGCGTGGTGAAAATTGCGAAAAGGAGAACTGACGAAAGAAAGACAAAGGCAAGAAAATGACAAAGCGCCATTTTGTCATTTATTTGTTATTTGTTGAAGTTCCTCGCTTGTCGTGCTCGTGACTCGTCAAAAATAATAATAATAATATTATTAATATTAATTGGAACAAAAAAACAGGTATGCATTGCTGAAATGTAGCTTAACAAATTTCTAATCAATAATTAATCTTTTTTATGTTTTTCGTAGGAAGTCATCTTCTCCTGCAGCCTGACGCCACCACCAACCACGAACAACATTCAACAAATAAAATTTTGGAAAATCAATTATTCCTGCCGCTGGCCTGTATGCTGTTTCTCCAAAAAAAATTTTGTAAACATTTGTGTTTGTGAAAGTTAAACAAATAAAACAATTTCAGTGAAAAAAAAAATAAATCTTGTTCTTTTCTTGGTCGCAAATGCGAAACGTCATCCCTTTTTTGTTCCTCTTTCTGGTAGGTTTTCGCTACTCCGCCTCGGGTCCGACTTCGGCTCCGTTTTCTCGGAATGGAGATTTTCACCACACCAATACATATGCAATCGACTTCGCGGTGATTATAATTTCCATACTAATTTGAGCCGCCTTCGGACCAGTTTCTGATACGAAGTCGGCCTCAGCTCCGCCTCAGGCGGAGCGGATTCGGACCGAGGTCGGACTTGTTTGCTTGAAGGGAGCTGGTTGATATGTGCCGGTTTCTGTCTTGACATATGCCACTCGTACTAATCCGTCTGTTCCCTTCACAACTTCGATTACACGTCCGAGCTTCCATTTCATTGGAGGCTGGTGTGCATCTTTTAAGACAACCATTGTTCCAGGTTCTAGATTTTTGGATTCAACCTTCCACTTTAATTTCTGTTGAAGAAGATGGAGGTATTCATTTGACCATCTTTGCCAAAAATTCTGTTGAAGATGATGAATCTGACGAAATTTGTCTGATCTTGAGATATTATGATCAGTTGTCAGGTTCTGGAAGCGATGTCAACGGAGCACCAATTAAAAAATGACCGGGAGTCAATGCCTGCATGTCATGAGTATCTGAGGAGTTAGGTGTAAGTGGGAGTGAATTCAAGATAGATTCAATTTGAATCACAACTGTGGAAAGCTCTTCATAAGTTAAAGACGCTTCTCCTAAATATTTTAACAACAATGTTTTAGCGGATTTAACAGCGGTCTCCCAAAGGCTTCCGAAATGTGGAGAACGTGGTGGAATGTGTTTCCAGTTCATTCCCATTTTTAAACTATTTGAATTAATTGATGATTGAGTTTCAGACGAATCAAGAAAATCTTGAAAATCTTTAAATTGGTTTCTTGCCAATACAAAGTTTGTGGCATTGTCACAGAATATAGTATGGCATACACCTCGTCTTCCTACAAATCGTTTCAAGCAGTTAATAAATGATTCAGTTGTAAGGTTGCATACAACTTCAATATGAATAGCTTTTGTTGAAAAGCATACGAATACTGCAAGATACGATTTTGTTGGTTTTCCCTCGAATATTATATTGTGTTTGTATTGGTTTGGTACACAAAAATCCACCCATGAATAATAGAATGGGCGAGAGGGTACGATTCTTTCCTTAGGTAGATTATCCATTAATTGATCTATGGATCTGGGTTTCGCACGGAAACATTGGATGCATTTAGAAAGTACCTTTTGTGTTTCTTTTCCTACACTCAAAATCCAAAATTGTTGCCGAGAGATGGATACAAGTGTTCTATGGAAAACGTGTAGATGTTTTTTATGTAAATGATCTAAAAGTAATGTGGTAACTATATTATTTTTTGGGAGTAATATTTGATTTTTTGCTTCGGAAGGAATTTCAGCATTTTTAAGTCACGCACATGTATTAACATAAGGGGTATTCACGATTTGATGCAAATGGTCTTGTATCGTTGTAAAAGTGCAAAAATGTAACATTTTCTTAAAATAAAACAACCAAATATACAGACTAAAATTTTTTTACACTTTTACACTTTTGCTATACCCCAATCCTATTGCAAAAATAAAATACAATGGTGCAAAATTTGTCTATTGCAGTTGTAGTAGTAGAAAACAAAATTTTGCATTTTTACACCTTTTTGTTACACCGGATCGTGAATACCCCTATTGTTGTTTTATCAAAATATGGGCTTAACGAAATTATGCTAGAGGTATTGCGGAGAGGTTTCCCTGTCTGAAGTGCCTTCGGGAAAAACACTTAATTGAACAGTCCTCCACAACAAATGCGTTCCTTTCTGGATTTCTTCCGCGGTTAAAGAACCAGTTCTTCTGTTTCCTTTACAGCGAAAATTAAAATTCATCATGAATCTATAGCAATGTGCAACAATTTTCTGCAGCGTAAAAAACGAGTTTTTATGGTTGATTGAATTTATTATATCATTTTGGATTGACATATTTAGCACTATCTTTAGCCTTCGATGCCCAGAGATTTCTTCAGGAATCGAATACTCCATTTGTATACTTGAAGTTTGTCTTAAAAACTCAGGGCCATTGAACCAAATGGTTGATCTTACAAGATTGCGCATTCCTAACCCACGCGATATAAGATCTGCAGGATTTAATACTCCCTTTACATAATTCCAATGATTCATATCTGATTTCGATTGGATTTTTGCTACACGATTTGCTATATATGTCTCCCAAGTATAGTCTGTGTAATAACTGACTGATGTGATCGTCCTACTGATTACACTGGTCGGCAACGAAAATGGAGCTTGAACCAAACCATACTTTTCTAAAGGACTTTTGTGTGCTGATTCCGAATCTGAAGTCAAAATTTCACTGGCACGTCAAGTTTTCGAAATATTTAAATATTAACAGGTCAAAAACGCGATTTTTTGGTACTTTTGGAGTTGAATTTCATCACCGTTAAATTATTTTTCGCAAAACTACATATGCAATATTTAAAAGCTATATTTTATCGTTTTAAATACGTTTATTTTTATTTTCAAAATTATTTTTTTCTAAAAGATATTTGGTATAGAAATGTATGATATCTCAAAATCTTGGTGGTTAAGGTAACTTATGGTTTTTGAAGCAGATTTCAGTTTTCGACTCCAGATTCCGTTGAAAAAATAGCAAAATATTACGGAAAAATAATAGTTTTAGATCAAATGTCTAAAAACATTTAATTTAAAATTAGTTTTTGGGACTTTATAGCTAAAATTGTGATGAGCAGAGCTCAAAAACTAGACGTGATGGAAAAAATCTGTAAACTGTTTTGAATTCAGCACACTCAAGTTTATTAAAATCACCTTACAGAGTTCTTGCTCCCGCCTTTTTTGTTTTTTTGCCGACCAGTGTTATTGGAAGGATTTTTTGCACTAATTCTATCATTAGGACAGCCGCCTGAAGCTCTAACCGAGCTATAGTTGTCGCCTTTAAGGGAACGACACGATATTTTGAACATAACAATTGAACAAAAACTCCTCCTTCATTATCAATAGATTTTAAGTAAATCCATGCGCCATATGCGCTTTCACTACTATCGGAAAATGCATGCACTTCTAATTTCGTAGCTGAATCTATTAAGATAAGGCGTGGGATATCAATTTCATGCAAAGAAGAAAATTCTGAAAAATAGTTTACCCACTTATAAGCCTGTTCTAGAGGCAGATTCTCATCCCACAATATCTTAGATTTCCAAAGTTCTTGTAGAAATATTTTTCCTAGTAATATGACTGGGCCTATCAATCCCAAGGGATCCAAGAATTTTCCCTAGTCGGCAAGAACGCGGCGTTTTGTAATCTGTAAATCATTGGGTGTTTTGTACTTGTAGCAAAATTTTAATGTGTCTTCAGTTCAGTCCCAAGCCAAACCAAGGGTTTTAATGACCTCCGACTGATAGATTGTTAACATTCTTTCTCGATCTTCCATTGGAATATTTTCTAGAATACGTGGATCATTTGAACAAAATTTGGTTAAATTAAAATTTCCTTGACTTAATAATTTTATTGTTTCATTGAGAAGCAACTTGGATTCTTCAAGAGAATCTGCTCCTGTTAGGCAGTCATCCACATAGATATTGTTTGTAATAATTTTTGATGCATTAGGATATACAGTAGCGAGCAAAAAAAATGCAAACGAAAGAGGTTTAAAGAGTTTTGAACAAGAACTAAGTTACAAAATTTGGCATATTGAAACTGTTTTATTTTCATTAAACAGAGTCAATTTGTGGAATATTTTACTTCAAAACCATTATTTGGTCAAAAGTCTACCTAAAAATGCGTTTTTAGATGAGCAAAAAAATGCAAATGTTTTTATTGTTTGCATTTTTTTTGCTCGCTACTGTATATGTTGAAAATCATCTGCTAATTTCACCAAACATCTTGTAGATAAATAAGAGGCGGACGCCATTCCATACGTAACTGTGTTGAGCTGGTATGTTCTTAATGTGCTCTTAGGATCTGACCTCCATAAAATGTGCTGATATGCTCTATCCTTTGGATGAATGAGTATTTGACGATACATTTTGCTAATAGCGCCAGTGAATACATATTTATGTAATCTGAAATTTGCTATAACTGAAAATAAATCTGATTGGACTGTTGGACCAACCACGAGGGTGTCATTAAGTGAATACCCAGATGTTGTCTTTGCAGAAGCATCGAAAACCACCCTGAGCTTTGTTGATGAGCTCTCGGGTTTAATTACACAATGGTGTGGAGGAAAATAATTGAACTTTGTTATGTCAAGCTCTTGAATTGCAGTCATATGACCTAGACGCTCTTATTTCTCCATGAAGTTTGTATAACTTTCTTTGAGGTCTGCATTTTTCTCTAGTTTTCTTTCTAATGAATAAAAACGCTTCTTTGCAATTTCTTTTGAACCCTCTAATGTTTGATTTGGTTCTTTCTTTAAAGGAATTCGTACTATGTACTGACCCTGGCGTGTTGTTTCCACGTTATCAGTAAAATGTTTTTCACATTTAAATTCTTCTTCACTGTAGACCTTTGACTCAACTTCAAAATTTTCACTTTCCCACAATGATCGGACCATTTTATCGAGAGTTCTCAGACTAGCCTTTGACACTGAATGACAATGAGAATTTTGGGAAGAATCTACAGCGCTTCCTGCTAAAACCCATCCTAACCTAGTATTCCGCAACAGAGGAAGATTTTTTGAGATTTTAAATTCTCCTTGCAAAAGAAGCTCGAAGAATAGCTCTGCTACAATTAACAATACTGGTCTCAATAACTCTTTTATAGGATGAGGTTCTGGATTCTAAATGAACATTTATAACGGAATTGGCTTGACTTTTCCTGCCTCCAATTCCGCTAATCGGAATGTCCTTTCTTCGTTTTTTGTTCCCTAACTGCTGGGCTAGGGATGTTGTAATGAAATGTAATTGAGATCTCGAGTCTAACATAGCACGACAAGGAATACGCACTCCGTTTGAACTCACGACGTTCACAATCGCCGTGGCGAGATATACCTCGCGACCTTTTAATACGACCCCCAGAAAATTGTTATTATGGGACCCTGAAGGAAACTCACCCACCTGACCAATATTATTATCACTGATTGGGAATAAAAAAAAAAATAAATTTTAAATGGACTGTATAAAGTTTTATTGATTATAAAAAATGAGTTGACACAAGATTTACCAAAGTTCTGCACAGCTTAAGCGATCGAATCCAAGTGAACGATGCTTGCAAGAAATTCAATTTACAATGCACGAAAGAATATGACAACAAAAGATAATGCAAGATTAACTTGTGCATGAGTTTTAACATAAGATTTAAGTAGGCAAAAAATATAACTGGACAGTTTTAAATTTGCAGAAATAACATATTGTATGATTTGAATGTTTGGCAAAATGTATAAATGATATTTTTTTGTATGAATTTAAGTATGAATGGTTTTAAAAGTAAATTTGAATGAATTTAATGATTTGAATGAAATGAATGTTTTTAAATACATTTGTTGAATGCTGATTAATCCTGAACATCCCACCACTGCCAGCTTGGTGATTGCACGAACAAAGGTTCCACCACTCGTTTTTACGGTTGCAACTCGTACTCGACCATCTGTATCTAGAGTTGTTGCTGTAATTTTGCCAAGAAGTAGCCACTTTGTTGGCGGAAGATTTGGCTCCTTTATTATGACAAGGTCCCCTGGTTTTAGGTTTGGGGTCTGCTTCTTCCACTTTGGCCGTTCTTGAAGCGTGGTGATATATTCCATGTGCAGCCGTTTCCAAAACCCTTGTACCATATTTTGAAGGCGATTCCAGTGTGAGAGTCGATTTATTGGCGTGTTGGTTGGTTCCGGGACAGCGGTAAATGGTTCACCTATAAGAAAATGAGCTGGAGTTAGAGGGTTTAAATCTTGATCTGATATAACACAAAGAGGACGAGAATTCAGAACAGCTTCGATCTGAGTGAGAACAGTGTACAGTTCTTAAAATGTAAGAATCGTTGCTCCGACGACTCGTCGAAGGTGAAACTTGACTTCCCTTTTTGCGTCTTCTTCGTGTTTTGAATTCAACACAATTCTTTTTGTTGATTCTCTTTTGAATTCACCACACTGCACATTGAACGATTGCGTGGGTGTTATCATAAACAAAAAATACCAAGACTGGAAACTCGGCGGTCAACTGACGTTTGCCTACAAGCTGCGAGGTGTGGTGAATGTTGTGAACCTATCGTTGTGTTCGTGTCCGATGTGTGGTGAATGTCGGGAATCTATAAATGTGTGCGTGTTAACGTCATTTACCAACGTGGTGGCTTTCACATATATTCACAGACAGCACTGTACACAAAAGGGTTTTGGAGGGAAAGACGTACGAAAGTTTCCAGTCTTGGTATTTTTGGTTTATGGGTGTTATCATAATTTGCTATCAGTGATGTGGATATGCTTGGCTAGGTACATGGGAGCGGTGATGCGTTTGGGGTTGTTGATGAGTTGTTTTGGGAGTAGTTTCTTGTTGTAGAGGTTAAATGTAATGCATTGCAGGATGCATCATTACATGCCGAAAATTCATTTTCGATTTTATCAACTTCGGTTTCTTCGGTTTGTTCGAGAATCTCATTATGAAGTGCAGAAAATTCGTTCCACACAGTTTCTAATTTTCCTAACCGAATTTCGAGCATTTCTATCGGTGTAGATTCGTCAATTGTCTCTACAAATGCTGCCGCCCGAGTTAAACGCCCTTTGGCATTACCACATTTAACTTTTAATGCACTCGACATTGCACAATCAATGTTAAATATATATTTTTAAAAAATATATATACATAAATATATTGTAATCAATAAAAAAAAAACTATGTTCAATTAAACCTCGCTGTTGGTAGATAAATTTATATTAATTATAATAATCTCACCCAAATTTCACAGTTTGAAAAGTTTAAATAATTTTTCTGAATTTACTTCGTGTGAATTCAAGTGAAGCAAAGACGAATGTATGTACATATATTTAATTGCAACCACTTTTTATACCACAATTTAGTTCAATAACAATTTTTATTTGGCGTGAAGGATCACAATGATTGGGAATAAAAAAAAAATAAATTTTAAATGGACTGTATAAAGTTTTATAGATTATAAAAAATGAGTTGACACAAGATTTACCAAAGTTCTGCACAGCTTAAGCGATCGAATCCAAGTGAACGATGCTTGCAAGAAATTCAATTTACAATGCACGAAAGAATATGACAACAAAAGATAATGCTAGATTAACTTGAGGGAAAATGAATTAACTGTGTAGCTGATATGGTGTGTGTGCATGAGTTTTAACATTAGATTTAAGTAGGCAAAAAATATAACTGGACAGTTTTAAATTTGTAGATATAACATAGTGTATGATTTGAATGTTTGGCAAAATGTATAAATAATATTTTTTTGTATGAATTTAAGTATGAATGGTTTTAAAAGTAAATTTGAATGAATTTAATGATTTGAAAGAAATTAATGTTTTTAAATATATTTTGTTGAATGCTGATTATTCCTGAACAATCACACTTACCGGATGCTATGTTTTTTACGTTGGCATCTTTTTTATTTGGATAGTGTAGTAAAGTGTTGTGTTTCCCGTTGCAAACCTTGCATCTGCGTTGTTGTTGACACGATGGGAAACGATGTCTTTTCATACTGTTGGTGCAAAGTTGAAGCTTCCGCACCTGCTGATTGCGATCCTCAACTGAAAGATTAATAATTTTTTTTACAATTAATTCATCTGGTTTCACCGTCTCCAGGGCTTGGAACCTGCATTCGACAAATTCCAGTAACTGGGTTAGAGTTAGTGTTATTCTTGGTGCTTGTAGGGATTCCTCGAAAAGCATTCGGGTGTCCTTGTCCATTTTTTCTAGCCTCTTGAGACTTCTGACAGTGTCTACGATGGTATTTATGGAACAATCGGCTTAACTGAGCGGATAACAGCAACCGCTTGTTGTTGAACCTGTCAACTAGAGTGTTGCAAGCCAATTCATAATTGTTATCAGTGGCATGGAAATGTTGATTCAGGTTTTGGGCATCTCAAGTAAGATTTGTCTTCAAAAAGTACAATTTTTGAGTCGGTACAATTGGTTGGTTGTGCACCATTTGTTTGTTTAGATCGAAGAACTGCTGCCAATTAATTAATGTTGCTTTTCCTTGATTCATTTGAGTTGATGTTTCGGCTGGCAATGTATTTGTTGGTAGCCAGGTGATCCTCAGCCCGGAAAAAATCCTCGATCGAACCCTCCAAGTTAGTGCCGGGCGGACAATGACCACCACAATTCATGCTTTGTGCCATGTCCAATTTCACCATAGATTCGAGGTCCCTAATTTCAGTGGTGGTGTGAGCGTTTTAAACCGTGCCAGGGAATGCAAGACTGGGGGGTAAACCAGTCACTTACGAGCTCTTTCGGATGTCTGACAAGGTCCGAAATAGACTAGCCTTACCCCGGTACATGGCTCTGCCGGGGCTGACCTTTTCTTTCCGTTTCTACTCGTGGGACTCCTTATGAACAATTCTTTAAAAAACAAAACAAACAAACAAACAAACAAACAAAACAAAAAAAAACCTGACGGGAAGCAAGGCTTGCCGGCCACTTGCTCTAAGTTAGCTGAAAAGCCTACGCAAGCAAGTGAAGCGACAGCCTTGCCAACGTCTATTACTAGCAGGACGGGGTCAAATCCTAATGCTAGTAGTATAAAAAATGTTCAGAGAACGGCGCCTGTGCTGCCACCGGTTCGCGATGAGGGAGTGGATAGCAACCAAACCGCAAACCAAGGTGACGGAATGTCTCTCCAGGAAGAAAACAAACTTCCAGGGTTGGCACCTCTGTTGCCACCGGTTTGCGGGTAGGGAGTGAAGAACGACCACGACCGTGTGATGGCCAAAGCGGCTATTAGCAACTCTGCCTCAACCTCTAATGCCCGAAATATAAGGAATACGGGGAGGAATATCGTGGCGGGAGAGGTTAGTGATACTTAAACCGCTGGCCACGATAAGTCTTCCTCGAATCCAGTTGATCCCTCCCTTGGTGGAGCAAAACGAGATTAGATGGCAACATCTAACCTGATCATTGGGCGGACGTCAGGTCTCACCTCGGGTTCAGATTTATCCCTGTTCTTGAGGAGAACCCAGGACCCCTTCCAAAAGTAAGCGACGGAGGATGGCACCAAAATAGAGTCAAACTCATCGTTTGCGAGGATCAGTGATCGTTACATCTCTATAAGCTTGCTGTGGGTGGTTTGGGTGAGATCTGGCCAAGTGCCAAGCTGGAGGTTGTGGCTAGGGAGGAAATCCCCTGTAGGCCGAGAGCTCGCATTCTGGTCCCGGCCTTACACACGTCACCAGAGATGGTTCTCCGACTGATTCAATTCAGTAATCCTTCTCTGCCCACTCACGATTGGAAAGTTCCAATCATCGAAAAAGAGCCGGTGGGACGCTATCGCTCTGCTCTTGTAATAATCAACAAAGAGTCACTGGATCCTCTGGCTGCAACCGGAGGGGTCATCCAGTATGATTTTGACAGCCTTGTGCTCAAAATTTATAAGAAAGATGAGGAGATGTCAAGGCTTGCAGGCCATACTGAGTCTGAGTTGGATGAATTTGGCATATGCAAAGCACTTTCAGCAATGGAGGTTGGTGCATTATGCAGCTTGTCTATTCCAGACCAGTCGCCATCTTCGGTAGAAGATCCCGTAAAGGGAACGAATCTCACCCCAGTGCCCGAAGAGGACGCGAACAAAAACAAAGTGTCCGAAGAGGACGCAAAAACAATATCTCCCGAAATGGAAGATGAAGTGATGATTGACAGTTTTCCCGATATGGAAACTGACAATGACGCGCTTGAGGCCCCTCTCAATGAGGATGAGTTACTAAACTCTACCTCAGAAAGGAGGACCTTAATGCCACAGTGGTGGAGGTTGATCGTACTGGTTGTAGCCATGCTGCAGGTAGTACAGATTAATCACCAACACTCCATAAAGGCTTCGGCCGCCCTTCTTCTCCGACTAAACAAGTCCGGAGAGGATATAGTTATGATCCAGGAACCTTGGATTGTAAAATCCTTGGTGAGAGGCCTCGGGACGAAAGATTATTCTCTGCTGTATGTGACGGATAAAGGTGAGCCTAAATCCTGCATACTAGCAAAGAAAATACTTACAGTATCCGCTTATCTACGCCATGATTGTGGGCCGCCTCCGGGAGAGACACTTGGGCGAATGATCGCAGCAGCAGCGAGCACAAAAGTAGATCTCCTAATTGGTAGTGATGCTAATGCTCATCACACAGTTTGGGGGAGTACTGACGTAAATGAAAGAGGTGAGTCACTTTTTGATTTTATTGTAAGTACTAGTCTTCTTATTTGTAATATTGGTAATGAACCTACCTTTGTCACAAAGAACCGACAAGAGGTATTGGACATTACCCTTATATCACATACAATTCACCACAAGATAAGAAATTGGACTGTATCTAATGATCACTCATTTTCAGATCATAGATATATTCAATTCAGCCTCGAAGATGAATGTATAAAACCCACTGGTTTTCGTAACTATAGGAAAACCGATTGGGTGAAATATAGGGAAACTTTCAATACCTGCTATAATAATCAGGACAATATTTTCCCTTCAAATACTGATGATCTTGACATAGAAGTCAACGATCTCACTAAAGCTCTCAACAGCTCCATGGTTAACTCTTGTCCTCTTACCACAATAAGAGGAAAGAAAAAACCGCACTGGTGGAACAAAGAGCTTGAACCGCTCAGGAAAGACTGTAGAAAGGCTTTCAATAGGGCTAAACAAACAAGGAACCCATCAGACTGGGACCTGTATAAAGTTTCTCTAAAAAGTTACAAGAAACAACTACGGAAAAGTAAAAGATCTTCCTGGAGGAACTTCTGTAGTAAAATTGAAGACTCCTCTGAAGCTTCTAGACTAAGGTAAATCCTTTCAACTAATCCAACCATGCCGAGCTCTCTAAAAGACTCAAATGGCGATTGGACTAGCTCCTATGAGGAATCACTAAACTTTCTACTAGACACTCACTTCCCTGTTAGCTCGAACTCTATAGGTAAGTGACTTTGGTCACCGATCCAACCAATTTTATCAAATTAGTAAAGATCTTATTTCCAAGGATAGACTAATATGGGCAATAAACAGCTTCAATCCATACAAATCACCTGGGCCAGATGGTATCATATCCGCCGAATTACAACACGTCTCAGATATCATATTGCGAAAGCTGGAAATTATAATGATAAGCTGTATAAGCTTCTCATATTTTCCAAAGGCCTGGAGAGAAGCTAAGGTGGTTTTTATACCAAAGGCGGGTAAATGCTCTCACGTCACTCCAAAAGATTTAAGACCTATTAGTCTATCATCCTTTCTGCTTAAAACTCTAGAAAGGATGATAGATATCCATCTAAGACAGGAAATAGAACCATGTCTGATCTCTAAGGCACAACATGCCTACACCAAGGGGAAATCATTGGAAACAGCTCTCCATTCTTTGGTCAGCACCATTGAATATTCCCTACACTACAAAGAGTACACTCTTGTCGCTTTTTTAGACATAGAGGGTGCGTTCAATAATGTCAGGAACTCAGCAATCATGAATGCTCTAGACAATCTCAAAATAGAACCCGCTTAAGAACATGATAGAAATCATGCTCAGCAGCAGGATTATCAGTTCAGAAATGCGTAACTTCAAAACGCGTAGAGCAGCCAACAGAGGTACCCCTCAGGGAGGGGTCTTATCACCTCTTCTATGGAACTTGGTAGTCAACGAACTGCTGCTAGACCTAGAAGGAGGAGGTTTTAAGGTGATGTGGCAAATACCCACAGACACTTGGAGAACTGCTACAAACAGCTTTAAACAAGCTAATTCACTGGGCTAGAGGATGTCCATTGGATATTAATCCCCACCAAATGGAACTTGTCCTCTTCACGAGGAAATACAAGATTCCAGACTTCAAACTCCCTACAATTAAAGATGTAACACTTATTCTATCCGATCAAGCTAAATATCTAGGACTCATTTTTGATAAAAAAAACTGACCTGGAAGCTCAATATTGAAGAAAGGGTGAAGAAAGCCAATGTGGCACTCTTTTCATGCAAAAAAGCCATTGGTGTCAAATGGGGGTTTTCTCCTAACATTGCACACTGGCTATACATATCGGTCATAAGACCAATACTTACATACGGGATGGTAGTTTGATGGACTACACTGGACAAAGCGATAAACTTAAACAAGCTTATCAAAGTCTAAAGGTCAGCTAGTATGTGCATAAGCGGTACGCTAAGGTCAACCCCTTCTGACGCCCTCGACATACTACTAAATCTCACACCCCTAGACATTTTCACCAAACAAGTAGCAGCAAGTTCAGCTACTCGTCTAAAAGCAACCCTTCAGTGGACCAGTAATCATATTGGCCACACTAATATTCTAAACAACTTCGGACTCATTCCGGATCGTTTAGACTATACCACACCTCAATTGGTGTTCGATAATAATTTCCAGAACTCTATTCCCCCCAGAACTGAATATGGGAGGACCTTAGCACTCTGAACAATGACTCTTTACACTTCTATACTGACGGTTCAAAAACCAACGAAGGTGTAGGAAGTGGTATATTCTCGGAAAAACTGAATCTCAGTCTTTTCTTCCGCCTACCAGACCAATGTAGCGTGTTCCAAGCAGAAATTCTGGTGATTAAGGAGGTTCTCTCTTGGCTCAGAGAAAACGTAATATCCAACCGGATATTCGGATCTTCTCGGACAGCCAAGGAGCTATTAAATCTCTTGGCTCTGTCACTACAAATTCAATCACTGTCCTCGACTGTCAAACATCTCTTAGGGAGATGTCTGAACATTCACCTGGTATGGGTGCCGGGACATAGTGACATTCCAGGCAATTGCAGGGCAGACGAACTTGCCAAATAAGGAACAATCACTCCTCTACAACCAGAAAAGAACAATATAGGAACACCTATCGCTACGTGTAAACTTATGCTAAAGCAGGACGCTTTAAAGAAAATAAACCTCAGATGGACTCAGAGTAATACTTGCCTAGCTACTAAACAAATTTGGCCTTGTATAGACTTGAAACGTTCAAAGGGTTTGTTGAATTTAAACAGAATGCATATTAGCTCCACCATAGGTGTTCTTACAGGACACTGTCTAATAGGTAGACACGCAAAAAGAATGGGCGTGTTCTCTAACGATTTATGCAGAAGTTGCATGGACCAAGAACAAGAGGAAAATGTTCAACATCTTCTGTGCACCTGCCCTGCTCTCTCCAGTAGAAGAAAACTCCATCTAGGAGAATTCTTCTATGAATACACTAGCGATCTAGTGAACACGGACGTTAAAAGTCCATCTTCATTCATAAGAAGCTTCGAGTGGTTCGGCTAGTGAGTTCCAACTTGCTAGTCTTTTGTGGTATCACAATGGATCCATAAGATTCTAAGTATACTTAACCTAACCTAACCAGGTGATCCTCAAATCGAATTCATCCTGGAGTTCAAAGTAAAGCTGTATATCTTCTATAGCTGCATCGCCTCCAAGTAGTCTATACGCCGTTGTTACTTCATCCTAATCGGTCATAAGAGTTTTTGTTGAATTGCTGCGGTAAAGTTTCTCGTAATTTCAATGGGCACTTATTAAGAGGCCTCCGGACAAAAGTTCGAACTCTGATTCGAAGATTCGTATCTTCGAATAAAAATGAAATAGGAAAAACTCAGACCTAATAACATGTTTGAACTTCGAACGAACATCGTTCGATTGCTAGGGATACAAGAAAAAAAGAAATAGAAAGAAGAAAAGAAGTAGATACGCATACGTGTAGAGCTCGCACAACCATTTTTTTTTTTGTTCGTTTGCACGATTTACTCTTTTGTGAAAAAGAAGAAGCGGTGCCCACACCAAAGTGTGCCGTTTTTATTGTTACACATCATTTCGTCTAGGTATAGGAAATCAAGTGTATGTATTCGTTTTTTTTGGGAAAAAAGAATACATTATATATTTTGGTTTTGTAATGTGGTGCGCGAAGCACTTTTTGTCATGTTTTTTTTTTTGTCTTTTTTTTCGTTATGAAGTAATGACAGTTGAGTAATTTTTTTTTGGAATTTTATCTCGAACACTCTAACTAGAATGCGGTTAGGTTTTAGGTAGGGTGTCCATTTGGGACCTTAAGGGGTTATATCTAGTTGTAAGTGCGAAAAAACATTCTTTTTTGCGGATTTTTTGTGAAGAGGCATTTCATTATACAAACATAAAGAATACATGTACATATAGCAAATTTAATGTATAAAAATAATTCGCTGTGTATTTAGAAAAATATTGGGTTCCGTTATTTTTGTAGTAGATCTCCTAGACGACCTCCAAAAAAAGCTGTCTGGCGGTGAGCAAGATATCTCTGATACAAATCACCCAAAATTGAAAAATCCAAAATATTCATTTCTAGGATAGACAAATGCAAGTAATGAACGAAGGAATAGTCAAAATTTTGATTTTTGACAAAATGGCGGCTTCTCAAAGACAAAAATCGTTTTTTTTTACGAAAATTTACACTTTAAAATGGCATAAAAAATCCAATTATTGTCAAAAACCTTTTTCCTTCGTTCATTACCTGACAAAAGTATCGAAAAAAATTCAGTAAAAATTTCAAGCCGATCGGTCCAGCCGTTCCGGAGTAATCGTGCTCACCGCCAGACACATTTTTTTTGGAGGTCGTCTAGGAGATCTTCTACAAAAATAACGGAACCCAATATTTTTTTAAATACACAGCCAATTCTTTTTATACATTAAATTTAATATAAGGATATGTATTCTTTAGGTTTATATAATTAAATGCCTCTTTACAAAAAATCCACAAAAAAGAAGGTTTTTTTTGCACTTACAACTAGATATAACCCCTTAATAAAAAGAGAACATTTTACTCTAGAACCTTTAAAAAAAGAGGACTTAAAAGAAAAAAAAATAAAGAACAAAAAAGAGAGTAATTGATAAGAAAAAGCAAAAGCTAACGTCACATAAGCAGGTTCTGGAAACCCTAGTTTTAGGACAATGTTGTGGTAGGTAAGGGAGCCAGGTAGGTATGGACATGTTTTCAAGTTTTTTTTCTTTTATGTTTCCGTATAATACTAATAACTCTTTCGCTTACTGAAATTATTATAATTATGTTTTTTTTTTTGCAGTAGTGTTACAAACTAATATTGACACAATTTACTGCTCACTGCTGCGACCGCAATATGTGGAGGAAATAAAACGAGACGATGATTTCTGGAACAACTATTTTTTCAAAATTTTAGAATAATTAGCTTCTTCCTGAATTTGTTGTTGATCTTCGAATTCCTCGTGGAGTGCCAATAAGGAAACCCACAGAAGAAAATGGATGAATTCAAATATTTTCTGTTTTTTTTTTTGTCTGTTTGGTGTAATGTGCAATCTCATTCAAAACTGTGACAGACATGGGTTTTTTACTCAATGAGTTAGGAAGGTAGTTACGTTTCTTCCTCAGAATATATACCATATACCAACACCAGCGTATCGGCGCACAGTGGTGCCATTTCTGGACGAAAAGTCATGAAATTTGGTACTCTGAATGATTATAGTATGGAGAATACGAAAAGGCTGCCAACTTTTTTTTATTCAAAATGGCGGCTCCAAAATGGCGGAAAGAATGAGCGTTAAAATAGAATTTTCATTTTCAAAACAATATATAAGCTAGAAATTGGGCTAAATTAATGTCAAAAAGATTTAGGACTCATAGATTAATATTCATTTCAAAAAATTTGAAAACAAATTCCAAAAAATGCCAATTTTGTAAAACACACTTTAAGACCTCTAATTACGCTATTTCATGCATTTTTTTTTTAATTTATCACAATTTTGAGATCTATTCTATTTATGTTTCATAAGAAAATTGAAAATATTGGGGTTATAAGGTTGCCAACTATGTTTTTAAGTAAATATAAGAAAACATGATATAATGAAAAGTTTCAATGTTCAATAAAACTGAGAATTTATTTTTTTCCGTAAACCAAAATAAATTTTTGTAATAGATTTTAGCGTTTTAAATTCAAATCCGGAGTCAAAAAAAAATTTTTAACGTCACGTTTGGAAAATATAAATTAATTTTGATCTGCTTATATCTCAAAAACGTGACGTCATAGATTTTTTTTTGACTCCGGATTTGAATTTAAAACGCTTAAATCTATTACAAAAGTATATTTTGGTTTACGAAAAAAATAAATTCTCAGTTTTATTGAACATTAAAACTTTTCATTATATCATGTTTTCTTTTATTTACTTAAAAACATAGTTGGCAATCATATAACCCCAATATTTTCAATTTCCTTATGAAAAATAAATAGAATAGATCTCAAAATTGTGATAAATTAAAAAAAAATGCATGAAATAGCGTAATTAGAGGTCTTAAAGTGTGTTTTACTAAGTTGGCATTTTTTGGAATTTTTTGATTTTTTTGTAATGAATATTAATCTATGAGTCCTAAATCTTAAATCTAACACCTTTTTGACATGAATTTAGCCCAATTTCTAGCTTATATACCTACTGTTTTGAAAATGAAAATTCTATTTTAACGCTCATTCTTTCCGCCATTTTGGAGCCGCCATTTTGAATAAAAAAAGTTGGCAGCCTTTTCGTATTCTCCATACTATAATCATTTAGTGTACCAGATTTCATGACTTTTCGTCCAGAAATGGCCGTGCAAATGAATTTTGTCGCCAAAAACGAAGAATGGCACCACTGTGCGGCGCGGCGGGCCGCATACAAACACACGCACTTTCACACACACTCCTCTGTTTGACATTTGTCTGAACATTTGTTGTTGTTTTATTTTTTTTATACGCACAGATTTCGCACACAATTACAAAATTAGATTTCATATTCTATTTGCAGTGGAAAATCTGAGAATTTTACACAAAAATCTCAAAAGTCAATAGAAAACGACATTATATTCCAAACCAGTTTTCGTCCATTAACACCATATCCATATAAAGATCTATGTACCTACATCCATGTCTCTGTCTAACATCCGCAGATCCGCGATGTTATTGAAAACAAAAATAACCTATCACTTGTCGCATTCTACATTTTTCTATGGTCATACTCCTTTTTTTGTATCTTCTTACTTCCAACTTGTTTATGTTCCAACTTCAAACAAAAAAAAGGGGTATCTTCGAAAAAAACAACCCTGGTGGTAAATCGATGAACTATAATTAGCCGTAACGACTTTTGATACAAAATTGAGTTATATTAATTGTGTCATTTTGCAATAATAAGTAGCTTTTTGATTATTTTTTTTTTGTTGGATCAATTAAAAGAAGGTCTTTTGTTATTTGGGGAAAATTATATTGCTTTTTTCATACAACTACACATTTAAAAATGCATGAGAAAATGAGCAATTTTGATGTTCTTCGTGAAATGATTATTCAAAAATAGGGCCAAAAATGAAAAATCCGCTCAGACCATGTTCTAATTTTATTCATTACCTTTAAATTGACATATATATCATATGTGTTTTCCACTTCAGTTTCTCATAAAATATACAAGAGAAAAGTTGTTTTCGGCTATTTTGCAAAAACTGTTATTGAAATATTAATATAAGGTATGAACTAAATTTAAAAAGTAAAAATGTGGCTGGACCATGTTTTAGATTAATTGTCAATCTTTCATTAGCAAATTAGTTTTTTGCAATAAGTGTTCTGTGGACCTCACAAACTGTGCAGAAAATTTCCGAATTTCTCGTTTTTCTCAAAATTTTATCCGGAGGCCTCTTAACCCCCTTCCTTGAAATATTTTGCAGAGTAATCGGAATTTGCTTTCCATAGTCATCCTGTTGATTTTTATACTGGTGTTATCTGTTAAAGTGGGTTTATTGACAGCCCTGGTGGTATGTTAAATTTGGAAACTGCTGCGGTAACTCCTTCTGAATGCCCTGCTGGGGGCTTAACGAGTGCTGCTGGTCCTATGAGGGCTCCTTTTAGCTCCTCCGGCTGAGGATAGACTGCTGCGGTCTCCTCTATAACCCCATCAGATTTTTCTTCTTCCGCTACTGCAAACTGCTTGATAAAGTCATCTTTCATTTCATCTTGAATTTTTTTTACCTCATCGTAAAAACCTTTAGTGAAGTATTCGTGTTCAGTTACCTGCGGATAATTGTCTCTTATCTCGCTATCAACATTGTCGAATACTTTCCATAATTCATTTTATATTGTCCACCGCGCATATAAATAATCCAGGGTTTTCCTTCCTGGACCATCCTTTCCGTAATTGCGAGCAAGTGTACAGATTTCTTTTCCTACAGCTTCTTGCTGATTGGTAAGTTCCTCAATTGTAGCCACCATTTTAATTATTTTTTGTATTGAATTGTTAGTAATTGAAAAGAACTTCTTTTCATTTTTACTTTTTTAAGTCTTCTTATTATGACTCACTTCGCAACACTGTTTCTTTTTCTGTTTAAATCAACTTTTTAATTAGTTTGATGTTTATTATTTTTTTTTTTTTTATTTTGTTAATTACTTGATTTACAGGGCACTAAACTCTTTTAGTCAGTCCTGTCATGGTCGCCAAATGTTCATTAAACTTTAGAACTTTTTATATTAATAAAATAAAATCACTTATATTTTCTTACTGATTCTTTATAAATTTATTTGAAGATGTGTACTTAAAGGTGGTTGGAAAGCGAGTGCCCATTATGCCGATCATTCAAAGGTAGCTTGCCAAAAATGACAAGTCAGCATAATGAACATTGAACCTTTATTATTGGATCTCATTTCGTCTGGTCTCACGCAAATGTAGGAGTTTGGTGGAAATATTAGTGATATGGTAGGAAGGTAAAAAATGGGTGATAGAACACAAAAATAAGTTTACATAATTATTGTTGCTATTAAAAAGAACACTCAGTGGGAACTGGTAAGAAATCATTTCCCATCGTGTCAGCATTAATGTAATGTGATAATACTATTGGTCAGGTTTTTTGTTTACTTAAAATGTTTACTTAACAAATCGATTATTTCGAAAACCATTAATTGAAATAACTTGATTTAAAAATAAGAATAAAGTGTGCAATTTTGGCTTTTGAAAAAGGTATCATTTATAACTGTAAGTGTTGCCGTTGTTTTTGAATAATTTTTTTTTTATTTTTCGTCATATTTTAGAAAATTGCCCCTCCCGCCTAAACGGGGGGAGAGAGACTCCCCCTCCCATAGTGAAAAATGCTTATATTTGACTGTTCTATAAAATGCCGTTATTATTTTTCAACGCCTTAGTTATCGTACTCTTGCCCGGAGGGGGTGAAGGTCAAAAATATAGTGAACAAAATTGTTTGTGGAATATCATCATATGATACATGTTTATCAGGTATTTTTTGATGCTGAATGTAACGACATAAAAATAAAGTCAATACGATTGCTCTAAGAAAAGTTTTTGCCGAATAAATACAAGGGTGCTTGTTTTTTGACCTCAACAGGTAAAATATAACTAAAACCCATGTGAAAATCATGCTATACTGATGAAATTCGGGATGAAGATTTAAGATAAAGCGGGACAAAGAATTCAAAAAGTTCTTAAAAATATTGTAACGATGAATTACTGAACTACTTTTAAGATAAAAGTCTGAACACACTACCTACTACTGCAAAGGTAGAAATGTGAACGGACCTTTAGTAATTAAGAAAAATATCCCACTGAACACATCTAAAAATATCCCACTGAACACATCTAAAAATATCCCACTGAACACATCTAAAAATATCCCACTGAACACATCCCAAAATATCCCACTAGACTGGAAGTATGAAGTGCCCCTCCTGGAAAGGAAGTTTCGAGAGGCAGGGACGAGAGCCTTCGAGGACGTTCTCGAGTCACGAGATTCCGGTATAAAAGGGCAGCGTAGACACCGACCGGACACAGTTTAATCTTGAAAGTGAAAGAGTACAGTACAAAGTGAAATAAAGTGTTGCGAATTGTTAGTAGCAAATAAAGTGAATTAAAAGTGTGTTTGTTTGAGCGAATAATAAAAGTAAATTGAGTTGAAATAAAGTGTGTTCTTATTTGAACGGAAATATAAGTGTAAATTAAATAAGTTTTATTCTGAACCCGGAATAAAACGTTACATTGGTGTCAGAAAAGTGGAATAAAACTTATTTATTTGTGCGAATAAGATAATTTCGCGAATAAAATAAAAAGTGCGCGTGTGTTTTAACAATAAACAAAGTTTAAAACATTTTGAAATAAGTAAAAGTGCTCGCGTTTAAAAACAAAAAAAAAAAGTTAAAATGGGTAAGTCATTAAATCAGTTAAGTTTGACTGAGCTGAAGGCGGAATTAACTAAACGAGGTCTTCCTACTGCTGGATCGAAAAATGACCTCATTATTCGCCTGCAGGATTATTTAACCCAGAAAAGCGAAGATTTGGATACATTTCAATTCGAAGTTGAAATGGTAGAAGAAGGAGTAAGTACTAGTTCCGATATGTCATCCATGATGGCTGTTCTCCTTGCAAAATTTGAAGAACTGAAAGATCAAATGGAACAGCAACGTAAAGAACAAAAGGATGAACAGAAGAATCTTCTCGAACAAATGGAAAAACAACGTACCGGGCAAAAAGGTGAACAACAGAATCTTCTCGAAAAAATGGAGAAACAAGGCAATGAGCAAAAGAACCTTCTTGAAGAACAGAAAAATCTCTTAGAGGGAAAACTTGCTGATTTCGAGAAAAAGTTCACTGCTCTTAACGAACGTGTCGAAGAAAAGCTGTTGGCGATGGACACAAAGTTCGAAGATAAATTCCAAGACATGGCTAAAGAGTTGGACAAGGTTCGAAAAAATAAGGCCCGAGAAAGTTCTGGTGAGTATTCAAAGAAGAAGGAAATGCATCCACCAACCTTTGATGGACAAAGTTCTTGGTCGATCTACAAGAAACAGTTTGAGTCAGCTGCCACAACAAATGGCTGGGATGACGAAGACAAATGTATAGCGCTGACTCTTGCTCTTAGAGGTCCTGCTGCTGAGTTGTTACAAACTTTACCACCAGAAAAGAATGGTAACTTTTGCTCTCTTGTCCATTTCATTGAAAAACGCTTTGTAGATGGCCATATGCAGGAGGTCTTCCGCGTCCAACTCAATACAAGAATCCAGAAAAGAGGAGAAACTCTGCAACAACTCCAAGCTGATATTGAAAGGTTAGCTCATCTGGCATATCCGACAGCAGGAGACGACATTATCAATCAGTTTGCGACAGAAGCCTTTGTCCGTGCTGTTTCTGACATAAATCTTCAGCGAGCGATACGAACAGCTGGAAAACGTTCCCTTCCTGAAGCATTAGCGTTCGCACTGACTATGGAAGCAGCAGAACAGGCTTCTCAAGGCGTTCATCGGGTAAGAGAAGTTGCAGTGGAAGAATGCTGTTGTCAAAAACTCGCATTCCAAAGAAACCAGAGGGACGGAGCTGCTCGATGCTGGAACTGTAAAAAGACCGGACATCTCCAGCGGCAGTGCAGATTGCCACCAAGAAGAACTGCTTGCCAACAATGTGGAAACAGGAATATTGCACAACAACAG
This sequence comes from Episyrphus balteatus, assembly GCF_945859705.1. Lineage (NCBI taxonomy): Eukaryota > Metazoa > Arthropoda > Insecta > Diptera > Syrphidae > Episyrphus > Episyrphus balteatus. The sequence continues at coordinate 60,425,991 of NC_079134.1, read as the reverse complement.
GTAAGCGATACAACCAACGCTCATCCTCAACTTGATTCCCATTCGGGAAACGAGTAAGAACCAACTTCGAGGGGCAGAAGCTGGTTTCTGGTATCGATGGCCCCAGAACCACAATTCAAGTCTCACAGACTAAACGAGACAACAAAAGTCTGACAGTGGAGGCGACCATAAACAACAAACAACACGTGGCTACAATTGACACCGGTGCCACCCACCGCCTCCATTGTACGAAGAGACTTGGTGAAGATGACATGGCTACATAACACCAACAGCTACCGTCTGAAGACCGCCACAGGAGAAGCAGCAAGGGTGTACGGAGAAGTTCGTCTTACGATCCGTATGGCAGAACTAGAGTTTTCGCAAGTGGTTTTGGTGGCAGATATATGTGACGAGTGCATCATTGGAATCGACTTCATGAAGGAGCATGGAATCATTTTGGATATCGGTAATCAAGTCCTGAAATACAGAAATGTAGAGATTCCAATGGTCTATGGCACTGAAAACTCGACAACAATTAGAACTGTCATCAAAGAAGACATGTGCCTGCCTCCTTCTTCAGAAGTTTTTGTGTGGACCAAGTTAAAGGGGAACTTTGGAAGCCATCGATACCTCATGGTTGAACCAGAAGTTGAGCAAAGTTCCGAAAACATCATCATCGGGAAGACTCTTGTGGCACCAAAGAACAACATGGTACCTGTACGGATACTTAACATCAAACCGTACCCAATCAAGCTTAAGAAAGGAGAAGTTGTTGGGCAATGTGAATCTGTGGCCGCAGTAACTAAGATCAACGAGGTGGATACACAGATGACTATGAACTCAGAGAAACTAAAGACTCAAATTCTTAAATCAGACAACTTGAGTAAACATCAGCTTAATGTTGCGGGAAGGCTTCTTCACGAATATGCTGATATCTTCTCTTCACCCAGCGGGCAGTACGGCCGAACACAACTCGCGCAGCATCAAATCGATACAGGAGATGCTAGGCCGATTCGTCAACCAGCAAGACGTCTCCCCTTGGCCAAACAAGGTGAAGTTGAAGAAATGATATCGACAATGAAGAAAGATGGGCTGATCGAAAATTCCAAAAGCCCTTGGGCATCACCGGTAGTTCTCGTCAAAAAGAAAGATGGAAGCACTCGATTTTGTGTCGACTACCGCAGGCTGAATGATGTGACGAAGAAAGACAGCTACCCGCTGCCAAGAATCAGCGATACTCTAGAATCTAGATGCAATGGAAGGAGCACAATGGTTTTCGACTTTGGATTTGAAGAGTGGCTACTGGCAGGTAGAAATCCATCCAGAGGATCGGGAGAAGACGGCTTTCTCCACAGGGAATGGTCTGTGGCAGTTTAATGTCATGCCGTTTGGGCTATGCAATGCCCCAGCTACTTTTGAGCGCTTAATGGAGTGCGTTTTAAATGGATTAACCTGGAAATCTTGCCTAGTCTATTTGGATGATGTCATCGTTTACGGGAAAACATTTGATGACCATTGTAAAAACCTGAAGGCTGTATTCCAAAGGCTACGAGAAGCACATCTTAAGTTGAATCCAAAGAAATGTGCACTTTTCAAGACCGAGGTTAAATATTTGGGGCATATCATCTCATCCAAAGGAGTGAAGACTGATCCTGAAAAAGTTGACACTGTGAAGAACTGGCCAACCCCTCAGGACAAGCATCAACTTCGGAGTTTCCTCGGTCTGGCAACGTACTATCGACGATTTGTGAAGGATTTTGCGAGAATCGCCAAAAGCTTGCACCAACTTACGGAGAAGGGTAAACCCTTTAAATGGTCAGGTGAGTGTGAGAAAAGCTTTCAGGAACTGAAGCTGCGGTTATGTGAAGCTCCTGTGCTGGCCTATCCGACTCCAGGCAAACAATTCATCATTGACGCAGATGCAAGTAATGTTGGAGTTGGTGCTGTTTTATCGCAAGTTCATGACAGAGAAGAAAAGGTCGTTGCCTATTTCAGCAAGGTACTCTCGAAAAAAGAAAGAAACTATTGCGTGACCAGAAGGGAACTTCTAGCTCTAGTATTGGCAACAAAGCACTTCCATAAGTACATCTATGGACAGAAGTTCCTTCTTCGCACAGATCATGGTGCACTTAATTGGCTTTTGAACTTCAAAAATCCAGAGGGTCAAGTAGCAAGATGGATCGAGATACTTCAGACGTATCAATGTCAGATTCAACATCGAAGAGGAAAACTGCATTCAAATGCAGACGCATTATCTCGGCGACCGTGCAATCAAGACTGCAAGCATTGCACACGACTAGAAGAAAAGGAAGTTGTCGCTGTTAGAAGAACGAGAGCTGATCCCATTTGCGACTGGAGTAATGAAGAACTCAGAATGGCCCAACAGGAAGATTCGGACATCGAACCCATCCTTGCATGGAAGGAACATCAAGAGAAACCAGAATGGGCCGACATCTCCGACCGAAGCCCCACTCTAAAAGCATATTGGGCACAATGGGACTCACTTCATGTGCAAGAAGGGCTACTCAGGCGTAAGTGGGAATCCGCAGATGGTAAATCCTATGTAATGCAGCTAGTTGTACCTCAGTCAAAGGTAAATGATGTTCTCCGAGAGATGCACGGTGGAACTTCTGGAGGCCATTTAGGCATCAACAAGACGCTGGAAAAGCTACGACAGCAATTCTACTGGTTACGTATGAGAGAAGACGTTGAAAAGTGGTGCCGAAAATGTGATACTTGTGCCGCTAGCAAAGGACCACCTAGAAAAATCCAAAGCAAGATGCAGCAGTACAATGTGGGTGCACCTTTTGAGAGAATTGCAATAGACGTAGCAGGTCCTTTTCCCGAAACCAACAACGGAAATCGATACATCCTTGTAGTGATGGACTACTTCAGCAAATGGCCTGAGGCATTTGCCATTCCAAACCAGGAAACCAAAACAGTTGCGGATAAGATTGTCTTTCATTGGGTGAGCAGGTTCGGAGTACCCATGGAACTTCATTCCGACCAAGGAAGGAACTTCGAATCTAAGATTTTTCAAGAGGTTTGCTCACTCCTTGGCATCAAGAAGACGCAAACAACACCGCTTCATCCACAATCTGATGGGATGGTTGAGCGATTTAACAGGACACTTAAGGAACACCTGTCAAAAGTAGTCAATGATAATCAACGAGACTGGGACCGACATATTCCATTATTCTTGATGGCTTATAGAAGTGCAACACATAGTTCTACTGGACATACACCATCGGAAGTCCTATTTGGCTCAACAATACGTCTGCCAAGTGAGATAAAATTTGGAAGTGTTCCAAACGAGCCACATGAAATGGATGAGTACGTAGATAACCTGAAAGGAACACTGGCTGACATTCACCAACGGACAAGGACAAATATAAAAGCGTCTAGTGACAGGATGAAAACAAGATATGACGCACGAGCGACAGCAACAGGGTTTCAAGAAGGAGAACTTGTGTGGTTTTACAATCCCCACCGACAAAAGGGACTATCACCGAAGCTACAACAAAACTGGGAGGGCCCTTACACAGTAATAACCAGAATAAACGACGTGGTTTACCGTATACAAAGAGGGGTAAGAGGCAAAGTAAAGGTAGTTCATTGTGACCGTTTACATCGTTATAATGGTGAAAGAAGCAATGGAGTTGTTCGGGACGAACAATCCTAAGAGGTGGGCAATGTAACGATGAATTACTGAACTACTTTTAAGATAAAAGTCTGAACACACTACCTACTACTGCAAAGGTAGAAATGTGAACGGACCTTTAGTAATTAAGAAAAATATCCCACTGAACACATCTAAAAATATCCCACTGAACACATCTAAGAATATCCCACTGAACACATCCCAAAATATCCCACTAGACTGGAAGTATGAAGTGCCCCTCCTGGAAAGGAAGTTTCGAGAGGCAGGGACGAGAGCCTTCGAGGACGTTCTCGAGTCACGAGATTCCGGTATAAAAGGGCAGCGTAGACACCGACCGGACACAGTTTAATCTTGAAAGTGAAAGAGTACAGTACAAAGTGAAATAAAGTGTTGCGAATTGTTAGTAGCAAATAAAGTGAATTAAAAGTGTGTTTGTTTGAGCGAATAATAAAAGTAAATTGAGTTGAAATAAAGTGTGTTCTTATTTGAACGGAAATATAAGTGTAAATTAAATAAGTTTTATTGTGAACCCGGAATACAACGTTACAATATTTTTGGTGAAAGGGTGTTTTTTTTTATGGGTTGAATTATGTGTGAGAAAGGTATCATAACAGCTTACTAAATTTTATTAATTTTTAAAAATTAGTGAAAAAGTTTTGGTTGGTATAAGAACTAAGAATCTATAAGGTGTACAAAATTATCTTGAGTGAAATGGTGTTGTTTTTTTTAAGGGAATGGTGAAATTTGGAATTAGTTCCACGAAAACTGGGAACAAATTGTTACACCAATGAAAATTGGTGGCAATGGTGCAGTGGATGTAGTACTTGACTGCTAACCTGAAGGTTGTGGGCTCGAGCCCTACCTCAGGCAGCATTCTTTTCTTAATCCCCCAGCTTGGAAGCCACCCGTGGGACTATATGAGATAATAATCATCCTATTCTCAATTCACTGTACCAACAAAAATTCTTTCCTATCTTTCTATTCCTTCTAACTAGTGCTGTGCAGTTGCATTTAAAAGACCTTAGGTCTTACAGGCATATAGTTAAATTATTATTAAAAAAAAAAATGTTTCATTTATAACAGAAACCCAGAACCCAAACAGTCTATACAAATGTTTTAGGTTAAAGGGTGTTATTTTGGGAAATAGAGAAAAATCCGCGATAAGTCCGATAAAATCAATGGTATAAATGGTACCCTTACGAAATTCGTAAATATATATTCTCTTTCCTATGGGAATTACGAATAACAGAAATCTATACATTTTTTTCATGTGAAAGGGTGTTTTTTTTAGGTGTAAAGAAAATATTGGTATACATATAAGTATGTTATACTAGAGTAATATTAGTGGTGCACTACTGAAATTCGGCAATTATGTTTCTTTTAAGATAAGAACCAAGAATCTGTAGTGTCTATAAAAATATCATGATTTAAAGGGTGTTTTTTTGAGTGAAAACAAAAATGATGGGTCACCTTAATGAAATTCGGTAAGAACATTGAATTTGGGATAGAAAGCAAGAATAAAGAGTTTTCATAAAAAAATTTAGGTGAAAGGGTGTTTTTTTCGAAGAGACAGTAAAATCTGCAATCGGTCCCAAAAAGCCAACCATGATATTTTTATAGACACTTTATTGCAATGGTGCAATGGTTTTTTGCATTGGTGCAGTGGATGTAGTGCTTGACTTATTCGACTTGTACTGTGGAACAGAGTGCACGCGCAAATCGGCTTTCACAGTGTTTATAATTCGATTTCGGCAAGTGTAAAGTAAACTAGAAGCAAGTTAGCCAGTAAAGCTATCAAATCAGCGATGGCTTAAAGGAAGTGGCGTCGGACCCAGTCGATAGTGTACTGTGAAAGAGTGTAGACGTATTCGACTTTCATAGTAAATTTTAAATCGGTATCGGATTTAACAAGTACTTAGTTAGCCAGTTAGGCTCTCAAGTCGTCAATAGCTCAGTGGTAGTGACGTTGGACCGGAGAGCTGAATTAACGGCGTTCGATTCCCAGCTGGGTCCAAGTTTATTTGGAGTTTTTTTTTTAAACAAATAAAGTGCAAATATCATTCGCTTGAGTTAAAGCTAATGCAATCGGGTGATATAGCGGGGACAAAGGTGCCCCAGCTACAGCAGAAAAAAAGCAATCAACGGCAATCAAGCGAACGGCAAGTTGGCCAACGGCAACAACAGCCGATATGGGGCACAAGAGGAGACGCATCATTGCGAACCTAAATAACCTGCCGAAGCGTCGTTCCGAAAACCCTTCAGCTGAGCTGCCAGCTGAAGAGGAGAAAACGGCGCGTACAGCGAAAGTTCAAGCGGCAGCTAAAATTCATCAACAGATGAAGCCGCATCAAGAAGATGATGAGTTAAATAACACATCCGAGGGGGAGAAGGGCAACAATCTCCCTGGTCTGACATCATCAGAGACGTCATCAGACGAAGACGATGAGGAGGAGCAAACCCTCCAAATAAAATTCAGCCAGTTTGAGAGGAAAATGGAGGCCCTCAAACAAGAAATTGCGCCCCTTATTCAGCTGTTGAAAGAAAAACAAGCGCACAGAGCCAAAGACAAATAAAAGCTCATCGACAAAGAAGCCGCTAAAGCAGCCGAACAAAAACAACAGCAAGAGCAGCTTCGACTGCAGCAAGAAGAACTCCCTCAACCCCAGCGACAACAACAACAGCGGCAACAACAATTTGCCTGCACAAGTTGCACAAAAACAACAACAGCTGCCAGCACAAGTGCCAGTGCAGCAACAAGAACAGCCACAGCAGCAACAACAACCAAAACAGCAAAACACACAGAAAAAACAACAAGCAGCTGTGGCAGACAAGCCTAGTGGAAGCAAGCAGCAGGTGCGGACTCAGCAGCAGCAGACCCAGAAGCAGCAGCGAAGAAAAGGACACCAGCAGCAGCCACAGATAGCCAAAGCAAAAAAAGGGAAAATGGGTTACCAATTAATGTGTTCAGGATGGAACTATAAAGCTATGTAAGTCGGCCATAGACGAAAACTTTTTTATTAAACGTTTAAGTAATAGTAGACATGCTATCCACTGCAATACAGTCGAAGATCATATAAAAATTAGATATTTACTCAAAGAAGCCACGACTGAGTGCTTCAGATTTACCCCTAAGTTGGAGAAAATCCAAACGGTCCTTCTAAAGGGCCACCACTGAGTGCTTCAGATTTACCCCTAAGTTGGAGAAAATCCAAACGGTCATTCTAATGGGCATAGATTCCACGGGCACGGAACCCCAGGCGCTCTATGATGAGCTCTGCCGCAAAGCGAGTGGTGATAGAGAGAGAGAAGAGTTCGATCGAATTAGACGTGTTAATCAAGTGCTTAAGAAATAATTCTATTTTTTTGATTGATTTTGTTGGTAATAAAATACCACAAAAAGTTCTAACATCGAAAAAACTATCGCGAATCTGGTTTTCGTAATAAACATTCAATACGATGGATGAATCTTGTGGAAAATGCGAAGCAAGATTTAGTCGCAGTGGTGTGAATATAATTTCTTGTAGCGGTTTCTGCAATAAAGTTTTCCATCGGTTGTGTTGCAAAGGCAAATTGTCTGAGTATGACTTTAAACTACTAAAAGGAAATAAAAATCTTGTTTACTTGTGTAATGATTGCTTGGTTTATCCAAAAAATATTCTCAATCAATATGAAAATTTATTGGATTTACAGAAGTCAAAAGTGATAAGATTGTAGAAGTTTTAAATGAAGGTGTGAAGAGTCTATCAACACAAATGAAAGATATGGCTAGTGCATTTCGTACTGATTTGAAGAATAAGAGTGAAAAGGAAAAAGCAGAAGAGCAAACAATATCTGCAACAGTAAAAGAGTTAAATAATAACCTAATGCTTAAATCTACCGAAAGCAAAAACGAGAAAGATGATCAACTAAAAAGTATCAAAGAAAATGTTAGAGAGTGTTTAATAAATAAATTTGATGAGCTAAAGAGTAAAGTGGTAAAATCCCGCAATAATAATAAAGAGTCTGAAGTTAGAGTGAAAGAAAAAGCTAAACCGTCATATGCTGAATTATTAAAAAAGCCTATTGAGATTGCCCCTGTATTAGTGAAACCTAAAGAAAATCAGCACTATGACGTCACTAAATCTGAAATTAAAGAGAAGATAGACCCATCGGCCCTTTCTATCAAAGTAAATAACATGTTTGAGAGGAAAAATGGTTCGATCGCTATATGTTGTGACAGTGAGGAGGCTGTAAAAAAAATTGGTGATGAAATTAAGAACAAAATGAGTGATAAGTATAAAGTTCATATGCCTATTATGAAAAATCCCTCAATTCTAGTAAGTGGTATGTGTGAATCTTTAAGCAGCGATGTTATAGAGGAAGCAATAAAAAATCAAAACAATATTGTTTTTAACACTTTAAAGTGCGTCAAAGTTTATAAGTCTTTTAAAAACAATATTTTTTATAATGCTATTTTAGAAGTTGATACTAAAGCATTTCATGAGATTATGGAACTAAAAAAATTTATATCAAATATGATAAATGTGTTGTTTATGAAAAAGTTGGAATCCGTAGATGCTTCAAATGTCTGGGTTATAACCATAAGCATGTTGACTGTACGAGTGAAAAAATTTGTTTAAAATGTGGTGAAAATGATCATGAAATTAAAGACTGTAAAAATGAAGTTCAATGTGTTAATTGTAAAAGACTTAGTAATAAAGCTAATCTTCCAGATATGGATATTAAACATAATGTTCGTAGCTTGGAGTGTCCAATCTTCAGAAGGCAACTGCTCAATGAACGCAGTAAAATAAACTATTAGCAATTATCTGAAATTAAGTGCCTTAGTCTAAACATTGAAGGTCTATTAAATAATTTTAGTGAGCTCGAATCGTTAGTTTACAATAATAATAAATTTGACTTCAGATTTGATGACTTGACTACAGATTTGGTTTAAGATGTTGAAATCGACTTAAAAGACTTCCAAACAATAAGATGCGATTCTATATCTGCACATACGGGTGGAGTGGTTTTTTATATAAAAGAAGGTTGGCAATTTTAAATAATATTGCGTTTGAAAAAAAGATTTGGTTTTTATTAGTGAAAGTAAAAAAATATAACCTTACATATATACTTGGAAGGATTTTCAGATCACCCAGCTACTCAGCAACGATATTTTTCGATCGATTTCCAAATTGGTTAAACATAATAAACTGTGATTTTAGAACTGTGATATTAATGGGTGATATAAATATAAATTTATTAAAAGATAGTTCCTTGAAAAAACAAATAAGTGCAATATTAAGTGATAACTCCTATACCCAAATAGTCAAAGAACCTACGCGTATAACCAAAAATACTAGAAGTTTAATTGACTACGTCATGACAAATAATCCGGAGAGAGTTGAAGCAAAGTCTGATAGTAAATTAAAAATTAGTGATCATGAATCTGTGATAATTAGTATTAAGGCATTATATAATAATAAGCTAAGAGACAAAAATATACGTGTTTTTAAATATAGTCCTGAAAGTTTTGTCTCTAAGCTGCGAATCTGTGATTTTTCTGTACCTGATAACAATATACCTGTTGACACGTTAGCAAAAAAGTTTTCGAATAATATGCTACAGACAATAAATAGTTTTATAACATATAAAAACATTAATAATAACTATAACCCATGGTTTAACGAAAATTAAAGAATGCTTAAAAACGAAAAAGTATCTAAGTACGAAAAAGCTAAAGGTTCTTGTCTTGTGGTTGACTGGAAGTACTACCTATAAAATTTCTAGAAATAAATTCAAAAACTCACTTGAAAGTGCAAAAAACGACTACATTAGTAGAAAAATAGAAATTTGTAGTGATCACAAAACTATGTGGAGAACTTTAAAACTCCTTGTATTAAAAGAAAGTAAAAAAAATATAAATGAAGTGATATACAATGGTAAACGTTACAACAATGGTCCTGAAATGTCGAATGTTTTAAACTCATTTTTCGTTCATAGCATTGATGAAATAAGAAGTAATATTCCAAAGAGTGCTTATATTAATTTGACTATTATTACCTGGATTTTAAATTCAAGGAAATTAATATGAATGACCTACAATCAGTTTTAAAATCAATGAACAATAAAAAAGATACAAACGGAGTTAATGTTAAAATGTACTTGGATGGCTTTAATATATGTGGTGATATGTTACTGAAAATTGTTAATTTATCTTTGGTTAGTGGTGCGTTCCCAAATTGCTGTAAGGAGTCCCTTGTTGTTCCTATTCCAAAAATAAAAAACTCGAACAAAGTGGAAGATTTTAGACCGGTTAATATGATGAACCTCGAAAGTAAAATTCTTGAAAAGATTGTGTATAACCAACTACAGAATTATTTAGAATCTTTTAATCTAATATCGTGTTATCAATCTGGCTTTAGAAAAAATCATAACTGTGAATCCCTTCTAAATCTAGTAATCACCAAATGGAAAATTGATATCCATGATAAGAAAGTGGTAGTGGCAGTGTTTCTAGACTTAAAGCGAGCTTTTGAAACTGTGGATAGACTAATATCACTGTGCAAGTTTTTTGAAAAAAATTTTTGAGACAGGTGCGCGATTAACTGTTTCGCCCTATTTCAGACCCGAGAAATCCATTGGCATCATTAGTTTTTCGATTTATCGGTACGACTTCGAACAAAACTTTTTTTGAAAGTTTTTTTCAATTATTTTGAGAATTTTCCACTGTTTTTAGTGATTTTTCAATCAAACAGTGTTTATATTGCTAATACTTCTGCTCAAACGTTATTTGCTACCAGTAAAAAGACATTGTAAACAATTTTGAACAATTTATTTAAAAGTTTAGTGATTTTTTTTGAAAAAATTAAAAAAAAATCGAAATTTTTACATTGTTTATCGTTTTTTTCGCTGTTGTTGTTCTCTTTTGCACAAATACATTGCATGTTTTCCATTAAAAATTAATTTAACTGTTGATTTAGTGTTGGTTAAACTTTGACATACTATCGATAACAAAAAAAATATCGATACTTCACAAAACTATCGATAGTTTCAATACTTCCAAATTATTTAACCACAAGGCTACCGATACTATCGAAAGCTTTGAAATTAATTAAACACAATTTGAACTACAAGTTAAGTTTTCGTTTGATATTGGATGTAAACAACGAATTAACATAGTGTTTGGTAGATATCGATAGTTTCCATTGTCGATTGTATCGATAGTTTTAAGAAAAAACTATCGATAATATCGGAAGCCTTGTGATAAAATAATTTGGAAGTATTGAAACTATCGATAGTTTTGTGAAGTATCGATATACTCGATATTTTTTTGTTATCGATGCTATCGATAGTATGTCGAAGTTTAACCAACACTAAATTAACAGTTAAATTAATTTTTTATTGAAAACATGCAATGTATTTGTGCAAAAGAGAACAACAACAGAGAAAAAACGATAAACAATGTAAAAATTTCGATTTAAAAAAAAAAATTTCAAAAAAAATCACAACTTTCAAATAAATTGTTCAAAATTGTTTACAATGTCTTTCTACTGGTAGCAAATAACGTTTGAGCAGAATTATTAGCAATATAAACACTGTTTGATTGAAAAATCACTAAAAACAGTGGAAAATTCTCAATATAATTGAAAAAACTTTCAAAAAAAATTTTGTTCGAAGTCGTACCGATAAATCGAAAAACTAATGATGCCAATGGATTTCTCGGGTCCGAAATAGGGCGAAACAGTTATTCGCGCGCCTGTCAAAAATTTCGACTTGCACAGTGTATTAATTGAAAAACTAAAAATGTATGGTGTCAGAAACACAGAATCTCAATTGTTTAAATCATATCTCAGTAATAGAACCCAAAAAACAAAAATGAACAATGATATCTCAAACCCTATTCCTGTAATGCATGGTGTACCTCAAGGATCTTTGCTTGGTGTTTTGCTGTTTTTGGTGTATATCAACGATATGGAGAATGCTATCCGGTTTTCAAAAATTGTACTGTTTGCTGATGATGCGTTATTGTATGTATCTGGTAGTAATGTTGATGAATGTATTGATAAAATTAATGCCGATTTGCAAAATTTACAAAAATGGTTTGATAGCAACCAATTGAACATAAACAAAACTAAAGCTATGATATTAAACTGTAATACAAATAGAACATCTGATATAACCATAAACAGTCAAAATATTGAGATAATAAGTTAAATAAAATACTTAGGTGTAATTATTGACGATAAATTAAATCTTAATGCGCATGTTGATTATCTATGTAGAAAAATATCTAAAAAACTTTTCTTTTTTAGTAGAATTAGAAAAAAAATGTCAAAAAATACATCAATTAAAGTATATAATACAATGATAAAACCTCATTTTGAATACTGTTCTAGTATTTTGTTTATGTGTAATAATCTCATGATAAATAGGTTACAAAAACTTCAAAATAGAGGCATGAGAATTGTTTTACTATGTAATGGATTTACTCCAATAAGAGAAATGTTGATAAAATCTTGAATGAGTGTGAACCAAAGAATAATGTATAATGCCATTGTGTTTGTATTTAAAATCAAATTTAACATATTACCAAACTATTTAAATGAATACATAACCTTTGTAAGTGATATACAACCTTTCGCGTTACGCAATGCTAATAATTTTAGATTACCAATGTTCAGGAACTCAAAAACAAAAAATATGGTTCTACATAGAGGATTAAGTATCTATAATAATTTACCAAATGTATTAAAAATGGAACAGAATTTAACAAAATATAAAAATCTTTTAATAGATTATGTAAAAAATAGTTTTATTTAATTTATAGAATGCTAAATTTTTGTAATTAATTTTTTAAATGGCAAATATTGCCAAATAAATGATATAAAAAAAAAAAAAAATCTCGAGATCATCAGCTACAAGCCATTCCAAACGGCTTTGTCCAGGCGGGAGAAAAGCAAGCTGCCTATATTTTTAGTTCAGCTCACACTCAACAGCAAACTGGATAGTTTGAGGAGTATCACAGTCCTCAACTAGCAGGTTGTCACTTGGGATAAATTAAAACGGAGCGGTGACATGCTTCACTGCGTGCGCTGCCAAAGGTTCGGTCATGCCGCAGCCAACTGCGAAATGAAGTCGCGCTGTGTCAAGTGTGGAGAGAATCACAATAAGGGGGAGTGTAAACTCGGAGAGGAACGGGTCGAAGATAAGGCCCAGCTAAAATGCGCAGTCTGCGGAAGCGTCGGGCACCCTACTAATTATCAGGGCTGTCCGAGGTTTCAGCAAATGAAGCAACAGAAAACGGCGAATCAGCCTTTCGTTGAAAAACGTCCAGAAAGGCGTGCTCCGATTGTCAACCCAAGCATCTCTTTCGCCCAAATGGTGCAAAGCGCAATGCCCAAGGTGACACTGAAGCCACCAAGCCTCCCCAACAAGCCTCCGTGCCTTAAGCACCGGCGATCTCAAAATTGTGCTAATTTAAAAAAAAATCCTTGAAATAGCGTAATAAGGGGTCTTAATTTTTTGGACTTTGTTTAAAATTTTTTTTTTAAGAATATGAATCTATGAATCTGTACGAAAGTACAAAAGTATTAAGTATTAAAAATAGTACTAAAATTATACAATGGGCAATGCCATTAAAATACATTCCACAATTGAGCTATTATTAAAAAGATAATAAAATTGATGCAGCGATTGTACGAAGCGAGTATACGATAGGTCTTATCACTAAAATAAAATATAATTATTTCTTCATACAAACAAAGTGGTTGCATTTTTTATTTTCAAGTATTTTCAACTAATCCTTTTTTATACAGAATTTTTAATAAAATCTATAAAGTGATTAAAACATTGGTCATTCGAGCCTTTAATTGAACTAAAAACAATTAAATATTTTAAATTAACATTTTAAATAAACAATTTTACGTGTGCAGTGTGTTGTAAAAAAAAAAAACATTTTTTAAAGACCCTGTCGGTAGTGCTTTACAATCATTATTTCAAACATTTTAATAAATTATAATTGAAATCTTAATAAAAATTAAATAAACGCGATTTTTTATTAAATTTCGTGAATACCTCGTCGGTTCTACTACAAAAGTCAGCGGAGCCCTAGTAGCAGCAGCAGCAGGCAGTAGTAGCAGCAGGCAAGCAGCAGTAGCAACAGCCAAGCAGTAGCAGCAGCAGACAGGCAGTAAGTCGTTGTACGTGTTGTAAACTTGTCTTTTCATCGTTTTTATTGTTTCTGAAATAAAAATATAAATTATTATGACTGAAGCAAGTGGGTATAAATATGGCGAGTTACAGAAAGGAATTCTCACCAAGATAAGTAAGGATCTTGTGAATTTCAAAAAAGCCCCTAAAGAGCGCAAAACTGCAGCATACTCCTCGGTTCGTCTTGCTAAGCTTGAGGCTGATATGGCTACGTCCAAAGTCTACCACGAGGCAATAATCGGTGGGGGCAAGTTGGAGGAAAGTTTGAAAAAAGAAGATTTGCTAGTGGTGTACGACCAAATCTATGAAATCTATTTAGAATATGAAGCAGAGTTGGTTGAGGCAGTGGAAAGGGCGAAGTCGGTAGCTTTAAATGAGACAAAAACGATGACTCCGACAAACTTTTCAGCGGCTTCATCATCACATTCAGCGATTCGATTGCCCAGAATAGATTTGCCGAAATTTGATGGGTCATATGTGGCTTGGCGGGATTTTCACGATAGGTTTCAGTCCCTTGTGCACAATAACACTACTATTGATGATACCGATAAGTTACATTTTTTGCAATCTTGCTTGGTTGGAGATGCTCATCGTTTTTTGCAAAATCTGTCGGTGGAGGCTGCAAGCTATGATAAAGCTTGGAAGCTTCTGGAGGAGAGGTATGACCATAAACGCATTCTGGTGCACATTCAGATGCAAGCCCTTTTTGGTCAACCTTCCTTGCCACGGGAAACTGCTTCGGATATTAGGGATTTTTTGTATACCACCAGAGAGTGTGTTCTTGCTCTTGAGAACATGAAAGTACCAGTGTCTTCATGGGACATCGTGCTGATATTGTTTCTTCTTCAAAAATTGCGAAGCTCTACCCAAAAACTGTGGGAAGAAAAATTAGGTAATAATAAAGAGCTACCAACATTTCAAGAATTTTCCGACTTTTTGGAGATTAGATTCCGCACACTTGAGGTCATGGTCCAACATGAATCCGGAACGAGTCGCAGCAAGGACGAGTCTTTTCATGTCAAGCAAACGGCCAAGCAGTCATCCAAATTAGCACCGAAGACATCACCTGCGGAACGTCTTGTATGCAAACTGTGCAATCAGGGTCAGCATTCGTTGTGGCGGTGCCAGCAGTTCCTTTACACCAGGCATGTCAAACTCAATGGTTACAAGGGGCCAAAACAGCGAGATAAAAATTTGTGTGGGCCGCAGAGCATGTTAAGCTACAATTTTTATATGTAAAAAAATTTTGTAAAAAAAAACAGCAAAAATGAGGAACCAATTTTTTTTCATTTACCTTTTTTTTCTCAGACCAAAGTTAGTTATTCAGGATTTTATAGGTGTGTCCCCTATAGTAGGAGAGCTAGTGGCACATTTGACTAAGGTAGCTCTTTTAAGGCTGAAAATTCTTACAGTGGTAGTTTTCAGCATGCTTAGTAAGAAAATCTTGGTCTGGCAGGCCTCAGCGGTGCACCTCCACATTATATATATATTTGACCTTGAAAGTTTAATTTTCAACTTTTTTTGCCCAAAATTTGACTTTGAAATCGATTATTTCAAAAAGTATTGATTAAAATAACTTGATTTAAAAACTAATATAAAGTGTAATATTCTGCCTTTTGAAAAATGTATCACTCATAACTGTAGGTGGAGCCGTCGTTTTTAAATAATTTTTTTTTATTTTGAGTTACTTTTTTAGAAAATTGCCCCTCCCTCCTAAACGGGGGGAGATAGACCCCCCTTTCCCATAGTAAAAAATGCTTGTAGGTATTTAACTCCTCTGCAAGAATCTGTTACTAATTTTCCCCGCCTTAGCTATCGCAATTTCCCCAAAAAATATAAAATACAAAAAAAAAAATTTGAACCAAAAATGGTATTCTAAGGCGGAGAAAATTAGTAACTGATTCTTGCAGAGGAGTTAAATACAAGCATTTTTTACTATGGGAAGGGGGGGTCTATCTCCCCCCGTTTAGGAGGGAGGGGCAATTTTCTAAAAAAGTAACTCAAAATAAAAAAAAATTATTTAAAAACGACGGCAACACCTACAGTTATGAGTGATACATTTTTCAAAAGGCAGAATATTACACTTTATATTAGTTTTTAAATCAAGTTATTTTAATCAATACTTTTTGAAATAATCGATTTCAAAGTCAAATTTTGGGTAAAAAAGGTTGAAAATTAAACTTTCAAGGTCAAATATATATATGATGTGCACCGCTGAGGCCTGCCAGACCAAGATTTTCTTACTAAGCATGTTAAAAACTACCACTGTACGAATTTTCAGCCTTAAAAGAGCTACCTTAGTCAAATGTGCCACTAGCTCTTGGACTACTAGAATCAAAAACAATCTATTCCACTTTTTCTTTTATTGAGTTATTTAAAAAAAATGTTCCTAAGCACTCTGTCCCGCTTTATTAAAAAAACAACTTCTGAATCGAATTGAACATGTACTTTTGAATTTAAACTGACTGTGCTTTCCTTTGTCACCCAACGCGTTCCGAAAATATTTAATAATTTATTTTGGAATAGAAGTGTTTTGAAAGTCATGCATAGGAATAGTTTTGTTTTGAAACGTAGCAAAAGAATTATTTTGCTGTACATCGGGAATAGTGTTGTTTTGATTCTCAAAGAATGTGGAATACATTCGTTTTGATTCAAACTGTAATATTTCTATAAAGTATTAATCTGGAACAAGTTGACTTTGAAAGTGCTCAACCACACTCAAAGAAAGGGGTTGAAAAATTGAGATAAACTGCGTTTCTAACTCATTTTTCACAAAAAGTGGAATAGATTGTTTTTGATTCTAGGGGACACAGGTAACTCATTCCTCTTAATAACTGAAATAACTGCTCGCATCGACAGGTAAGGTACCTACTGCGAAATTTGCAAACGATTTTATATGGCAGTTTTCAAGTGCACAAAAATACTTATAAAATCGGGCATTTCAACGAATTTGGAACTTATTTCGAAGTCAAATTCGGCAATAATTCTATGTTTATGGAACAAATCGAAAAAAATTAAGAGAACTTGTCTTTCAAGAAATATTCTGCAAGTCTTTTTCGTATTCAATTTTATAGTTTAGATTTTTGGCGTAGTATTTTTGTTACGTCAAATCCTGGTTTATCTTCTGATGTTCCAAAAGAGCTAGGTTGCATTTGAATGCAAATTTGCATTTTAATGTTGCATTTGTTCACATATTTGTTATTATTATGAATTTTGTTCGCAGTTTTGAGTTTAACTCAATAAATGTTTTGCTACATCTAGGTAGGTATCATGAATTATAAACTCTGCAACCATTTAAGATAGCAAGACATGCTGGCGTAAAGACTTTTATCATTAAAAACTAAAAAAATATTCCAAAGCCCCAAAATCGTTTGTAGGTTAACTCAGAATATTCGCTTCCTAGTTCACTTTAAGAAATCACATAACTTACCCTGATTTAAGCCACGAGATCTTATAAAATTTACTATTTTGTTTGGTTTTGTCCCATATTTATTTGCTGATTAGAAAAAAAGGAGGTGCATGTGTGTCAAAAGCTGTGAACATAAAATCTAAATTATAATCTAAAACTCAAAATTAATAAAAATGTGGACAGGGCCGGGCCGCAACGTTATTCGTTGTGGGCCGCATGCGGCCCGCGGGCCGCAAGTTTGACATGCCTGCTTTACACGGACTACTCAGGACGAAGACATGTCATTCATAGACTAAAGGTTTGTGAAAACTGCCTTTCATATGGACATATGATCAAGGACTGCTATAGTTTCAGCTGCTGTCATTTCTGCCAACAAAGACACCACTCACTTCTGAATTACAACTAGTTACAACAACAACAACACACGCAACAACTACACACGCAACAACAACAACACACGCAACAACAACAACCACAACGACAACAACACCATCACAAACAACATAATAAAGCTGGCACATCAGGAGCTGCTACGACAGTAGCTGGGACAGCTGGAACAGCTTCTCAGCCAAGAACTACCGGTTCCAACACATTCCAAGCTTCTGTCAACACGTACTCACCTGAGTTCCAGCCAACGGTAGATCAACCATCCACACAAACTTTTAATTACCACACGTCGCATGGTCAAGTGCAAACTCACCATGTGCTTCTGGCGACAGCAGTTGTGAAGGCCCGAGATGCAGACGGCAAAACTCGCCTCTTACGTGCTCTGATTGACACCGGCTCAGAAACTTCATTCATCACGGAATCCGCTGCACAACTGCTGAAGCTGGAAAAGCGGCGTACCTTTGTCGAGGTGTCTGGGTTAGGGTTGGTCAGCAGTGGCAAAACGCAATTCTCCGTCGATTTACATCTTACATCCCGCCATTCGACATTCGAGATTGCGTATATCTTCAAGTCGCTGACTGGCCATCTCCCGACCCAACGAGTGATACCCGGCAAATGGAACCACCTAAAGGAGCTCTCATTAGCCGATCCCTATTTCTTTGAGCCCGCTCCCATCGATTTACTCTTAGGAAGCGATGTTTGCGCCCAAATATTCCTTCCGGAACTTCAAAGACCTCTAGATGGTAACGGACCCATAGCGCAAAATACGCATTTCGAGTGGGTCGTATTAGGGAAAGTTCCAGTGGAAAATCCACCGCAAGTTCGAAGCTTCGTTCAAACTCACGAGCTATGCATGCAAGTGGAGAGGTTTTTTGTAATGGAGGAAATGCCGTTCCCAACATATGAAACCCTGGACAATATTGCTTGTGAAGAACATTTTGCCGAACACACCATACGTCTCCCAGATGGACGTTACCAGGTAGAATTGCCCTTCCAAGATGGAGGTCATCCAGTAATGGGTTTTAGCCAACAAAATGCTTTTCGGCGATTCTTGGCTCTGGAGAAGAAACTTGCTGCAGACCCGAAACTTGCCGCCGACTACACAAAATACATGAAGGAATATGTCGACCTCAATCATATGGAAGAGATAGCAGAAAACGATGCGGTTTTAGCAACACCGTACCACTATTTTCTTCCACATCATGCAGTTTTAAAGGATGCTAGCTCCACAACCAAGCTGAGGGTAGTGTTTGACGCAGCTTCACGAGCTTCGGATGGGAAATCTCTCAACGACCGTCTATTGTGGGTCCAAAATTGCAGACGAGCATCATCGATCTCGTTCTAAGATGGCGGACTCACCGAATCACCTTTACGGCTGACATCGAGAAGATGTACCGGCAAATTTTGGTTAGTTTCCCAGACCGATATTATCAGCTTGTGATGTGGAGAGAGCAAAAAACAGCACCTTTAAAAATATTTAAAATGAATACCGTCACTTTTGGCACCGCAAGCGCGCCATATCTTGCCATCAAGATTTTAAAGAAGGTAGCTGATGACGAGCAACACAACTTCCCGGAGGGGGCGAAGGTTGTCCGAGAGGACATGTATGTAGATGATCTGATTAGTGGTGCAGATTCTATTGAAGAGGCGCGGATAAAACGCGATGAAGCAAGGCAACTTTTGGCAACAGCGGGGTTCAACTTGCGAAAATGGAAAAGCAATGTGAGAGATCTCGTCGAAGACATTCCTGCTCATGACTGAGAGCTAGATTTTGAGCTTCCCATTAACTTGTCCAACCACGTGAAAACCCTAGGCATCAAAGGGAACCATTTGATGCCTAGGACGATTGCTTTTCGTACCAGAATCTTCAACCTTCAGCAGAAGTCACCACCAAACGATCGATTTTATCAACCATCGCCAAGTTATTCGACCCACTTGGCTGGATATCACCATGCATTATCACGGAAAAATTATGATGCAGAGGCTCTGGGAACTTGGATGCGACTGGGATGAACCTGTTCCAGCAACATTGAAAAATGAGTGGGAAGCTTTTCAACGAGAACTTCCTCTCATAGAAAAGCTACGAATTCCAAGATGGATACACATGAGTCCAACAAACAAAGCTATTGAGCTTCATGGCTTTTGTGATGCGTCGATGAAGGCGTACGGAGCAGCTGTTTATGTTCGTGTCCTGGATAGCGAAGGTAAAATCCATACCAATCTGCTTTTGGCAAAAACAAAAGTAGCACCCAGCCAACGACCTATAACTCTTCCTCGCCTTGAACTTTGTGGCGCAGTTTTAGTAGCACAATTGTTGCAGTACACCAAGGAGGTTTTGGGCATGCCCGATATAAAGATGTACGCGTGGACAGATTCCACTATTGCTCTGGCCTGGATACGACCACTTACGTTTCCACCCGTGTATCGGAAATTCAACGGCTTACTGGTATCGATTGCTGGGCACATGTTGCAACGCATCATAACCCAGCCTATGTGGTGTCCAGAGGTGTATTTCCATCGGAAATTCAAGGGTTGGACAATTGGTGGTTTGGTCCTGAAATGTCGACCAAAGTTATACGGCATTATCACCGGCCCATTACAAGCATGGGAATTAGATTTGGCTCATTTACTAATTATCAAAGCGGCACAAAAGGAAATGTTTAAGAATGAAATCGAACAAATCAAGCAAAAACAAATCCCTAAACACTTACGTGCTTTGAATCCATTCATCGATGTTGACGGGATTCTTCGAGTAGGAGGGCTATTAGAAAATTCTCTTCTACTTTACAATGCACAGCATCCAATACTTCTTCAAAACAACCACCATTTAACAAGGTTGGTGGTTCGAGATGCTCACAAAAACACTTTTCATGGCGGTATGCAGCAAATGATTAGCTTCATTCGACAAAAATACTGGATTGGCCAGATAAGGCCAAGCGTCAAACATCAACTGCATAGATGCATCTCTTGTTATAGACAAAAGGCAGCTGAAATGCAACAACTTATGGGAAATTTACCTTCAGCCCGAGTTCGTATGTCCCGACCGTTCAGCCACACTGGTGTCGACTACGCGGGGCCTATCGAAATAAAATCTTGGAAGGCTCGCGGTGCAAAAATCCTGAAAGGATATTTCGCCATTTTTATTTGCTTGGCAACCAAAGCCATTCATTTAGAAGTGGTGTCAGATTTAACCACCCAAGCGTCTTTGGCAGCTTTCCGGCGTTTTAGTGCCAGAAGAGGAAATTGCTCGCATATTTACAGCGATTGCGGAACAAATTTTGTCGGTGCAAACAATGAACTAGCCAAGATGCTTAAAGAAGCGAAACATGACTGGAAACAAATCGCCGAAACAATTGCAAATCATGGTACTAATTGGCATTTTATTCCTCCTGCTTCCCCTCACTTCGGTGGCTTATGGGAAGCTGGAGTGAAATCGGTCAAATACCATCTAAAACGCGTTGTCGGAACTGAGCGGCTAACTTTCGAGGAGCTCGCGACGCTTCTAGCCCAAATAGAAGCGTGTCTGAATTCGAGACCCTTATGTCCGCTCTCTGAGAGCCTTGACGATTTAAATGCGTTCACCCCTGCGCATTTCCTAGTTGGTGAATCGCTACACGCAATTCCACAAGCGAACATAAGAAACGATGTCACACATCTCGACCGATGGAAACGAATTCAAAAGATAACTGAAGAATTCTGGCAAAAATGGAACTCGGAGTACCTGTCTAGGCTACAACAACGTCCAAAATGGACTCAAGTAAAAGAAATGCCAAAGATAGGAGACTTGGTTCTTCTCAAAGATGAGCGTCTTCCATCAACGTTTTGGAATCTTGCGCGAATTGAAGGCACACATTGCGGGTCGGACGGACTTGTTCGCGTTGTCACCGTAAAAACAAAATCCGGACAAATAAAACGGCCGATTGCAAAGATTTGTATGCTACCGTCCAATAAAATAATAGATCAAGCTGCAATTATTTAAATAATTACCACCAATCAACAAGCAAAACGATCAACATTCAAATAAAACATCACCAATAATTCATCAAAACCCAACATTTCAATCAAAAACTTAATAAAAAATCATCATTTTTATTAAAATCAACAATGAAAACAAATAAATTTCATTTCAATCATCTTTATTTAAAAATTTAACACAACATAAAATTATTGAAAATTAATTTTATTTCCAAAATATTATTAAACTTCAACAAATCATGTAAAATTTCGTTAACTTTTTAAATTTTAATAATTAAATAAACTCTGCAACAATGCAAGCCTTTAATTTACATTTCATGTAAAATTAATAAATTTAAAACCACGAAAATACACAACAAAATTTATTAAAATACGCTCCAAACTGAGCAAAAATATCATCCACAGTGTATTTTCATAAAAAAAAATAAGTTTTATTTCATAAAAAAGGCTACTGAAAGTAATTAAAAAAAATAAACAAACTGAGTGAATTAAAAAAAAAATAATTTTTAAATAAAAAATTAATTTAAATGAATTAAAAACTTTTTCTGAGCTATTGTGGTTAAGAAAAGAACAAATAGATAAAGCTCAGAAAAAGTTTTAATTCATTTAAATTAATATTAAAAAATTAATTTGGCAAAGATAAGGCAGGCTTAAGGACAAGAGAGCAAAAATCATAAAAACCGTGGTAACTCGAAAACGGGACGAAAACGAGAAAATTACCTCTTAAGTTTTTCGACTTAAAATTACCTCAGGAATCCATGGTTTTCATTTGGGGCGGTGACTGTGGGACACCCTGTATACCACCAAACAATACTCGATAGAGCGAGTGCGAGAGATCATGTAGAAACAAAATAGAAGATAATAGGTGTGTTTTTTATTACCACCGGGCTTAACTGGACAAATAAAACACAGTCGGGGCTAAGCATTTTACATGTTAAATACAACAACACCTTAGCCCCGTGGCCTTACTTGTTTAGCCCGGAGATTTCTCTGGGCTTAACTTTTTGAACAGTTTTAAATCTGTGCTACCAAACTATTTTTTTTCAAAAATTGTTTAGAATTTGTTTAAAAACGTGAAAACTCACTTTTGGAATGACAAAATGTATTTAACTTGTTTTAGTAGCATACATTTTTGTGTCTCTTTGTAAAACATACAAGGAAGATACAAGAAAACCCCGAAAGCGAAAAAATGACAACTCTAAATTTTTGTTGTGTCTGCTGTTTTCGGAACATTCAATATGCAGTGCTGCCAAGATTTCAGGTCAAGCCCCGAGGCGTTTTTTTTGTACAGTTAAGACCGGTGGTAATAAAAAACACACCTAATAATAGGTGTGTTTTTTATTACCACCGGTCTTAACTGGACAAAAAAAAACTCATCGGGGCTTAACCTGAAATCTTGGCAGCACTGTATATTGAATGTTCCGAAAACAGCAGACACAACAAAAATTTAGAGCTGTCATATTTTTCGCTTTCGTCCTTTTCTTGAATTTTTCATGTATGTTTTACAAAGAGATACAAAAATGTATGCTAGCAAAACTAGTTTAATACAATTTGTCCTTCCAAACGTCAGTTTTCACGTTTGCTAACAAATTCTAAACAATTTATGAAAAAATTAGTTTGGTAGCACAGATTTAAAACTCTTCAAAAAGTTAAGCCCAGAGAAATCTCCGGGCTAAACAACTAAGCCCAAGGGGCTAAGGTGTTGTTGTATTTAACATGTAAATTGCTTAGCCCAGACTGCGTTTTTTTTGTCCAGTTAAGACCGGTTGTAATAAAAAACACACCTAATGTGAGAGGTACAACTAGCGCCAGCGGAATTAGTTTGAACTACAAATTCCAATACATACGCATTCCATGAGAATCTGAGGAAAAAAATGGAAAGTAGACTATTTTTCAAAAATTAATTGTAAGAAAACTATTATAGCAATTCTTGTTTGCTAACTTGATATTAATAGAAAATATAATGAAACAAAAATAAAAAACATATAACAAAAAATTTAAAAATGTTGGTTTCTAAGTACAGCTTATTGTTTTTGGGACTACTTAAAAAGCAACTGCAGGGTTACAAAACAATATTTTCAAACAAAATATAGTTTTACTCCAAAGTCAATAAACTAAGCTTTTAAAAATAAAAATAAAAATTATTCTTTGAAAAACAGAGATTAAACCACTTAAAAAAAAAAAAAAGTTAAGAAAAAATGACTTTTTAACATTTTTTGTTGTTTAAGACCTTAAAATTTAATATATATTTCTTAAACTAATCAATGTGTTAGTATTTGAGTTGAGGTACTTATTTCTTTTTATTTCGATGAATTTTATTAATAATTGCAGAAGTTACACATGTTCAAACATTGTAAGATAAGGAAAAATAGCTTCAGTTTCGATTAATTTTTTTCTATGAAAAAAACTACTTCTATGAATCAAACTACTCCGTAGTTTGATTCAATCTCAATCCAAAATAGAAATAAAAAAAATAAAAATTTTAGTCTAACTAAGAAACAAACCGATATCTTTCAGGTCGTTCTAAAACAACGAAAATTTTATCATGTTTTGTTCTCTCTTAATTACAAGTGCACGAATTTGGAAATTGTGGGGATGAAGATATTTAGCCTTGTTTATTATATTAATAATAAAATTTATTTCATTCAATTATCTTTTAGAATGTGAAAGTAATGCACCGATTTGTAAACGATAAGCCGATTTTAACGTGGTCCACTCAACCTTAATGCACCTTGGTACATAAGAAATAGTGATCTACATCTTAAAAACGGTTACAGAAGTTGTAAAAAAAAACACTGTATCGCATAATCAGAGACTGCATAATCAGAGACTGCAATTCTGAAATGGTGTCCGTCTTGAATACAAGAAACCATGTTCGGAGATTAAGAAGAACCAAGCCTCATGAGCTTATGGTCTAAAAAAACATGGGAAAGTATTAAAAGTTTAAACTTCCCCCAAAATGATTTTACAAAGTTAAGAAAGAAAAATCTGATGTCGATCTCTCAAGATTGGTCCTGATAAAGAGGTAGTTTTAGTGGTTAGGAGTCCCACACTACTTGGTGTCGAATACTGCCAAGTGTCTTTTGAAGATTTCCTCCTGTCAAAAAAAAAAAAAAATTGGTTTAAAGCGACAATTTTCTGCTCGTTTGCCATTCAATTTATGTTTTTTATAAAGTTTGTTCTTTTCTCTTGAATAAAATATACAAGTTTACCTTATTAGTAGGTGCATCCTATTTTTAAATATTTTTTAAAACTAAATACCCAAAATTGGAGTTAGAACAATTTCTATACAAGTAAAAGTGGACTTAGAACAAAATATGATGGGACTTAGAACAATCAAGAATACTCGGGCTCATTTTCAAAAGGCTACTTCTCTGTATTTATTGTTCTATGTCCCATTAAATTATATTACCTGTGGAATGAAATTTTTTTTGACAAAAACGGTTTTCAAATTCGGAAAGAGCACCCTCAAATTAGTAAAACTGCATCATTAACTCATTTTCGGTAAAAAGTGGATTTAGAACAATTTTGCTTTAAGCTGACGAAGTGTCAAGACGTGTGTAATTTTCAATACAAGTTTGTAAAAACCGTATTTAGAGTGATTAAAGTGTTTAAAATGGCCCTACGCCAAAGACATAGTAGTAGCGAGAGTGATAATAGTGATAACGATTTGATTTTTGTGAACCGCAGAAGAAGAAGAGTATCGTCCGCGGATAAATTTTAATATTTCCGAGTGTTTTTATTTTAATGAGCGATTTCGAATGAGTTTCTGTAAGGTACAAGAAATAATTTTTCTTATTGGGGGACGGATAAGCCACAGAACGGACAAAAATTGTGCATTATCTCCAAGGCAGCAGTTATTAACTACCTTGCACTGGATTGGAAATGGTGGGCAGTATCATGGAGTTTCCGATATGTATGGTATCTCAAAAGCACAGTATGTAGATGTGTTAATAGGGTTTGCACAGCAATTGTGGATTTATTGTTTGCAGACGTTGTACGATGGCCTGCTGAAGTGGATACCATTCCTGGTAAATTTCATGATATTGCAGGTATATTTCATAAGCTCAGAATTTATTTAGCAAATATATTTTACATACCTACATGTTTTATTTTTTAAAGGTATGCCTTGTGTATATGGATGTATCGATGGTACTTTAATAAATATAGATGCACCTCGTGATTTCAAACCTTCATAAGTCGATAGACATGGTAACCATTCAATAAATTGTATGCTTGTGTGTGACCCCGAATTAAAATTTTATAATGCATACGTGAAATGGCCCGGAAGTGTGCATGATTCAAGAGTACTAAGAAGAAGTCCACTTTACGCTCTTTTTGAAAGTGGTTTCCGTCCTTTTCCTCACGCTATACTACTTGGAGATACCGGGTATCCTTCTTTGAATTGGTTAGCTACAACCGATCGCATAAATCAACTCGTAGACTTATTGAAAAATCAATTGGTATTTTAAAGAAAAAATTTCCTTGCCCTAAACAGTTGCGGATACAACCACGTAAAGCAGTACAAAACTACAAATCATTAAATGCTGCATTATTTTGTATAATATTTCACGACAACCGGCAGACAACGACATTGAAATATCTGACAGTCAGAAGATGCATCAAATAATGATTATCAAGAGGATGCAGCATTAAATGAACTTGACGGAACAGAAAATCTACAACATATTTTAGGAAACTTTTCTTAAATCAATGTTTAAAACGTATAAATAAAAGTTATATTACAATGATTTTGCACACTTTAATTTTTTTTTTGTTGAAGTTAGTATCTTGTGTTATCAATTTGAAAATCTTAGTTCTTTCTAATATTTTCTTAGCTTATACATTAGCAGGTAACTTCTGTGTAAATGTTAAAATTCTTAACATTTTCCTTTAAAACCTTAAACTTTAAATAAAAAGCCATTTTTTAATAAAAAAACAAAAACCTACAAATAATTATTTTTATAAAAACTTTTTAATCTGTTTAGCATTTATCAATAACAAGTAACTAAAGTTTTAAAGATTTTTAACACTCGAGGTCTCTAGCCAAATAACTTTGGTGCGTTTTGGGAGTTTTGGGAATTTTTTGGTTTTTCTGAAAAACGGCTTAAACGATTTTGTTTAAAAAAAAATATAAGTAGATATAGAATAATATTTTTTGACCGTTATTAACGGCACCTATCATATACCATCTTGCATAATCATAGAAGCTTCAAGCCTCGATCCTATTTCGAAATCGTAGAATCAAAACGTTCCCAAGCACCTTTTAGTATTGGTCTGGAGTAAGTGCGTTTTCCCCTATTTAAAAGGAACCTTATCCTTTTCCTGAGATAGCAGAACAGCCAATAATGATCAGAGGATGTTTTGTTATTGAAATAACGAACTAGCTCTTCTCGTCTGATCTTATAAGAAAGAAAAAACTACAACAATACTTAGAATATTACGAACTGTCCAGACGATCAGAGCTTCTATATTTATGCAAAATGGGGTTCTTTCCATAAAGTTAAGAATGTCACGTTATTCCTCGGTGCAAAAATTTAAGTATTAGACCGGTCTGGTAGTTTTCTAGCCATGAATTCCATAGAAAACGTCTTTTGGAGCTTTTCCCCTTTTGTACGTTATTTTTTATGAAAAAGTATCAATTCTTTAACTTTTTTTTAGTCAATCCGTATCTACATGATAAGTATAAGTAAATGAGACACAAAAAAATTGAGATAATTCTACAAAAACTTTAAAATTACAATAACATGAACCAAAAAATTGTATTTTTTTCGCTTGGGCCTAATAATATGGCAAGGTACTGTAAGTTGTCTTAGTTGACAAGTCAATTTGAAATTTTTTTTAATACATATTTCAATTTTATTTTTTTGAAAAATTATTTTTTTTAAACGGATAAATAAATTTTCTTTATTATTTATTTATACCAAAATTTATTTTAAAATTTTTTTGTATTTACATGCATAATGTATATTAAAAATTATTTTTTTAAAAGGCTCCAACAATTAAAACAAAACTCCAAAAATTCTTTGCTACACCAGAAATTAAATAACATACTTTATTTGGAGATAAAAAACTATTTAAAAAGTAGTTTTCGTAATTAAAAAAATGAATTCTTTATTTTATTTCTTCTAAGAGATTAATGCTAAACTTAAATAAAAATTATACTTTTGAAAGCCTAAAAACTTTAACTTTCAAAGCAACTTCAACGATAAGAGCAACTACTTGCGACACATATTTTTTATACAAAAATTAAAAACATGAAAAATACACAATACACATAAGCTTCAAAATGTTTCCTATGCTGAAATCCATAAAATATCTAAGCATGTTGAATTAAATCACTTGGGTCGATCAACAGCATGGTATAAAAAGAGAAGGTATGATCATTAGAAAAAACTCAGTATCGAGAACTGTCAAAACTTATGGCTACTTAAGGTTTTGACAGCCCAGCCCATTTAAATTGTTGTTGTAAGCAAATTTGTCTTGAAAGTTGTTGTTGCTTTTGACTTTGCCGAATGCCAAACGTCAAAACCTTATTACTCCATTTTGTAAGATGGCGGCTCTAATGATCATACCTTGTCTTTTTATACCATGGATCAACAGTGACTTATTTCTCGAATACTTATATACATAATTGAGCTTTCCATTGTAACGTATATGAAATTTTTCCATGTTTTTTGGTGTTTGTAATAGATTTTAAGTGCCGTAATAGCACAGACAATTATATACAGATATCGCATCCCATAGAAAAAAAATGTCATCAAAATTTTTTCCAGCCGACACGTTTCAGCCGACAAGAGCTTTTTAAATTGGAATCAAAAAGGAGAAGAGAATTTTTCAGCCGACAAAAAAGCTTTTTTTTAAATTTAAAAAGCGAACAATAAGGAAGGATCTCTTACGACCATGACCTTACTCACTCTCCCGCTAAAATAAAAAAAGGAGTGCATGTGGGTAGTACTCCAGTCAAAGCGTCATTTGACCTTGCGCTGAGAGGCACTGTCTGTTTTTATTTCATGGATCGATGGGGGTATATTTAAAAGGCTTAAACCCCATTTCTAACCACCTGATCATTCTTTTTAGCGAAGTTATTCACAAAAATGCATTTTTTGGGATATTTTACTTCTTAGCTAATATCTTTGCTCCAGATTGTCGTAGACCAAAAGATAAACATAAATTCTCTTCCTTATAATATTTTCTATCGTTGTATGTAATTTCATTGGATTTGAGTGAGTAAATATAAAATGGCATCCATTTAAAGTCAAATTCTTGTTGTTAAAAAACACATTTTTGTCATTATTTCGAAAAAAGCTTATATCATCATTAACATTTTTCTAACCTATTTTGTAGCCCTGTTCATGTCCTGCATTTTAAAGAAAAAATGAGCTCTTTATCACCAAAGATGGCAGAGCTATTGATAAATGAACGCATGCAAAACCGGTGCGAAAACACCCAAAAATATCGTTTTTTGCTAATAACTCGACTTCAGAATGTCCTACGGCAAAAAATAAAGCAATGAATTGTTCGTTACAACATTTTCTATCAATTTAGTGCACAATCTTTTTGTTGAAACAAATAAAAAATAAGTAATATTAAGTCAAAGTCGTTTTTTTGTTTAGCAAACTCTTGCCTTATTATTTTGCAAACGGTGCAAGTATTGGCTATTAAAATAAAATATTATTGTAGTCCTTTAAATTAGAAAAATGTCATGCCTTGATTTTGCCCATTTCTGCCTGCGTCAAGGGTTTTTCACGCCTTATTATAAAAAAAACCGAAAAATTCTGCTTATAAAATGTTCATAATGGGTTAAATTCATTTTCCAACAGTTTTGCTTACTTTTGGTTACATTTGATCCCGCTAAATCACACTTTTAATGTGAAAATCAGGTGTGCCTTTATAATTATTTCGCACCAGAAATTAAAAAAAATAATTTTTAAAATTAAGTTTAACGAATTAAATAAGAATAAAGGTTGGCAAACAATCCAGTATACACTTGTCATCTTATTCGTGCAAGGAGTAAAAATTAAATATCCTTTATATGGTTTAAAAACGAAAAAAATCGACTGCCTTTATAGTTATTTCGGTGGGTGTATAGTTAGGTATTTAAATATTTTGGTTCTGCATTCTGCAATATGGATTAAAGACAAACCAGACATTTGAATGTTCTCCGTTTCCGCTGTTCTTGATTTATAGATAATCTAACTAGCACGATTTTTTTTAAATATGTTTTAAAGATATCGATTATTTTCCAAGTTAAAATACTGAAAGGCTAAACAAAATTAATATAGGTACCTAGATACTCCTTAAATTTGTTAGCATATTTATACATATTAGGTATTTTTAATGCAGCTAGGTAGGTATTTCTATTTAAACATTTTTATGTTTTTGAAAATTCGTAAGTAGGTACATACTTACCTAACTATGTACTTATTTTCAAATATTATTTGTCTCTACATGATTCTGGCTACGGAATCCGAAAAATCCCTGTGTTGTTATTTTGTACATACAATTTATAATTTCTTTTGTAAAATAAATTTTTAAGTTGATAAAACTAGTTTAATTCCATAAACCTGCCTATTATAATGTACCTACAACAATGAGATACGTAGTATTTGCTACATACATAATATAATTACAAACATATCTGACTGACTACGGTTTAGATGAGTTTATTTGTGTAAGTATACCTGTGTTCTACCTACGTTAAGTAACGTTTGTACATAGTTACTATTTGATCGACATAGGTATGTACGATCTACCTACCTACGAACTTAACTTGATCAAAATTAAAAACAAAGTGTAGCAGATATGTTACTATATGTAGGTACCTACAACCAAAGATTATAGAATACAAAGATGTCGCATCCCATACAAATTATCGGAACCCCAAATTTTTCGGGTGGTACGTGATATGGCGTACCACAACATGTTGCTAGTACGAAAATGTTGCGAGAGCAAGGGAATTCCTTAAAAAATTGGAATCTCTTAAAAAAATTACTTTGACGTTTGACCTTCTTCGGTTTATTTCTTTTTTTGTTCTTATGTATTGTTTTATGAAGAAGCGAATGCTCCTTGTGGCAGAGGTGATGGTATTTTTTTGTCTTTTTTCTGTTCTTCTGCTGAAGCATTTCCTATTCTAAGGATTTTATTTATTTTGTAGTTTTTTCCCTTGTTTTGATTTTTTTTGTAAACTTTGCGTTGAAGACTTTTTACAAAAGTCGAGGGTAGTTTTCTGTTTTGATTTTTATTTACAATTTTGTTTTCTCTTTCTGCATGATCGTGATGCACAGGCGCATCGCTTTCAGGTGTACACACATAATACGTAGGTATTTTTTTTTTCCTTTGCTACGGCAATCTTCCTTGGAATTGCAAGCTGAATTTTTTTTTGTTGAAATAGGTATACATATTTTGTTGGTTTGTTGTGAGCTTTGGTATTTTTACTTTGGAAGGGAAGAAAAGGTATTGAAGGAATTATTTAGTGCGGATCGTAAGGGTAGGAAAGGTTTAAAAAAGTATTTAGTGCGGATGGTATGGGTAGGAAAGGTATTAAAAAGTTTTTAAGTGCGGGTGGTAAGGGTAGAAAAGGTATCAAAAATTATTTAATGTACGTAGGTAGGTACCAAAATGGAAATTTTTCTATGATTTTTTTGTGAAAGTAGTAGTAAATCTTGAAAATAAAAAAATTATTAGCAGCACATGGGTGGTTGGAAAATTAAGGATAAATGGTATATGTATAAAAGGGGAAAAATAAATTGCTCACAAACAAATTTGGGGAAAGAGGGTGGGTGGGCCAAAAAGTGGGGTGGGTGCCAAAAATCGTGTTTTTACGATTTCGGTCAAAAGTAGGCCTCCTATCTAAAAAAGTTAAATGCAAAAGTTGTAGGTAGATTGTAAAAGTGTCTAAAACTTTTACTCCAACCATTTTTTTATATAGCCTCAAAAATATTGAAAAAAATGCGAAAAAATTCTATACTTTTTAAAAAGTTTGGAATGCAGTCATTTAGATAAAAACCTTTTATTTAAGATTGTGTGGGAAAATTAAACTTTTGTTTTAGAAAATATTGAGAAAAGTTGAAAAAAAAAATTTTTAAGATCGATTTTTCCGTAAATGACAGTAATATTGGCGTAAAATAAAATTCCATAGAAACCAAACTATATTCTTCTAATGGCCTTAGACACTCTTAATTTGAATTTAGCATTAAAATAGCTCTACGTGCAAAGTTTTTGAGATATTGAATTTTGAACGCCCAAAACACTATTTTTGTGATGTTTTGTAATGGTAATATCTCTAAAACATGATGTTATAGAGTTTTTGTGACTTCAGTTTCGAGCCCAGCGCACAAAAAAACATTAGAAAAATATACATTGATTTCTATAACAAAAACTTTTTGACTAGTGAAATCGAACAAGGAAGAAAAATTCGATTGCCTTGTTCAATTCACTAGTCAAAAGACCAAAAATACTAGATTTTGGAAGTATTTGATTTTAGCTGTATTAAATTTTTGTGACCATTGTGTCGAAAAAGAAAGTACCTTCTTTTCTCCTTTACATGTTCAATCTCTTTAAATGCTCAAAGCATAAAAATATACTATTCAGTAAAAACGTCAAAAATGTTTTTTATCTCTTCTTTGAATAGTTTTTCTTAAGTATTTTACAATGTTTTAATTGTAAAAGTTTTTAAAAGGATGCATATCGATAGAAATTTAACTATCTACAAAAAACTACTCAATAAAAATTTTCAAATTCGATTTGCTTTTCAAGTTTCAGGCAAGAACAAAAAAAGTAACAAAAACAGTCGAAAATATTGATCGTTACAAAAATGGTCATGTCCTTATAACTAATCCATAGATTTTGAAGAAAATTATCTTGTTACAATAAATTAAATGACAATAATGGAAATATTGTTTTTTTTTTGTATTAATAAATATCGTTTAAGGTTTAAACTCTACATAAACCAATGAGAAATCAATAATTTTCAAAATAAGGAAAACTATCCAAAAACAGTTATAATTTTAAATAAAAAATAAAGTAGAAAATTGAATAAAGTTTTTAAATGTATACTTGAATTTTCTGTAAAGTGATCCGTTGCTGAGGTATTGATAGTAAAAGTCAAGAGTTGGCTTTTGGTTTGATGACTGATTTTGCAGTCTAAAAAATATCTTAAAAGTTTGAAACAAAAAGAATCTTGAAGCTAAATAAATAGTCTTTGTAAAATTAATCATCATTTTATCAGAAAACAAATCCCCAATTTTTAAGAGAAAAATAAAATAAAAAAATGTAAAATTTTGGTTTTTGAACAGTTAAAATGATTAAGCTATGTGAGACATATGTACATTTACAGAAATCTATGAAATGAAAAAGGTTTCAGTTTGATTTTGTAGTGTTTTTCCTTTTGTTAATTTTTTCTGTTTTCTTGTAACTTTTTTGAAGAAATGGGTTAAAACAACATAGTTATATAAGTTTACTTACTTATTTGACGTTTTGGGAGATTTGTTTCTGTTTTATTCGTCCGTCTCACTGTTCGTCTTAGCCTATCTCACTGATCACACCTTTTGCAAACAGTGAGACGTTTTGACCTTTTCTACATTTTAGTTTAATGTGATGCTCTCATTCATTCTATAATTATAACTTTCGTTGCAATATAATGATAAAATATGTCTTAAAATGTCTTCAAAGTTTGGTTAAGATAGCTTAGAAGCTTTCTGAAACATGACAATTAAAAAAAAAGTGTCTGACTGTTCGCACCTTTCCGCTACTTTTTTATCATAAATTTTAACCTAAAATTCAATGCAAGACATATTTTTAAAAATAAAAATAAAAATAAAATATTAAATTTATTAAAACAAACAGTAAATCTATTTTAATTTTAAATATTTAATAAATATGATGATACATATTCGACAAAAATTTTTTTTCAGTATTTTTTTGACCTTCCTTTTGTCCGCGAAAAAACACCCTTCCACCCAACTTTTTTTATAGACTTTTTTTGTCCTTGGTCCTTATCCCAAAGCAAACTTTTTGCAAAGTTTCATGAGTGTAACAATTTTTTTTTAAACTTATTTTACCTGTAATAGTAATAAATCATTTTATAAATAAAAATTTTCCCACTTTCTTAGAAAAAAAAACAAAAAAAATTGAAAAATTTTGGTTTTTACACAGTTCCTATGATTTAGCTATTTTACCTTTTGAAATAAAACATTTGGTAGGTACTAAAATCCCTAAACAAGAAGAATATAGCTTTCACATGTTTTTGTTTTGTCATAATACCTACGATAATTTTTTTACTGAAATACAGCCTATCGAAAATCACTAAAAAATCACTGTTTTTTTTGTTGTTCCTTTAAATTTTTGAGCTAGTCTATGTGTGTACACCTGAAAGCAATGCATCTGTGCAATAGCACTAAAAGAGCTCAAAAAATAAAAACAAAACCTACCCTTGGCAAAAAAATATTCCACAAAATCTTCAACACGAAAAATATACAAATATCTAAAAAAGGAAAAAAAACTGGAATGAAGAAAATCCTTACAAAAGAAAAGATTTTGCCAGACGCAATCAAACAAGAACAAAAATTTATATAATTATCCTCCACCACAAAAAAAAACAATTTCAAGGACGATTGCCGTAGCAAACGAAAAAAAGATACATACACAGACACACCTGAAACCAATGCACCTGTGCGTTGTCATCTTATAAAAAAGAGAACAAAAAAATAAAAAGCAGAAACCACCCTCGGCTTAAAAATATTCTACAAAATATATAATTCTTAAAGTCTTCATATTAAAAAAAAAATAATCTAAAAAAAGGAAAAAACGGGAATGCAAAAAATCCTTTCACAAGAGGGAAGATCTGGGTAGACGAACTGGCAAAAAGTAAGAAAAAAAAAACTCCACCACAGTGATCATCATCGGCACCGTTGCCGTAAGAAGCAAAACAAAATAAAAAAACAGAAGAAATACAACGAAAGAGATTCCATTTTTTTAAGGAATTCCCTCGCTCTCGCAACATTTTGCAGCTAGCAACATGTTGATCACATACGACACTTCAAATTTTTGGTTTCGATAACTTCTATGGGATGCGACATCTTTGTATTCTATAATCTTTGCTACAACCTACTTGTTTCACCTACCTACTTAGATACTCATGATTTGATACCCCACACAGTGTCGAGCCCATACAAAAGTTTATCATAAATACTTGCAGCTAAGTTTTTGGAGCTTTAATATTTTTTTTTGTGTTTTTATGGCAGGAATAGAAAAAAAAATTACAAATTAACAAATTAAACAACCTATTCCTTTTTTTTTTAGTATAATTTATGAAATTAATATTTATTGAAGAAGCCACTTGTGAGCAAAATTAATTTTTTTTTTTATTTATAAACAAAAATATACTTTTCGTAAGGTTTTTGGTGTGTTGAACTCGAATCCGAACTCAGAAAAATTCTATCATATCACGTTTTTGAAATATTCCCGTTAGAAAATCTGAAATGTCGTTTTTTAACAGTTTTTGAGGTTATGTTCTTGAACGTGGTGATTTATTTTAAATAAATTTATGACAGTTTCTAAAAGAACTAAATGTTTTCTTTTAAAGCCCGTTTAAATCTTTTCAATATCTTTTTTCTACCTTGAGAAATCTTAAGTTGAAGTCAACTTGTTTTGTTTATCTTCTCTATACAAAAAAATCGTATGTTTATTTGCGTTTCATAGCAAATCTCGAATAGTTTTTTGTCAATCGCTTTCAAATTTTGAAATAACGTTTTATTTGCATTTTCGTAAATTCTTATATCGGCGAGGTTGGTAAATACGCTATAATACACAGTAGAGCGTGGCCGGGTCAAGTAATTATATTAAAAATTTAAATTTTTAATTACATAAACAGCTTTTTGTTACTTGTGTATGGCTAAAAATTATTAAAAACATCGATTTTTTCATTTTTGTGATCCCCTTGAAGATGTTTCTCAAAAAATGAATTATTTTGAGTACTTGACTCGTAGCACATAAATGTGAATATCTCTGGTAATCGCAAACAAAAGCAGACCAAACTTTGCCAATATTAAGTATAGGCCTATGGCAAAATAATATAAAAAAATTATCGATATGATTTAATAAGTATTTTTTTAAATTAAGTTTAAAAATTAATTTTTTTTTTTTTGCCATTTATCAAAGAAATTTTAATAACTCATATATAATTTTATAAATTTAATTTTTTTTTGTTATACGTTTTACAACAACACTCAAATAAACAAAATAACATTAACAAAATTTTTCAAACAATTACCAAACGTGAAATATATACTCTCAAAGATTCCCATAAATTCCTCAAAATATTTTCGATTTCCGAGGTACTCATGTTTCGGAGCTTATTTTGAATACATAACCTGGGTTATTTTGTAAGATAAATATGTTTCCATATGAGTTGACACTTCTAAATTATATTTTAATAGCAAAAATATTAATTTTTAACAAAAAAAAAAGTGATTTATCATAAGGGGACGACACACTGTGCCCCAGTTCAACAGGACAAAAAAAAAATAAACACAAAACAAATCAATGCGCAAACACATAAAACTGTGCATGCATTTTTTTTCCTTGATTTACAAAAAATATCCCAAAACCAGATCTCATTTTGTTTATTCCTAACCCTAACCTATCCTATAAAAAAAATATTAAAGAACAACATTTCATTCATTGATCAGGTACCTACTACTTTCTTAAAATGCATTCACAATCCTTTTGCATACCTACACACAATTACTCAATCCCGCCATCCAAGGAAACAAAAACAAAACTAAATTGCAAAAAAAAACAAACAAAAACAAAAACCAACCCAAATATGTACAAGTAGGTACATATTCCTTATTCTTTCTTTCTCTTCTAATAGATCTTTTGTAAGTAGGTTAGGTACTGAACTACTGAGTTAGTTTTTTTGTTGTTTTTTTTCATGAACCGTTCTCCTTGAGTCAGACTGACCAGCATCAACCGTATTTTCTTTTGATAGAAAGAAACAAAAAACGTGCGCCAGGAAGACTCGATACTCGAGCCACAAGGTCTATTTCTATGGACAGAAAGAAAAAAAAAAATATGTGCACAACGGTCTTGAGTGGTAATCGTATCTGAGTTCTATTTTCTTTGGTGCTCTTTTACTTCAAAACGACGATTTTCTGTTAGCCTTTCCATTTTTTTAATTGACAAACAATATTGCAACACCGCAGATCACCTCATGCCAACCACCTTATGAAAAAAATATTAGAGAAAAAAATGCATTTATTGTTCAGGTTGTCTTTTTAAGTACGTCCACAATCCATCTGCACACACACAGCTCTATTTTTCTTCCAAAAATCCCACCTTAAAAAAGAAACAGTTAAAACGGGATTTTGCAATGCAACAACACAACAAGAATACAAGAAAAAAAATCAAAGATACAGAAAAATAACGATTCCAACTCAAGACCGTTATGCCCAGCGTTGCCAACCCATTCAGTCAAAATTATGCCTCACTTGAAAAAAAATTATGCCTTTTCAAATAAATTATGCCTCAATTTAAATTTCTTAGTTTATGCTTAAAAATTATATACAAAAAGTACACAAGTACACAAAACGAAATGTTTATTTTATCAATTTATACATTAAGGGCCAATTTTTCAATAGTCAGATAAACCTCAGATAGAGATTATTCCTAGGAATAAAATTTTTTATATTGAAATTTATTCTTCTGATAGTCTAACTGACGATTGAAAAGGCAACTTATTTGCCACGTAAAGCCTGGTACGCTGCTCGCGCTAAATTTTAGCTGAGATAAAATTCCCATACAAGTTATCGATAACTTGTATGGGATCCATTTTATCTCGGCTAAAAATTTTCGATAATTTGTATGGGAGCTAAAATTTAGCGCGAGCAGCGTACCAGGCTTAACGGAAACTTTTTTTCTTCGAAAGGAATATTTCAAGACGTTGCTTCATATAATTGGAAGAAATAAGCGGCCAATTTTTTTCACCAATAAAAAATATTAGCCTATTTGCAAGCGTTTTGGACCTTTTTACAGCAATAAAATTAGATTCTTTTCTAGTAAAAGTGATTAGTGTGAACAAAATTCTTCGAAAAATTAAACACTACCAAGAGTTAAATGGTTAAAATAAATTCTGTATATAAAATTTCGAACAACCTTTATTTAAAAGATATAGAAAATATAAAATTTTAGTCTTTTTATCAAAATATTTAAAAAATTATAAGAAAGTTTTAAAATATAATTCAAGAGTAGAAAGAATACCATAAAATATCTAAGCATGTTAAACTAAATCACTTGGGTCGATCACCAGTGACTCATTTCTCGAATAACTATATACATAATGGAGCTTTCCATTGTAACGTATATGAAATTTTTGCATGTTTTTTGGTGTTTGAAATAGATTTTAAGTGCCGTAACAGTTTTTAGATGGATTTGAACACTTAGAAATAATTTAAGATTATCCCTTCGACATATATAATCAAGCGTTCGTTCACAAGTCTCAGTTTAACAAATATAGTTACCATAAATTAGATTCATATGTTGCGTAACGTATGCGACATTAAGAGCGGAATTCATAGTCGTCACTCAAGTTGAGAAATATCTTAAGCACTCGCTCAAGCTTATCCTTATTCATAGTCTTCACTGGAGTCGAAATTTTTCTCAAGTGAACCTTTGAGGAGGCTTTTTTACTTGAGGAAACGCTTAAGTTTTTTTCAGTCAATTGACATTAAAACGCAAGTGTCATTGCGAGAGTTTGATTTTTTGTATTTACCAATTGAAATTTGTACTTATTTTATAATAAAATAAATGAATCGCGAATATTTGTTTGAGTCTATATATTTCTAAAAATTGTTTAATCGCGACAAATCAAACCGAAGTTGAATTATAAAAAAAAATGTTTATTTTTTATGACAGTTAATTCAAATCAGTCAAATTTTCGAGTTTGAGAAAAAATTTTCCTCAAGACAAGATTTTTCTTTACTCAAGTGACAGCCCTATTTTCAATTCCCTTGAGCGACTGCTTGAAATATTTCTCACCTTACTGGAGTTGAGAAAAATCTTAACTTGAGTAACGACTATGAATTCCGCTCTAAGTCAACCACGTTTAAGCGTTTTTTTTTCACTTAAAACTTGATGAAAAGTTTGGCTGGGTGAATATCGATTTAGGAGTTAAGTTCGCAAACACTTGTTAACTGCTGACAAAGAGTTATCTGCCTCTAAAGAAGTTTTTAATTGCAATAAATCCCTTCTATTACTCTTTTTCCTAATTATAAAAAGTTACCATTTTTCATGGAATGCCCCAATGTACAATATGGTGCTTAAAAACTGTTTTGTTTGTGGTTTTTTTCAACTCTTTCCCCCCAAAATACTAGTGGTCGTCAAGAAAAAATCCTGTAGCTGAACTTTAAAAGGTCGTTATTTTATTTTTAGTTTTCTATGCGTTTAACATATAGATTTTCGTTTTTATTCAAACTGAAATCACACTAACTTTTTTCATTTCCTAAAAAAAAGCATCTCAAAGTCAAACCATAAAATAAGGACCCTTAGAGTTAAGCAAAAGCGCCTCGTTTTCAGAAGAATTACTTTCTTCTCAACCACTAACATTTTTTGAAGCACCCTATTGTAAAATGTACATATGTAAGCAAATTGTTGATGATTGAATGCAAAAAGCTTTTGGAAATTATCTCAAATAAATCATTTAAGCCACAGAGAGAGAAATGCCGTTAACTATAATTTTTGTATAAAATGTTTGCATACAATTTAGTCAGAGATGGTTGCACAGAGCCCATTGAGAAGATAATCGGAAAGAACCATGTCCAAAAAAGAAAGAAAAAAATACTTGCGAACCGGCTTTCCTAACTTTGTCAATGAACCTCTTCTTCTTCTTCTTCTTCTTCTTCTTCTTCTTCTTCTTCTTCTTCTTCTTCTTCTTCTTCTTCTTCTTCTTCTTCTTTTCTTTTCTTGGGGTTCGTAAATAAATATAAT
This sequence comes from Episyrphus balteatus, assembly GCF_945859705.1. Taxonomy (NCBI): domain Eukaryota; kingdom Metazoa; phylum Arthropoda; class Insecta; order Diptera; family Syrphidae; genus Episyrphus; species Episyrphus balteatus. Next base: position 60,386,404 of record NC_079134.1, on the reverse strand, counting down.
ATGTATGTACATTAGGGCGCTCGTTATTTAAGAACCAAGTTCCTTAGTGGAAAAACTATTTCAAATTAATAAAAAAAAATCCCCTAATTTTTTCAGAATTTTATTTTGACGCTAGATGACGCTCCAAGAGGGTTTAAGTTTTTTCTAATTTTAAATAGGTAGATATGTAGAAGTTCACTTGTGAGGTCATATTCTTAGATATAGCCTATTTTTTTTTATATAATCTGCGCGTACTAAAGGGGTTTTGGGTACCCTTTATATGTATTTAAACACAGTACGAGCTTTAGGGAAAGAGGGAAGGTTTTAAAAGGAGATGCCGATGAAGATTGGTTTTAAAGTTCTGAACATTAAAATGGGAGGGAAAAACTGAGGCGGGTAATGCATTCCACATTCTCGTAGTACGGCTAAAGAAGGAATCCCTATACTTGACGGTACGCCCGAAATTGGGCTCTAATGTAAACTGATGGGCATTCCTTGAAGTACGAGTATTACGGTTGAATTGTTTAAGGGGAGGAATGCAACTAGCTATTTCGTTTGAACATTTAAAAAAAAACCTATAAAATAAGGACAGGCATGATACATTCCGTCGGTGCTCAAGAGATGGGATTGTATCTGTAATGGACCTATCACCTATCATTTTGTAAGCTCTATTTTGGATTCTGTCCAAATAACTCAAGTGAGTCTTAGGAGCATCTGCCCAGATATGGGAATTGTACTTGAGCCTTGGACGAATATATGCTTTATAAATTGTAGCTAGATCAGAAGGGGTGAAGAATTTCTTACACCTTCGCAGGAAACCTAAGCATTTCGCAGAGTTTTTGGCTATATCGAATATGTGCTCATTCCACAAAAGGTGGTTTGTAATGGACATACTTAGAATCGAAAGCTGATCAGTTTCCTCGATGCAAGTACCACTCATGAATAGTGGCAAAGGGGGAAGGTTTCGTTTTAACGATAGTTAGCAGCACTGTGTAGAAGCATTAAATTCTACGCGGTTTTTTATTCCCCATTGGACAATGCATTCCAGATCAGAATTGAATGAGCTTATCATATTTTGTCGTTGAAGATCCACATCCGATGGACATGGGTGTGAATCCTCAAACGAATATGAAAAGCTGAGGGTACTATCATCAGCGAAACAATTTAGTGGATTAGAAGTTTCAGAAAGCATATCATTAATAAAAATGAGGAAGAGAGTCGGAGACAAAACGGAGCCCTGGGGCACACCAGTGTTTATTTTATGGGTTTCAGATTTGAATCCATCCAATACAACTTGAATTGAACGATTCGAAAGGTAATTTCTAATCCAACGAAGAAGAGATTCATCAATACCGAATGCAAGTATTTTCGATAAGAGAGCTTGATGTTTGGCATCATCATCATCAAATGATTTTGAAATATCAAGTGCAACAATCTTACTTTCTCCAAAACGATGTAAAGATTTGTTCCACTGTTCGATGAGATATACCATCAGATCACCAGTGGACCTATTGCTACGAAAGCCGTACTGCCGGTCATTAAGACGCTTCCGTTCTTCGAGATATTTCTTAAGTTTGAAATTAATCGGCGTTTCCATGACCTTGGAAAGAAGGGACGTAAGAGCAATGCTGTTTTCCATCCACTCGGAACGAGACCAGTAGAGTAGGACAGATGAAAAAGCTTACGCAGTGGTTTTTCCAGCGTGGACGAAAACCTCTTCAGAACGATGGGAGGAATACTATCCGGGCCAGCGGATTTGTGTATGTCAAGATCTTTAAGGACTCTTGCCACTCCACGAGTACGAAAAAAGATGGGTCCCAAATACAACTATTTACTCTTTCAAGTGAAAGAGTCATGACACTTTCTGGTAAAGCTGAATTGGCAGCAAACTGCCGGCCAAGAAGGTAAGCTTTCTCGCGTGAACTAAAAAAAGGAGTGTCATTGTTAACGAGTGTTGGAAAGGAAGATGTAGTAGAGTTTTTAATATTCTTTACAAATGACCAAAAAAAATTTACTACCTGTGGGACATTCTAGTATTTTTTGTCGTAATCTTTGGTCATGCAGAAATTTGGTTCATCGAATATGAGCGTTGCTAGCCTTTCTTGCTTGTTTAAACTTTGCTCGGTTTTCTTCAGTAGGGTTGACTTTAAAACATCGAAACGTTACCTCCTTAAGCCTGATAACCTCTTTACAGCTCGAGTTAAACCACGAATTCTCTTTCAGTTTGATTGTTTTTACCCTGTTCGGAATAAAATTTCTCATTCCGGAAAGAATTGAATTTGTGTTCATATCTGCACAGTAGTGTGGTCTACGTTATAAGGCAAAAAATAAACCATATAAATCTTAACGTCCCACAATGGGGCAAAATTCAAAAAACCTGGCATTTAATCAAATCATAAAGTTGAGCTTTGTTTTGAATAACCCAACTATTTCTCTTTGAAATATAATAGAGAATTAGAAATGAAAGAGAAAAAATTAATTTAAACCACGTGTAATTCAGGAGATTGTGTCAAAGGAAGAGAAATATCAATTTAGTTGTGATCGCCGTAAAACGCCAATAAGTTTTAGATGTCATTTTGCTCTGGGTTTTATCTAGTTTTAGAATATGAAAAGTTTTCTTGCTGCTTTTTGCTACCTTGTGAGAATAGTTCATTTTTAGTTAATGACGTCATTTTCCATAAATGCCCATTTTTTAGTCGAAATTGAGAGTGATAAAGACATCTAAATTATTAAATTTAATGCCACCTTTTTGCCATTTTGCCCCATTGTGCGTCCCCACCTCATTTATTAAATGTGTACTTATGTACAGTAAAAATTAAAAAAAAAATAATTGAATAAATTAATTAAAAAAAAATTAAAATAAAAAAAAAACACAATAAATTTCAAAAGTGGCAATCCCAATCTTTATTTGTTTTTATAATTGCAATTGCATTACTGTTTTATAAAAGGCATTCAAAGTTTAATTGAAACTGATTGAGGATTTTCCGAGAAATTTCGAAAATCTTAAAAAAGTGTATGGGTGGTGACCCTAAAAATGGGCGTGGCGAAATTTTGACTATGTCAAAATTTGTTCCAAATTTCAAGTGGATAGCTCTATTGGTTGATTTAATGCCACCTTTTTGCCATTTTGCCCCATTGTGCGTCCCCACCTCATTTATTATATGTGTACTTATGTACAGTAAAAATTAAAAAAAAAAATAATTGAATAAATTAATTAAAAAAAAATTAGAATAAAAAAAAAACACAAAAAATTTCAAAAGTGGCATTTCCAATCTAAGTTGAGCTCATGTCAAAGAAGGCAAACGAGAAAAACATTATTCTACACTTTCCAACTGAGGCGGGGGTCCAAGGAGTTGCAAAAGCAAGAGAACTTTGCATGGATTTGCTCTAAACTCAAGACAGGGCAGTAATTGCTGATACACGCACGATTCGTTCTAGAAATGTAAACACAGAAAACGTGATTGTTGAGTTGAAAAACAGAGAGAATGTCCGGCGCATTCTAAAATCGGCAACACGGTTAAAAGGCACAGGTATTTCACTACAAAAAGATTACCCAGCAGCAGCAAGGGAAAGGAGACGAAAACTTTTCCAAATAAAGTCACAAATATCATCGAAAAATCGAAATATCAAACCATTTGTCCGCGGAGAGACCATCATAATCGAGGGAAAAACATTTTATTTTAACCGGAGTAATGTGTTGACATGTGATGATGATGGAGGAATGTCATTACTGCAGCAGCTGTCGAACGATGTGTCAACTAATGAAAACTCTACCACAGCTCACCAAACTGTAGATAGTCAGGTGCTGCCAAATTATTTTTAACGAAAATACCGTCAGTCATGTTTACACTAGTAATTTAAGTAATGTAACTGTAAATAATGTTTCATGTAAAATTTATTCGTATAATGTAGCAGGTTTAGGAAACAAATTAATTTATAAAGAATTTTTTGATAAAATTAGACTAAATGATATTTTTCTACTATTTGAAACTTTTATATATAAGGACACAGACAAATATGAGAATTTTTTTCCGGGATTTATATTAAATTGGATTCCAGCTACGAGGCCTACGGAAGAGCGAGCGAAGGATGTCTGTTCGAAATAAAAAAATCGTTTCGAAAAAGCACAAGTTGACGATTTTTTAGCGAGATGAATAGGACGGTTGTTGAAATAACCGCGATTAATGAAAAATTTTATATCATACCAGTTTATATAAATTGTAACAAGTGGATGGATGATTTTGCTGAGTTGTATAACTTTCTGTTGGAGCTGGGTAGAGAAAATATTATGTTAATCGGGGACTGTAACGCAAGTGTGGGCGCTTCGCAGCTGTTTCAGGTGGAGCCAGAATTTGTGCCAGCATCAATATGGGATGAGAGATCAGCGTGTGACACAACGGTAGACAGCAAAGGGAGAAAGTTCATAGAAATGTGTGAAACAATCGGACTAACACTGTTGAACGGGAGAATGCCGAGCGACAAAAACGGTAACTTCACCTTTATAAGAGGAACTTTCTGTTCCACAATAGATTACTGCCTCATTCGTGGAAGGTGGCTTGATTGTGTAGATGATCTAAGCGTTGAGGAACTGGTATATTCTGATCACCTTCCATTGAATGTTAAGTGTAAATTCAGTGAATTACAAGGAGAAAGAAATGAAGGTCTGAAATTGCTGCCTAAACTTAAGTGGAAAGGAACTCGGTTGGCGTCATATCAAATGAACCTTGACCTGTGTATAAATACTCTAAACGATGACCAAATAAAGTCCTCTCGAGGTATTGATCTGCTAATTTCAAGCCTATTTCAAACAGCACAAACATTTCAATCACGCCGCAAGCAAAACTGGAAGGATCCATGGTTTGATGCAGATTGCGAGGCAGCAAGAAAAAAGTCTTTCAGCTTTCTGAAACTTCTCAGAGCAACAGATTCAATGTCAGCAAAATGAAGGTATCAAGAAGCAAATAAGGCTTTCAAAATAATTTGTAAAGAAAAAAAAAAAAAACAATACTCTCGCTCTCTCATGCAGAGACTATCGGAAGTAAGAGACAGTCGTACTTTTTGTAAGCTTACTCGGAAATTAAATGGCATACCGTTTGCGAGGAAAACTGAAATAAGCATAACTATATTAGCGGAACATTTCGAACGGTTACTTTGTGTCTCGGGAAGCCCTAATCAAATGCAGTTTGCCTACCCTTGAGTGGGAAACGATTATCTCGACCGTGCTTTCACAACACAAGAGATAACAGATGTCCTTAGCAGATGCAGTGTTAATAAGGCTCTTGGGGAGGATCGTGTCCCGTACGAATTCTACAAGTACGCATCGGAAAATTACATAGCAAAGCTTACGGATGCTTTTAACTACATCTTTGATAGCGGTGAAATTCCTCAAAACTTTCGAAAGAATATCATCTTTCCCCTATTTAAAAAAGGTGATGTAAACGACCCTAACAACTATCGAGGAGGTATATCTTTCTTGAACGCAGTTATGAAAATTTTTACCAGAGTCATTCTAGACAGGCTGACACTCTGGACACAAGAAAACAACATCCTAAGTGAGTTTCAAGCTGGGTTCAGGAAGGAATATTCAACAGTGGACAATATTTTCGCCTTAGCAAGTATCGCTAGTTCTTACATTAGCAAAGGAAAGAAATTATATGCTTTCTTCATTGATTTTAAGGCAGCCTTCGACTCAATCAACCGGATCGCTCTTTTCTATAAACTCAGTTGTCTCAGATTGTCATTAAAAATGCTAACGATAATACCCCGGCTGTATGAAGACAATTTATCAGCAGTATGGGTATGGATCAGACTGGTTTCAAACGACATCAGGAGTCAAACAAGGTTGCCTTTTGAGTCCACTCCTCTTCTCACTCTTCTTAGATGACCTGACATCGTTTCTACCAGGAGGTATTTCTTTTGCGGGTACAGACATAAAAGCATTGCTTTATGCAGACGACATTGTCATTTTTGCAGAGACTCCAAATATGTTGCAAATCATGATAAACAAATTGCAATTGTACTGCCAGCTGTGGAGTCTCACAGTTAATACCAGAAAGTCTAAAGTGATGATTTTTCGAAATGGAACAGGACGGTATGCAAGGGATGAGAAGTGGCAATGGGAAAGTGAGAAACTCGAGGTGGTAAGGGAGTATAAATACCTCGGAATTATCATAACCCCGCAGCTCTCTTTCAAAAAGCATCTTCAGGAAAAGTTGAAGGAAGCAAAAAAAGCAATCAACTGCAATTGGAACGGAGTACTTGGGAAAAAACATATTGCTCCGAGTGCTAAGTACAAGCTTTTTGAATCGGTCATGCGATCAGTTATGTGTTATGCGGGTCAAGTATGGGGAATAAATCAGCATGAGGAAGTTGAAAAACTTTTAAGGTATTTTATAAAAAAGATATTCTGGCTCCCGGAAAATACCCCCACAGCCCACATATATGCTGCACTTAGAGACCGGTGTCGCGCCGCTCTACGTCTTCACCCTTAAAATGCATCTGTACTATATATCCAAAATAATAGTGCTCCCAAATCATCGACTGCCAAACAAGATAGTAAGACATCTTCTATCCCAAGAGACTCAATTCTTTGAAGAATGGACCAGACTCGGCACCCAGCATGAGGTCCAGTTATTAGAAAATAACTTAGAATCTTGGAAAGACAGCTTCCCTACATTGTTGGAAAAAATTGAAGTTTCAATGTTTGCTAAATCTGAAGAATCGGCTCATAAGAGCGAATCCCGAAATATGTATAAGCTGCTGCAGTACAACCTTGGCGAAAATAACTATTTCAATGACCGTTTTCCAATTAGTTTAATATCATCGATTTTCAAAACCAGGGGGGAATTGCTTCGCCTTAACTATCAGCCTTATGGACCTGAAGGGAGCACAGAGTGCAATCAATCAAGAGGCTTATGTCCGTGGGTACGCAAAGCTAACCACTTAAACTAAATCCTGTAAATCCTGTCTTGAGTTTTAAACTAGATAGTACTACAAACTTATTTTATTCAAAATTTCAGTAATTTATTATTTATCTTTGTTTTTGAGCATTTAATCCAATTTTTTTCTATTTTCAGATAACATTAAGATGTCAAAAACTCTTTAACCAAAATCTTTTCATATATTTTCCTTTCTTTAATACCTCAATTCATTATATTCCACTTTCTTCTCAATTCATTATTCCAATTCTTTTCTTTGTTTAAAGCCTTAAATATTTAAAGTTGCACTAATTAAATAAAAAATATATACATACTAAGAAAACTACATAAATAAATAACTGATTGACAACTACGAAAGTATAAAAACTAATTGAAGATCAATAAATTATTTAAACCATTGCTTAAAAAATTAATTATTAAAAAAAATGTTTCTTATAAAAACTACAAAAATACATAAATACCTATTATACTAAAAAAAATATTTATACATATATGAAATAAAACAAATATAATTGATTAATTCATAACTTAAATAAATCAATTAACTTAACTTTAAGTTAAATAAAAGTACAAAAAAAAAAAATCAAATTCAAATATTAAATTTTTATGAAACTAAAACGTAATAAGTACTTGAAAATTATTTGAACAATAAGAAAAAATATTATGAAATGTAAAAATAGTCTAAATATGAAAAAAAAATTATTAAAATTAAGTATTAAACTTTATTAAATAAAAAAAAAAAAAATACAAAGACATTAAGACATTATTACGTAAAGGAGCTCTAAATTAAAATGAAAATTGTTTTATAAATATTACTTTAAAACTTAAAAATGAATGGTCACGAAGTTATGTTTGGGAAAGATGCTGTGAACTGTAAATAAAATGTTCTGCCGGTACCAGAGGTAAAAAATCTAGTCCCAGGTGGGGAGGGGAACCGCCTATCTTTATCTCTGTATTAAACACACACTATTGCTCACATAAAAACTACCACATTTAACCACAAAGATGTTTCACCAATGCCAGAAAGCTGTAAGATCTAAGGGATATTTTACTCGAATTGAAGAAGTTACAAGCATCAACATACCAGATGTCAAACTCATAAGTAATAGTTGATATGTAGCGTAACTCAAAGCCGAAATTACATGTCGAACTGCACAACAGTCACCTAATTGGTAACAGTGCTAATCTTGGCGATCCCGTTCCTGCTTAAATATACTTTCTGGAGGCATTCAACTTCGATAAAATAATTCAATACCCTTCAAAGATGGGTATACTTCAACATCATATCATAAATAAGTTAAATTGTGTTAGAAATTTAAGCAATCGCATCTTGTGCAAGACGAGAGATAGAAATGGCAATTGGTTCTCCCAAATTGAAGCAGACTGAAGTCAAGACTAATAATTCCAGATTAACTTGACGTCCTAACACATGGAAACGACAATCATCGCATCCGCAGCAAGCCGTCAAACAACACCAAACTTAATCTAAACATACTGACCGAGAATTATAATATTTTATATAACTCCTAAAGGTTGAAACTGTCATTAAAAAAAAAAAATACAAGATTCATGTGCAAAATATTCAAAATAATAAGAAAAAAGTATTAAATGTATTTTATCCAAATATATTACTAATTAATAACATTAAAAAAAAGAGACTATAAAAAAGAAATAAGAAAATGTTAGTTGTATTCAAAATAATAAAATAGATTGAAATTAAAATATTTAATAAAACATAATATTATATAATGCATTGAAAATTAAACATTCTATTTAAACATAATGATTACTTTAAATTTGTAAGTTCCATAACATAATGTCATAAAAATGGTTTAAAGATATTTAAAATATTGAATGTATTCAAAATTCATAATTAACTAGAAAGAAATTAAATTAAAAAATAAATAAGCCATAGATACTTACTTATGTAAAAAAAGATAATTTATAGAAAATAAGAAATCAATTGTTATATTGTTATAAGAAAATGCTAAATAAATATGTGTTATTTAATCTTGTCGATCGTCATCCGGTTGATCGTGAGTTCTTCCTCCGGGTGGGGAGGGATGTTGTGCCCTCTTCCATACCTACCAGAGGAAATCGTCGTGCGTTGAACTCAGCACACTTCAATTGTAATGTTCACTTTGATTGTCCATTCGGATATTGTTTTGGGTCAATCAAAGTGCAATAAGACAATAATTGAATTGTGCTGACTCTTTAAACGTGCCGACGATTATCCACTGAGGAAGTTGGGCTCGCGACTATCGGAATGACAAGACAAGTTGAGTCTCATTCAATACGTAAACCAGTAGAGTTGTTTAAATATTAATCCCTGCGAATTCCCATAATATAACATCTTTCGATTGTTATAACACTTTGCAACCTGCGAGCAACCGAAAATGTCCTTCACTTCTTGGGAACATGCCCAATATTGAAAACGATTCGACGTGCACACTGGGGAAAATGGTTCCTGACTTTAGAAGAAACCAAGGACATACTCAACGGCCAAAATTGGACGAACCTATACTCATTCATCAAGACAGCATATAATTATAGAATGCAAATTATAAATGAAGCTTTTTAAAATATAGGCGTGAAACCATATTAATTATATAACTTTAATTTGGTACTTCAAAATTTTTCTTGTAAACAAAAAAAAATTAACATAAAAATACTATAAGTATTATAATTATTCAATTTATGTAATGTTAACTAAATAATACTCTTTTTTTTCTGGCTGACTACAAAAGCCAATGCTATATTTTGTGTTTAAGTATGCATGATGTAACTCAATATTTTGTTTTCAATAAAATCACACACACACTACTATTACTTCTACAACTAGTGACCAGTTAAAGTTTTTAAAGATATCGTTGAGACCCTCCCAGTTGGCTTTCTCATATTGCCAAACAATTCTTTTTGGTGTTTTTTCTTTAACTGAATTTTTAAGACATGAGAAATTTGCAGATATGACACAGTGATCTGACTTGCCTAGAGGCGATAATACACTAACAGTGTATTTATCAGGGTCAGAAGTAAGAAACATGTCTAAAGTGTTCTCAGCTTGACCATTAACGTCTGATTCGAGTTGGCTAGTCAACAAGCTGAGTCTTCTTCTTCTCCATTATCGACGATAGTCATGATCTCGGATGGGGTCACAACTCTCCCACTCTACTGCTTCACACTACGGCTCCGCATGTGGGGTTTGCCGGGCTGACCTCAGGAAACGTCGGCAGGCTTCTCGATTTTGAATTATTCCATGTCTAGGGCCAATGCAGATGTCGTTGCATTTGTCTTCTCCATGAGTTCATAGGCCTGCCTCTTCTTCGCGATTGCGTTGGAACGTCATAGGCGATCGTTTTTTGAACTGGGTTCTCAGGGTTTCGTCTTTGTACATGACAGTACCAGCTTAAACGGTCATGCTGTATTTTATCCAAGATGGTGTTTTTGACGTGAAGGCTTCCTCGGATTTTCTTGCTTCTGATTCGATCAAGCTTTGTTACTCCTGCTGTCATACGAAGCATCTTCATCTCAGCTGCTGTCAGTTTACTCTCATACTTTCTGTATATTGTCCAACATTGTGAACCGTATGTAAGTGCTGAGTGAACAACTGCAGTATAGAGCTTTCCTGTCAGTTTAGGGGGCATTTTTCGGTCACAGAAGATGGCAGAGTTTTCGCGCCACTTCATCCACCCTACACTTATTCGATGGTTGATGTCGTCATCACAAGAAGCTTGGGTGTTGATCATAGATCCAAGATATTTGAACTTTTCGCACTTGGGAAGTGCTATTCCATTCAGGTAAATGTCCGGAATAGGGCCGTCTGGGTCAGAAAATGGACAGCAGAGATATTCTGTCTTTTTCGCGCTTATCCGGTACCCACTTCCCTCCAGAACATCCACCCACACATCAAGTGCTCGTTGCAAGGATGTTGGATCTTCACTTATGATGGCTCCATCATCAGCAAAGAATATTTGATTCACTTTCGGATCCTTCACTTTTCCTTCAAGCAGAAAGTCAAGGACTGTAATAAAAGCAAAGGACTCAGGACGCTTCCCTGGTGCACGCCGACTTTGATTGGGAACTCTTCGGTGACTCCTGCGGGGCATTTTACCTTCGTTTTTACTTCATCGTACATGTCCTTGATCATCCGCATATAGATTTCGGGAACCCCTCGCTGTCTCAGAGACACCCATATCAGATCTCGTGGTTGTCTATCGAATGCTTTTTCGAAATCAACCAGCACAATATGCAAATCCGTTAAGGAATCACGGTGTTTTTCCATTCGGATTCTTAAACTCTGTATGGCATCTGTGGTTGATTTACCCGAGACAAACCCGCACTGTTCATCAGACAGCCGTATTATTTTTCGCAGCCGGCCATCCAAAATCCGTTCAACGATCTTTATGGTATGTGGCATCAGCTTAATCGATCGGTAGTTTTCGCAGTTTCGTGTGTCCCCCTTTCCTTTGTAGATTGGGAGAAGGTAACTTTCTCTCCACTGATTTGGCATTTGGTCACCGCTAATGAGTTTGGAGTTTAGAATCCTTAGCCATTTACACCCAATGTCTCCCATCTTTTTCCAGAACTCAGAGGGTATTTCGTCTGGACCAATCGTTTTTCCTTTCTTGGAGTTTTTCACCGCCACGCTTACTTCTTCGACTGTAAGGTTGGGTACTTCTTTTAAACTAGGTTCGGCTGTTGGAAAGTATATCCTGGGAAATTGCTCATTTAGGAGTTCATCACAATACTGTCGCCACCTGTTGAGAATTTTGTCGTCATTCACAAGTAGTAGGCCTTGAGCATCGTTAATGAACTTTGGTGAATGAATTTCCTGAGCATTCCTTCACCTTTGAGCGGCAATTTTGAAGATAGGTGCACCCTTGTTCATCTTGGCATTTCGCAGTTCCTGGATAGCCTGATTTGCATCAGCAGCTGGATCAGATATTTCCCCAAGCTCGCGATACATACTTTCCGTACTCTCTGTTTTATGCTGGGCGCATTTCTTCTTTGCTTCTTTCTTGTAGCGTTTATAGTCCATTTTGAGTCGTTCTTTTTCATCTCTAATATGAGAGGGGCATTATGGCCAAGCTTGGAAAGCGGTCTTTTTCCTTGATATCACTGCTTTGACTTCATCGCTCCACCACCATGTTTCTTTTTCGCGTTGGTAGTTTCCTTTGGATGTTCCTAGCAGTGACATCGCCTTCATGAAGCAAGTTTGTTGCAGAGAGTCCCACATATTTTGTACTTTGCACTCTTCGTTTTGAAGTCTGCTGGTGGTTTCGCACAGATAATTTCTCATAACCGAGATGAATGCATCGCCTTTTTCCTTCTCCAGGTTGTACCACTTGATTCCCCCGGTAGCCTCTCTTTGTTTGTTTGCCGCCTTCGTCTCCATAAAAAATTCTGTCAGTACACGGAGAAAAAAGAATCTAGTATTTTATGCTCCATATGACTAGTAAGGTAATTAAAGTAAAAAGCCCTAGATTTTAAGTAAAATTTACCTTTTGTATTGAACATTTCTTGAATCCGTAAAGTAATTTTTACAAGAAAATTATGGTGAACAAATTAAAGTAATATATACCTTACGAGTAGCAATATTTTCTTTACGTAGGGTAAAATATACCTTCAACTAAAAAAGTGTATGAATCTTTTCACTTTAAGATTCTAGTAAAACATATTTTACAAATTTAACTATTCTATGAATAAGTCTTACCTTACACTAAGGTAATAATAATCCTGAATTCTAGGAATTTTCCCCAATAGAGATAAGTGCCCTTGATACATAGAAAAAACTCTTAAGGCTGTCATTGAAAAGTGCACCATTTGTTCTCCATCTCCATCCATTTGTTGGATGTTTTTTTTTTTTTTGTCAAAGCTTTTAGGTGGCGAGTGCGGGATAATTACATTAATTCATTAAGAATTCGCAACGATTGGATCAAATAAAGTCAATTTCATTTTTATTGATGATATTTGCCAAAATAAAATTGTATGCATTTATCTTACAAAAATTAATTAAAATAAAAAAAGGTGATTTTTGTAATTATTGAAAAACATAACATTGTCATACGTTCTTACTCCTAAATGGCTTTGAGGATTAAGTACGTGTTACCCAGTTATGATTTTCAATAATTACAAACCTTTTTTTATTTTAATTAATTTTTGTAGGATAGATGCATACAATTTTATTTAGAAAAATGTCATCAATAAAAATTAAATTGACTTTATTTGACCCAATCTGTAATTAAATTATATACCTTCCATAGAGAAGTTCAATTTACTTTAAAAATCAATATTTTCAGCCTTATAGTAAGGTAAAATATGTACCTAACTTTCTAGTAATTTCTATTAGAAACTCATACAAAAAAAGGCTTTACTGTAAAGTTAATCATAAGCTATAAATTTACTAGAAAAGTAAGGTAAATTTCATTTTACTGGGGAGTCATCCCTATTTTAACTTTACATTAAAGTTAAATGTACCAGAAATAAGGTGGTTCACACCTTATTTTTTCTCCGTGTAGGAGACGGTGTTGCTGGGCGATCGCTTCTCCTAATATCACTTTGCAGTCTTTCACTAACGGCTTCATGGAACTAGAAACCAGATGGTAGTCGATCTGTGTTTCATTTCCACCGCTGCTATAAGTGATAAGGTGTCGGCTTTGTTTAATGAACATGGTATTCAACATTATAAGACCACACGGAGAAAAATGAATCTAGTATTTTATACTCCATATGACTAGTAAGGAAATTAAAGTAAAAAGCCCTAGATTTTAAGTAAAATTTACCTTACGTATTGAACATTTCTTGGTTCCGTAAAGTAATTTTTACAAGAAAATTATGGTGAACAAAATAAAGTAGTATATACCTTACGAGTAGCAATATTTTCTTTACGTAGAGTAAAATAAACCTTCATCCAAAAAAGTGTATGACTCTTTTCACTTTAAGATTCTAGTAAAACATATTTTACAAATTTAACTATTCTGTGAATAAGTTTTACCTTACACTAAGGTAATAATATTACCTAATTCTAGGAATTTTCCCCTATACATAGTAATAACTCTTAATTGCTGTCATTGAAAAGTCTGCCATTTTGTCTTCCATGTGTTTTGGAAATAAGGGTGCGGAATAATTAATAAAGAAATAAAATCTAAAAAAATTATTTTCTCATTTGTGTTTTTCTTTTGGAAGTGTAATCTTTTCATTAATTTTTGTGTTCTTTTAGGCGTTGTTATTGGCTCCGTAATTACGGATAGCATATTTTTTCTTGTGTTAGAAAAATATATAGGTATCCATATGGATTAACATCATTCAATCTAATTAATTCATGAAGAATTAGATAAAAATTGGATCAAATAAAGTCAATTCCATTTTTATTGATGATATTTTCCTAAATAAAATTGTTTGTTTGCACCTTACAAAATTATAATAAACTAGGTAATTTATGTAATTATTGAAAAACATAACAGGGTCATACGTTACTTACTTCTAAATAGCTTTGAGGATTAAGTACGTGTTACCTAGTTATGCTTTTCAATAATTACAAAATTCAACTTTTTTATTTTAATTTTTGTAAGATAAATGCACACAATTTTATTTAGAAAAATGTCATCAATAAAAATGAAATTGACTTTATTTGATCCAATCTGGAACTAAATTATATACCTTCCATAGAGAAGTTCAATTTACTTTAAAAATCAGTATTTTCAGCCTTATAGTAAGGTAAAATATGTACCTAACTTTCTAGTAATTTCTATTAGAAAGTCATACAAAAAAAGGCTTTACTGTAAAGTTAATCCTAAGCTATAAATTTACTAGAAAAGTAAGGTGAATTCCATTTTATTGGGGAGTCATCCCTATTTAAACTTTACATTAAAGTTAAATATACCAGAAATAAGGTAGCTCATACCTTATTTTTTCTCCGTGCATGTGACCTGCACATGCTTAGAATTTCTTCACCAGAAGGGTTTCTAGCTCCGAATCCAAGGCCACCATGGCAGTCCTCATAGTCTTCGTTGCCGTTCCCTACATGTCCATTTAAATCTCCACCCACAAACAAAAGCTCTTCCTTTGGGACATTGGTCTTCCGAACTGACATTGGTCGCCAAATTGTCAAAACATGACAATTTGGCGACCAATGTCAGCTTCCGTAATTCTTAATTGTTTTAAATTACAGACGAAAACGCACAAAAACCGAAAAACCACGGACACCACTAATTTTTTAACAATTTTTGATGATTTTCCGCGAATAAACACGAACAAATTTTTTATAATATTTTTAAATGACATTTTATAAATTAAATCAAAAACAAATTCCTTGTTTACTGCGATTCAAATATAAAATTTAAAGGCCGACCTGACAGATTGGTGCCCAGTTTTTCGCCACTTGGTTTCTTGGACGCACAAGATGTCCACTCGCGTTCTCTTTATCATCTCTTCTAGTTCACAGCTTCGGCCGTTCATACTTCCTACGTTCCAACTCGCGACTCTCAATTTTCTCCTAACCTCGTGCATTACTTTGCTAGCCCCCGGAATCCGTATAGCTCTGACCCGATTATTTCTAATCGGTCCAGGATCAGTACTGTGTGTAGCTGCGGTACTGCTTGGCGGGGTAGGGCTGTTCGTGATAGCAAGTACTTCCATAATGCTCGAAATTTTTATGAAAATTGCCGAAAACGTTTTTCGCTAATTGTCGACACTGGCATGCTCCTGTTTTTGTAATTTGATCGTCTTTTACTACGCCGGTGATCTCCAGTCGCCTAACCCAAGGAATTGCATGCACGCTTAATGGAAAGCTCTTAGATCTTGTTGTGTATCGCTAGGCTCACCTTGATGTTATTTTGCCTAGATGTGATTTGCTCCTTATAGATCTGTGCTCTGAATATGTCGGAGTAGCTCATATAAGGGTTTCACTAAGTAGTTCGGCCTAACTGGAACTGGTGACGCTACCGTTGATTCTATAAATGAATTCTTCCGCTACCGTCAATTGTTGGGAGTGCCTTGGTGGGAACACTCCTTCGTTGGGGGGGTAATTAGTAGCAACAGCCTACTCCGCCTCCGCTTCGACCTGTCGACCATGGGAGGCCCTTCTAAGAAAACAAGTTTCGCGATCGCATAGCTCTTAGCTTCATAGTAGTAGTCACCGTAAGCCCATCCGCCACGACAAGGCTTACCCCCATGGATGGGAAAGGGTCCCTAGCGCTACCGATCTCAAAAAAATATTACATCAGGGGCACTGATAATAAGCCATCTCCGAATCGTTTACTTAATTTTTTTATTTACGACGTTTTCCCTAAATAATTTAACAAAATTAATTCATCAACGTTTAATGTTGCCTATTGATTTAATTTTTTAATTTTCATTTAATTTAATTTTTTGGTAATTTTATTTTATTGTTTAATAAAATTGTTTCATTCTTTTGTTAAAATACAACAACTTTTCGTTTTTTTTTCTTTTTTTCTTGTTCATAATTAGTGTTGTTTCATTTTTGTTTTTGTTTAATCTGTTCAACGTTTACTGCGGTCCTCGGACAGTATAAGCGCCTCAGAATAAATAAGCAAAAGCTGCGATTGTCAAAATTGTGACATTTAATTTGAAAACCGATACTTTACAATAGTGAGTAGTCACAACCACCAAGGATGAAAACTTAACCCCCTGAATACAATGCTGTAGCTGTGGCTTGTAGCGCAAGTTGAAGGATTCTCAACTTTTTGCTCAGCTGCCGCCAACTTTTGTTGTTGTTTCCCTCAGTAAAATTTTGACAGTACTAAAAGCTACAGCCACAGCTTCACCATTGTATTCAGTAAGTAAAACTTTAGTTTTAAGATATGTACAACTACAATGGCCACTTTTTGCACAAAGTGAGAAATTTACAAAATTAAATAAAATTTTCTCATTCTACGGCGATTTATTTTTGGAAAAAACAACCAAAATTGCTTTTGAAACCAAAAAATAAGCTTTCTGCATCATTTTTTGTTTTTAATTTGCAGTAGGAAAAAGTGTCATAAAATTAGTTTGAAAATGTTCACTTTTTGTTGTAGTTATACCTTTTGTTGCAGTTTATCACACTTGTTTCCAACAGTGAGATAGCACAATGGTAAAGCACTCGCCTAGTGACCCAACAGTAGTTGTAGGTTCGATCCCCAGTGGCTGCCAGTTCTCTTTTTATTAAAACGTTTTCACATAAAAATAAGATGATCTCCCGCTCAAGTTAAGTGGAAAATCATCATATTTACGCATGATTTGTCACATTAATTTCAGACAAAAGTCTTAGCAAAAAACCATGCAGAAATCCGCTTAATTTAATTTTTGTTTTGATTTGATATTTCAAATAAAAAGTGACAGTTATTTGACAGTTTTGTTTGCGATAAGGAATGCTGTGAAAAATTTGCGATAGAGCATGCTTTTTATCGCATACTTGTACCACTTGAATCCCCCGGTAGCCTCTCTTTGTTTGTTTGCCGCCTTCGTCTCCATAAAAAATTCTGTCAGTAGGAGACGGTGTTGCTGGACGATCGCTTCTCCTAATATCACTTTGCAGTCTTTCACTAACGGCTTCATGGAACTAGAAACCAGATGGTAGTCGATCTGTGTTTCATTTCCAACGCTGCTATAAGTGATAAGGTGTCGGCTTTGTTTAATGAACATGGTATTCAACATTATAAGACCATGTAACCTGCACATGCTTAGAATTTCTTCACCAGAAGGGTTTCTAGCTCCGAATCCAAGGCCACCATGGCAGTCCTCATAGTCTTCGTTGCCGTTCCCTACATGTCCATTTAAATCTCCACCCACAAACAAAAGCTCTTCCTTTGGGACATTGGTCTTCCGAACTGACATTGGTCGCCAAATTGTCAAAACATGACAATTTGGCGACCAATGTCAGCTTCCGTAATTCTTAATTGTTTTAAATTACAGACGAAAACGCACAAAAACCGAAAAACCACGGACACCACTAATTTTTTAACAATTTTTGATGATTTTCCGCGAATAAACATGAACAAATTTTTTATAATATTTTTAAATGACATTTTATAAATTAAATCAAAAACAAATTCCTTGTTTACTGCGATTCAAATATAAAATTTAAAGGCCGACCTGACAGATTGGTGCCCAGTTTTTCGCCACTTGGTTTCTTGGACGCACAAGATGTCCACTCGCGTTCTCTTTATCATCTCTTCTAGTTCACAGCTTCGGCCGTTCATACTTCCTACGTTCCAACTCGCGACTCTCAATTTTCTCCTAACCTCGTGCATTACTTTGCTAGCCCCCGGAATCCGTATAGCTCTGACCCGATTATTTCTAATCGGTCCAGGATCAGTACTGTGTGTAGCTGCGGTACTGCTTGGCGGGGTAGGGCTGTTCGTGATAGCAAGTACTTCCATAATGCTCGAAATTTTTATGAAAATTGCCGAAAACGTTTTTCGCTAATTGTCGACACTGGCATGCTCCTGTTTTTGTAATTTGATCGTCTTTTACTACGCCGGTGATCTCCAGTCGCCTAACCCAAGGAATTGCATGCACGCTTAATGGAAAGCTCTTAGATCTTGTTGTGTATCGCTAGGCTCACCTTGATGTTATTTTGCCTAGATGTGATTTGCTCCTTATAGATCTGTGCTCTGAATATGTCGGAGTAGCTCATATAAGGGTTTCACTAAGTAGTTCGGCCTAACTGGAACTGGTGACGCTACCGTTGATTCTATAAATGAATTCTTCCGCTACCGTCAATTGTTGGGAGTGCCTTGGTGGGAACACTCCTTCGTTGGGGGGGTAATTAGTAGCAACAGCCTACTCCGCCTCCGCTTCGACCTGTCGACTATGGGAGGCCCTTCTACGAAAACAAGTTTCGCGATCGCATAGCTCTTAGCTTCATAGTAGTAGTCACCGTAAGCCCATCCGCCACGACAAGGCTTACCCCCATGGATGGGAAAGGGTCCCTAGCGCTACCGATCTCAAACAAATATTACATCAGGGGCACTGATAATAAGCCATCTCCGAATCGTTTACTTAATTTTTTTATTTACGACGTTTTCCCTAAATAATTTAACAAAATTAATTCATCAACGTTTAATGTTGCCTATTCATTTAATTTTTTAATTTTCATTTAATTTAATTCTTTGGTAATTTTATTTTATTGTTTAATAAAATTGTTTCATTCTTTTGTTAAAATACAACAACTTTTCGTTTTTTTTTCTTTTTTTCTTGTTCATAATTAGTGTTGTTTCATTTTTGTTTTTGTTTAATCTGTTCAACGTTTACTGCGGTCCTCGGACAGTATAAGCGCCTCAGAATAAATAAGCAAAAGCTGCGATTGTCAAAATTGTGACATTTAATTTGAAAACCGATACTTTACAATAGTGAGTAGTCACAACCACCAAGGATGAAAACTTAACCCCCTGAATACAATGCTGTAGCTGTGGCTTGTAGCGCAAGTTGAAGGATTCTCAACTTTTTGCTCAGCTGCCGCCAACTTTTGTTGTTGTTTCCCTCAGTAAAATTTTGACAGTACTAAAAGCTACAGCCACAGCTTCACCATTGTATTCAGTAAGTAAAACTTTAGTTTTAAGCTATGTACAACTACAATGGCCACTTTTTGCACAAAGTGAGAAATTTACAAAATTAAATAAAATTTTCTCATTCTACGGCGATTTATTTTTGGAAAAAACAACCAAAATTGCTTTTGAAACCAAAAAATAAGCTTTCTGCATCATTTTTTGTTTTTAATTTGCAGTAGGAAAAAGTGTCATAAAATTAGTTTGAAAATGTTCACTTTTTGTTGTAGTTATACCTTTTGTTGCAGTTTATCATACTTATTTCCAACAATGAGATAGCACAATGGTAAGGCACTCGCCTAGTGGCCCAACAGTAGTTGTAGGTTCGATCCCCAGTGGCTGCCAGTTCTCTTTTTATTAAAACGTTGCTGCCAAACTTGCTTTTGAAACCAAATAAAAAGACTTGTGGCACTCGAGGACTGCCGCGGTAAAGCTATTGCATTGCATTTTTTATCAACTTATGCAATTATAATTTGTTTACCTACACTACACAAAACAAATGATTATATTTTGTATCTACCTATCATACTTTTTCTCTTCTCTTCTGATTTAATATCGCAAGCGCATTCCAACGCTTTACTCCTTCACAAATCACAAAAAGTTGATCAAGAAAGAGAAGAATGGGAAGAGAAAAGAAAATACAGAACAATGTATGGTCTTCCTCCTTACTCCTCTTTTTGTTGTCTAACACAATTTATATAACCCTCTCTGGCTGAACCAAAACCATTCACACATCCATGCAAGCTTCGTACAATCGTATCATATGCATATACACACATACCATCATAAATGTACTAATTTTTCGTTACGTTTTTTCTTGGTTAGCTCCCCATGCCAGGCCTGCGTTAAAATCTATGCAATAGCTTAAAAATAAGCTTTCTGCATCATTTTTTGTTTTTAATTTGCAGTAGGAAAAAGTGTCATAAAATTAGTTTGAAAATGTTCACTTTTTGTTGTAGTTATACCTTTTGTTGCAGTTTATCATACTTATTTCCAACAGTGAGATAGCACAATGGTAAAGCACTCGCCTAGTGACCCAACAGTAGTTGTAGGTTCGATCCCCAGTGGCTGCCAGTTCTCTTTTTATTAAAACGTTTTCACATAAAAATAAGATGATCTCCCGCTCAAGTTAAGGCTTAACTACATTGGCTCAAAAAGTGAAAAAGTACAAAAGTGAAAATTTTCAAACGCATTTTTGTATGGTTTTTCGGACTAGAAAATTAAAACAAATGATGCAGAAAGCTTATTTTTTCGTCCAATATCAATTTGTAAACCCTTTTTAACAAAAAAATTCCGCTGGCGGGAATAAAAATATTTTCACTTTTGTACTTTTTCAAAAAGTGGTGAATGTAGTTAAGCCTTTAAGTGGAAAATCATCATATTTACGCATGATTTGTCACATTAATTTCAAACGAAAGTCTTAGCAAAAAACCATGCAGAAATCCGCTTAATTTAATTTTTGTTTTGATTTGATATTTCAAATAAAAAGTGACAGTTATTTGACAGTTTTGTGTGCGATAAGGAATGCTGTGAAAAATTTGCGATAGAGCATGCTTTTTATCGCATACTTGTACCACTTGATTCCCCCGGTAGCCTCTCTTTGTTTGTTTGCCGCCTTCGTCTCCATAAAAAATTCTGTCAGTAGGAGACGGTGTTGCTGGGCGATCGCTTCTCCTAATATCACTTTGCAGTCTTTCACTAACGGCTTCATGGAACTAGAAACCAGATGGTAGTCGATCTGTGTTTCATTTCCACCGCTGCTATAAGTGATAAGGTGTCGGCTTTGTTTAATGAACATGGTATTCAACATTATAAGACCATGTGACCTGCACATGCTTAGAATTTCTTCACCAGAAGGGTTTCTAGCTCCGAATCCAAGGCCACCATGGCAGTCCTCATAGTCTTCGTTGCCGTTCCCTACATGTCCATTTTAATCTCCACCCACAAACAAAAGCTCTTCCTTTGGGACATTGGTCTTCCGAACTGACATTGGTCGCTAAATTGTCAAAACATGACAATTTTGCCACCAATGTCAGCTTCCGTAATTCTTAATTGTTTTAAATTACAGACGAAAACGCACAAAAACCGGAAAACCACAGACACCTCTAATTTTTTAACAATTTTTGATGATTTCCCGCGAATAAACACGAAAAAAATTTTTTATAATATTTTTAAATGACATTTTATAAATTAAATCAAAAACAAATTCCTTGTTTACTGCGATTCAAATATAAAATTTAAAGGCCGACCTGACAGATTGGTGCCCAGTTTTTCGCCACTTGGTTTCTTGGACGCACAAGATGTCCACTCGCGTTCTCTTTATCATCTCTTCTAGTTCACAGCTTCGGCCGTTCATACTTCCTACGTTCCAACTCGCGACTCTCAATTTTCTCCTAACCTCGTGCATTACTTTGCTAGCCCCTGGAATCCGTATAGCTCTGACCCGATTATTTCTAATCGGTCCAGGATCAGTACTGTGTGTAGCTGCGGTACTGCTTGGCGGGGTAGGGCTGTTCGTGATAGCAAGTACTTCCATAATGCTCGAAATTTTTATGAAAATTGCCCGAAAACGTTTTTCGCCAATTGTCGACACTGGCATGCTCCTGTTTTTGTAATTTGATCGTCTTTTACTACGCCGGTGATCTCCAGTCGCCTAACCCAAGGAATTGCATGCACGCTTAATGGAAAGCTCTTAGATCTTGTTGTGTATCGCTAGGCTCACCTTGATGTTATTTTGCCTAGATGTGATTTGCTCCTTATAGATCTGTGCTCTGAATATGTCGGAGTAACTCATATAAGGGTTTCACTAAGTAGTTCGGCCTAACTGGAACTCTTGACGCTACCGTTGATTCTATAAATGAATTCTTCCGCTACCGTCAATTGTTGGGAGTGCCTTGGTGGGAACACTCCTTCGTTGGGGGCAGGTAATTAGTAGCAACAGCCTACTCCGCCTCCGCTTCGACCTGTCGACCATGGGAGGCCCTTCTAAGAAAACAAGTTTCGCGATCGCATAGCTCTTAGCTTCATAGTAGTAGTCACCGTAAGCCCATCCGCCACGACAAGGCTTACCCCCATGGATGGGAAAGGGTCCCTAGCGCTACCGATCTCAAAAAAATATTACATCAGGGGCACTGATAATAAGCCATCTCCGAATCGTTTACTTAATTTTTTTATTTACGACGTTTTCCCTAAATAATTTAACAAAATTAATTCATCAACGTTTAATGTTGCCTATTGATTTAAT
Organism: Episyrphus balteatus; assembly: GCF_945859705.1. Classification (NCBI taxonomy): domain Eukaryota; kingdom Metazoa; phylum Arthropoda; class Insecta; order Diptera; family Syrphidae; genus Episyrphus; species Episyrphus balteatus. Next base: position 60,363,698 of record NC_079134.1, on the reverse strand, counting down.
TTTTTAATTTTCATTTAATTTAATTTTTTGGTAATTTTATTTTATTGTTTAATAAAATTGTTTCATTCTTTTGTTAAAATACAACAACTTTTCGTTTTTTTTCTTTTTTTCTTGTTCATAATTAGTGTTGTTTCATTTTTGTTTTTGTTTAATCTGTTCAACGTTTACTGCGGTCCTCGGACAGTATAAGCGCCTCAGAATAAATAAGCAAAAGCTGCGATTGTCACTATTGTGACATTTAATTTGAAAATCGATACTTTACAATAGTGAGTAGTCACAACCACCAAGGATGAAAACTTAACCCCCTGAATACAATGCTGTAGCTGTGGCTTGTAGCGCAAGTTGAAGGATTCTCAACTTTTTGCTCAGCTGCCGCCAACTTTTGTTGTTGTTTCCCTCAGTAAAATTTTGACATTCCCCGGCGATTTATTTTTGGAAAAAACAACTAAAATTGCTTTTGAAACCAAAAAATAAGCTTTCTGCATCATTTTTTGTTTTTAATTTGCAGTAGGAAAAAGTGTCATAAAATTAGCTTGAAAATGTTCACTTTTTGTTGTAGTTATACCTTTTGTTGCAGTTTATCATACTTATTTCCAACAGTGAGATAGCACAGTGGTAAAGCACTCGCCTAGTGACCCAACAGTAGTTGTAGGTTCGATCCCCAGTGGCTGCCAGTTCTCTTTTTATTAAAACGTTTTCACATAAAAATAAGATGATCTCCCGCTCAAGTTAAGTGGAAAATCATCACATTTACGCATGATTTGTCACATTAATTTCAGACGAAAGTCTTAGCAAAAAACCATGCAAAAATCCGCTTAATTTAATGTTTGTTTTGATTTGATATTTCAAATAAAAAGTGACAGTTATTATTATTTGACATACTAGGTAGGTATACAGCTATATTCATGGTATAAAAAGAGAAGGTTTGATCATTAGAAAAAAGTTTGTATCGAGAACCGTCAGATGGAAGATTAAAAGATGGCTTCTTAAATTTTGACAGCTGTTCCATTGAAATTGTTGTTGTTAACAAATTTGTCTTGGAAATTGTTGTTGCTTTCGACTTTGTCAGATTAAACTTCAAAAACTTATTACCCCATTTTGTAAAATGGCGACTCTAATGATCATACCTTGTCTTCTAATACCATGGCTATTATTAGCCCCGTTCCATTGGAGGTAGTAGTTTACTCATGAGTAGATCTAGTACTGAAATTAACACATCCCAGCAAACGCAGAACTACAGAAAAAACCGGTGAAATATGTACGTAAAAGAAGTGGGTACTTCTTTTCTTCTAGGAGCTCGGGAAAAAAACTCAGTTATATACTTTCTGTATATAAGAATACGTGAAGCAGCTATCTCTTTCTTGCATGCAAGATGAAATAAATTTCCCCTCCATTAAAAGTACAGAAAAATTTACTTCAAAAGTACATCAGCGAAGCATATCTGAAAGTGTTTCTGATGTACATTTGCCAGTACTTTTTTAGCTACCGAATAATCACTGAAACTTCGAATCTGGAAGTACGTAATTATGTGGTGAAATTTGTACGTAAAAGAAGTAGTTAGTTCCTAGTGAATCTAAACCTTTTGAAATTACCCATGAAATTACAAATAAACTCTGAAGTTAAAACTTTGGTTAGAGATTTAGATTTATTCAGTCGAATTATATAATATCAAAACATACGTCTTGTGTGACACTTTACTTGAGACCACTATGAGAAATGTTGGCGTTGAATTTCTCTAAAATCTTATATCTATCCACACAACTGTTGAGGGAAACAAAATGCATGCCTAGCAATGTGTTTGTAATACGTATGTGCACATCTTGATTGTCACTCGAACGGACTGCATTCAATACTGTGGCGAGCAAGGAGTCTCTGACGTCATTTTTATACCCGATATAGAATTGTTGAGTGTTGTTTTTGTCTAGGATTAGAGCAAAAACATCAACAAGTGGTCGGAGGGTGCAGACCTAAGAAAAAAAAATAATAGCTGTGTTCCTTAGTATTTGTGGACACTAATTTCGAAGCTTATGTCGATAAAAATGATTTTTCCTGGCGTTCAAAATTCAATTCATCACATATGTCTTATTATCGATTGCAAGTTTCTATCATTTATTAAACAACCAATGAAATCGTCTGATTTCACTTATAACTATAACCGTGCAAATTTTGAAGCTATTAATAATCATTTAAAATCGATACAATGGGTAAACATTTTTGAGAATCTGAGTTTAAGTCAAGCGTTTGATATGTTTTTGAGCTCACTTGAAGCTGCTTTTGATTTATTCATTCCAAAAAAAAAACAATTAGGTCTTATTCGAATCCACTTTGGTTTAATAGAAGGCTAATAAATCTAAAAAACAGGAAAAATAAAGCTTACAAGAAATACAAAACTGATCAAAATAATGTTGCTTATCGACAGAATTATTTAAAATGCAATTTAGAGTTTAACTGTCTGAACAATTTTCTATTCAACAGCTATATTTTAGAAATAGAAACCAAAGTCAAGAACGATAGTAAGCAATTTTGGAAATACATAAATTCAAAAAGGAAATCGGTTGGTCTTCCTAATTGTATGTAGTATTCTGGGAATATATCTAGTGAAACAAGTGTTATATGTGACTTGTTTGCCGATTTCTTCAGCTCTGTTTACTCAAACTCCTCTTTTACAAAGTTTCCGGATTTCTCTCCTGTTGAAGTTGTGGATATATCAAGCATAAGTTTGGATATTTCTGATATCTTTGAAGCCTTAAATAAGCTTGATATTAATAAAGGTGGTGGTCCTGATGGTATCCCTCCCATTGCATTAAATAAATGTGCCGATTCCTTAGCTCTACCTCTTTTTCTGATATTCAGCAAATCACTTAATATCGGTGAGTTTTTAGATACTTGGAAGATCTCTTATATAACTCCGGTACATAAATCAGGATCAAAGCAGGATGTGATAAGTTATAGACCAATTTGCAAGCTTTCGGTGATTCCAAAAATGTTCGAAATGTTGGTATGTAACAAATTAAATTTCATGATTAAAAATATAATATCTGAATCACAACATGGATTTGTTAAGGGTCGATCGACCGCTACAAATCTTGCTATGTTGTCCGACTCCGTTATAAATGGTTTCAGTGATGGTTTGCAGACGGACATTATTTTCACTGATTTTGCTAAGGCCTTTGACAAAGTTAACCATGAAATCCTGATTTTTAAGCTTTCTAGGCTAGGATTTCACTCTAGCTTTATCAAATGGATTTCTTCCTATTTGTGTAACCGAACTCAGTTTGTAAAAATTGGGTCCTCAAGATCAAAGAAAATAACAGTTACCTCTGGTGTCCCACAAGGAAGCCATATAGGTCCATTGTTTTTCATTCTTTTTATAAATGATATCCCTTCCAACTTCAGATTTTCTAAATATCTTATGTATGCTGATGATCTTAAAATCTTTCGATCAATTGAATCAACTAATGATTGTCTTCTTCTTCAGCAAGACCTTCAAAGTCTTGTTAATTGGTGCAATGAGAATCAATTGCTTTTAAATGTTAAAAAATGTGTAAGTTTTACTTGCCACAGAAAACTGAATCCAATAGTTTTTGAATACAATATCAACTCTGTCATATTAGAAAGGGTAACGGTTAAAAAAGATTTGGGTGTGTTTTTGGACGTACGTTTCTCATTCGCCGATCATATTGACTACATAGTTAATAAAGCTAACAGAATGCTGGGGTTTATTCGAAGAAATACTCTTGATTTTTCAGACCCATTCACGATAAAAACTCTTTATATCTCACTCGTAAGATCGATACTAGAATACTGTTGTGTAATTTGGAATCCCTATTATGAAACCCATTCTTTAAGGATTGAGAGAGTCCAACGAAGACTTACAAATTTATTGTTCTTTAAATTGAACTGGAATATTGAAATACCATCATATTCAACAAGATGCTTGCTTTTCAATGTTCAAACGCTTGATTTAAGAAGAAAATATTTTTGCATAATGTTTATCAAAGATTTAATCAACTTCCATTCTAATTGTCCTCAGTTGTTGGAGCGTATAAATTTCTATTTTCCATCTAGAAATCTCAGAGTTAACTTTCATTTTCGTGAAAATTTTTACAGAACCAATTATGGTAGAAACGAACCTCTTGCACGTTGTATAAGAGAAACAAACCTTGCAATTGATAATATTGATATTTTTGGAAACATATCCAGGGAATTTTTCAAAAAGAATTTGATGATGGTCTTACAATATTATCAATAGTTTTCTTTAAATTGATGTAATATTTATTGTTATTTATCTGCTCCACCTCAGTTTTCTAATAATTGTATGTATTTGTATTTTTAAATTTTTAAATTTTAAATTATATTTATAGCTGTATATATTATCATTATTTACTTATATTATTTAATATTATTTACATTAATTTGTTAAAAATTAGTCTATAAGAGATGTTACTCTGCTTGATGAAATAAATAAACAAATATTACTTTGGTCCTTTGGCCTTAAGTATCTACTGCTAAGTACTTCTGGTTGTATTCAACTCCATTTCTTCTATAGAAAAAATGTCTTTGAATGGATTCAGAAGTACTAAAAATTACTTTGCTGAGCCCAAAGGAACACAGCCAATACCATCAGCTTCACGAAGCGCAGAAGGGAATCTTATTAACTTACACTACAAAGTCTGTGGAGGAACCTTTTGAACTGTAAACTCAGTCATTGATGAATGGAATTGATCTTCAGTTCTCCACTAGAAGACAGAAAAATCAACAACTATATAATTTATCAATTTTAAAATAAACATACCTTTATTTTCCAAATCAATTGGTGGTGGTTTTTGTGTCATTTTTTTATGATTTTTTTTTTTTTCTAAATGCACAAGGCTGAGGCTGTGCATTTTGATGGTGGAAATGTTGGTAGATTGTTTTTTTTAGAAAATTGTTTTCACAAATAACATTGAGAAGATTATTTATTTTTTTTAAGTTAAATTGTTCTATTTATCTATCAAATGGAGCACAGAAATGTTTTTTTTTCTTAACATATATGTTGCTGTGGCTATCAAGGTTTCACTAGAAAATATAAAATGCAGGAAAAGTAAAATCAAACGCGAGCCTCCATTACAAAAGAGACAAAACTTTGTGCATTGCATACATCGCGCTCTTTTCCGCCCATTTACCAAAGAGTTTATTTTTTTCAGGAGAAACAAAACTACAATATTTTGAGGGGAGAGATTTTGGTAAATAAGGAAACACATACATCTACAAAGTATAGACTTTGTTGGTGGTTGTAATTTCCCCTAAACTACTGAGGTTTGGTTTGCAGGGCATGATCTTCTACTCGAGCATGAACTCTATGTACTTCTTCCTCTATGTACTCGAGGATATACGAATGTGTAGTTGTTGTACTAGATTTCTACTCACGAATAAACTACCACATCCAATGGAACAGGGCTATTGGCCTCTAATTACATGATTTATAGCATGCGTTCGACAAACTTTACCAAGACTGAGCTGTCAAATCAATTTTGCCATCAAGCTGCGAGGTGTGGTGAATGACCTTCTAGGTTTCTGTGTGTTTCGTATTTACGCACCCATGGACACTTGGTGGGTCATTCACCACAGTTGTTGCTAAATTTTTCAGTTAAATTTTGCACCACAGTACACATAAAAAGGCAATCATGCCTATTACAGAAGACGCAGTGACTCAGTCCCCGGGAATCTACTCGATCCGCAACCGAATCAAATTTCAATCTGTGAACTCGCTTGGATGAACTGTATTATCGATCCACGAAAACACACTAAACTGCTAACCGACATATGTCATTGTTGACACTTACACAGCCATATGTCATTCTATAGGGCCCAACCCATAGAATCCGTTGCGTCCGTTCCATCGAAGTTTTCAACTGACAGCTCGACGTAGAACTACAGAAAAAACCGGGGAAATATGTACGTAAAAGAAGTACATACTTCTTTTCCACTGAAAAAAGATAGGAGTTCGGGAAAAAACTCAGTTATATACTTTCTGTATATAAGAATACGTGAAGCATCTATCTCTTTCTTGCATGCAAGATGAAATGAATTTCCCCTCCATTAAAAGTACAGACAAATGTACTTCAAAACTACATCAGCGAAGCACATCTGGAAGTGCTTCTGATGTACATTTTCCAGTACTTTTTTAGCTACATAAAAACCACTGAAACTCCATATGGCTCCTTGAATCTAGAAGTACGTAATTAAGTGGTGAAATTTGTACGAAGAGAAGTAGTTTGTTCCTAGTAAATCTAAACCTTTTGAAACTACAAATGAAATTACAAATAAACTCTGAAGTTAAAACTTTGGTTAGAGATTTAGATTTATTCATTCGAATTGTATATCAAAACATGAACGTCTTGTGTGACACTTTACTTCAGACTTCTATGAGGAATGTTGGCGTTGAATTTCTCTTAAATCTTACATCTACGTCAGAAATTTTGGAAATTCTTTATCACTAAACGAAGGAGAGTCGCTTCATGCACACAACTGTTGAGGGGAACAAAATGCTTTCCTCGCAATGTATTTGTAATACGAACTTGCACATCTTGATTGTCACTCGAACGGACTGCATCCAATAGTGTGGCGAGCAAGGAGTCTCTGACGTCATTTTTATACTCGACATAGAATTGTTGAATGTTGTTTTTGTCTAGGATTAGAGCGAACACATCAACAAGTGGTCGGAGGGTGCAGACCTGAGAAAAAAAAAATAGTACCATCAGCTTCACAAAGAGCAGAAGGGAATCTCTTTAACTTACACTACAAGTCTGTGAAATGTGGATCACACTCAAGTATTGTAGTCTCTACTAAACATAAGATTCGTTTCACTCGTTCTGGATGGCGTGGAGGAAAATTTCGAACTGTAAACTCAGTCATTCATGTCTGGAATTGATCTCCACTAGAAGACACAGAAATCAACAATTACATAATTTATTAATTTTAAAATAAGCATACCTATATATTTTCCAAATCCATGGGTGGTGGTTTTTGTATCATTTTTTTTATTTTAATTTTTCTAAATGCACAAGGCTGAGGTTGTGCATTTTGATGATGGAAAGAAATGGTGGTGGAATTTTTGTGGCGTGCCGAAGAATTTGTGCTACTACACATTGTGCATTGAAAATAATTTTCACAAATAACACTGATTAAGACGATATTTATTTTTTCAAATTAAATTGTTTTATTTTGGAGCACAGAAATGTTTTTTTTTTGCTTAGCTTATGTTGCTGTGGCTATCAAGGTTTCACTAGAAATGCAGGAAAATGGCGAGCCGCCATTACAAAAGAGAGAAAACCTTGAGCATTGCATACATCGCACTCTTTTCCTCCCATTTACCAAAGAGTTTATTTTTTCAGGAGAAACAAAACTACAATATTTTTGGTAAATAAGGAAACACATACATCTACAAAGTAAAGACTTTGTTGGTGGTTGTAATTTCCCCTAAACTACTGAGGTTTGGTTTGCAGGGTAAGAACTGAGTTCTTCTCTTCTCCGATTTTATGAATTGTGAACTTTAATTGTATATTTGTGAAGAAAATGTAATAAAAGTAACATTTAATGATATATCTAATTAATTATATCAATTAAATATACAAATTCTGTTGTAGAGTTCAATTTTACTATGCCAAAGTCATACCTACAACTCATAATTTGTTATAAAAAATTGTTTTTAACTGAAGAGCAAGTACCTAGAGGTAATCTAGTCGTGCATTTTATTTCATTAAAAAAAGAACAACAATAATACACTTAGGAGCAAAAAAATGAAATCAAACTTTGCGTTCTGTAAAAACGATAATTGGTGAGGATGCAATTGACACACATAAATGTTAATTGCACCATTAAAAAGCTTATAACAAAAGCTTTAAATCAATGCTAGGAGCTTAAAAAACCGTTCACTTTATAAAGATCCAATCAACATAAATGAAGTATGTATGAAAAAAAAAACTGAAATTGAAGCAGAGAGTATCTGAAAAATTTACCATTTTAAAAAAATGAAGTGCATTTTATTGACAGATAACGTCAATAGTTTGCGCAAGGAAAAATAGACTGAAATCGAAGCAGAGAGAATCAAGAAAATTTAACATTAGCCGTTTTTTATTATTGCTTGATCCATATAGATCATTAATTAAAATATATTACAACAACTACATGAGATTCGTGATCCCGATTCGTGATCCTGATGAAAAGCAAGATCACGATTCGTGATCCTGATGAAAAGCAAGATCTCATGTAGTTGTTGTATTACATTTTAATTAATGATCTATATGGATCAAGTGATAATAAAAAACGGCTATTAAAAAAAATGAAGTGCAATTTATTGACAGATAGCGATGATATCCATTTTTATGTTTTTAACAACAATTCAAAGTAAAGAATTCAAGCTTTTAGACGAGACCATTAGATTTGAAGAAACATTATTTTGTCCATTGCATTTTTTGTTTTTAATAAAAATATTTTATTTGATTCCGTTTTTTTGCTCATAAAGCCTTAACTACAATGACCTAAAAAGTGAAAAAGTGGGAAATTTACAAAAGTAAAAAATTTTTATTTCTTTGTAGCGTTATTTGTTTTTGGAAAAAACTGCACAAATTAGGGGTATTCATTATCCGATGAAACTGGTCTTGTATCCATAAACAAAAAATACCAAGACTGGAAACTCGGCGGTCAACTGACGTTTGCCTACAAGCTGCGAGGTGTGGTGAATGTCGTGAACCTATCATTGTGTTCGTGTCAAATGTGTGGTGAATGTCGTGAATCTATAAATGTGTGCGTGTTAACGTCATGTACCAACGTGGTGGCTTTCACATATATTCACAGACAGCACTGTACACAAAAGGGTTTTGGGGGGAAAGACGTACGAAAGTTTCCAGTCTTGGTATTTTTTGTTTATGCTTGTATCATTGCAAAAGTGCAAAAGTGTAAAATCTTACAACAAAATATAAGGGGTATTCACGATCTGGTGCAACAGGCCTAGTAAAAATGTAAAATTTTATTTTTTTACAATAGATCGTGAACGCCCCTCTTCTTATCTATAGTAAATATTGAAGCATGAATGATGTTTTTTTTCCTCCACCGTTGCTTCTTCTTTTTTCCATTTTTTATAATTTAATTATTTGTTTTGTTCGGGTTAATTAATTTTCACTTATTATTTTACATCAAAAGAAACTAAATTACGGGACATGAGTAGCGACAACCATTGTAAACAGAATAAAAAAGACAAACTGTTTATCATGGGCGACGCGACGGTGAGCTGCCATCTGTCAAAAATAATTTTACTCCATTGTATTTTTATTTTGCAATAGGGTTAGGGTATAGCAAAAGTGCAAGACCATTGTAAAATTTCAATCCATATATTTTATTGCTGTAGTGTTTTAAGATTTTACACTTTTGCACTTTTGCAATGATACTAGACCAGTTGCATCGGATCGTGAATACCCCTATACGGATTAAAATTTTTCAACAGTCTTGCACTTTTGCTATACCCTAGACCTATTGCAAAATAAAAATACAATAGAGTAAAATTATTTTTGACAGATGGCACCTCACCGTCGCGTCGCCCATGATAAACAATTTGTCTTTTTTATTCTGTTTATTATGGTGGTCGGCTTGTCGGTACTCATGTCCCGCAATTTAGTTTCTTTTAATGTAAAATAATTTGTGAAAATTAATTAACCCGCACAAAACAAAGAATTAAATTATAAAAAATGGAAAAAAAAGAAGTAGCAACAGTGGAGGAACAACCCTGTTAAAAAAAAAACATCATGGATTTCATTCATGCTTCAATATTTACTATAGATAAGAAAAGGGGCGTTCACGATCTATTGTAAAAAAATAAAATTTTACATTTTTACTAGGCCTGTTGCACCAGATCGTGAATACCCTATTGTTTTTTAAACTGAAATATAAGCTTTGTGCATCATGATTTTTAATTATGTGGTTGGAAAAATTGTCACAAAATTATTTTGAAAATACCTTATACCTTAAGGGCCAGTTGTACAAATATTTAATCCGTGGTTCAGCAACTTTTATCTTCTGAATTCGTTGAAAATATTAAGTTTTAGCACTGTTTCTAGGTCCATATAGGTTGAAATAGCTAAATCCATCCCTGAACCAGAGTTGATCCACTGCTAATCCACCGAAATCGGCGAGTTAAATTCCTGACCCGAGGCTGAACCACGTTTGTACAACTGGCCATAAGTGTAGTTAAAAATTTCTTGCATCAGAACTTCCTTAGTGCACATTCAGCGATAAAATATCGAACACACCTTGGAATTTGAAGTGAGCTGCCAAAAGCAATCCGTCATACTACGTATTCTATGGGTCACCCCTTTCTGTCCCATCCTTCAACTTCAACGGATGGATTGACGGAACGGACGCAACGGATTCTATGGGTTGGGCCCTTGAGAACTGCACTTCGTGAACTGGATCTAATCGAAAACTATCAGTAAACCTAGAAACATCTTGAAACATCAGTAGTTGGTGAAAAATTTTCAAACTCTTGATTTTATTTATGTTTAGTTTCTTTTGCCTTTGTGTTTGCTTAAAATAAAAGCAAATATGTTTTTTCAATTCCGCATTTTCGATCTGGTATATCTGGACTAAAATTTCGATTCGGATTGAACCCAATTCTTAAGTCTCACTATGTAAACGTCGCAAAGAATTATCTATATATAAGTACTTATTTGTCTATAGTATATGCTGTCAGTTTTACTGTGCCGTGGTTCATCTTAATTTGTAAAAGTGAGAATTAAAAATAATTTTTTCTTTTAATTGTAATATAATTTAAATTTATTTAAAGGCAGAAACAGCAACAAAATGGCCAGCATCGCTACAAAAGGGTCTGGTTTAGTAAACAGTAAGAATATCGCATTCTACCTAACCCTGATATATTACGCAATAGTCATTAACGAACTTTTTTCAGAACTAATGGCTCAGGCCAGGCCACAGTTGGACGTTTTCATGAAGTACGCTAGAGTGGAACTGACACCACCTACCCCTGGCGATATACCCGTCATTCGACAAGGAATCGGCAGACTTATTAACGGTGCCCGTACTGGAGCATACAAAAATGTTACTGTCCGCGAGGCATGGTTAAACACATTGGTAACAATGGAAGTGTGCTTCTGGTTCTATGTTGGTGAATGTATTGGAAAGCGCCACATTGTTGGATACGATGTTTAGTTAAGCTGCATTGCAAAATCTTCGATTTGAAATTTGGTATAAACTCACCAAGATCTATTCCAAAAAAAGAAATAAATTGGTGAAATATGTATGGCTTAGTAAAATATATTTGTTTCAACAGAATAATCATAAATCGGCAATCAACTTGGAATACATTCAAATAATTAAGAAAAGTCATTAATTAGGGGCCAATTCAAAGTTTATTTTCTAGAATAAGTTAAGAAATTGGTGTTCTTTATGTACAAGATAAGCCCCGTTTATGCGAGACACATCTTCTTTCATATTACAATCGGCATCCTGATAGAATCTAACTTATTCCCAACCCTAACTGTTGGACAGAATGTATATAGCTAAAAGTTTGAAATCGAACTGGAAAGCGAACGCAATAATTTTGTATCATAAGCGTTTCGTTAGGACTAGCATGCTCTAAAATCCTGGCAAATTCTTTGACCACGATATTATGGGATAAAGTATTTAAGATAATTATTCCATTTTATATACCTATTTCAGGTAGCCCACGTTTCGATATTCAGTCACAACTCGGGTAGGCGAAGAGACGAGAGATACTGTGTGTCCCACAGTACACATTTGACAAATGTAAATGGAGCAAAATTTGCTTAAGCTTTTTATTTAGGAGCCCTTCTCCAGAGCACATTTCCCGGGAGTTGTCATTCAGAATAGGACTGGATGAGTGGAATTTGAGCTACTTTTTCGATAGTGCTTTTAGTCACTTTTAGGGATGCAAACGATACATCGATGTTTCTTAAGCCGATACATCGACGTTAAATTTGCAAAACATCGAAATCGTTTATTTTGTTACTCGTTTTTCTTTTTTTTGCATAATAGCAGAACTTGAACTCTCAAACTCAATCTTTTTTGTCTAGTGTTCAAAGCTTCAAAATTTTGTCTGATATATGCAAATATCACAAGCAAATAACTCATAAGAACATAAAAGATAAATCGTCTCCAACGAAAATCAATGCAACTATGAGTGAAACAGAAGTACAAATGTACCTCTCATCTCCTGTTATACCAATTAAAAGTGACGCAATCTTGATTTGGGAAGATATGATAACTCTTTTTTGAAAACTTGCACGGGTTCAAATGGTATATCTTCCCATCGTAGCCACGTCTGTTCCAAGCGAACGTTTGTTTTTGGAGGCTGGGGCAACCATCACTCAGGATAGAAACAGGCTTCAGGGGACCAGACTGAACTCAATTACTTTCTACCAAATAAATAAACAATGTAAATCCAATGTAAGAAATAATGAGATCCGTTTGCTTATAATTGATAGTATTTATATATAAATATCACCCCCTATGAGTTGACCTTGTCGTGGTGCGGGTGCTTATCGTGGGATCCTCCAGCAATCCAGTTGCAGGATCTCACCACAAACATAACTCAAAAATAACCTCAATGTTAGAAAACTTGAAAATAAAAAACTAACAAAAATATAGAAAATCGAACGTTCAAGTGTCGGCAGGTGTCGCGACTGCCGGCGAGGGCTTGGCCTCGAAAGAGGCTAAAGGGCCCAACCCATAGAATCCGTCGCGTGCGTTAGGTCGAAGTTTTCAACTGACAACCCGATAAAATACACACGTTCTTATGAGAATCGACCCATACATGACGGACTCAACTAATGCGTTTTATGGGTCGGTTCTCATAAGAACGTGTTTATTTTATAAAGCTGTCAGTTAAATCCGTCGACGTAACGGATGCGACGGATTGTATGGGTTGGGCCCTTAAGTCGCCAGTGACAAAAGTTAGCTCGGCGGAAAGGAAGAAAAACGCTAACAAAAAGAAAAGGAAAGTTGAGTCGACCTCAGCCTCCAGAAAGACTGCAAAGTGCAAAACTGGAAGCCGGCGAACAACCACCAATCCAAACCCTGCTACCTTGGTAGCTCCCACCAGTGGAAGTACGGCTGTCTCTTACAGTACTACTGACACCCCAAGCACTAATGTAGATAATTCTACGGGCCCTGAAGGGGATGCTATGACTGAAAAACGGACCGTCTCTTACGAATCCACCCTTAGTCAAAGCAAACCCCTTCAGAACACGTTGTTTACTCCACTCCCTGAAGGAAGTAAGGCTGTCTCTTATAGACAAAGGTCTGTTGAAGATTCCGTCTCGGAATCTAAAAGACAAAAAGTGCATAATTCTAGCACTCACACTAGGAAAGACCTGTCCTTTAGTGACGTTCTTAAGGACAAGTCCTCGCAGTTATCGATAGAAGTAATGTCGATGGCATGATCTCTTTTGACCGTTGGACGATGGTCTCAAACAAACTGCAGATCTCCTACTAGACTCTCATGATGGAGAACCCGGGTGAGCCTGCAGTTGTTGAGGACGCAGGATGGCACCAAGGCCGCGTCAAGCTCGTCGCATTCGGTGACAAGAGATCATGTGATCTATATAAGCTTGCTATCAGCAGACTAGAGGGGCTATGGCCTGATGCCAAGCTAGAGGTTGTGGCAAAGGAAGACATTCCTTGCACACCTAGAGCTCGCATCAGTATCCCAGCTGAGCTAGCCTGCAAAGATACTGTACTTAAAATGATCCAGTTTGGAAATCCATCCCTACCCACTCACGACTGGAAAGTCGCAAAGCTGGAGGAACCAACGGGCCCTTATAGATCAGCAATAATTGTCATCAATAAGGAGTCGTTGACTCCCCTAGCCGCGAACCAAAGTCAGATAAGGTTTGGATGGACTTCCACAACCTTAAGGATCTACAAAAAAGATAAGAAGAGTGCAAAAGCTGCACCTCCAGCACTTCCGGCACCTGAGGTTCTCTCTTAGGAAGAAGATATTGCCTTAAATATCAACCCTCCATCAATGGAGGTTGATACGCCGGTAATCTCCCCAACTGAGGAGGTCCCCTCGGGCTCTAAAACGCTAGCCATAATGGCTCCAATCCCAGATAGTTCCGATGTTGAGATGGAAACAGAGGACTATCTCAACAAGATTCTACTCAGTGAAGATGAACTCCTACGTTCATCTTCTGAGTCAGAATCCGAACAAGACCTCGACCTTACGGTGGTGGGGGCTGATCTTACTAACAGCAGCATTCATGCTCCAATTAGTTCAGATTAACCTTCACCACTCCAAGCAGGCTTCGGCCTCCGTTCTTCTCCGAATCCACAAGAATGGGGAAGACGTGGTGCTGGTCCAGGAACCATGGATCTGCAAATCCATGGTTCAGGGACTCAGGACTCCTGGGTACAACTTGCTATATGCATTGGACAAAGGTGAACCCAGATCATGCATATTAGCAAGAAGTAACACTAATGTATATTTACTCCCTAATTACATCGATCGAAATGTAACCGCGGTCAGATTGCAAACTGACCAAGGAACAATCTGGATTGCGTCGGCATATCTCGGCCCTCTCCCTGGCGAAAAACTACGGAGGCTTGTAGCCGATGCTGAAAGGCAAAAGATCTGCCTCATAATTGGTTGCGATGCAAACGCCTATCACACGGTCTGGGGAAGTACCGACATGAATGATAGAGGTGAGTCACTTTTTGATTTTATTTTGAGTACTAACCTGATAGTAAGTAATACTGGCAATGAACCAACATTCGTTACCAGAAACCGACAAGAAGTACTAGACAATACTCTTGTCTCCGATTCGATTCATCAAAGGATCTTAAATTGGAAAGTATCTGAAGAACACTCGTTCTCTGATCATAGATACATCCAATTTAGTCTTAATGATTTAACTACTAAACAGTTAGCATTCCGAAACTATCGCGAAACTAACTGGCAAAAATACAGGGAAACTCTGAAAAGCTTACTTAAACCCGAATTTCTAAGTTATCCCTCAAATACAATCGATCTCGACAACAAAGTCAATGATCTCACTTCTGCCCTTAACCTATCAATGAATAACTCCTGCCCACTCATACAAGTACGAGGAAAGCAGAAGCCACACTGGTGGAACTCAGGGCTAGAACCGCACAGAAAAGCTTGTAGAAAACTTTTCAATCTCGCCAAATCCACTAGAGATGTTTCAGACTGGGACCTATACAAAGAATCCCTGAAAGTCTACAAAAAACAGCTAAGAAAATGTAAAACATCTTCTTGGAGAAATTTCTGTGAAAAAATAGAAGACTCTTCAGAAGCCTCTAGATTAAGAAAAATTCTGTCAACAAACCCTTTAATGCCCAGTGCCTTGAAAACAAATAACGGGGCCTGGACCAACTCCTGTGAAGAATCACTCAATTTGCTACTAGATACCTACTCATTTTCCAAGTATCTCAAACATCATAAACAGAGTCGACCCATCAGGGCCAGACACAAATTCAAAAAACAATCTCGGTCTGATTACAAGAGAGAAGCTAAAGTGGGCCATCAACGCCTTCAAACCATACAAATCCGCTGGACCAGATGGTAGGTATAATACCAGCCGAACTTCAAATGGCATCAGATATTCTAATTCCCATCTAAGAGATAATTCTGAATGGATGTGTAAACTTGAAACACATCCCTGCCCTATGGAGAGAAGTTAAAGTTGTATTCATACAAATTCCCTCATGTCAATCCGAAACACCTCCGACCTATCAGCTTATCATCATTCCTTCTTAAAACTCTAGAACGAATGATTGATATCCACTTGCGTAATGTCATAGATCCCAATCTTATATCTACAGCACAACACGCTTATTGTAAAGGGAAATCGGTTGAAACAGCACTACATACTGTAGTGCGCACTATTGAATATTCCCTCCATCACAAAGAGTTCACCTTAGTTGCATTTCTTGATATTGAAGGCGCGTTTAACAACGTCAGCAACATAGCAATCACAAATGCACTGAAGAGCCTTAAAGTAGATAGCTCACTGAGCGAGCTAATAGACCTTATGCTGAAAAGCAGAATTATTAACTCAACTCTAGGAGATTTCTCAGCAAGAAGATCTGTTAGTAAAGGTACACCACAAGGAGGGGTACTCTCCCCACTCCTGTGGAACTTAGTGGTTAACGAACTACTAGTCAATCTAGAAGTAGATGGATTCAAAGTGATTGCATACGCTGACGACACGTCGCCATTGCTGTTTCAGGAAAACATCTCCATACTATAATAGAACTAATGCAAACTGCTCTTAATAAGCAACTAAAATGGGTAACAAACTGTGGATTGGGGGTAAATCTTCAAAAAACAGAACTTGAACAGACTTGGAACAGACATAATATAATTATAAATAAAGCTATAATTGGCGGATGGAGTCGGATGCTAATGTCAATTGTTGTTGTATTTCCATAAGTTTCCATCCGACGAGTGCGGTTGCGAGCGCACTCGTCGGATGGAAACTTATGTCGTTTTCCAAAATTATGGGAGTGAATCACTCTTTTTTCGTGCAATTTTGGAATTTGTTCACGAAGAATTTGACAAGTGGAGTGATTTGACGTTTGCTTTACATGTGTTTGTAATACGAAATAATCAATAAAATAATAACACAATTTTTTAAATTCACTTTTAGTGATTTTTTACAATACTTTATTGATTTTTTTTTGTAAATAAATATAATTTCCTTCACAAAAAAAAGTTAAAACAACCACCCAACAATTTGACAAGCAGTCCATGAAGTCAAATGTAGAAGTATTGGTAATCACTCCGTCACTCCTTCAAAATTTTGGGAGCGAAGAATTTACTCCAAAAATTCACTCCTTTTTCAATTTTGGAATTTGAAATCACTCCTTTTGGAGTGATTATATAGCTAGGAGTGTCACTCCTTGAATTTTGGAAAACGACATTATGGAAATACAACAACAATTGACATTAGCGTCCGACTCCATCCGCCAATTATAGTTCTGGCTTAAGACTGGTAATCGACGACACTTGCCGACTAGATGATTCTTCTACGTATCCAAAGAAAATTATGTTGCACAAGATTTGTTTGTTTTATATTTTACGTTTTATTTAAGTATACTATGATAGTTAGTTTATAAGTTTAGTTTATAAGTAATAAGAAATTTCAATAGCTTTAAGTTTTTAGGTTTTAATTAATTTTATGAAAAAAAAGTAAAAATGGAGAACTGGACTCGACTGATTGCAAAAAAAGAATGAATAAAGAATGACAGCTTTGAGTGAAGTTGGTGGTGGTTGAATGATTGAATGAAGCAATTTGAATGAATGGAACTTGAAACTGGTTGAATTGAATTGAATAATCCAAGGTGCAAACACAATGTCCTTAAGACGGTTACATTTTGCAGTTTCGTTTTCGCTACTTTTTTTACGTAGTTGAGCGCAGTTAAAACGTAGTTAGAACGTAGTTCAACATTACCGCCCGCCTTGCAATATTATTTGCAATTGTAAAGAGAAGAAAGTTCACAATTCGATCATTACAACCACCAAGTTCGTACATTCAATAAAGTTAAAATCAATTTATAGTATTATATGTTTTAATTCATAGTTTTGACTTGAAATTAACTTGTACATTACAAAATTAATTAATGTATCCAAATTGAACAATTCAAATTTTGTTTTGTTTTTGAAGATAATGATTTGAGTTTTTACATATTATTTTTTACTTAGCAAAAGAAAATGGATTATACAAGATATATTTTATAGCAGTTCATTGGGAAAAAATTCCATTAAGTGATAAAATTCATTAATCAGTGTTTTATACGTTTATACAAAATAATAAAAATTCAAAGTTAAGTGTTTTAATTTTATTTTTGTTTGTAATCAGTCCGAAGGCAAAATACACAGTTTGACGACAGAACGAGTAACAACCCCTTTTTGGATTTTAACATCAACAACGCGTACTCTATCATCGGGACCACGGTAGACCTTTAAGACTCTACCAAGCCGCCACTCATTCGGTGGAAGCTGCTCATTTCTTAAAACGACTAGATAA
Organism: Episyrphus balteatus; assembly: GCF_945859705.1. Lineage (NCBI taxonomy): Eukaryota > Metazoa > Arthropoda > Insecta > Diptera > Syrphidae > Episyrphus > Episyrphus balteatus. Next base: position 60,345,636 of record NC_079134.1, on the reverse strand, counting down.
TTCACTGCGATATCCCTTTGAGGATATTTCCATTTATAGCGATTCATGAGCCCTTTTAAATACTCTTCCTTCCAACGCAAACTAAATTTATGATGAATAACTTTGAGAGTGTTCCATCTTCGCATAAAGGAAATGTTCTTTTGAGATTCACAAGGCTCAGGGGGACTAAGTAGAGGACCACCCTGTAAAAAGTGCCCTGGAGTTAATGGAAGTAGGTCTTCAGGATTATCAGACATTCGAGTTAAAGGTCTAGAGTTGAGGCATGCCTCGATTCGAGTAAGTAGGGTCGAAAATTCTTCGAAGGTATATTTTGCGTTGCCTGCTATTTTTTTGAAGTGAGTTTTGAAACTTTTCATCCCTGCCTCCCACAAACCACCCATGTGTGGGGAGCCAGGAGGAATAAATTTCCAAGTGATTTTTGAAAAATTGGGTGCTGAGTCAGCAGGATAACTTTGAACAGCTTTCTGAAGATCTGAAATAAGCAACTTAGATGCCCCTACAAAATTTGTTCCGTTATCGGAAAACGCTGTTGCCGGCAGTCCACGACGGGAAACAAAGCGTGTAAAAGCGGCCAAGAATGCAGCAGCGGATAAATCGCTGACTGCTTCCAAGTGAATACCCTTTGTGGCAAAGCAGACAAAGAGATATGCGTAGCTCTTTTCTAGACGACATTTTCTTCCGTAGAAGTTTTGAATTGTGAATGGACCAGCAAAGTCAATGCCAGTGTTGGTGAATGGTAAGCTTAAAACTGTTCTTTCTGCCGGTAAGGCACCCATAAATTGAGCCTGGACAGATTTTTTGTATAAAACACAAGGTTTACACTTTCGAATAAAGTCTTTGATCAGTTTTGATAGTTTGGGTATCCAATACTCGGAACGCACCAAACGGGTCATCAACTGGATTTCAACATGTAACGACAAATGATGAATATAAGACAAAATAAGATGTGACAAATAAGATTTATAGGGAACAATGACAGGAAATTTTTCATTGTATGATAAAGTTGAGCATGCAAGTCTACCTTGAGAACGTATTACCTGGTTGGAGTCAAGAAACGGGCTAAGTGATAAAATTTTACTTTTTGAGTGTACTTTTGTTACTTGAACGAGGGCAAAATATTCACCTCCAAAATACTGTTTTTGAGTTAATTGGATAATTTTTGTTTTTGTAGACTTGATACTTTCATGAGAAAGGGATATCGTATGATATTCGGTTCTATTTGGAACTTTACGAGCGGCTTCACGAAAACGAAATACATAGCTCATTACACGGAGCGCTCTATGCCATGAAGAAAATCTGTTTAAAATTTTGTTTTCGAATTCGATTTTTTGCAGTGCAACATTTACATGCTTTGAAATTGATTTTAGTTCAAGGACTGATTCATCCGGAGGATCATGTTCCTGAAGGGAGGGTCAACTTAATTTTGGTTCTTGTAACCAATTAGGTCCGGTCCACCATAATTGATTTGATTTAAGTTCTCCAGGGGAGATACCACGACTCGCCAAATCGGCGGGATTATCAGCAGAGGGAACATGACTCCATTGTACATCAGGAACGTTCGTTATAATTTCTGAAGTTCGATTAGCAACAAAGGTTTTCCAAGTACTTGGTGGTTTGCTAAGCCACGCAAGAACAATTGTGGAATCAGTCCACAGATGAATAGGGATATTGTTTAAAAAATCAAATTGATTGAGTAGTATTCGAATCATACGTGACAGAAGATATGCACCTTGGAGTTCAAGGCGAGGAAGTGAAAGTGTGTTAACAGGCGCAAATTTAGATTTGGCCCATAATGAATGAGATTCTAACGAAGAATCATGACGGACCCGAACATAAACAGTGGCCGCATAAGCCTTTTCGGAGGCATCCGAGAAACCGTGAAGTTGCATTTTTTTCCAAGGGGAATAATCCACCCAACGAGGAATAGTGATTTTCTCTATTTCCGAGAAATCGGATATAAAAGATTTCCACTTTTGATGGGTGAGAGCCTTAAGATTTTGCTTCCACTCAGTTCCATCTTTCCAAATTTGTTGGATGATTATTTTCGCAGTTACAACAACGGGTGCAAGCCAACCTGCAGGATCATACAATCTTGAGATGGCTGATAAAACATCGCGTTTGGTTGTAGAAACCACGGATAAACTTTGTGGGTTGGTTGAAAAGGAAAAAGTGTCAGTGGAGGCGTTCCATTGAACACCAAGTGTTTTTGTTGAACTGTCATCTTTGATAGTTAAGAAATCTTTGTTTAAAAGATCTTCCCTGGGAATGTGATTTAATAATTCAGAATCGTTAGCTGCCCACTTTCTTAAATAAAAACCAGCGGATCGCAGAGCCGTTATAAGTTCCGTCTGTGCTCTACGTGCTGATAAAATATCCAAAGGGAAACTGTTTTCAACATCGGATGATAATTGATGAAGAGTGCGTATTGCGAGATATGGAGCGCAATTTACTCCGAAGGTGACAGTGTTTAAATTATAATCGACGACCTTTTGATCCCCATTGGGACGGAATAAAATGCGTTGATATTGTGCATGATCAGGATCAATACCAATTTGGCGGTACATTTTTTCAATATCACCGTTGAAAACGTATCTATAGAAACGCCAGTTAAGAAGGAGCAACGTAATGTCACTTTGTAGAACGGGACCTGGATACAAAAGATCGTTAAGGCTGTTGCCATTGGAGGATGAGCAAGATGCGTTGAAAACGACTCTCAGTTTTGTAGTGATACTTTGGGGCTTAAAAATAGCATGGTGTGGCATATAGAAAGATTGAACACAACCATCGTTCCACAACTCGTAAGGTGGCGTGGATGACATATGACCTAATTCAATATACTCAGAAAGGACTCTATCGTATTCTGTTTTAACAATGGGCTTAGACTTTAAACCTTTTTCGTTTCGAAGATATTGTTTCATTGCATTGAAACGTGAAGTACCCAACTGCGGTTCTTCCGTAGGATTCTTAAAGGGTAATTTAACAATATATCTTCCAGTTGCATCTCGAAAAGTTGTACTTCGATATAAATCTTCACAATATTGGTCGGATGGAGAAAGTAGGTAAATTTGAGATAATTCCTCGATTTTCCAAAATCTTTCAATACAGTGACTTGGTGGAGGCTCGTCACTATACGAGACAAAAGTGGAAAAATTTGAAATAATGGAAATATCGTCATAAGGACCGAGTAAAACCCATCCAAAAACTGTGTTTTGTGCTAATAAAGAATTTAAAACATTTTTCTTCACCCCTTCCAAAACTATATCTGGATAAAGATCTGCTCCGATGAGCATATCAATACTTGAACTCTGGTAAAAGAAAGGATCTGCCAACGGAAAGTTAAAATTACAGTGTGTTTGATCAAGATCCATTGATACTGCTGGAAGATTACTAGTGAGTTTTTTCAAAACTAACGCTCGAGTCTCTATTTCAAAGTTATTTAAGTTAGACTTGAGAGTAAAATTGCAAAGATTTGAAGCGGAACCAGAAGAAAAAAAAAAAAATATATTAATTAGAGTAGTGAGCTTTAAGTTCGATCCTGAATCTCTCAGTCCCGCCGCACCTCCGTATTTGCCCTGGTAGAGAATTCCATAGGCGAATAGAGCTAACTAGGAATTGTCGCTCAGATGTTAAGCATGTAAATCGTGGATAAATGAGTTGATGAGATCTGCTAGAGGATCCAAAGCGTAGCTTATCAAACAAATAACTAGGTTGACGAGTTTCAATCACATTCGAAAGTAAAACCAATGCCCTATAGGCAAGGAGGTGATCAAATGGCATATTTAAAATTAACTTCGAATAGTTTGAAACACGATCAAATCGTCTCAGATTAAACACATAACGCACGGTATTATTAAACGCAACATTAAGTTTTCTCTTGCTAGATGCATCGCAATTTCTAAAAACTTCACAACCGTAAGAAAGAATGGGAAGTATGAGCGTTTTTGCCAGCAACATACGTATTTTTTGTGGAGTGTAATTATGAGACATCCAAAGTTTCCTTAAAACACCATAAACTTTGCCAATTGTAGAATTAATGTGGTCATTCCTTGTAAGGGTTCTATTAAACACTATTCCTAAATTTTTTGCTTTTTCAACATAGTTTATTTTTGAACCTTAAAGATTAATGTCAGGAAAGTAGGAAAGATCCAACACCTTTTTGCTAATAACCAAGCATTTTGTTTTTAAAGGGTTCAAAAACAATCCATTTTCTTCAGACCAGGTCGAAATACTATCCAAATCGTTATTTATTGCATGCGCACCATCTTCAATCATACCTAAAGGACAACTTTTATAAAGTTGGACATCGTCAGCATACATGTGGACAGAAGATAACACTTTAGAAGGAAGTTCATTCACATACATCGAGAATAAAATTGGCCCCAGAATTGAACCCTGGGGGACTCCCCTAGTGGTGCAAAGAAAATCAGATGTACTGTTCTTCACTGAAACCGCTTGCTTTCGATGATTTAGATAAGATGACATAAGAGTTACAGCTGAATTCGAGAAACTAAACAGAGATGATAGTTTGTTACACATCTTAGTATGGTCAACAGTGTCAAATGCTTTTGAGAAGTCGAGAAGAACCAAAAATGTTACCTTATCTTCATCCATCGACTCTCTTATGTCATCTACTACACTGATTGTAGTAGTTATACAACTGTGGAGTCTGCGAAACCCAGATTGCATTGGAGTCAACAAACAGTTTGAACGCAGATGTGAATTTATTTGCCTCTGTAATATTCGCTCAAAAACCTTTGAAAGAAAGGGCAGAATTGAAACCGGTCTGTAATCATTGCTATTATGTTTCTTAAAAGGTAGTATCTTAGCGATTTTCCATTGGGACGGGTAGCAGCTAGATGTTATTATATTATTGAAAACATGAACTAAAAATGGAAGAATGACTGGTAAAATTATTTTTACAAATTTAGGATGAACTTCATCAAAGCCTACTGCATTTGATTTAATAGATATCAAAGAAGAAAGAATTTCAACATCATCTACACATTCAAACTCAAATCTTGGAACAGCGGAGTTAACTAGAGGCAAGTCTGTCGTATCTACACTTACAGTAGGTAAAGCAGAATTAGTAAATTTTTGATTGAGTGCATTTAAGTCCAGGTTTTCATCGGGGATATAATTTTGTTTTCCGATTCCTATATCATTTAAGTTTTTCCAGAGCTGGCGACCTTGAAGCGATGGACTTAACTTGTTGCTATAAAATATTTTTTTAGATGTTTTTATTTTTTGTACCACATTATTACGTAAAGATCGAAACAACTGTAAGTGACTGTCTAACCGATATCGCTTCCAAAGTTTATAGGCTTTATTACGTTGCTCCATAAGAAGTCGAATTTCGGTTGTAAACCATGGGTGAAGTCCATATTTTATAATTTTAGTTTTAATTGGTACATGTGCATTAAAAAGAGAACGTATGTTCGTGTTGAGGAAGTTTACTTGATCATTAGTCGATGACATGTATAACACACTGTACCATTCGACATTTCGAGTATCTATTTCCAATTGACTGTAATCAATTGCATTGAAATTTCTAAATTGGAAACTTGGAACTGAATAGTTTACCGAGAAATTGTATGTCAGGAAAAGAAGATCATGTTTAGAAAATCCGGGAGCTGTTAATTGATTATAAAAAAGTACGTCATTGCAGTTACTAACAAAAAAGACATCTAATAGAGTACTTGAATCGGCGGTAAAATGAGTAGGGCTGGAAACATTGACCGGGGTCAGATTAAGTGTACTCATGCTATCAATTATACTTCTCTCTACTAGAAGGTTACTATTTAAATCACCACCTATTATGATATTAGGACACGACAATGAAATTGACTCTAAAAGTTCGAAAACTGGATTTGGGTCGATATTCTTGTTGGGTATGTAAACAGATCCGACAAGAAGATCTCCAAGTATTGATTTGATCTCGACAAAAACATAATCTATTAAACCACCTACTGTGGATGCACATTTAAAACGACATTTTATTCCCTCTTTCACATAAATTGCAGCACCACCACCCACTCTTCCCACTCTGTCTCCACGAAAAATTCTATAACCTTGAACCCTGTACAACACATCTTCAATTTGGTTAGAAAACCAAGTTTCTGATACGCAAATTATGTCTACTTTAGAGCCTTCGAACAAATATTTGAACTCATCCAATTTGGGAGCTAAACTTTGAGTATTTAAGTGACATACCCTAAGTCCATTCTTTTGTTTGCTAAAAACATCTAACATCGAACGCATGATTCCGTGATTAGATCCACTCGCTGAAATTCCTCTTTCATAAGTTGACTGCATTTTTGTTGTAAATCAATAAAAATAAAGGAAAAGACATAACATGAAGGGAAAGCGTCGATAAAAGGTTCAGAAAAGAACTCATCAAACTCAAACTCATGAAGGACAGTGAATATAAAAACTGTAAATAAAAAAAGTAAAGTATAAAATGGAGATGTATTAAAATAAAAATAAAATTGTTTTTTAAAACCTTTTTGCTTAAAGAATAATTTTTAGCAAATGTAAATTTAAAAAAAAAAAAAATGTAATAATTAAACAATATTTTAAATGAATTATATGAAATTAAAATGAAATTAATAAAAAAGAGAAAAAAAAAAGAGAATAAAAAAAATGTATTAAAATTAATTAATAGAAAAAGTTTGACAACAACTGGATTAAAATTTAAAATAAAAATAATACTGCAAAATTCATGATTGTAGGCTGGCAATGTCGTTAAGTTTGGCGATGTTTTCGATTTTAATTTCATCTTCGTTTTGGTGACGTTTGACAAATACATTACCACGCATAGTAAACACAGAAAAAAGTGACTTCTGTTTTTTTAGCTGAAGTGCCGTATGCAAAATATTGTTATTGTTTTTTGTTAGACACTCGCGCAAGTAAATATTCGAGTTTGAATCCAATCCAGCATCACTTAGTTTTAATTGTCTATTTTGATCTTTGTGGAACTTTGCAATCGATGCTAAGACATAATTACGATCGTATGCAGATTGGAATTTAATGATGATGGTGGTGGAAGTGCTGCTGTTCGGGTGCGGGCGTGTACGGAAGATGTCTTTTTAAGTTGGTGGTTGTATTCTTATAACTTGACAGATGTGTTCAAAGTATGATTTTATGTTTTCATTTGTGATATTGGGTATTCCAAATAAAATGGCATCGCGTGAAACATTTTTGTTTTCCATTTCCTCTTGTTTTAGTGTGAATGTGTTAATTTGAGAGTTCAGATCCAAGATTTGAGATTGTGCGTCGGCCAGCGCTTTGTGTACATTAGATAGAGAGGTGTTGATTTCGTTAATAACGGTTTTGACGGTCTTATGTTGACTATTTAAAGTAGATGCATTATTTTCAAGCTGATTTACTCTTACATTAATGTCAGAAATCGACTCCTTTAATTCGGCAAATTGTGTTACCATTTGTGATTTCAAGATTTCATTATTCTCCTTCAATTTATTTGTTATGAGTGAAATTATGAGGTCACTTTGAGGTTTGAGTTTCTCGCCCATTATTGTTCCCAATATGTTTTCGTCTATTGCAACTTTTTTGGAATTTTGTTGCAATGAAGTTGGTGATGTTGCAGGTGACTTGAGGTTCGACGGGGAGTTAGATCTCGACCGTTTTGTGTGCGACATGTTTTTAAGGTATGAGCAAGAGAAAAAAAAGAACAGTAAGGAAACCAAGGGAATTTAACAAAATTATTTCAATGTAAATTAATTTTTTTTTTGATTTAAAGTGGATTTAAACAACTTTATTTAGTGTCACTGTCACTGATTTTGTTTGTTTAGATAGAAAACTGATTCAGATAATTTATATGGTTCAATCGAGTACAATCGAATATAAAATGAGTTGATTAATTTGATTACTTTGCCAGCCAATAAATAACACGTCTACTCTGTAGCTCGATACATTTTTATGTTTTGTTATGAGAGTTAAGTTTCATCTCAGAAACACTCTCAAGAATACGATACCGATTTGTTAAAAAAGTGTCCATGGTTTCCCATGAAGGAATTTCGGTTGGTTTGCTTAAAGATGTTTTCCATAGACTAAGTGTCGTATCTAAGAGAAGAGATGCACAAAGAAAGGTAATAATTGCATTCCACTCATCGGTTTGGATATCGTACGACTTTGCAAATTTTTAATATCCTTTGCGGATTCGAAAGAAATAGGTTTTAGATTTAAAAGAATCTGTATTTGATTGTTAACTAAAATTCGTTTGTTCTCATAATGCTCCTTTAGAGCATTCCACGCCAAGTGAAAATTATTGTCGGTTAAACCAAATTTATTTACGATATTAAAAGCTGCGTCCTTTGTTTTAGACCGTAGATGAAAAAGTTTTTGTACATCGCTAAGCTTTGAATGGTTTATATAAACAGCAGTGAACATATCCCATTCTAAATAATTGCCATGAATATCTTGCGTATCGCAAGCAGGGACTTTTATGTTGTGGGAATGTTCACTGTTTGGAAGAGTGCTTTGTACACCTGGATCGTTAGAAACTTTAGGATTTGCATTAAGTGCTTTCAATAAATCCGCAATGTCACTTGAACATTGAAAGAACGTTGAAGAGGAACTTTGATATTTTGCTTTAACTTCGCATAGTGAATCTTTTAGATCTTCGTCTCCTCGGATGCATCGCGCATATGCAAACTTAACGTCTTGCCATAAACTTTTTAATTCGCTTTGAAATGCTTCGAGCAACGAAACCGAATGAGCTGTGGCTGGTTTTGCCTTAAAGGCCGCATAAAATTCAACCAATTGATCGGATGCAAAAATTAAATCGTCCAGCAAACTCATTATGACATAATAACTATGTAATTTTAACCCGCGTTTAAAAAGATTCTCACCAAAAACAAAATGATTTTAAAAAATCGATAGATACGATTTGCAATAAGTGAATTGTACGATATTGATACCAAATACGTATAAAAAAATGAAAACGAATCAAAATATATGTGAAAAATTAAATATAAAAATTTATAATGCAAAAAATATAGTTTTCTACAAAAACACTGAAGTATATAATTGTATAAAGTACCTTGTACATTTAAATTTTATGATGCTTGATGATATACATGATACTGATGATCTTGAAGATGATGATGATGACTTTGTAGATGATGATAATGATGACGACTTCGCAAATGATGATAATGACTTTAAAGATGATGATTGATGATTTCGAAAAAGATGAGTGGTGACTTTAAACACGATGAGTGGGGTGGTGATGATGATGGCGTGATGATAGCGGTAACTGTAACAGTGAAGATGAGTCACAGTTCACTCCAGCGATCAAAAAATGTGCCACAATGCACAAACACGGCGAAAAATAACGGAGATTGTAACAGTGATGAGTCACAGTTCACTTTGTTAATCCAAAAATGTGCCACAATGCACAAATACGATGCAAAATAACGGTGACTGTAACGGTACTGAATCACAGTTAGCTCCGTTGATCAAAAAATGTGCCACAATGCACAAATACGATTAAAAGTAGTGGTTTTGATGTACCACTTGTAAACGACGATTAAATAATGTGCCACAACGCACAAATAATGAAAATAATGAGCCACCACGCTCCACAACGATGTATATGAAGTGCCACAATGCACAACTATTGTAAATGATGCGCCACCACGCCCCACGACGATGAAAAAGGATGTGCCACAACTCAAACGATGATAAGAAAGGCACCAAAATTCAAATAATGTGCCACAATGCACAACGACGATGATGAAAGAGCACCAGGACTCCAAAAATGTGCCACAATGCACAACAACTATGATGATGAAGACGACCACGATGACGCTGACCACGATTTTTTGACGATTTTTCGCCAAAAAGTTTGCAAATCGTAGCGATATGGTGCGTCCAATATTAAAACGCTTGATTGATTGCAAAAATCTTAACGATGTGCTCGGATGGCTGAGCAATGTGTGGATTTCTTTCCGCACGTGGAATCCGATTCGACTGGACCAAATTTTGAACTGCGACACTTGCCTTGATTAGAATTTTTCGGTTGATTTCCACAACTCCCAAAAAGAAATGCTGCACACGTTTTTTTGTTGTGAAATATTTCACGTTTTATTTTTTAGTTATAGTTAGTTTAATAATAAGTTTAGTTTTAATTGTAAGTATATAATTTTAGTAATTTACTTTAAGTTTTAATAGTTTTAGATAAAAAAAGCAAAGAAAAAATAGAAAAAAAAAAACTCAGTTTAATATTTAACTGAGCGTTAAATATTTCTCCATACCAATAACCAATTTAATAGTCAGGTTATGGGTTAACGCCACGTTAATTTTATAGTTGGGAAACTGAACTATAAACGCGCGGTTAAATGTAAACGCACGGTTTGTACTGTCATTTGTCAGCAAAAAAAAAACATTTGTCAAGTCAACAAGCTGTTGAGAAAAATTAATAATATTGGCGGCAATTTATTAAATAAGTAAATGGAAAAATGTATTTGTCTATAAATATTTATCTTTTTTATTAATAATATTCATTACTGAAAAAGAAAACTAACCCCTGAATACAATGGTGTAGCTGTGGCTGTAGCTTGTAGCGCAAGTTGAATAATTCTCAACTTTTTGATCAGCTGCTGCCAACTTTTGTTGTTGTTTCCCTCAGTAAAATTTTGGCAGTACTACAAGCTACAGCCGCAACTACACCATTGTATTGAGTCAGTCAATCGTCGTACTTCACGAGAGATGAACATTTTTTTTATGCACTTTTGGCCTCCTTGCTTGGGCTCCATTTTTTACTTTTACAACCAAAATAAAAATATATGAAGGTATGTAGGTATTTTGTAGTTATATTTTTGTTCATTATTACATTACGTGCAAAAAATGTCACTTCAATTATGTCATTTTGACAACAAATATAATAGATTTGGTAATAGAAGCACAGTTAGTTAAACGCGTGTTTATTTTGATTATTAGTATACACCCAATATAACGCGACGGTAAAATTAAACCCGACGATACTTAAACGTGTGTTTAGCGCTTCATTATTGGTAAGGCCCAATGTCCTTAAGACAATTACACTTTGCAATTTCGTTTTCGCTACTTTTTTTACGTAGTTGAGCGTAGTTAAAACGTAGTTAGAACGTAGTTCAAAACTTTATTTACTACTAACAATTCGCAACACTTTATTTCACTTTGTACTGTACTCTTTCACCTCAAGATTAAACTGTCTCCGTCGGTGTCTACGCTGCCCTTTTACAGTACCTTGCCATATTATTAGGCCCAAGCGAAAAAAATACAATTTTTCGGTTCAGTTTTTGCTCAGTTTTTAAAGTTTTTGTCGAAATATCTTGAATTTTTTTTGTCCCATTTACTTGCACATATCATGTAGATACGGATTGACTTGAAAAAAGTTTAAAAATTCATACTTTTTGAAAAAAATAACGTACAAAAGGGGATAAGCTCCAAAAAACGTACCCTATGGAATTCACGCCCGGATAATTACCAGACCGGTCCAATACTTAATTTCTTGTACCGCGGAATAACGTGACATTCTTAACTTTATGACAAGGATCACAACTTGCATAAATATAGAAGCCCTGATCGTCTGGAAATTTAAACATGTTCTTAGATTTGGGGTAGTTTTTTTCTTTTTTATAAGACCAGACGAGCACAGCTATTCAAAGTACATTATTCCAATAAAAAAACATCCTCTTGTCATTATTGGCTGTTGTACTATCTCAGGGAAAGGATAAGGTTCTTTTTATATTGTGGAAGACGCCTTAACTCCAGACCAACACAAAAAGGAGCTTGGGAAAGTTTTGATTCTACGATTTCGGAATAGGCTGGAGGCTCGAAGCTGCTATATTTATGCAAGTTGCGATCCTTGTCATAAAGTTAAGAATGTCACGTTATTCCTAGGTACAAGAAATTGAGTATTGGACCGGTCTGGTAATTATCCGGGCGTGAATTCCATAGGTACGTTTTTTGGAGCTTATCCCCTTTTGTACGTTATTTTTTTCAAAAAGTATGAATTTTTAAACTTTTTTCAAGTCAATCCGTATCTACATGATATGTGCAAGTAAATGGGACAAAAAAAATTCAAGATATTTCGACAAAAAGTTTAAAAACTGAGCAAAAACTGAACCGAAAAATTGTATTTTTTTCGCTTGGGCCTAATAATATGGCAAGGTACTGTATACCGGAATTTCGAGATTCGAGAATGTCTTCGAAGGTTCTCGTCTTTGCTTCTCGAAACTTCCTTTCCAGGAGGGGCGCTTCATACTTCCAGTCTAGTGGGATATTTTGGGATGTGTTCAGAGGGTAGTTTCTTAATTACTAAAGGTCCGTTCACATTTCTACCTTTGCAGTAGTAGGTAGTGTGTTCAGACTTTTATCTTAAAAGTAGTTCAGTAATTCATCGTTACATTGCCCCCCTCTTAGGATTGTTCGTCCCGAACAACTCCATTGCTTCTTTCACCATTATAACGATGTAAACGGTCGCAATGAACTACCTTTAGTTTGTTTCTTACCCCTCCCTGTGTACGGTAAACCACGTCGTTAATTCTGGTTATTACTGTGTAAATGCCTTCCCAGTTTTGTTGTAGCTTCGGTGATAGTCCCTTTGTCGGTGGGGATTGTAAAACCACACAAGTTCTCCTTCTTGAAACCCTGTTGCTGTCGCTCGTGCGTCATATCTTGTTTTCATCCTGTCACTAGACGCTTTTATATTTGTCCTTGTCCGTTGGTGAATAACAGCCAGTGTTCCTTTCAGGTTATCTACGTACTCATCCATTTCATGTGGCTCGTTTGGAACACTTCCAAATTTTATATCACTTGGCAGGCGTATTGTTGAGCCAAATAGGACTTCCGATGGTGTATGTCCAGTAGAACTATGTGTTGCACTTCTGTAAGCCATCAAGAATAATGGAATATGTCGGTCCCAGTCTCGTTGATTATCATTGACTACTTTTGACAGGTGTTCCTTAAGTGTCCTGTTAAATCGCTCAACCATCCCATCAGATTGTGGATGAAGCGGTGTTGTTCGCGTCTTATTGATGCCAAGGAGTGAGCAAACCTCTTGAAAGATCTTATATTCGAAGTTCCTTCCTTGGTCGGAATGAAGTTCCATGGGTACTCCCAACCTGCTCACTCAATGAAAGACAATCTTATCCACAACTGTTTTGGTTTCCTGGTTTGGAATGGCAAATGCCTCAGGCCATTTGCTGAAGTAGTCCATCATTACAAGGATGTATCGATTTCCGTTGTTGGTTTCGGGAAAAGGACCTGCTACGTCTATTGCAATTCTCTCAAAAGGTGCACCCACATTGTACTGCTGCATCTTGCTTTGGATTTTTCTAGCCGGTCCTTTGCTAGCGGCACAAGTATCACATTTTCGGCACCACTTTTCAACGTCTTCTCTCATACGTAACCAGTAGAATTGCTGTCGTAGCTTTTCCAGCGTCTTGTTGATGCCTAAATGGCCTCCAGAAATTCCACCGTGCATCTCTCGGAGAACATCATTTACCTTTGACTGAGGTACGACTAGCTGCATTACATAGGATTTACCATCTGCGGATTCCCACTTACGCCTGAGTAGCCCTTCTTGCACATGAAGTGAGTCCCATTGTGCCCAATATGCTTTTAGAGTGGGGCTTCGGTCGTTCTTCTAACAGCGACAACTTCCTTTTCTTCTAGTCGTGTGCAATGCTTGCAGTCTTGCTTGCACGGGCGCCGAGATAATGCGTCTGCATTTGAATGCAGCTTTCCTCTTCGATTTTGAATCTGATATTGATACGTCTGAAGTATCTCAATCCATCTTGCTACTTGACCCTCTAGATTTTTGAAGTTCAAAAGCCAATTTAGTGCACCATGATCTGTGCGAAGAAGGAACTTCTGTCCATAGATGTACTTATGGAAGTGCTTTGTTGCCAATACTAGAGCTAGAAGTTCCCTTCTGGTCACGCAATAGTTTCTTTCTTGTTTCGAGAGTTCCTTGCTGAAATAGGCAACGACCTTTTTTTCTCCGTCATGAACTTGCGATAAAACAGCACCATTTCCAACATTACTTGCATCTGCGTCAATGATGAATTGTTTGCCTGGAGTCGAATAGACCAGCATAGGAGCTTCACATAACCGCAGCTTCAGTTCCTGAAAGCTTTTCTCACACTCACCTGACCATTTAAAAGGTTTACCCTTCTCCGTAAGTTGGTGCAAGCTTTTAGCGATTCTCGCAAAATCCTTCACAAATCGTCGATAGTACGTTGCCAGACCGAGGAAACTCCGAAGTTGATGCTTGTTCTGAGGGGTTGGCCAGTTCTTCACAGTGTCAACTTTTTCAGGATCAGTCTTCACTCCTTGGGATGAGATGATATGCCCCAAATATTTAACCTCGGTCTTGAAAAGTGCACATTTCTTTGGATTCAAGATGTGCTTCTCGTAGCCTCTGGAATACAGCCTTTAAGTTTTCACAATGGTCATCAAATGTTTTTCCGTAAACGATGACATCATCCAAATAGAATAGGCAAGATTTCCAGGTTAATCCATTAAAAACGCACTCCATCAAGCGCTCAAAAGTAGCTGGGGCATTACATAGCCCAAACGGCATGACATTAAACTGCCACAGACCATTTCCTGTGGAGAAAGCCGTCTTTTCGCGATCTTCTGGATGGATTTCTACCTGCCAGTAGCCACTCTTCAAGTCCAAAGTCGAAAACCATTGTGCTCCTTCCACAAAATCGAGTGCTTCCATCTTTCTTTTTGACGAGAACTACCGGTGATGCCCAAGGGCTTTTGGAATTTTCGATCAGTCCATCTTTCTTCATTGTCGATATCATTTCTTCAACTTCACGTTGTTTGGCCAAGGGGAGACGTCTTGCTGGTTGACGAACCGGCCTAGCATCTCCTGTATCGATTCGATGCTGCACCAGTTGTGTTCGGCCGTACTACCCGCTGGGTGAAGAGAAGATATCAGCATATTCGTGAAGAAGCCTTCCCGCAACATTAAGCTGATGTTGACTCAACTTGTCTGATTTAAGAATTTGAGTCTTTAGTTTCTCCGAGTTCATAGTCATCTGTGTGTCCGCCTCGTTGATCTTAGTTATTACGGGCACAGATTCGCATTGCCCAACAACTTCTCCTTTCTTAAGCTGTATTGGGTACGGTTTGATGTTAAGTATCCGTACGGGTACCATGTTGTTCTTTGGTGCCACAAGAGTCTTCCCAATGATGACGTTTTGGGAACTTTGCTCAACTTCTGGCTTAACCATGAGGTATCGATGGCTTCCAATATTCCCCTTTAGTTTCGTCCACACAAAAACTTCTGAAGAAGGAGGCAGGCACATGTCTTCTTTGATGACAGTTCTAATTGTTGTTGAGTTTTTGTTGCCAAAGACCATTGGAATCTCTACGTTTCTGTATTTCAGGTCTTGATAACCGATATCCAAGATGATTCCATGCTCCTTCATGAAGTCGATTCCAATGATGGGCTTATCACATATATCTGCCACCAAAAACACATGGGAAAACTTTAGTTCTGCCAAACGGATCTCAAGACGAACTTCTCCGTACACTCTTGCTGCTTCTCCTGTGGCGGTCTTCAGACGGTAGCTGTTGGTGTTATGTAGCCATGTTATCTTTACCAAGTCTTTTCGTACAATAGACGCGGTGGCACCATTTTCAATTGTAGCCACGTGTTGTTTGTTGTTTATGGTCGCCTCCACTGTCAGACTTTTGTTGTCTCGTTTAGTCTGTGAGACTTGAATTGTGGTTCTGGGGCCATCGATACCAGAAACCAGCTTCTGCCCCTCGAAGTTGGTTCTTACTCGTTTCT
The DNA here is from genome assembly GCF_945859705.1 of Episyrphus balteatus. Classification (NCBI taxonomy): domain Eukaryota; kingdom Metazoa; phylum Arthropoda; class Insecta; order Diptera; family Syrphidae; genus Episyrphus; species Episyrphus balteatus. Next base: position 60,329,822 of record NC_079134.1, on the reverse strand, counting down.
GAGCATGAGTGTTAGTTGTATCGCTTACCTGTTTCCACAGTGTTCGCAAGCAGTTCTTCTTGGTGGCAATCTGCACTGCCGCTGGAGATGTCCTGTCTTGTTACAGTTCCAGCATCGAGCAGCTCCGTCTCGCTGGTTTCTTTGGAATACGAGTTTTTGACAAGAGCATTCCTCCACTCCAACTTCTCTTACCCGATGAACACCTTGAGAAGCCTGTTCTGCTGCTTCCATAGTTAGTGCGAACGCTAATGCTTCAGGAAGGGAACGTTTTCCAGCTGTTCGAATTGCTTGCTGAAGATTTATATCAGATACAGCACGTACAAAGGCTTCTGTCGCAAACTGATTGATAATGTCGTCTCCTGCTGTCGGATATGCCAGATGAGCCAACCTTTCAATATCTGCTTGAAGTTGTTGCAGAGTTTCTCCTCTTTTCTGGATTCTTGTATTGAGTTGGACGCGGAAGACTTTCTGCACATGGCCATCTCCAAAGCGTTTTTCAATGACCTGGACAAGAGCGTTAAAGTTACCATTCTTTTCTGGTGGTAACGTTTGTAACAACTCAGCAGCAGGACCTCTAAGAGCAAGAGTCAGCGCTATACATTTGTCTTCGTCATCCCAGCCATTTGTTGTGGCAGCTGCCTCAAACTGTTTCTTGTAGATCGACCAAGAACTTTGTCCATCAAAGGTTGGTGGATGCATTTCTTTCTTCTTTAAATACTCACCAGAACTTTCTCGCACCTTAATTTTTCGAACTTTGTCAAGTTCTTCGGTAAAACTTTGCATTTTAACTTCCATTCCTTTCAATTTGTCATCGCATTTTATTTCTACTTTCTCGAGTTTTTCTTCAACTTTCTCGAACTTTTCTTGAGATTGTTTTTCAACACCTTTGATGGAAGCATCAAGAGCAACGAATTTGTTCTCGATAGCATCAAGCTTACCTTCGATGAGGTTTTTCTGTTCATCCAGAAGGTTCTTTTGGGTTTCCAATTTTTCGAGAAGATTCTGTTGTTCACTCTTTTGTTCTGTTCGTTGCGCTTCATCCTTTTGTTCTTTACGTTGTTGTTCCATTTGATCTTTCTGTTCTACAAATTTTGCAAGGAGAACAGCCATCATGGATGACATATCGGAACTAGTACTTACTCGTTCTTCTATCATTTCAACTTCGAATTGAAATGTATCCAAATCTTCGTTTTTCTGGGTTAAATAATCCTGTAGACGAATAATGGGATCATTTCAGTAGGAATACCTCGCTTAGTTAATTCCGCCTTCAACTCAGTCAAACTTAACTGATTTAGTGTTTTACCCATTTTAACTTTTCAAAACGCGAGCACTTTCTTATTTCAAAATGTTTTACACTTTGTTTATTGTTAAAACACACGCGCACTCTTTATTTTATTCGCGAAATTATCTGATTCGCACAAATAAATAAGTTTTATTCCACTTTTCTGACACCAATGTAATGTTTTATTCCGGGTTCACAATAAAACTTATTTAATTTCCACTTATATTTCCGTTCAAATAAGAACACACTTTATTTCAACTCAATTTACTTTTATTAATCGCTCAAACAAACACACTTTTAAATCACTTTATTTACTACTAATAATTCGCAACACTTTATTTCACTTTGTACTGTACTCTTTCACCTCAAGATTAAACTGTCTCCGTCGGTGTCTACGCTGCCCTTTTATACCGGAATCTCGAGACTCGAGAACGTCCTCGAAGGCTCTCGTCCCTGCCTCTCGAAACTTCCTTTCCAGGAGGGGCACTTCATACTTCCAGTCTAGTGGGATATTTTGAGATGTGTTCAGTGGGATATTTTCTAAATTACTAAAGGTCCGTTCACATTTCTACCTTTGCAGTAGTAGGTAGTGTGTTCAGACTTTTATCTTAAAAGTAGTTCAGTAATTCATCGTTACAATATATAAGAGAACGGATCTATAGGTAGACGTTTATATGTTACAACTTGCCCCAGAAAAATGTTACAACTAGTCCCAGCGTGCAATTCTTCACACAAAATCAATTTCAATTGAAAGCGAAACTGTAATATATACACGCAATTTGAGCCAAAACAAAGAGGTAGACCAAAAATAAAATTAAAAAAAAAAGTTACAAACATGCTTTTTTTGGGCACCACTAGTATTACTTTTCACCCTGCCATCTAATCTTCAACTGAAGAAAATATGCCGGTAGATATGGAAAAAATGAGTATTTTTCTCTTTCAGGCGTTCCTTAATATCGAAAGGAACAGCGCTTTTTTTAGCTGTTACTTCTTACCCCTGTTACTTTTAACCCCATAAGAAATTTGAAGTATGTAGCTATTTTTGTTTTTAAATATTTGTTTTTCCTACCCCAAACCAGTTCTTGATATTTCAGCTTTTCAGCCAAAAGCAAAACTATGGAAAAATTTAAAAAAACTCTAAGGTCTTAAAGTCTGAAAACTATTTTCTCGTGATTTTTCATAAAGTCAATTGTTTGTATATTCAGACCATTAAAATGCGAATTTTTGGTATATCTTACATAATTACGTCTTAAACAAATTTATTTCCCGATGTTCTACACAAAATACTTACTTAATAATATTTGTTTTGAGAGCAAATATATGTGACCTATTTGGCGCATTTTTTATAGATAAGTTAAAAACATGCAGACCCTTTCCGTTAGGAGCTTATGGTCAAAACAGACGTGCAGTTTGTTCCCTGCAGCAAAACAAAATAACACGGGCTCTTATGGGAGAAAAATCTGCATGCAGCGCAGAGCTGCAACATATCTCCATTTCTAAATTCCATGCCAAGTTTCAACAAAAAATACAAAATACTTGCTTTTTGAATTTAAAAAAAAAAATATAACCATCTTGTTTTGTTTAATAAATTCAATTATATCTTCCATTTTAATAGCTTATAATCCATTTTTATCGTTTTCTTACAAAGAAAAAAATAATAATAAATATCAAGGTCATCATTTTTTTTATAGAAATCGGCATCAATAATTTAAAAAGTGATGCACATGTATTATGGGTGCAGCGTTGCATGCAGCGATGCGTGCAGATGTGCCGCACATCTGTTTTAGCCATTAGTCCCTCACTTAAAAAAACATAATTAAAAAGAAACAAAATGTTCACATTTCAGTTGTTTCGGTTTGGTGGGGGTTTTCTTATAAAATTTTATATAATCAAATCAACAACCAATCAAAATATTTTAAAATAATAAGCCAATAGAAATTACTTTTCAAATATATATATAAAAATTTTGGCACTTACAAAAAAAAATCCAAATTTCTTATTGGCGATTGCTTTGATAAATAAATAACAAAAATGAACTGCCCCCATCAAATTGAAACGACTGAAACTGAAATACAAACTATTATTTTTTTATTTTTTAGTGGGTCTCTGACCTCCTTACCAGAGGGTGGTGTGCCGCCGTTTTTTTTTTTTTTTTTTTCTTAAGTACATATAGTTACCTATGTAAAGTTATTTAATAAAAGAAATCAAATGTCTTATTATAAAAGTATATTGCGTAAACGGAAGAATCACCTTAAACATAAAATCTTGCTTGTTGCTTGATATTTTTTAGAAACTCACGAGATAATTTCAAAGAGTTTTTTAAACAAAAAAACCGCTTGGTATAGCGGTCTGAGACCCGTGAAATACATATCACTCCACTCAAAATGCTTGGCAGTAGCACCCACAATTTCTTGTTGTTCATTAAAGATTATAAAATCTCATTTTGTTCGAAAACTAATGAACTACCTACCTACAATCATATTCAATTATATCTTTACTATTGAACTTCAACTTAAATTCATTTCGTTCAATTTATTTCATTTCATTTATTTTGTATATAATTATCATTTTGATCGTATATTTGAATTCTACTGTATTTTAATTTCTCACTTAAAATTTTCATTTAAACTTTTCATACAATCTGTTCTTATCAATCACTTGGTCTTTACTCTTTGCTTTGTTTGTAGTTTTGCTCTCGATTATAAACAGCATCCACAAAATGCAACAACAATGCACTATTGTGCGAATATGCGTGGGAGGCAATTCTCCAATTACCTTCCATCCCCTAAGTCTAATCGATCGATCATCTCTTCCATTTGGATTGCGACCACACAAGAGACCACACCATTGTCCACCAGGCTAAGTATTTTTTGTGCATTAAATAAACCAATTTTTTTATAACGATCAGATTAAACTGTGTTGCTTATTAATCAATAGTTCAAGGTTTTATAAGGTTTCATTGAATTTTCACTATAGCTTCTTTAAATCGAAAACATATGGTCCTTCGTTTTAGCCGAATTTAAGATTTGAACTGGTGAAATTAAACTTTGTGCGTGAAGAACAATAAGGACAAATTGGTTCGCTGTCCGTAGATAATAAGATAATTAATTATATTATTCAAACAATAAATCTTTTTTTCTCCTCGTGATCCGAAGTTTCTAACATACGAGTATTTATAAAACTTAAATAAACTTACATACAAAATTTCATCATTGTTATTGTTGTAAAAGATGTCCTCTCCTGAGCGTTTTACCTCTGTTGAACTTCCTTCTAATATCGTTGGGGCTCTCGATTGGCCCTCTATTCTTTTCGATCACGTTGGGGCTTGCAAATGCCTCTTTCTTTTAACAGTTTTTAATTAAACAAATTTTGTTCTGTTTTTGTTTTTTTTATATTATATTCGATTAATTTTCAGTTAATTCCACAATATTTTTGTAATTTTTAGACACATAACACACAAGAAAGCAGTCTCTTCTTTCTTTTTTTTTTCGTTTTAAGTCTCGTGTCGAATTGTTGATTCCCCCAAAGATTTTGGGGTTGAATCTCGACTCTTGATTTTTTTATATACTTTTATCTTTATTTCGAACTAAGACGACGCGAGCTTAGAGAGTTTAAAGCTGGTCTCGAAATTAAATAATTTTTTGGTATATTTCACCGCTGCCACCAATTTGTTAAGCACGAATTTCTTAAATAAAATAAAACAGTTTTTTTATTTTATAGCTGCGTTCCTTTGGAAATATTTATCTACTTTTTAGTACCTACTTAAAACTACTTTGAACTACTTTTGCTATATTGAAAAAGTAGTTCAAAGCAGCTTTAAGTACTAAAAAGTACATAAATATTTCCAAAGGAACTCAGCTTATAATGATATAAACGACTTTATTTTTCGGAGTTTTACTTAAGACTAACTTCAAAACAAATCTGAAGCATCAATATTCATCATTAGGTGTGTTTTTTATTACCACCGGTCTTAACTGCACAAAAAAAACGCAGTCGGGGCTAAGCAATTTACATGTTAAATACAACAACACTTTAGCCCCGTGGGCTTAGTTGTTTAGCCCGGAGATTTCTCTGGGCTTAACTTTTTGAACAGTTTTAAATCTGTGCTACCAAACTAATTTTTTCATAAATTGTTTAGAATTTGTTTAAAAACGTGAAAACTCACGTTTGGAAAGACAAAATGTATTAAAATAGTTTTGCTAGCATACATTTTTGTATCTCTATAGGGGGGTTCACATTGACCAACTTACCGGACAGACCAGCCGCCATTTGGTCTGATCTGATGCTGTTTTGATAATGTGAACACCCATCCGACAGCCTGTCCGGTTTGCCGGATGGTTTTCAAAAAATTTTGATTTTTTGGTGGTCGGACCGACATGTTAGTCAATTAAACGACATGTCTGTCCGGCAGACAGTGATAATCCATTCTCTCTTATTTGAGAGCAGAATAGGGTAAAGATATATTAAAAATAAGCTGAAAAATGGGTTTTGACGAAAATTGTCTGAAGAGTGTGAACGAAAAATATAATTCGGCCATCAGGCCAAATGACAACCGGTCTGTCCGGTAAGTTGGTCAATGTGAACCCCCCTTTTGTAAAATATACATGAAAAATACAAGAAAAAGACGAAAGCGAAAAATATGACAACTCTAAACTTTTGTTGTGTCTGTTGTTTTCGGAACATTCAATATACAGTGCTGCCAAGATTTCAGGTTAAGCGCCGAGGCGTTTTTTTTGTCCAGTTAAGACCGGTGGTAATAAAAAACACACCTATTGTTTATTTTATCAAAGGCATCGAATATGATACTCATATTCGACACACAAGCGAGATAAGAAACGAAGTGGTATGCATAAACAACATTTAAGATGAATTTAATGGTGAGACGTTTTGGTTTCTACTTGAAAGATAATTAAAATATGTTCTATGCAATTGCTGAAAAAAGGAATTTATGATTTGAAGTGGACATTCAAAACGAAGAATGGCCAGACTAGTAAAAATAAAAAATTATGGTTATGCATAACATATTCACGATTCGATGGAAATTTTCTTGTATCGTTGTAAAAGTGCAGAAGTGTAACATTTTCTTAAACTAAAATAACCAAATATACAGGCTATAATTTTTTTACACTTATACACTTTTGTTAACCTATTGCAAACCCTAACCCTATTGCAAAAATAAAATACAATGGTGCAAAATTTGTCTTTTGTAGTTATAGTAGTAGAAAAATAAAATTTAGAAATTTTACACCTTTTCGTTGCACCGGATCATGCAACCTATTATAATATCCTATTTGTGGTCTGAGTAATTATTTTTGTTTTTAAGATCCTTATTGACCGCAAAATAGAAATAAAATTAAATAATAATAAAATTAAATTAAAAAACAAACTTTTGATTTTAAATTAAAACAATTTTAAATTTTATTTAAATCGAATGCATTTCGGTTCTAAACAGTGAAACCATCTTCAGCGAATGACAGTTTTTTACAAAAAAGATAACAAAAGAGAACAATGAAAAAGTTTGACAAGTAAAGTACATAAAACAGACATTAAACAGCTGAGAATCAATTGGTCCAGGTTCCAAGTTCATCAAATCATCATTTAGATTATTATATATTGATTCGTATGCGTCAAGTTTGTAGGGTTTGTTTATGTGTTTAATCAATTTGAAATTAAATCTTTCTTCCATGCAACTCACGATCTTTCGCATCCCGGTTCGCCAGAATTGTGCTTACCTGGAAAAGACATGGATACCTTGTCAAATGAAGAAAGTTCAACGCCATTCAAAGTCTGAGCTGCAACACTACCCGATACCCGATAAACGGTTTGCTTACATAAATATCGACATCCTAGGACCCTTTCCGCCCTCCGAAGGATACCGCTACATTTTAACAATCATTGATCGATACACTCGATGGCCCGAAGCATATCTAATGCTAGACATGTCGGCTATTAACTGCGCCAGTGCACTAATTTCAGGCTGGATTTCTCGGTTTGGGCCACCTATGCAAATAACATCCGATCAAGGAAGACAATTCACCTCATCAGTCTTTGCTATGTGTCTGTATGTGAACAAACCACACGATGACGACCTCATACCACCCGCAAGCTAATGGAATCGTTGAACGATTCCATAGAACATTAAAAGCCGCAATAAATTGCAACGACTTTATGCAATGGGTTAAACGCCTTCCACTTATACTACTAGGTCTTCGGGCGACGCTGAAGGAAGATATCACAGCAACCCCAGCAGAGTTAGTGTACGGAACATCAATCAGACTACCAGCTGACTTCCTGGTCCCAACGCTTGATGACCGTTCGCAATGCGATTTTATAAAAAACCTCTGATGTATGATGGAACAGACTAGACCGCAGCAGACAGCTTGGCACACTATACATCGCCCTTTTGTTCATCAAGACTTAAGAACATCAACCTATGTATTTGTTTTTCGTTCTTCGCATTCGAGGCAGATCCACCAAAATTTGGATAGACCACCTAAGGCCCGCATACCTCGAAAACGAGGAAAGCGAAAGAACTCAACCACCAGCGACAACCACACGGGTTATCCCAGAACCAATACAACAAACAACACCTCAACCATCTGCGACATCCACTCCGGCTTTACAAGATCCACCACAACAAATAACTTCTCATCCATATCACACTCTTAAAGGTCGCCGTATCCAGCTCCCAGCGAGCTACCTATAAGATGCGATAAGCCTTCTGTGGGGCCACTGTGGCGGATTGTTCTGGCAACGCTGCGCAGGGCGAGAGTCGATAGAGGTCGGACAAGAGTCGGTAGAGGCCGCCTGAAAATGGCCAATGAGGATGCAGCTGTAGCTTGGCTTCAAACAAGAAACAGTTCTAGCATAATCGACCACAAGATCACATGATCACATCTTCTTTTTAAATAAATTGATTTAAAATATTTAAGTTTTCTTTTAATTATTTTTACAGCGTCTAAATATATATTTTCTGTGATAATATTCTTCAAGTAATTCGTATTATCTTATATATAAAAATGAGTTCGTTTAGTGTGTGTGGCCGATAAACTCGCGTTTGGCTGGTCCGATTTTGGTAATTTTTTTTTGTTGGAAAGGTATTAAAATGTAGATGGTTTGTATCAAAAAAAATAATACCTTTTCTCGCATCTTTACATAGCTGTCAATTTGTACGAATAAAAAAACACTCTCGCTTTTTAAAAATTTTAACTAAGCTTAATTTGTAAAGCTTTCAAAATAATTAAAAAAGCCTGATTTTGAGTGAAACAAATAATTATTCGTCTTGTGACATTAAATCCACATATCGTCGGCCTCATAAGGAAACCTCGTAACTCCCAAAATCAAAATTTTACAGGAGAGACGAAAGAGTAAACAAACAACAGAGTATTTGTGAAGAAACGCGCTGTGCAAAATTTGAATTTAAGTCTATTTAGAGTTTTTGGAATGACCCCAAATTTTCTGGGTTGCTCCGCTGACATATTTTCTAAAGAATGGCATTCAAAAGTCATTTTTGAAAAAAAGTGGAGTTACGAGGTTTCCTTATGAGACCGACGATATGGACTGCACAAATAAAATGTATATTCAATCTCTGATCTTCATTGAGGACACGTGTTTGATTATTGCGAGTAAAGCATTGGCACAGTTAGGATTGGTTGTTCCAAATCGTGCAGACCAAGATGTTCTTGAACAGAAATACTACGCGAAAGGCAATACAATTACATTGAATAAATTAAAAATATTTGTGCAAACCAATGTCCCGATGTTAAACGATCAACAAAAGTATGTGTATGACACCGTTATGCAATGTGTCATCAATCAGAGTTATCGTTTGTATGTAATATATATATATATATATATATATATATATTTGTGACCCTATTCCTAAACGACTAGACAGATTTTTCTGAAATTTTGTGTGAAATGTATGTGAAAAGGTCCATCCGAAACAGGTTTTGTTTTATAATTGGACCCGGTAGGTGGCGTTGCTGTCAAGTTATAGGCAAATTCCATATTTGGGGTCGAATAACTGGACAGATTTTTGTGAAATTTTGTGTATGTGATAAGGTCTATCCGTTACAGGTGTTGTTTTATAATTTTATCCGGTAAGTGGCGCTGTTTTCAAGTTATAGGCAAATTCCACAGGTGGGGTCGAATGACTGGAAAGATTTTTGTGAAATTTTGTGTTATGACAAGGTTCATTCGAGACGAGTTTTGTTTCATGATTGGACCCAGTAGTTGGCACTGTTGTCAAGTTTTAGGAAAATTGCATATTTTGAACGAACGACTGGACAGATTTTTGTGAAATTTTTTGTGTTTGATAAAATTTATAAGAAATATGTTTTGTTTCATAAATTGGCCTCGATAGGTGACGCTGTTGTCAAGTTATAATTAAATTCCATATTTGGAGTCCGAACGGCTGTATAGACTTTTATGAAATTTTTTGCGTTTGATAAGGTTCATTGGAGACAGGTTTTGTTTTTTAGTTGAACCTGGTACGTAGCGCTGCTGTCAGCTTATGAACAAATTCAATATTTGGGGTTCAAAGAGCTCATATTCAAGGCTAATAAAAACAAACATGATTAAATTCTTTAAAATGTTATTTCCTCAATTAAAATTGTTTACCACTAAGCTATCTCACAGTTGAAAATTGGTATGATAAACTGAAACTTAAAATTTGTTTAAGTTGTTTCAACTACCAATTTATTAATGCAATTTCCACATTAAATAAAAATGATTTAATCTTTTTAAGAAAATATTTTAATATTTAGACGTATGCATATAATTAAGACGGAATCTTTTCATTTTAAGTCGGTTTTTTTACAATTCACAAAAAAAGATCCCTACTTTTTGAATTTCCTAAATAGCCAAAAAAATATCAAATTTAAGTAGCGATTGCAAGTGATTGAAAGGAGTTCGAGACACATAAGATTTTGTTTTTAAAAACATTTTTTTACTATTTGACGCAAAAAACCCGTGCCAATACCAGAAACATGCATACAACATACATATCACCTGGAAAGCAAAATTATTATAACTCCATAGAATCTGTTAAGGACATAGCACTATTTTGCTTTCAGCTGAAGATTTATGTTGTTATACTTTAATAATAATAGTAATGAAACTTAGTAGGTACACATTCCAATTAAAATTATAATAGCTGTCAAACAAATGGTTTGCGTTTTTTAATACTTTATACAATTGTATGTTTGTGCTCCATATATCAAGTTGTGGCCCGATTTTTTTTGTATTGGAAAAGGTTAACACATTACAAAGCCAAAAATTGGAAATAAATACTAGAAAAATGCGGAACGAAGTCCGCCGGGTCAGCTAGTTATTATTAAGAATGAAAGCAAGAATTCTTTTTGAAATATTTAAGCAAGAATAAAAATGAAAAATTAAATTGATCGACATAAATATCAATTTATAAAAACATCAATAATTCTATATCGAAAAAACATTAAGAGTTGTTCAATCTAAATTAGTTCTTATGATCAAATTTAAGATATAGTCATTAAGTTCATCTCTCCTTGCTGAATACTCCCACATTTCCAAGCACATAAAAGAAAGTGACTGAAGCCACGGCACAGAGGGAATGAAAGTATTGAGGGTTTTCAGTTTTTTGTCTCGTCGGGTCTTTTTTGTTCCACGTTTTTTTCGGTTTTTCGTTTTTTTCGCAAAAACCGATTTAAACCGGAAGAACAAAATAACAAAAAAAAAAACCGGATAACCGAAGTAAAAAAACCAGGACTGGTTTAAACCAGTCGGTTTTTCCCATCCCTAAGAACAGTTCAGCGTAGGTGAACACAACTTATGTCGAATTCCTTTCAATTTTTTTAATCACCTCAAAAAAATCAAACGAGTCCGACCTCGGTCGAAACGGGCTCCACGGCGGCTGAAATAGTTTTATTTTATTTTTTAACTTTCACAAACAAAATTTGTGTCGTTATTTTCTGGCAAGCGGCAAGAGTAATTGATGTAATTCCACAAATTTTCTCAATTGAATGTTATTCGTCAGGCTGCAGGAGAAGATAATTTCCTACGAAAACATACAAAATTATTAATTAATAGAATTGTTTCGGAAGCACACTAACCAACATTTGAGCGATGCATACTTTTTTTGGATTAAAATATTATTTACAATAATTAAATAAAACAAAGAGACACGACACACGACATGACAGACTTTACAAAAAAAAATGACCCATAGAATCCGTTGCGTCCGTTGCGTAGAAGTTTTTAACTGAAAGCCCGATAAAATGCACACGTTCTTATGGGAAGCGACCCATAAGCGACGGATCGGACGGAGGCCGACGGATTCGATGGAAGAAGTAGCCCAACTTTCTACTTTTTCATCCGTCGTATCCTTTGACATTGGTTGTCAACAATAGATCAGTTCGATTTTCTGCTTCTGAGTGCACACCGGGGAATTTCAGAACTAAGAACTGAGTTCTTTTCTTCTCAGATTTTATGAATTGTGAACTTTAATTGTATATTTTTGAAGAAAATGTAATAAAAGTAACATTTAATGATATATCTAATAAATTATATCAATTAAATAGCTAAATTCTGTTGTAGAGTTCAATTTTACTATGCCAAAGTCATACCTACAACTCAAAATTTGTTATAAAAAATTGTTTTTAACTGAAGAGCAAGTACCTACAGGAAATCTAGTCGTGCATTTTATTTTATTAAAAAAAAGAACAACAATTAAAGTTAAAAATTTCTTGCATCAGAACTTCCTTAGTGCACATTCAGCGATAAAATATCGAACACAAAAAGCCATCCGTCATACGACGTATTCTATGGGACGGAACGGACGCAACGGATTCTATGGGTTGAGGCCTTTTGTCTTTCCTTTGTCAATTTTCACCATAAACAAACTATACCAAGACTGGAAACTGAGCGGTCAAATGACGTTTAACTACAAGCTGCTAGGTGTGGTGAATGTCATTAATCTATATTTGTGTGCGTGTTCGATGTGTGGTGAATGTCGTGAATCTATAAATGGCTGTGTTCCTTTGGGCTAAGCAAAGTACTTTTTTAGGACCCAACCCATAGAATCCGTTGCGTCCGTTCCGTCGAAGTTTTCAACTGACAGCTCGATAAAATACACACGTTCTTATGGGAAGCGACCCATAAGCGACGGATCGGACGGAGACGGATGGATTCGACGGAAAAAGTAGCCCAACTTTCTACTTTTTCATCCGTCGTATCCTTTGACATTGGTTGTCAACAATAGATCAGTTCGATTTTCTGCTTCTGAGTGCACACCGGGGAATTTCAGAATTTTATGAATTGTGAACTTTAATTGTATATTTTTGAAGAAAATGTAATAAAAGTAACATTTAATGATATATCTAATAAATTATATCAATTAAATAGCTAAATTCTGTTGTAGAGTTCAATTTTACTATGCCAAAGTCATACCTACAACTCATAATTTGTTATAAAAAATTGTTTTTAACTGAAGAGCAAGTACCTAAAGGAAATCTAGTCGTGCATTTTATTTTATTAAAAAAAAGAACAACAATAATAGTTGAAAATTTCTTGCATCAGAACTTCCTTAGTGCACATTCAGCGATAAAATATCGAACATACCTTGGAATTTGAAGTGAGCTGTCAAAGTCTTGGTATAGTTTGTCGATAATTTTCACCTCACGATTCACTTCGATTTTGTTCATACACAAAAAATTGTCTATGTGTGAGTAAAATGTCGTGTCCAAATGGAGAAATCAAACAGAACTCTGGAGCTAGGTTGATACTAATAGTATAAAAGAGAAATACTTTAAACTTTACTCTAATTTTAACTGTTTTTATATTTTATTTTAAACTATTTAACACAAAAAATAATTACAATAACGCACTTGAGAATTTTTAAGTGTGAATAAAAATCAAACACTTTCCAACTTACATTATTATATTATGACACTGTAAGCACTTCCCAACATCACTATAGTGTGGCACTAAACAGAAGTCCAGCGAGAGAATTTTTCATCGCACCTATAATCCCACTATAAGATATAAATATCAGCGTTTACTAATAATTTTTTACCATGGGTAGTATACCAGTTTTATAGGTGCGAATTACCCTTTGGGCTTGTTTTCATAGAAAAAATTAAGTGTACTTAGAACCACGAATTTAGTTCCGCTTGATTGGCAAAATTGCACACTGAGCGCCGTGGGTCCCGTTTCGTAGTCTAGCTCGAACTCACTTCGTAGTCGATTCGGACCAAGGTCGGACTCATTTGGTTGAAGGGATTATTTTGGCCGTATGCTGTGGTCTTAGGGGGGTTCAGATTGACTAACTTACCGGATAAATCAGCTGCCATTTGGTCTGATCTGATGCTGTTTTGATAATGTGAACACCCATCCGACAGCCTGTCCGCTTTGCCGGATGGTTTTCAAAAAATTTTGGTTTTTTGGTGGTCGGGTGGACATGTAAGTCAATTAAACGACAAGCAGAATAGGGTAAAGATACATTAGGTTTGTTCGTTGTGAGCTCTAGGGCCCTCTGGGTCGCTCCGAATCCATTGTCAAGCTTTTTTTTGTAGCTCTTTTTTCAACCAGAGTTATTTCCTCTGTGTTCGATTTTCGCTCTGAACGCACTCTGAATAACTCTGGGTATTTTGTCAGAGCGCGGAATTCAGAATTATCAAAATCAAATCAGCTGTTGTCATTTAAGAAAAAAAAATTGTTTGGAGTGCGAAAAGTGATTTGTCGTTTGTGGATACAAAATTTGTGTGGTAAATATAGGATTTTCCACAAAATTCATGAAATAAGAAACTAAATAAAGAAAAAAAATGTCAAAACAGAAATCAGCTGATGAAAGTAAAACTCTGTGGTGTTCGATGTAAAATAAAACCCGAGAAACTCTGATTTCCTGACAGTTGATTGACATGACTCAGAGTGCCCTGGGAGCAGGAAAACAACGACCAGACCTATTACAAATAAGCTGGGGGGTCATTCCGTTATTTTGAAAATGATAATCGAATAGACGATAATCGTTTCACAGTTTGAGATACTTTAAAGCTATTTTAAATCATGCCTGATTCAATATTTTCAAAACAGTTTATATAAATAAAAGTTTTCATATCCTTAGAAGTCGTATTAGTCTAGGTGAACTAGTAGTTGGCTCTTAATCGGGTGGCCGAGGTTCGCCTCCGGAAATTGAAATTGTTTTTTTTTCTGTAAGTCGATAATCGTCAATAAATAAACGATAGCTAAATAGGTCTCGTTTAAGGGAGAATTTATTTGTTTTTGAATGGATAGACGAATATTTTGAACAAATCTGTGAGAATTCTAATATAATCTATAATAATACTCATAAACGTAATAATATGAGATCAAAATGTTCATGTGCACTTACATATGCGTTGGAAGAGACAAAGAATTTGATTTGTTTCCAATTTTTGAAAATTTTCATATTGCAAAATTTGTGCGTCAAAACATTTTGGTATAGCTGAACTGATATGAATTTTATTTTTGACTCAAAAGCCAAAACTTACATTGACAGATGAACATCATTCCTAAACTCGTTTTGAAGTGTCAAATAGTTACAAATAGTAACGATTTCCAAGTCACCTCCATGATATGAGATGAACTTTCATGAGATTGTTGATGTGTCAAAGTGGACGTTTTGTTTACAAAACGAGCACAAAGATTTTGTTTTCTTTTGAAATAAGCGGCAAAAATGAAAATAAAAAGAGATTTTTGTAATTTTATGATGCGAGAGAATTTATTTTGATAAAAAAACATGATTTTTTGTTAGAATTATGCAAATTAAAGTATTCTTAAAACATTTTTTTTTTTGATGGTTTGACAGTTTAACAATATGTAACAATAAATCGTTCCTAAATGATTTGTAAAAAATTTAGTAGTAGTAGTAACTTTATTGAGCTTTATTTTATACACTTTTCAATATTTTCTTATAAATAATATACAGCACATCTAATTTAAGTTTTGCCGACTTAGTATTGGTCTGGCAACACAAGTAATAAATAATAAAATGAAATGCTTTACTGTAGCATAATATGTTTGATGAGAAGAATTTAATCTGACATTTTCTTTTTCTTGATTCTCTATGTGTGCCCATTCAACAAGACACACACTTTGTAAAAATCCCAACAAATTCCAACAATGACACATCCACAATATTTTTTGACAAAACATTCATAGTTTACTATTGTTACTATTGTTCCGCAATAAAAATACGATATTTAATTAAAATTTTATCTTTATTTGAAGTTGGTGTTCCCAAATAAACAATACAAATAAAACAGCTTGACGTTTGAGAAATGTCAAATGTTCCAAGTGTGTGTGCAAATCCGTGTAAATCTCTCAAAAAAGAGGGATAACAAAAATTCGAATTGGGCTTAAAAGCCCAATTCTGCTTCGTTTGAGGCATCGACAAGCCATGGTATAAAAAGATAAGGTCCCTTCAAGCAAGAAAACTGAGTTCAACAAAGAAACTCCGACCTCAGACCGCGAAAATCGGGGTTGCACTCACACACTTGCAACTTTTTGTGTATGAACACAAAGTCGAACGAGAATCGTGGTGAAAAAAGAGAAAAGAAAAAAAAAATAAAGACAGACATAGCCAACAAGAGCAAAAGCGTCATTTTGTTATTTTTTGTTGAAGTGTATAGTCGCGTCGTGTCTCGTTTCGTTGTTAGCATAATACATATTAGTATAATTATAAATAATTATATCAAATTATAAACAATATGGAAACAAAAAAAGGTATGTTGTATATATCGCTCAAAATGTTTGGATTAAAGTGATGTGTTTCTGCTTGTTTTGTAGATGTAATCTCTAATGATGAAGGAAAAGGCAGAAGGTGAAACATGCGATTGGGCATCTAAAGAAACACCAACAACAGCTGCAGCAACAAATAAAATAAAATGAGAAAATGTATTGTATCTTAAGCCCAGTACGCAGATCGCGCTAAACTAAATTTTATCTCGACAATTTTTATCTCTACACGCGTTAGCTAAAAGCCAAGATAAATTTAAATTTAAAAATAACGGCTGAATCACGGTTTCATTTACTTATACCAGCTTACATTCAATATTACATTACATATTTTTTTTACTTGCATAATACCTTTTTTACGTTCTCATTTCGTTTTATTCCTCTTCTTTTATATATTCCAAGGTTTTTTTGCCACTTATTCCTTGCAGCAACAACAACAACCACAAAAATGTCAAAATTTATCTGTGAAAAAATGCGCTAAGCATTATTTCACGAGCTAAATTGAGTGGAGACTTTTTGCAAAAGTAGTAGATGAGAATTCGAATTTAGCGCGTGAACTGCGTACTACCTGGCTAAAAATCCTCGCTAAAATTTATCTTTGGAGGAAATTTGTATGAAAGATAAATTTTAGCGCGATCTGCGTACTAGGCTTTATATTGTATTTATTGTGAAAATTTCGTTTGCCAAAATAAAATAAAAAATAAAACAGTTTCAGTGAAAAAAAAAATAAATCTTGTTTTTTTTTTTGGTCGCAAATGTGAAACGTCATCCCTTTTTTATTTTTCTTTCTGGTAGGTTTTCGCTGCTCCGACTCAGGTCCGCCTTCGGCTCCGTTTTCTTGAAATGGAGATTTTCACCACACTAATACATATGCAATCGACTTCGCGGTGATTATAATTTCCATACTAATTTGAGCCGCCTTCGGACCAGTTTCTGATCCGAAGTCGGACTCAGCTCCTCCTCAGGCGGAGCATATTCGGACCGAGGTCGGACCTGTTTGCTTGAAGGGGTATGATCATTACCCTTCAAGCAAGAAAACTGAGCTCAACAAAGAAACTCCGACCTCAGACCGCGAAAATCGGGGTTGCACTCACACACTTGCAACTTTTTGTGTATGAACACAAAAGTCGAACGAGAATCGTGGTGAAAAAGTGCGAAAAGGAAAACACGATATGATAGAGACAAGTGCAACCCCATTGTGCAAATTTGTTTAAACGTCAAAATTATTAAAACAATAAAAAAAAGTAAGCGAGTGGAGGAAGCGAAAGGTAATTCAAAGAATTTTTATATAAAAAATAAAAAAAAAACTAATGAATTCCAGCTGAAATAAAGAGATGAATTCATAACACACGTGAATGAATTCCTCCTATCGGCAGGTGTTATAATTATTGTGTTCTAGCGTTTTATTACTATCCATATACTTTCCTACTGATTCTTAAATATAATAACAATCAATAACAATTTTTCTGTTCATAGGCGAGTGCTGATCATTTTAGAACTAACTGTTTTGAACCATGGAGCAGAAGTTGGTAAAAAAATTGGTAATCCTGTACAATACGCAGCAGCACCTGCTGCTACACCAAAATTGGCCAGTGAATCAACATACCCATCGAAAACAACCAATGGAAATTTATAAAACTCTTCGTCAAACAAGAACTATAATAGCACTTCAATGAATCAATCGATGAATGCTTCCATGACTGCTCCCATAGCGAGTTTAACTCCATACCAAAATAAATGGGTAATCAAAGCACGTGTTACATCCAAGTCAGGCATACGCACTTGGAGTAATGCTTAAGGAGAAGGCAAACTCTTTAATATGTATCTGCTAGACGAATCTGGTGAAATTCGTGCTACAGCATTTGAGGAGCAGTGCGACCGATATTAAGATATGATTGAAGTCGATAAAGTTTATTTTTTCTCAAAGTGCCAGCTGAAACCAGCAAATAAGCAATATTCTTCTCTTAAAAATATAACGAGATGACATTTACAGGCGAGACACTAGTTCAGCCTTGCGAAGAAGAAGATGATAGCATTCAATATAATTTAGTGCCAATTTCACAAATTGCAAATATTGAACCTAAAGCTGCTGTTGGTAAGAATTTTAGAAATATTTATTTTGTTGAGAGGAAATTTTAATATGTGTAAGTTTATTATCTTAGACACAATTGGTATTTGTCGTGATGTTGGTGAATTAAATACAGGACAAATAAGGAATTCAAGTAACGAGAATTTAATCTTGTTGATATCGGTAATGCTGCGGTAAGTTAAGCTTGAATTTTTCTTTTATTTATGACACAGATGTTAATCATATAAAATCTCACAAAACATTAAAATCGTTTATTGTCAATTCCTACTATAATACAGTTAAGTTAGACAAAATTTTGGTATACATCACATCATCATACATCATTTCTTGTTTATGTAATTCCAGCTTCTATTAAAGATGTCTCGAGGAAACGTTGGCTCCACTGGCTTGTCTAGACTACAATTGGCTCTTATCATCGGAACCCCTGTAATCATTGGCGTTGGCTACTATCTGTACAAAAAGAACAGCAAGTCCTCACTGGGCGATGATGGGAAACCCACTTCACCCAAAAAGATCCCACTAAAAAACCTAAAAGACCAGTCGATATCCCTTGACGGTACAGAAAGCAAAAAAGACGTCAAAAAGAAAAAGAAAGCCGAATTGGAAAGCGAAAAGCTATCGCCCTTAAAAGAGGCAACCAACTACAATAACGAAGGAAATGTGTGCTATCGCAAAGGCAAATACCACGAGGCAATATTGTTCTTTGACAAAGCCATAAACAAATGCCCTCCACAGAATCACAACGACTTGGCTATCTTTTATCAAAATCGAGCGGCTTCCTATGAAATGTTGAAAAAGTGGTCGAAAGTAAAGGAAGATTGCTCCAATTCTATATTACACAATCCCCGGTATGCGAAAGCGTGTTTCCGGCGGGCGAAAGAGAGCGAAGCGACAAATGATTTACTCGAGTGCCTTGACGATGTAACAGCGACTTGTATATTAAGACATTAAGACTTTCTTTAAATCGTTTTTTCAGGATCCATGTGTGGTGAAAGAAGTAAGTTTTTTTTTAAATAGATTTGTTGTTTTATTGGTTTATGGTATTTTAACAGGTTCCAAAGTCTGAAGATCCAAAAGGATATGTTCCAGCTAAAATGGCATTTGATAGTGGTAACTTTGATGATGTTATTCCAGCGTGCACTGAAGAAATCGAATCAAGTGAATCGGAATCACAGTATAAATCTGAAGCTCTACTGATGAGAGGAACCTTTCATTTGTTGTCAGCCAACTATGCCGATTCAAAGACAGACTTGGATGCCGTCATTAATAATGGTAAGAAATAAATAATCGAAAAAGTGGAGAAGATTAAAATCTTGTTTTCCTTTGGCTTTTTTGGTAAGGAATTTGTTGTTTTTGTTGTTCTGGGGTAGCATCAAGCCCCCTCCGCCAAGCCTTCAAAATCATGTTAGTATTTAGCTAATTTCATCATAATCTACATGATTAACTTAAACTTGTTCGTAAATCTTAGAGATTTAGAGGCAACTCAAATGATGAAGCCCCCTCCAAATTTTGAAATGGTTGTTTGTGTTTGTTTGAGTAAGTTCCTTAGTTGACGTTGAAGGTTGGGATACATTTTTTAAGGATTTTATTCCAATTCAGAATTCTTCAAATAATATTTTTGGTATTTTGACGTCGAATTACATTACCGTTAAATTTTGCAAGGCTTCTAATGCAATCACGCCGTACTTTATTGTCTTGAGTATATTTACTTTTTTAAAAAAATAATATTTTTCTCAAAGATATTGGAAATAAAATTTTTTTACATTTTAAAAACGGAACATATTATGAAAAAGTATATATTTCGGATTAAAAATCAAAAAGAATTTCATTAAAAACTATTTTTTGAGACTTTCACGTTCTGCATTTCACTTTTTTAACCATTCACTTGCCGAATGTGAAATAAGGTATTCTGTATTTTCTCATTCATTTAAACTTTTTTTGATCGAATTAAATTCACTTAGTTTCTGTTCGTGAATTTGATGCCTTTTTCAATGAATCTGCAATTTTTGGACAAAGTAGGAATAAATCTGTAAGCAAAGTTTTTTTTTTAAAGATTACTCAACACTTCGTTGTTTGTGTAAAGTGTTTGGAACACAAGAACTTTGAAGAAAACACTATTTTAAATGTGAAAGGAGGAGACAGTAGTACGAAGTCGAGAGCAGTTAAATGCTACTATACCACTTTTAGTACCGCAGCACAGTGCTTTTCTCTCGATCAAAGATGAATAAAAATAATCATTCTTATCAAAAAACAAAACCGACTTCCATGGATCAAAACTGGGTTTTATGTTTTTTTTTTAATAGTAGAACTGAACGAAGTTGAAATGGGGCCATATTGCAGCAATTTTCTAATACAAAAAGAACGATCGTTCACTCACGAACGAAATTGGTTCACTCAATCCAAAGTTATGAGGTAACAATCATAAAAAAACACACGAATTGGAAACCTCCTCCTTTTAGGAAGTCGGAAAAAAAGAAAAAATTTCGTACATTCACCATATAAAACATTTTAGAAAAATTTTCCAGCCTCCTCTGGATACGCCAGTGCACAGTGGCACTCTTCTCATCCAAAAACGCCATGGTAACTAAATGGGGGCTTCAGCCTGAAATTACTCAGTGGCTCTACACAACACTAATCAGACCGATTCTAACTACGGTGTTTCAGTATGGTGGACTGCTCTAGAAATAAATGCTAATTGTGTTGAACTAAGCAAAGTCCAACGTTCAGCCTGTCTGTCCATAGTCTATAAGAGGAGCACTTTGCACTACCATTTCCATTGTATTGAAGTGACGCTTAAAACCGTTACATCAACAACCTGAATCGAAATCATTGAAAAATCTGGTTAGTTAGCACTACTTTAGCCATTCTCTTATAAATTGACCTAGTGAAATTACTATTGTATAGAAATGAATAGCATTTCTGTTTTTAAACGTTATAAAAGTCAATCTTTGAATATTTCTTCTAGGAAATAATGTGCTGGACAAAGGCGAAACAAAGCTGTAATCTACCTAAGGTTTTTCGTCGAAAAATGACAAACAATGTACCAAGTGTACCACATCAATTTGGACCAGCCACCAATATCATAAGCTTCAAATTAAGTGTTGAACCGCAGTATAAAACCCCCAAGTAATAATGAAAAAAATCACAGATCGAACTGAAAGTCGATCAATCAGGTGGGCCAATGCATACGGACGTGATACACATGACTGAAAATCTCTAGCAGGTATTCAATAAAATCAATACATTTAAATCCTTCTTTAAACATTATATTTTCAAAGGACAACAAAAGTGGAGGAAGTATCACCGAGGGTATACCAACACCAACTCAGTCGGGGTATTCAAGATTCGATGCAAATGGTCTTGTATCGTTTCCTGGGAATCCCCAGCAGGTATCTAATAACATTCTTATAACATCTCCTGTTCATTATTTAATCATTTATCTTTCTAGAGAATAACGAATCAGTAGGAAGTATGATCAAAGGAATCCACAGTGTATTGATTAAGTGCAGGGAATACTGGACAACAAGTTGAACAACAACAGCAGCAACAACAAATGAAAAAATTTATTTTGTTTAATATTTGTTTTAATATTGTATTTATTGTATTTCTTTTGCTAAAAAAAACATTAAAATTAAAAAAAGAAAAAGCAATTGTGAACAAAATTGATAAACCGAGTTTTTTTTGCCTAGAAATGTCAAACATATTCGATACTCGAAACTCGAGTATCGATCGATGTCAAAATGCCGGACGTCATTCGTTCCGACTTCGGCTCCGTTTTCTCGGAATGGAGATTTTCACCACACTAATACATATGGAATCGACTTCGCGGTGATTATAATTTCCATACTAATTTGAGCCGCCTTCGGACCAGTTTCTGATCCGAAGTCGGACTCAGCTCCTCCTCAGGCGGAGAGGATTCGGACCGAGGTCGGACCTGTTTGCTTGAAGGGTAGCCATCTTACTAAATGGGGTCCCTTCAAGCAAGAAAACGGAGTCCAGAAAAGACAGTCCGACCTCCGACCGAGAAAAGCGGGGTTGCACTCATACACTTGCAACTTTTTGTGTATGAACACAAAGTCTAAGAGAATCGTGGTGAAAATACCAATACATGTGCCATTGGCTCCGCGGTGATTTTATATATTTCCATACTAATTTGAACTGCCGTTAGACCTGTTTCGTAGTCGAGGTCGGACTCACGTCGGGGCCGATTCGGACCGAGGTCGGACTCGTTTGCTTGAAGGGTGCACAAAAATGTATCGAAAATCATGGTGAAAAGTGAGCAAAGCGTCAAGGGTCCAATCCATAGAATCCGTTGTGTCCGTTCCGTCAATCGATCCGTTGAAGTTGAAGGATGGGACAGAAAGCGGAGACCCATAGAATACGTTGCATGACGGATTGCTTTTTTACAGCTCACTTCAAATTCCAAGGTGTGTTCGATATTTTATCGCTGAATGTGCACTAAGGAAGTTCTGATGCAAGAAATTTTCAACTATTATTGTTGTTCTTTTTTTTAATAAAATAAAATGCACGACTAGATTTCCTCTAGGTACTTGCTCTTCAGTTAAAAACAATTTTTTATAACAAATTATGAGTTGTAGGTATGACTTTGGCATAGTAAAATTGAACTCTACAACAGAATTTAGCTATTTAATTGATATAATTTATTAGATATATCATTAAATGTTACTTTTATTACATTTTCTTCAAAAATATACAATTAAAGTTCACAATTCATAAAATCTGAGAAGAAAAGAACTCAGTTCTTAGTTCTGAAATTCCCCGGTGTGCACTCAGAAGCAGAAAATCGAACTGATCTATTGTTGACAACCAATGTCAAAGGATATGACGGATGAAAAAGTAGAAAGTTGGGCTACTTTTTCCGTCGAATCCATCCGTCTCCGTCCGATCCGTCGCTTATGGGTCGCTTCCCATAAGAACGTGTGTATTTTATCGAGCTGTCAGTTGAAAACTTCGACGGAACGGACGCAACGGATTCTATGGGTTGGGTCCTAAAAAAGTACTTTGCTTAGCCCAAAGGAACACAGCTATTTATAGATTCACGACATTCACCACACATCGAACACGCACACAAATATAGATTAACGACATTCACCACACCTAGCAGCTTGTAGTTAAACGTCATTTGACCGCTCAGTTTCCAGTCTTGGTATAGTTTGTTTATGGTGAAAATTGACGAAGGAAAGACAAAAGGCCTCAACCCATAGAATCCGTTGCGTCCGTTCCGTCCCATAGAATACGTCGTATGACGGATAGCTTTTTGTGTTCGATATTTTATCGCTGAATGTGCACTAAGGAAGTTCTGATGCTGTTCTTTTTTTAACTGAAATAAAATGCACGACTTGATTTCCTGAAGATACTTGCTCTTCAGTTAAAAACATTTTTTTATAACAAATTTTGAGTTGTAGGTATGACTTTGGCATAGTAAAATTGAACTCTACAACAGAATTTAGCTATTTAATTGATATAATTTATTAGATATATCATTAAATGTTACTTTTATTACATTTTCTTCAAAAATATACAATTAAAGTTCACAATTCATAAAATCTGAGAAGAAAAGAACTCAGTTCTTAGTTCTGAAATTCCCCGGTGTGCACTCAGAAGCAGAAAATCGAACTGATCTATTGTTGACAACCAATGTCATAGGATACGACGGATGAAAAAGTAGAAAGTTGGGCTACTTTTTCCGTCGAATCCATCCGTCTCCGTCCGATCCGTCGCTTATGGGTCGCTTCCCATAAGAACGTGTGTATTTTATCGAGCTGTCAGTTGAAAACTTCGACGGAACGGACGCAACGGATTCTATGGGTTGGGTCCTAAAAAAGTACTTTGCTTAGCCCAAAGGAACACAGCTATTTATAGATTCACGACATTCACCACACATCGAACACGCACACAAATATAGATTAACGACATTCACCACACCTAGCAGCTTGTAGTTAAACGTCATTTGACCGCTCAGTTTCCAGTCTTGGTATAGTTTGTTTATGGTGAAAATTGACGAAGGAAAGACAAAAGGCCTCAACCCATAGAATCCGTTGCGTCCGTTCCGTCCCATAGAATACGTCGTATGACGGATAGCTTTTTGTGTTCGATATTTTATCGCTGAATGTGCACTAAGGAAGTTCTGATGCTGTTCTTTTTTTAACTGAAATAAAATGCACGACTTGATTTCCTGAAGATACTTGCTCTTCAGTTAAAAACATTTTTTTATAACAAATTTTGAGTTGTAGGTATGACTTTGGCATAGTAAAATTGAACTCTACAACAGAATTTAGCTATTTAATTGATATAATTTATTAGATATATCATTAAATGTTACTTTTATTACATTTTCTTCAAAAATATACAATTAAAGTTCACAATTCATAAAATCTGAGAAGAAAAGAACTCAGTTCTTAGTTCTGAAATTCCCCGGTGTGCACTCAGAAGCAGAAAATCGAACTGATCTATTGTTGACAACCAATGTCATAGGATACGACGGATGAAAAAGTAGAAAGTTGGGCTACTTTTTCCGTCGAATCCATCCGTCTCCGTCCGATCCGTCGCTTATGGGTCGCTTCCCATAAGAACGTGTGTATTTAATTGAACTGTCAGTTGAAAACTTCGACGGAACGGGCGCAACAAATTCTATGGGTTGGGCCCTACAGAAAGAAGTGACCCATAGAATACGTTGCATGACGGATTGCTTTTTGACAGCTCACTTCAAATTCCAAGGTGTGTTCGATATTTTCTCGCTGAATGTGCACTAAGGAAGTTCTGATGCAAGAAATTAACTATTATCGTTCTTCTTTTTTTTAATAAAATGATATGCGCGACTAGATTTCATGTAGGTACTTGCTCTTCAGTTTAAAACAATTTTTAATAACTGATTATCACTTGAAGGCATGACTTCGGCATTGTAAAATTGAACTCTACAACAGACTTTAGATATTTAATTTACATATCGTCGGCGTAAAGCAAAATCCACTAAATTCGGACCGAGGTCGGACTTGTTTGCTTGAAGGGAAGGTTTTTCTAATGATCCGAATTTCAAGACCGTTTGGCCCGGTCACCCTCCAGTTTCGAGCTGTGACTGCATTTTGTTTGGATTTTTATGACTTTTTTGGAGTTTTTTGCTTTTTTCTCAAAACTGAAGGGTGTTCGGGCAAAAGGGACTTGAGATTCGAATTCAGCGGGTCAAGAAACATATAGAAAGATATTTTTTTTTTTTTTTTTTTACACTATCAGTTCATAGCCGAAGAGCGCTTATTACAAGCACCGTCTTGCGACCATTTGCCAACACAAAAGTGTGTTTTCCGGCTCATCACTTAGTGCAGTGTTAGTAGTTAGTAAGCAAATAATAACTACAAAAAACGTACACTAAGAAAAAAACATTGAATTCAATATTAGATAAAACAAACATTAAAGAAATACAAACAATATAATTACTTGAGCAAAAAAAAAGACATAAAAATAAACACAAACATTTATGAGCGTGGTACACTGGTTTTTAAGACAGTTTTTAATCTATTTTTATTAAAGTTTAAATCAAAAAGGTTTGAATTTAAATTTAGAAGTTTACACATGCGTGTTAAAGGTTCATGCAAGCCATAATTTGTTCGGTGTGGTGGAATATTCATTAAATCCAAGCATCGGAGGCTATAAGCACCCCCTCGATAGTTAAAACCAACAGAATTAAGTAAATTTGGTGCATGAATTACGCCTGTGATTAACTGGTGAATGAAGATTATGTCATTGTTAACCCTTCTTTGAGCCAAAGTTTGAATTTAAAGGAGATTAATCCGATGTTCATAAGGAGGAAGATTATAAGGATCAGACCATGGCAGTCCTTTTAAGGCGAAACGAATGAAATTACGTTGTACTGATTCCAGTCTTACATTATGGGTCTCGTAAAAAGGAGTCCAGACTTGCGATGCGTACTCAAGGTGGGGGCGTACTAAACAATTGTAGAGGGAAAGAGTCACATAAGGATCTTGAAATTCTTTTGACCAACGCTTCACAAAACCTAGCATAGAGAAGGCCTTATTTACGATGACGTTGATATGGTCGGAAAAATCAAGGTTATAACTTAAATTAACCCCTAAGTCTTTAAAGCTCTGAACACGTTGTAATTTGTGTTGGGATATTTTATATTCATACAAACTAGGAGCACGTTTTTTAGAAAAAGTCATTGTCTGACATTTTATTGGATTCAAAACTAAGCTATTCTTACTACACCATATAGAAAAATGATTAATGTCCTCTTGGAGAAGCCTCCGATCATTAACCGATTTGATACTTTTATAAATGTTCTTGTCATCTGCAAAAATGAGAATTTCGCTATGGTGAATACATAATGGGGCATCATTTATAGCTAGAATAAAAAGAAGAGGTCCTAAATGACTTCCTTGCGGGACACCTGATTTTGCGATCAACGATTTTGAGAGAGCGTCTCTGAACTTCACTTGATAAGATCTATTTTCAAGATAAGAAGAAATCCAATTAACGAAGCCTAAAGGGAAACCTAGAGTTTTTAATTTAAATTTGATAATGTCATGGGAGAGTTGGTCAAAAGCCTTAGAATAGTCCGTATAGATACAGTCAAGTTCTTGCCCACTTTCTAACGTATTTGAGCACTTATGTAAAAAAGTAAGCAAGTTTGTAACCGTCGATCATTTTTGCATAAAGCCATGCTGTTGAATGCATATAATTCTTTTACGGTGGAACGCCAAGCTATCGCAAACAACTTGCTCAAAAAGCTTTGGAATACAAGAAAGCTTAGATATGGGTCTATAATTAACTATATTGGATTTATCTCCTTTTTTAAAAACAGGAGTAATAAACGCTTGTTTCCAAGTGCTAGGAAATTTACCTAACTTGAGAGATAATTCAAAAATAACAGGGCTATTCTGGGCAACCTCACTGATGTCTCACAAGTCACAATAACCTCATAACTCGAGTAAAACTCGATTTTGTGACTTTTTCGTATTCTAACGAAAACCTCACAGTCACAAGAACCTCATAAGGTGTGGTGAGTTTGATTTTGTGAGGTTTTTGGAATTCTGGCGTAACCTCACAACTTGTGAGCCTCATAAAAATTGTTAAAATTGTGATCTGCTTCAGAGCAGATCACAACTCACAAATTATTAGAGTTTTGATAAAATTTTTATTTCCATAAAATATTTTGAGGACAAATTAAAGTTTTTTATATTTGTGAATTGTGATTCAACAAAAATGGAATTAGACCTTGTTTTGTTCCATCTTATTGGCTGCATCTGGAGATAGTTTCTCAGAAGTCATCGTTGTACATTTGCGATGCATGGCTGCATCGGCGTTACTTTGGACAACGATTTTTTTAATCACAGCATAATGATTTTATGCTTGAGATCCAAAGAGAGCTAGATTAGCTCAAGGAGTGACCATCATTCATCATATCGCTCAAATCAAAAGAGAACGAAGTTCATGGACGCACAACGAACGAGCCATGTTCGAACCATAGGATTTCTTTGCATTTCTTAAACACAACAACCACCCCTATCTTATGATTCCATTACATATAAAGTTATCAAAGAGTTGGAGGCTGTTGTGCCAAAGAATTGTATCATTGCAACCAACACAAATATAATTCCAATCAAAAAAATAGCCGCAGGTAGCTTTCGACCACACAAAGTTTTTGGTATGAATTATTTTTCGCCACTGGGCAAGATGAAATTGCTGGAAATTATAACACACCCACGAACTTCAAAGAACACAGGCTACAAATGTTGCTGCGGGATTGAAAAAAGGCACATTTTTGTCACCAACAGTTGGTTGCGGATTCCATACCTAGTACTCGAAATTTAGGCACTATGCTTTAAGAAGCTATCAGGTAAGATATTGATATTAGACAACTTGATTTTGTGAATAAAAGCAATAAAAAATTATAGGCTTCTTCTTTAGGGTGTTGATCCAAAAGATTTGCTGATGGAGTTGGTATCGATGTTGGATCCTACATCGCTGTTGACTTATCAAAAGTAAGCAATTAAAAATCACTTCGGTTCAGTTATTTATTTTGTTTCTTTTTAATTTTAAGGCATTTGGTGAAAGATTCAGTGGAGGGGTGCATTTTTTTACAACACAAGTCCCTGGGCTAACGAGAAGTCAGTCAGGTGGCTCTTGTAATCGTCAAACTAAATTATTCTTTTACTCCCAAGAGAGCAACTAGCGTTGAAAATTTATATAATTGCAAATGGTTTCTCGAGAGCCCATTTTGGAAGGTGATATCGGTGCTTTGTTTTGGGTTGAGATTCCCTAAATTTACCTGTGTTCCATCCCGAACGTTTGAGCAATAATCAGCATAATTAGTCAACAATATGTTATCGTATGCCGACTAAATAAAGTTTCAATATTTTGAATAAAAAGAACCTTAACATTTTTTAATTTCAAATACCTACCCATTCATCGTTGTATTTAAAAATATGTGTCTGATGGGGTTTGAAATAGTATGTACTTACATTTAAAAAGTCCATGACCTTAAGTTTTCCTCTATCACTATGCTCTAAAGGTGAACAACAAAGACTTGGTTGAAATAAAAAAGTAACTTGACAATAGCAGAAAATATAATTTCCAAATAGTAGTCAAAGGTACTCACTGCTCCTATTGAACAATGCCCAAGATAACGTATTCGGAGTTTGTGACTAAGCTGTAAAGACCTTAAGAATAATGGTTCGAAAACTTTTTTGGTTCAGAAAAAAATTTATATCTTATATGCAATTAATAAAAAAAAAAACCAAAAGCGATTTTATTTTGTTAAGTTATTTTTCTTATATATTCCTAAGAATCGATTTATGATAGGTTAATAAATTAGGATTAACCCGATGGAAGCCAGAATAGAGCTTAGTGAGTATTTAGGGAATATTCTACCAGTTGATAGTCAGAATAAGACTTTTTGAATCGAAATACAACTTTTTTCGATTTCTACTCCTATTCAACTATCAATGATACAAGAAACCAAAATACAATTACAATTCGGTTACCATTCTTATTATAAGAATAAAATCAATCTTTATTTTTAATTTTAATTTACGTTTTTACTGTAAAAATCGAATTATTTCAAAGTAACAGTAAATTTGAAAAAAAAGAAGCAAACTATAGTAATTTTGCTGAAGGATTTTCCGAGCTTTTTACTTTTCAGCCTTCTTTGTAATCTTTTCAGCTTGGTCCATATGATTTGCCTTCTTTATCAGCCTGAGGATATTGCTCTAGTTCTGTTCCATCTCAAATGATCTGGTAGTAAATGCCTTAAAACAATGGCCATTTTTTGGCTGAAGAAGTCCACAGAAACAGATATTTGCAAACAGCTAAAGCCCAAGGCTGTGGTTTTCCAAAGCTAAAAAGATTTTAAAACAAAAATATTAAAAAACGATTTAACTTGCAAAAAGTATATCAACTAAACCTGATAATCGAGATGCATGACCACACGGTTGTCATATCAACATCATCTTAACTACATGCATTACATGGCTTGATGAGCCACTGATTATTAAAATTATTTCTATTCAGAACTTTATCCTGGATAATTGTGTTATTTTATTAACATTTAGCAGGTCCTAGTAGATCATTCTCTCTCCTCCATGTTTATGTTTGAGGCATTACTTGTAGAGGTACTGTCCATATCCATGTTGTCGATTCTAGTACCTTCAGATGTTGATGAGCAATTGCAGTGTTGTTGGGCTAATTCTAGCAAGCCAACTAATTGCTGGTTACTTACACCTTTCTATTTAATTAAGTATGGAAATGAACGAAATTGCACACATCGAAGATGATGTTAAATCGGTAAACGTAGTTCTTACGGCAATTTAATTGCCGTACGAGACATCAAATAAAATGTGATTTTATTCTGCAAATTTGTTCCAAGATTTCGAACACCTCTGTGAAAGAAAGTTAACATGAATATTTAGTTGAAGATACTATGAAAAGATATAAATCTTACACTGAACTAATGTGCCAATGCCAATGTTCTGTTACATCTAATTTCTCAACAATAAGTAGAGCATCTAGCTGTCGAGATTGCATGTCTATATCCAGATTTTTTTTGTGAAAATACGGGAAGATGAGCTACTGTTTATTCTATATAGCTCGCCAGATTTATATCGCTCTTTCTTGGGTTTTCTACATCGATTTGGTCTTATTGTGCAAATTAAAAACAGAATATTGTTAGATTTTTTTCCAATATTGTTGACATACTGCAGGCAAGTATTTTGAATAGGTTCTCCGAAGCATTATGACTCTCGCAAAGAAATTCTTTGAAGTATCGCTTATTTCGTATTCGTGAGTTCACTTTGTGCAACAGGTTTTACCAGAGCCAGATCAAATCGAAAATATGGTCATCCCAAGTTCTGAAAAATTAGCAATTTTGTCTAATTTAAACGTATACAAAAAAAGTATTAAATCTATACATACGCATTTTAATGAAGTCTCCAGGTTTTGTTCCAGTTCCAGCTTCTAAACGTGTCTCCCAGACTTGTCCTGGATATCATTTGGTAGAATAGAAAAAAAATCATCATTTTCTTGTGATTCATAATCATCATCTGGTGATGGATTTTCTGGTTGTTCAGTAGTTTGAGCAGTTTCGTCTGCAGGAACGGAAACCTCTCAATTATTTGCATCTTCCTCAGTAATTGTTTCTCCATAGCAACGTACTAATTCCAACATATCAAGCATATGGCATTTAACCGTATTTTCAACACTCAAATAAATATGCCGATTTGTGACAACAAAATGCCAAATGACATGCCATTTTATTGCCGATGGCTGTGGAGAATTCACAAACGCAGTTCATTTCTTCTTCAGAAGCTAATTCCATTTCCTGGCAGATTGACAAACAGTCAATTGGTGGAATATTTCACTTTCGTAGCATGCTTTTTACGCACATTGTGTCCACTTAAAGGCTTAACTACATTGGCCACTTTTTGAAAAATTTCAAAAAGTGAAAAGCTTTACAAAAAGTGAAAAGCTTTTACACAAATACCGTAGCGACATCTTCTCGCGAAAGAGAGTTCATTAATTTTTTTTTGGAGCTGGTAACACTCCTGAATTTATGTGACATTTGTCAGTAAAAAAAAAAATAAACAAACAATAACAACACACGGAACAAATTCTTCAAGGAAAAGAATTTAAAAAAAGGAATTATCCATGTAATGTTAATTAAATTAAAAGGACAGATCATGTAAAATAAACACAAAGAAAGGAACAAAAATAAACAATTCTAAAACCAACATTTCTCAAAATTTTGCTAAACAAATACAAAATAGTAATAAATAAAATATTTTCACACACAAACACTTTTTATTGGTTTTCTTTTCGCGTTCCATAAGCATTAGCATGTAACATTAATTTTGTCAATCACCGACTGGAATAGATGCAGCTTCTTTTGGCATTGATATTTTCAGGATTCCAATGGATGCACCGGGATATTCTGGTTCAGGGTTGAGTTTCACAATTTATACTCTGCAGAAACTAAAAGTTGTACCTAATTAAAATGCATGAAGGGAAATTCTGATTTGAAGAGCTTACCCGCGGAGCAACTGGCTGGTGAAGTGGCTTGGCTTTCGGCATTAATAGCAAGAAGTTGTTTTATCATTGCAGTGACCCATATTTTACTATATAATCTGTAAATATAAAGGTTTAAAATACCATGAAACAAATAATTAGGTGTGTTTTTTTGTTTATCTATATAGATTTTGTGCAAAAAAACGACATCGGGATTTTTGAAATCCATGCAAACATTTGGCAACACTGTACTATACTTTGGCAGCTGTCTGTGAAAAATGTTGCTTTTGTTTTTATTTTATTTTGATTCCGAAGTGGGAAGGCCATTACATCCATGTTGGATCCAAAGAAAAATTTTCATATGGCTATGGCATCCATGTTGGATTCAAAAAATTTTTTTTTCACAAAAAACCAAAAATCATTGGTATATTCTTAGCTACATTTTAAGACCATAACCATTAAAATTGGTTGCGTCGTTCTTGTGTTATAAGCGTTTGAAGGTAGCCATATTGAATTTTTTTTCGATTTTTTAAAAATCAAATGTGGAAACTTTTTTATTTTTATTTCTAATTTTTCGAAAAAACTTTGGTAATTTTATATACATATCTGTTGAACAATCTTATCAGGATCCATTTAAGACTTTTATCTGAAAAGTGCATTGCGTATATCTCGAGATATTAACATTTCAATGCAACCATGTCAAACAAATTTTTGATTATTTTTTTCTATGAGAGTTTTTTTCAAACCTCGTTTTCTCCGCTTTTTTTTTTTGTTAATATTTTCAGATATTTTTGTATGAACACAACAATTAAAATACCTTGGCAATACTGTTTTCTATCGAGAGAAAGTAAAATCTGGATAATTATCTGGATTTTTGAAAAATCTATACAGATAAAGTTTTTGTTGTATTTAACACGTAAATTGTTTCGATTTCAAAAATCTCGATGTCGTTTTTTTGCACAAAATCTATATAGATAAACAAAAAAACACACCTATTAACAAAAAACTTACGCTTTGGAGCTGATATATTCGGTTTCCATATTTTTTGCTACCCATAAAACAAAAAAAAACAAATGTCAAAAAAAGGCGTGTTCATCAAAATTTTTCTTTATAAGCGACATCTAGCTATCATTTTTTTTAACTCCGTCTTTGAATGTGTTGGTGTTTTCAAAAAGTGAAAAATTTTCAAAAAGTGAAAGTTAAAACCTTTTTAGCTTTTACTTTTGTTTTTCTGAGATAAAAGATAGAATTTCGCAGTGTGTTGGTACAGGACAAAACATTTTTCCACTTTTGTACTTTTTGAAGTTGAATGTAGTTAAGCCTTAAGTTGACAACTATAAATAAATTAAATTTTATTACATTTTTCTTTTTTTTTATGTAAAAAAGCTTACATAAATTGATGTACATTGAGAACTTCGGTTTCTCATTCGGTGCAGATGCTTCCCCCTTTTAAAAATGTATAATTCTCTCTTCAAATTATCAATTAAATTATCTTGGCTTTGCCACCTAAATGGAGCGCATTGCGAGCCATTGGTTTTCTGAAAGTAAAAATCTCATTAAAAAAAAATCAGGGAGTACATATATGGCATCCACTTACTGTGCTCTAGGAGTAGATATGATTTCGCTGAAATTAATACTTGGTGTTTTAACCGACGAACTACTTAAGCCGCCGGATGGTCCAAATCCTTCCGAAGTAGAACTAATGTGATCTGTGATGACTCATGTTGGCAGAGCTGCCTCTTTGATCTGCTCTCAACTTAGAATATTGCGACATAACCAAAAGCAATTGCCTCATCAAATGCTAAATTGGAATTGCATGTATTATCGAGGATGTTCTTTTCCTCCATCTAATGTAATGTAACTTAAATAAATTCATCAATTTTTCTTTTTGGGACGCTGAGTAAGAGTATCCTCATCAGCGATCAGAGAATCGTTTTGACTTCTCTGTACTAAATGGAAAGGTACAGACTTCTTTTGTCGATAAATGCCTTCTTTCCTTTATCCTATAAAACTTTATTTGATAAGTTAATGTGAGTATATTAAAAAATATATTTTCTTACCATGTTTTAATTCCAAATCAAAAATATTTGCAAAATATGTGTATTGATTTTTTTTTTATCGGACTTGTTTTGACAAATCAGCTGGCTGTCATAATCAACTCACCTTCCTGTGGTGAATTTGTTGTGAGGTTTCTTATGAGGTTTTTCGCAGAATACCAAATTGTGACAACCTCATAAGAAACCTCACAAAAATAACCTCATAAAAAATTGTGACTTGTGAGCATCACAACTCCAGAATAGCCCTGTAAGTTTAAGTGGAAGAGATAAAATTGACTTACAATTTTTCAGAACTGCTGCAGGAATACCGTCTGGTCCGACAGAATAATCTTCATGTAGTAATGAAAAAAATGGGATACTTTACAAGTATCAATTTGAATATTATGTCTGGTTCCTGGTACATGGAACTTTTTTTTTGTGTGCCGGGGATAAAAGCGATATTTCGCGACAGTGCCAGCACACCAAAAAAAAAGTTGTATGTACCAGGAACAAGACCCATCTTTCTATATGTATTTGGACCCGCTGAATCCGAATTTCAAGTCCGTTTTGCCCGGTCACCCTCCAGTTTTGAGAAAAATGCAAAAAAGACCCCAAAAAAGGCAAAAAACTTCTTTTTTTTTAGTTTTTTGCATTTTCCTCAAAACTGGAGGGTGACAGGGTCAAACGGACTTTAAATTCGGATTCAGCGTGCCCGAAAATATATAGAAAGATAGGTCTGGTTCACAGTACACATAAAAAGGTAATATATTCCGAACTGACATTGGTCGCCAGATTGTCAAAACATGACACTTTGGCGACCAATGTCAGCTACCGAATTCTTAATTGTTTAAAATACCGACGAAAAACGCACAAAAACCGATAAACCACGCACACCACTAATTTTCAAACAATTATTTACAATTTTCCGCGATGAAACACGAAGAAAATTTGTTATTTTTCAATTTATAATATTTTTAAATGACATTTTATAAATTAAAACAAAAACAAATTTCTTGTTTACTGCGATTGAAATATAAAAATTAAAGGCCGACCTGACAGATTGGTGCCCATTTTTGACAAACAAATTTTGACAACGTTCGGAATATATTACCTTATTATGTGTTCTGTGGGTCTGGTTCCTTTTGTACATGACACTTTTTTTATTTTGTTTGCCGGTGTCATCATACCTTCTCTTTTTATACCATATCGACAAACTATACCAAGACTGGCAACCATCGACAAACTATACCAAGACTGGAAACTTTCGTACGTCTTCCCCCCAAAACCCTTTTGACAACAGTGTTGTCTGTGAATATGTGAAAGCCATCACGTTGGTAAAGACATCTACAAACTATACCAAGACTGGAAACTGAGCGGTCAAATGACGTTTGCCTACAAGCTGCGAGGTGTTGTGAATATCGTGAATCTATTGTTGGGTCTTGGGTGCGTGTTCGATTTGTGGTGAATGTCGTGAATCTATAAATGTCCGTGTTAACGTTATTTACCAACGTGGTGGCTTTCACATAAATTCACAGACAACACTAGCCGTTCGAACATTTGTCCTTGTCTTCTCTTTCTATTTACAGTTACCATTTTGACGTTTTAAACTCGGCGAAAATCAAAACAAACCAGCAAAAACAAACCAACAAAACAAAAAAGCAAAAAATACAGCATAGAAATATATTTTAAATTCCTTAATTTTTTCGATTTTTAGACGCTAAATTAAGTTATAGTAGAACGTTACTACCAAAAAAACACTTGAAATCGATTTGTATGAGTTTTTTTTTACAAACAACAGTTCTTTAAAATTGCGCTAGTCCTTGAAAAATTTGGTTTGTTTTGATCTTCACCCAGTTTAGGAGATATTTTTTTCTATTTTCTTTTGTTCTTTTGGTACTGACAGATGAGCGAAATTCCGAATTGGGCTTTTAAGCAATCTGTCTTTGTCATAAACGTCTTTGTCTTTTTCCTTTCTATCATAACTGTTTATTAAAGTGCCTGGCTACACAGTGATTTTTCAATCGATTGAAAAATCACATGCGGTGGCTACACACTGTTGTGCTCAATCACGTTCCACTTTTACATTTTCTAGGAACAAACGTCAAAAAGAGAAACAATTTAGCAATGGAACTGCTGTACTACCCTCAGAAAATTCAGTTCCCTTCGTGAGCATCTTCCCCCTTCACTCCTAATACCTCTTGCCTACAAACTCACTGCTTAGGCGATTGAAAAATCACCTGTAGCCAGGCACAAAGAAGAACAAGAAAAACCAACCAAATCAAATCAAATCAATTCTGAGGAAAACAAAAGCATACTGAGGAAAATCTACGCCCACACTGACGTTTGGCTTAAAAGCCCAATCGCCGGAAATTCGATTTTTCAATTGAAAGGAATTTGACATAAGGTTTCCCAAAGAAAATTACCTATTTTTGCATTATTCTCACGAAGTCATGAGAATTGTGCAGTTAACAATTGATTAGAAACCAACGATTTATTTAGAAATTCTTAAAATGGACCTTTCCCTTGCCACCAACTTTATTATATCCGTTGGAGCATATATAACGTCCGTACGAATCATACCGACTTTTCGAGAAAAACTTATAAAATCCAATCTTATTGGACATGATTTATGCAAGAAAGATAAGACTAAAGTGTAAGTAAAATCGGAAAAATTAAGTTGTCTAGTTTACAATCTAGCCTTAAAAAATAATTGAAAACATGTCCGTACTGTAATTGTGCACGTTGTACTGCAAAAGGTTTAAATAGTAAATAAATTCCCAGGCCGGAGTCCCTTGGAGTCGTCACAGCGTGCGTGTTCTTGGTTGCAATGTTCTTTTTTATACCTGTGCCATTTAGTTTTTTCCTAAATGGAAAAGACGATTTTTCCCAGGAAGAAGTAGGTTAAGTGACGTGTGCACTTTCCCATCAAACATTAAATTAAAAATATTATAGTTTGTTGAGTTGATAGTAGCTCTGCTATCAATTTGCTGTATGATTTTGCTGGGATTCGCAGACGATGTTCTTGATCTCCGATGGAGACATAAAGTGCTGTTGCCAACTATAGCAACTCTACCTCTGCTGATGGTGTACTATGTAAATTATAATTCAACAACTATTCTTGTTCCTAAGTTTGCGAGATCATTTTTGGGTCTCACGGTTGATATAGGTAAGTGTTTGCGAACAATGGTACTATTGATATTAATATATTTCGCTGTATTATGCTATAATTTTATTGCTTTTAGGAGTACTCTACTATGTGTACATGGGTATGCTTGCAGTGTTTTGCACCAATGCAATCAATATTTTAGCCGGTATAAATGGATTGGAAGTGGGACAGGCTATAATTATTGCAGCTTCTATTATTGTATTCAATTTTACAGAGTTAATTCTGGGTAATCAAGTAAAAGCTCACAGATTTTCACTTTATTTGATCTCACCGTTTCTAGCTACATCATTGGCCCTATGGAAATATAATAAGTAAGTTGAATATTAAAACAAGTAGGTATAATTAAGTTTTTCGAGAAAACACAATCTGTCAAAGTACGGTTTCGATTAAAGCGATTTTAACTCGCACGAATTGATAAAGTCGATAATGGGGTTAATGTATTTTAATCCCTAGAATTAGCCTGTAAACATTTTAGTTGCTAAACCATAATACGCAGATCGATCTTAATTTATGCTTAAGATTTATCCCACCTAAAATTACATAATTCAAGAATTTCAGCTGAGTTTTATCCAGCTCCAGCTAAAAATCATAATTTGTTTCCATCTATACATTTTTTATCTGTCGGAGTTAAGCGAAAGGAAAAATGTGAATAAAACAGAAAACAAAATTTAGATTGTACTTTTTAGGAACGAGAGAAAACAGATCAAAACTTTGCGGATGAATTGTTCTAAAAAAAACTACACAAAGCATAGCAAAATAATAGAAAACGTTTAACAAAAATGCGTGTCTTTTTTGCGGGGGAGAGTTTAGCAATCATTGAAATCAATAAAAAAAATTGAATGAAAAATTGTGGTCTAATTACTCACGCTCACTCGAAAGATTTAAAAAATGGAATGGATATTTGACTGTATTTCCTTTTGATTCGAAATGGCACGTCCTGGGACTCACCCCTAGAGCCTCTAACGTGTCAAGCTTGGAAGAATTTCATAAGCCCTTCCCGAAATCCGAAATGTTCGAATTCCTAGATGGATTGAATATAATCCTTTAGGGATGGCGGTTGTTAGTACAAAAACCGGTTTTCGGTTTTTCCAGTTTTTTTCCTTTCATTTAAACCGACCGGTTTTAAACCGGGCCAATAAACCGGTTTTTGGAAAAACCGGTTTTCGGTTTTTTTTTTGCTTGATTTATAAAAAGACAAAATTAAACCTAAATTGTCAACCAAAAAAAAAAAACTTTTCGAAGAAAATCCCTGAGCAAAGCTTTTTTTAGTTTGATTTTGTTATAAGGGCAAATTTATTGACTCTCCATTAAACTTAAATCGCCATTAAAAAAGGGAATTTCAAAATTTAAAACCAAATTCGTTTAATTCAGTCTCTTTTAAGGATTTTTTTGAAGTTTGGCATCATTAACTAATTGAGCATTAAATTTAAAAGTCGTTTTAGTTAAAACACCAAATTCGACCTTTTAAGAGG
Source organism: Episyrphus balteatus (assembly GCF_945859705.1). Lineage (NCBI taxonomy): Eukaryota > Metazoa > Arthropoda > Insecta > Diptera > Syrphidae > Episyrphus > Episyrphus balteatus. The sequence goes on along the minus strand of NC_079134.1, from coordinate 60,291,493 downwards.
GATTTTTAGAGCAAACGAAGGTTTTAAACAGGATTTCTATTTATTCACTCTCCATTAGCGTCAAATGTCATTTCATTTATTATTTTATTAAACAAAGTTTCAGTGTAAGTTAAAAATTACAAATGAATAAAACATGCATGAATATGGAAAAATGGGATGGTAAAAATGTGTTCAATCAATTTCATAAGACCAACGTTCGGTAATTGGTAATTTTGGTTTGCAGAAAAAGTCGTTTTTGTGTTTTTTTAGTTCAACGACATGTACGTTATAGGAATGAATTGCTTCAGGTTTTGGTCACTACTGGCATTTCTCTCTCGCCAGTATGGTATATAAATTTTTAAATTTATGGGTATGAGGGTTAATGGACAACACTTTATTTGAGATTTTTAATAGACACAAAATTCAAAGAAATTAATTCATTTCTTATCCACTTCACATAGCGCAGAGAATATCTTCACGACTAGTGAAACTAATCAGGGTTGAGATGCTGCGTAATCCTAATTGTAACACCTTCTGTTACGGGTCATCATTTTTGTGTTTTTATATTGTTTATCCTTCAAATCTTCAAATTTAAATATATTTTATTTGACAAAAATGTAGCTTTTGACAGTTTAATTTTTCAAAAAATAACCCTGCCATATTTCTAATGGAGTTTTAAATTTAAAGCTTCCATTAAAAGAAAGACTTTAACTAAAGCAGAGTGAATTAAATGAATTTTTAATGATGGAAACTTAAAGACGTCAATAGATTAACAAAGCTTTTAACTAAAACGATAAATTTCCAAATTTAATGGAGGCTCAATAAATTGGCCCTAAGAGTTCTTAACTCACTCTTAATAGGAGTTTTGAGGAATTTGTTAAACCGAATATGAATGAAAATTTATAATTATATGGTAAGTTGAGAGAGGGAATGAATGTTTTGAGGGTTTTCACTTTTTTGCCTCGTCGGATCTTTTTTTTGTTGGACGTTTTTTTCAGCCGGTTTTTTTTCGGTTTTTCGGTTTTTTTGTAAAAACCGGTTTAAACCGCGAGGACAAAAAAACCGGTTGACCGAAGCAAAAAAACCGAAACCGGTTTAAACCGGCCGGTTTTTCCCATCCCTATAATCCTTCAGTTTTAATTCAGCTTCACGGATTTAGTGATTCTTCTGATCGCGCATATTGCGCTGCATTATACATCCGAGTTAACCAAAGAGATAAAAAATTTACCTGTCACCTTTGTGCTAAAACTAAGGTCACCCTAGTTAAGCAGATATCACTCCCAAGATTGGAGCTTTGTGGATCCCTACTTCTCTCAAAACTCATTAAGAAAATTATCCCTCAACTCAATTACGCGATTGAAAAAAAACGTTTTTATGGACTGATAGCTCTATTGCCCTGTTGGCTTAAGAAACCCCCACATATGTGGAAAACCAAATCAAAATGTTGTACTTATCGACTGGCACCATGTTCGTTCTGCAGATAACCCAGCAGATCTTGCAACCAGATGCTTGACCCCGTTAGAACTCCTTGACAAGCAACTATGGTGCCGTGGACCTTACTGGTTATCGGAATCACAAAACTCATGGCCTAGTTCGATTCCCAATTCTCCAATGAAACAAGATCTAGGAGCGCGCCCTATTCAGACTTTTCTGACTATACTTTTTCCCGATATTCAATCAGTTCTCAGAAGATTTTCTTCATGGACAAGAATGTTACGCGTCATGTGTTATGCATTAAGATTAACCCGAAATTCTAGACCCCCAAGACCGAACCCCTTTCAGGATATTAATTTTTCTCTTACCCAACAAGAAATCTCTTATGCCAAAACCCTTTTAATTCGTTTAACCCAAAACCTTTATTTTCCAAATGAAATCAACCCATTTCTAAGAAAAGTAGTCTTTTGACTCGCTTCCTCTACACTCATAGCGAAAAGTACCCCCTTATATTACCCTATTACTCTACTTATACAAAACTGTATGTGGAATTTGTTCATAAAGTCACTCTACACGGAGGAAACCCACTCGTTGTTCGATTGATTCGATCTGAAATATGGATTCCAAAACTCAAAAACCTAATCAAATATTGCATAAGTAAATAAACCATTTGCACAATTTCTAAACAAAAAATTAGCAATCAAAAAATGGCTGCACTGCCTAGGGAAAGAACAGAACTTTCACTTCCCTTTGCTAATACCGGCATCGATTTTGATGGCTTTTAACTGTCGCATCCCAAAGGGTTACGTGTGTTTTTTGTTTGTTTTGCTACTAAAGCAATACACCTTGAACCAAGCAAGTGATCTCTCTACCTCAGCCTTTTTAGCTGCCTTTTCTCGTTTTGTAGCTCGCCGTGGTCTTCCAAACACGATATTTTCCGACAACGGAACTAATTTCGTAGGCGCTAGCAAAGTTTTAGCGAACGATTTCAGGCTCTTCATAGACTCATTTGCTCGAGATGTGTCTGATATATATCAACCCCAAGGAGTTACTTGGAAATTTATACCTGCTGGTGCCCCACACATGGGCGGCTTGTGGGAAGCGGGCGTTAAAAGAGGATTTTTTTTCTCAACTTGTGATTTTGCTTTTCTTCACTAAAAATTGACAGTTTCAACTTTCGATTCTCAACTCTCGAGTTGATCAACTTCTGGTTTTCTCAACTTCCGAAAAAAGCAGAAGTTGAGAGAGCAAACTTCAGATTTTCTATCAAATGTCATGTTTTTTCCTTAAATTTTTGTTTCAAAACTTTTTTTTTTGCTGTGACGAAACATTATTTTTATGGAAAATTGGGAATTAAACTTAAAAATAGCGAATAAAATGGCTCCTAGGAAATTGGATTTATCACCGATTTTGTTTTACATCACTTCAAAATTATTGAACGGCACACATATTAACACGAGAATAAGAAATTTGCTTAATATTAATTTATATCAAAAAAAAAAAAACAAAGCAAAATGCATTCTAAACACCCATTTCACACATATTTTTTCTAATTTAATAATAAGTTTGACATTTTGAACTAAAAAAAAATGCGAAACTTCTTTTTAAATGACATACGCGGTTGATTTTCAAATTTGATTGACAGTCTTTGTGTTAACTGTCACAAATATCCCAGGGATATTTTTCAAACTGGAAGTTGGCCAACTTCTGTTTTTAAAACTCGAGAGTTGAGAAAAAATAGTGAAGAAAACAAAATGTTCAACTTGGGTCTCAACTTCCCAGTTGAAGTCAACTCTCAAGTTGGCCAACTCTCAGGTTTGCTTCAAGTTGAGCAATAGTGAAGAAAATGGCCCTTAGACATCCGAGGTTACATTAATTCCCAGCAAGCTGAAAATTGGTAGGATTGTTGGAAACACCATCATAAATTTAATCTAAAAAGTCCTCATCGATCCGAGGCCTGGAAAAAAATTTACGGGGGGTCAAAGGTCACAAAAACTGTTTTTTCACGATTTTCACCAAACGGTTAGTCTTATCAAAAAATTTTCAATGCAAGAATTGTAGACCAGATTATTATATATAAAAAGTGTCATGACACTTTTTTTCCTTAGACCCACCGTTTCTTAGGTATAACGATTCAAAAAGTTGAAGTTGAGTTGTAATCCTCATAATCAGGCCTATTCTGAAAAAAACTCCTAACTGAAAAGTTCCTGAAATGTCATTATTTTTTTAGCTTGAATTACGTTCTTCAATGGTTAAGAATATGGGAAAGCAAAAAAAAAAATGGAAATTTTCGCCATTTTTCCGATTGGGGCCCTTCTCCCGAAACCATTTCCCTGGGAATTTTTGTTTAGAATATGTATGAATATATACAGGCTGTGCAGTAGAGAATGCACAACCCCAAAACGGCTGATAGCTACACTTATGACTGTTCTAAAAACAGATAGAAAAAAGTTCTATCGCAACCAGTTCATAAATAATTTTTTTCGTTCAGTGTATTTTAAATTTTATCATCTTATGTTCTCGTTCACTACAACCATGAATAAATAAATTTTATTTATTTCTTTTTTTTTATAATTTTCTACAATAATTGGATGAGTACATAAACACTTTAAAAATTTCATAGCTATTGCACACTTTCCTTAAAAAAAAAAATTGAAATCTGTTTTTCGATGCATTTTCATGTAACATTGATTAATCTTACGTTTTTTGAATAATTAAAGTGTAAATTTGAATAATTAAATAGTTTTTTGAATAATTAAAGTGTAAATTTGAATAAATAGGCCAAAATTGTAAACAATGATAATTTTTTTTTTCGAATTCAAGCTTTTTTCATTTTTTGAATTTTACTAGAACATGTTCTATAGTATACTAATGTAAATTTTTTTTTTACACCATCAGAAAATAGACATTTTAACGAACGAAATGCCCACCGACTTTTTGAAAAAAGCTGATATTTTGACACGTGAATTTTCGATTGAAAATTAGGGTGTTTTTTTTGGTATTAGGGGGAAGTGGTCACCCTTCGTACAGTTTTTACTTATTTTTTTTTTAGTTATTTATTTACTCACTCCAGCTTCGAGAAAATGGACTTTATTTGTAATATGTATATTATTACACTTTACAAAAAAATTTGACACTTCTAAGTCAAAGGCTTAAATAGTTATAGCCATTTTACTGGAATTAGATTTTTGTACGAATCCTCCCCACCCGTGGGGTACCTTCGTACAGCACATGGGGTACATTCGTACAGGATATTTAAAACGTTAATTTGACTAACTTTTGATTTGTCAAATGCCAAATATGAGTTTTAAAACATTTAATTACTTATTAATTTATTAATTAATTGAACTTGACTCAGAAAAAAAACAAAAACAAATAAAAAACTTAATTTTTTGCGATTCGACGATTCTAAAACAAATTTATATAAAAAAACCAACCTTAATTTACTATAGAATGCGACAAACTTATTATAGGTTTAAATTTCATTTCAATAAAACTGTAACTCCGTGTTTTGATTGTTATCTGCTCAAGAAAATTTATTGGGGGGCATACGTATGCGTACGAATGTGCCCCATGTTTGACTGTACGAATGCTCCCCAAGCTGTACATAATGCAGAAAAATCGATTTTTGAAAAAATGTACTGAGGTTTTGCATTATTTATAATTAAAACACGAATTTAACACTTTAATAAACAATTCTTCATTAATGTTTAGCCAAAAACATACTTAACTTAAACACAACATGACATCAAATGTACATAAAAAAATTACTCAGAGCACTAAAAAACACTAAAAGTCTCGTGGCGACCGAATCCGTTGCACTTAGGATTCAAAATGTATCTAGCAGCTCGGCGCCTACTATGTCTATGCACACTAGTAAGCACGTGTTTGAATACCGTTTAGTTTTTGTTTTATGCTCACTGTACGAAGGGTGACCGTGTACGAAGGGTGACCACTTCCCCCTAAGTCAAAATAAGGTGAACAAATTTATATTTAAAATCAAATAAATTACAGTGTATTTGGGATATAATAAGGTAGGTTTTCACCAAATTTCGTAGAAAAATTTTTGTTTTTGAAAAAGATAAAAATAAAAAACCAAAAACTCGGTTTTTTGAATTTTTCACATAAATTTTGAGGTTATGTGAAAAAATTGTTGATACAAAAAGTTGTAGATCTTTTTATTACCTAGAACTTTGCCATACAACTTTTTTCTATAGGATTTGTAGTTTTGCCGGAAATCGAGATATACCATTTTTTACCATAAAAAACTCAACCCTCCCACTTCCCGAACTCGGCTCGCCCGTAATTTATTTTTCCTTTAATTTTCATCATATTCGCCTCCTTTTCCAATGGGTTTCATTCTACTGATTTTTTTTGGTTTCAAAAATTATCGACCCTGGTCTATTTGAGGTCTTAAATAACAATAAAATGTTAAAAAGTCATTTTTTCTTAACTTTTTTTTAAGTGGTTTAATTTCTTTGTTTTTCAAAGTATAATTTAGATATTTATTTTTTTTAAAAGCTTAGTTTATTGACTATGGATTAAAGTTTTTTGAATAATTAAAGTGTAAATTTGAATAATTAAATAGTTTTTTGAATAATTAAAGTGTAAATTTGAATAAATAGGCCAAAATTGTAAACAATGATAATTTTTTTTTTCGAATTCAAGCTTTTTTCATTTTTTGAATTTTACTAGAACATGTTCTATAGTATACTAATGTAAATTTTTTTTTTACACCATCAGAAAATAGACATTTTAACGAACGAAATGCCCACCGACTTTTTGAAAAAAGCTGATATTTTGACACGTGAATTTTCGATTGAAAATTAGGGTGTTTTTTTTGGTATTAGGTAAGTCAAAATAAGGTGAACAAATTTATATTTAAAATCAAATAAATTACAGTGTATTTGGGATATAATAAGGTAGGTTTTCACCAAATTTCGTAGAAAAATTTTTGTTTTTGAAAAAGATAAAAATAAAAAACCAAAAACTCGGTTTTTTGAATTTTTCACATAAATTTTGAGGTTATGTGAAAAAATTGTTGATACAAAAAGTTGTAGATCTTTTTATTACCTAGAACTTTGCCATACAACTTTTTTCTATAGGATTTGTAGTTTTGCCGGAAATCGAGATATACCATTTTTTACCATAAAAAACTCAACCCTCCCACTTCCCGAACTCGGCTCGCCCGTAATTTATTTTTCCTTTAATTTTCATCATATTCGCCTCCTTTTCCAATGGGTTTCATTCTACTGATTTTTTTTGGTTTCAAAAATTATCGACCCTGGTCTATTTGAGGTCTTAAATAACAATAAAATGTTAAAAAGTCATTTTTTCTTAACTTTTTTTTAAGTGGTTTAATTTCTTTGTTTTTCAAAGTATAATTTAGATATTTATTTTTTTTAAAAGCTTAGTTTATTGACTATGGATTAAAGCTATATTTTGTTTGAAAATATTGTTTTGTAACCCTACAGTTGCTTTTTAAGTTGTCCCAAAAACAATAAGCTGTACTTAGAAACCAAAATTTTCAAATTTTTTGTTATATGTTTTTTATTTTTTTTTTTTCATTATTTTTCTATCAATATCAAGTTAGAAAACAATTATTGCTATAATAGTTTTCTTACAATTAGTTTTTGAAAAATAGTCTACTTTCCATTTTTTTCCTCAGAAATTCATGGAATGCGTATGTATCGAAATTTGTAGTTCAAACAAATTCCACTGGCGCTAGTTGTATCTCTCACATTATTATCTTCTTTTTTGTTTCTACATGATCTCTCGCACTCGCTCTGTCGAGTGTTGTTTGGTGGTATCCCTTCAAGCAAGAAAACGGAGTTCAGAAAAGGCACTCCGACCTCCGACCGAGAAAAGCGGGGTTACACTCACACACTTGCAACTTTTTGTGTATGAACACAAAGTCGAAGGAGAAATCGTGGTGAAAAAACCAATACATATAATTTCCATACTAATTTGAGCCGCCTTCGGACCCGTTTCTGAGCCGAAGTCGGACTCAGCTCCGTTCGAGGCGGAGCGGATTCGGACCGAGGTCGGACTTGTGTGCTTGAAGGGATATAGAAAAAGCATGATACAACTAAGTCTGCTTCTACATGAAGACGCAAGGCGCAGAAATTATCTTCGAATTTCCTTTTGATTTTCCCTTCGGTGCATCGCGCGCTTCTACACGTAGTATTTTTTATTAGACGCAAATTTGACAGCTTTTTTTTTTTTGTTTTATTTTGTTCTCGTTTTCGTATGTATTTTTATTCCAAAATAAGCACCAAAATATTCAAAAAACAACTCCGTCGGGCTCTATGTGCAACGAAAACATTTAAATAAATTTTAAAAAAAGTTACTATACACCCATATAATATACATCCGACGAAGCGAACTCTACCACCGACGAAGTCAATTAAAGCAAAACAGCAAAAAAAAAAAGAACAAGATCAAAGAGAAACGTCAAAATGAGTCTCAAAATTTCCGACCGGAGACTCACAGGGTAAAAAATCTTCCATCCCTTTTTTTCGAACTTTCTTTCTCCCTTCTTCATTGAATCTTGACTTTTGCGTCTTCGTGTAAACGCGCACTCGCGTTTATAATTTTGTTTCGTTCTGCGCATCCATGATATAAGAAGACAAGGACATGGTATAACCCTTCAAGCAAGAAAACGGAGTTCAGAAAAGACACTCCGACCGAGAAAAACGGGGTTGCACTCACACACTTGCAACTTTTTGTGTATGAACACCACGAAATCGTGGTGAAAAAACCAATACATATAAAATCGGCTCCGCGGTGATTATAATTTCCATACTAATTTGAGCCGCCTTCGGACCCGTTTCTGAGCCGAAGTCGGACTCAACTCAACTCAGACCGAGGTTGGACTTGTTTGCTTGAAGTGGATCATTAGAGTCGCCATTTCACAAACTGGAGTAATAAGTTTTTGACGTTTAATTTGGCAAAGTCAAAAGCAACAACAATTTCCAAGACAAATTTGTTTACAACAAAAATTTCAATGGGCAACTGTCAAAAACATAAGTAGCCATATTTTTAAGTTTTGACAGTTCTCGATATAGAGTTTTTTCTAATGATCATACCATAAACAAAAAATATCAAGACTGGAAACTCGGCGGTCAACTGACGTTTGCCTACAAGCTGCGAGGTGTGGTGAATGTCGTCAATTTATCGTTTTCTTCGTGTTGGATGTGTGGTGAATGTCATGAATCTATAAATGTGTGCATGTTAACGTCATTTACCAACGTGGTGGCTTTCACATATATTCACAGACAACACTGTACGCAAAAGGGTTTTGGGGGGAAAGACGTACGAAAGTTTCCAGTCTTGGTATTTTTTGTTTATGGATCATACCTTCTCTTTTTATACCATCCCTTCAAGCAAACAAGTCCGACCTCGGTCCGAATCCGCTCCGCCTGAGGCGGAGCTGAGTCCGACTTCGGCTCAGAAACTGGTCCGAAGGCGGCTCAAATTAGTATGGAAATTATAATCACCGCGAAGTCGATTGCATATGTATTGGTGTGGTGAAAATCTCCAAGCCGAGAAAACGGAGCCTACCAGAAAGAGGAACAAAAAAGGGATGACGTTTCGCATTTGCGACCAAAAAAGAACCAGATTTTTTTTTTTTTCACTGAAACTCGATGTAATTCGACAAATTGTGGATGTTGAATGTAGGGGAAAGCGGGGCATATCGGGCCCCAGGGGTATAATGGGCCCCCCTCGTATTTCTTGTTTGAATAAAGTGGCAACTCCGATTTTGCATCAGTTCTTTTCAAATTACCTCTGGTGATACGGGGGAATCTCCTTATTGAGTGAAAATTATATCTGTGGTTCGTAGTGAATAAAAATAGCTTTTCAACTGAGTTGATGTATTTTTGAATCAAAGTAAAATTCGTGTTTTTAGTCTATGAGTGCATTTTAAGTTTAATTTTTTTCATTTAACAATAAAGTAAGTTTATTTATTTTATCTTAATCTAGTTATTTCATTTAATTAAGTTACTTGACCCAAAATATAGACAACTTTTTAAAGAAATAAGACATGGGGCATAATGGGCGGGGCATAATGGGCATGGGTCCCCATTGAGGCTGAAACTCCAAACTTCAAATCTGCCTCAAAGAAAGAAAAAAGCTCGTCGCAAAAATAAAAAAGAAGAGGAAAATAGAATTTTCGGAAAGCGAGAAAGATGAAAAATGTTGTTACTGTGCACATTTGTATTCCGAATCAACAGAAGGATGGGTGTCATGCAGAACTTACGGAAAGTGGGCCTATTGTTCTTGTGCCGGCGAGGAGCATGGAGATGATGAATCGAATCACATTTGCAGACGTTTCAGTAACATCATTAACCCAATACCCATCGTTTCTTACCTGTGCCCATTATGCCCCATGCACGGGGCATAATGGGTTTTTGAAGCAATGTTTTAATTTTAATACAAATTGAAGAATTTTTGAATTTATTTGTTTTATATCTCCTTAAGTTATGTAGTAAATGTTCATTTAACGAATAAAATAGTTTTGAACATAATTAAAATCTTTTTGGTATGATTTTTGTTGTTTTATCCTTAAGGGGCCCATTATGCCCCGCTTTCCCCTATGTGGGTGCTGGTGGCGTCAGGCTGCCGAAGAAGATTTCCTAAGAAAAAAACAAAATGATTAGTTTATTATTTAAAAAATCACTGCGCGAGCACACTCACCCATATTTTATCGATGAATTCTTTTTTTTGGCTTAAAATGATACCATATTATATATAGTAATTTAATATTAAAAAAGGCGAGACACGACACGCCACAAACACTGCAAGAAAAAAAAAAATGAAGTTGACGCTTTGTTTTTCTGTTCCCTCCCTTCAAGCAAGAAAACTGAGTTCTGGTTTTTTTATCTCTTTCATAAATTTATGGTGTTGCATGTTAGGTACATAACGGTACTATTGTTAGTTCGTACTTTTTTGTGCTTCTGAGCAACTATGTGGATATTTATTTTTCTATGAAAAAAAAATTGCAACGACAGAGGGGGTTTGTAATGTAATTCGTACTATAATTACGGTGACCATCCGTCCCGGTTTACCCGGGACTGTCCCGTATTTCTACAGCTTGTCCCGGGTTTTTATTTAAGAAACCCGGGACGTATAAGTGTCCCGTATTTTGTAATTTGTCCCGTGATTGTCCAGTATTTGCACATTCTCTGATTTTTGTATTCAATATTTTAAATACTTTGTACGGAAAATAAGAAAATACTGGTTGGAATTAAATTTTTTCTAATTTTTCGGATAAAGCAAAAAGCTTAGTACGCTGCTGAAGCAAAACGAACATTTTTCTAAGTCTCCAAAGTCAAAAAACTGTTGCTGCAAGAAAAATTGCCTGGACAAATAAATAGGATTGACAAACAACGAAAAGTTAAATTTTCATTCACGATTTCGTTGTGCTGGTTTTGTATGAAAATTTTCGTTTCGCCTTTAGACTAGGCTTTAGTTTTTTTTAAATGTTCTTCTAGTTCCAGCTGCTGTTTGTCAGGTTTCTACACCAGTTAAAATGTTTTCGAATAAAGAACAACATATGGAAGAGTAAAGAACCCAGATAAGTTTGAAAACTTTTAAGGACGTGTTAAAAGTTGTGTTAAAGATCATACAATTTCAAAATTATTTGAAATAAAATTAAAATGTTAAAAAATAGCTCTTCCGATTTTGATTAAAAAAAATATTTTTTTAGAAGTTATAAACAGACATTATTATAAAACATTTTCTTGATTTCTGATTTCGTAAACGACTTAAATGATTTCAACAAAAACGCTCCCATAAAATCGTTTAGGAAATCTTGATATCAAAGTAAGGAAAAATTATGAAAACTGATTTAAAAAAATTTAATTTTTTTTGAAAAATCAATATTTTCAAAACGATCCCACGAATTTTTTATCTGTCCCGGGTTTCGCTTCCAGAAATATGGTCACCGTAACTATAATACAAAAATCAAATTTTCGAATTCGATTACACAGCCACACAAACAAAAATAAAAGTTCTGAACTGGGGTTACGACTAGGTTTTTCTTATAGTTTTTGGGTCGCTAAAACCGAATCCGAAGTCAGTTTTGCCTCATCACATCTGGATGTGCGAATATGTTAATCATATAGTTTTTGGATCGCTGAATCCAGATTCGAAGTCAATTTTGCCCTATCACGTCAGGTTTCTGAGTTCTTATCTGGGGTTCCGACTAGGCTTTTCATATAGTTTTTGGGTCGCTGCAACCGAATCCGAAGTCAATTTTCTTTTTGAGATATCCTCAAAAAATGTCAGATAGGAACTTTTTTTTTAGTTTTGACATTTTTTGAGGATATTTCAAAAACCTGACATGATACGCCAAAATAAACTTCGAATGACTTCGGATTCGGTTTTAGCGACCCAAAAACTATATGAAAAACCTAGTCGCAACCCCAGGTCAGAACTTTTATTTTTTTTTGTGTGGCTGTGTTAAGGATGAAATTGTCTTTTTCTATGAAATCGCCCAACAACTGTTCCGCTTTTCAATTACTTCATTTGGAGTTTTTTTGCTTTTTAGTTGTATTTTTTTTTTTCGTTGAGATAGGCATAAACGTTGCTCTAAAGAAAAAAAGAAGATAAAATTTCCTTCCTAATGCTGGGCTCACTAATTTTTTTCATTGAAAATTAACCGAATTATGGCCATTTGAATCTATATTTTTTTCGCATTTTAAATTTTACTCAAGAACGCCTACCAAGTGATGTAGGCATACATAGATGCGCAGAAAGATAGAAAAGTTTAACACTGAATCCAACGGAAAACGAAAACACAAGTGAACTCGGTTGCGCAATGCAAAACGATTTTTATTTTAATTTTTTTATTAATTGACTTTTTAGCAAATTTCATTAAATATTCTTGTAGGAAATTGAACGCTCTACAAAAAAGGCCTTCTACATTTTTTTTGTTTATCTAACCGTTTAATAGACATTTGAGGTCCAAAAATCAAGAAAATCTTTAAAAATTCGTTTTTTGTTCTAATTTTGTAACAAATTGAAAAATTATAATAACACGGTGTAACACTCAAAATATACGTGGGCGGAGACTTATCAAGTTTTGTAGAGCTAGTCGCACTGATTACGAAACGGTATTTAAAAAGTCCCTAACACCCCCAAAATCTGGAGTTAGGGGCAAAAAACGTTTTTTTTACCTTCACCCATTGAAAAAAATCTAGCTTCGTCAAATTTTTACCCATTTTTTTTACAGGATAGGAGATAAATATACCTTTTTAACAATGAATAAAACATGTATTTCGGTTAAACCACCTAGAATTTATAAGATGTCAAAGTTCAAAAATTCCATTTTTTTCGTCATTTACCCAACTTCGACATCAAATTAAAGTATATATTGTCACAACAACATGCTGTTTTAAAAATATATTCTAAAATAATATTTATCTCCAAATCAAACGAGGTATTTTTTATGAAAATCAGTTTAAAATTGGCTTAAAAAAAAAAATCTACGATTTCAACCCAGATACAGAAATTCGAACTTTTAGGTATAGAACAAAAATTTTGTTTTGGCACGTAGTAGAATAACTTGGGCGCCAGGATTTGATAACGGGTTTTTGTAGAGGGGTTCAATACAAAAATTTTTTTTTTGGGAGGGGGGGTCTATCTCCTCCCGTTTAGGTGGGAGAGGCAGTAGACTGATTCAAAAAATTTTTTTTTTTTTTGTTCAAAGCATTGTTGAAAATATTGTTGGAAATGACGAAAAAAAATACTGTAAAAGTTTCAACCTTAATGTTAACATTTAGTACCGCCGCATCGCAAATTTCTATTTCCCATACGATTTGTATGGGAAAGATTGTGTATTCGTGTTTAGAATTTTTTATCTTTTTAATGGTTCATCAGAAAGGCTAGATTTAATCATTTTCTTGTATAAAATTGAACGCTCTACAAAATTGCATTTATAAAATTAAAAAAAAACGGACGCGGAAAATTAATTAAAATAATTTTTAGTTGAAAAAATGAATAATTCGAATTTATTGAAGAAATCTAATATGATAGTATTATTAAAGTTTAATAACTTCGAAACGCGGTGGTAAATCAAAAAAATTAATAAGAGCTTTTTTTGTAGAGCGGACAATTTTATAAAAGAAAATGATTTTGTCTAGCCTTTTGGATGAACCATTAAAAAGATAAAAAATTCTAAACACAAATACACAATCTTTCCCATACAAATCGTATGGGAAATAGAAACTTGCGATGCGGTGGTACTAAATGTTAACATTAAGGGCTGAAACTTTTACAGTATTTTTTTTTCGTCATTTCCAACAATATTTTCAACAATGCTTTGAACAAAAAAATTTTTTTTTTTTTTGAATCAGTCTAGAGAGGCAGTTTTCTAAAAAAAAATTATCAAATAAAAAAAAAATTATTAAAAAACAACGGCAACACTTACATTATTAAATGATACCATTTCCGAAAGGCAAAATTGTACATTTAATTCTAATTTTTAAATCAATAAATTATAACCAACAGTTTTTGAAATAATTTCAAAGTTGAAAATAGGCGAAAACAAATTTTTTTTTAAACTCATTTTATACCATTTTTGTCAAGACTGTGAATTTTAATAAAAAAAATTACTCACACAGAAAACGGCCTCAATTGATTCCTTATCGAACAGTGAAAACTATATATTTCTATGTCTTCTAGTTTTTGAGAAAATTGAAAAATAAAAAAAAATAAAAACAAAAAAAAAATATTTTGAAAAAAGAAAAATCTGATAAAATAATTTTTCAATTTTCTCAAAAACTACAAGACATAGAAACATATAGTTTTCACTGTTCGATAAGGAATGAATTGAGGCCGTTTTCTGTGTGAGTAATTTTTTTTAATTAAAATTCACAGTCTTGACAAAAATGGTATAAAATGAGTTTAAAAAAAATTTATTTTCGCCTATTTTCAACTTTGAAATCTATTATTTCAAAAACTATTGGTTATAATTTATTGATTTAAAAATTAGAATTAAATGTACAATTTTGCCTTTCGGAGATGGTATCATTTAATACTGTAAGTGTTGCCGTTGTATTTTAATAATTTTTTTTTTATTTGATGATTTTTTTTTTTAGAAAACTTCCCCTCCCACCTAAACGGGGGGAGATAGACCCCCTCCCAAAAAAAAAATTTTGTATTGAACCCCTCTACAAAAACCCGTTATCAAATCCTGGCGCCCAAGTTATCCTACTACGTGCCAAAACGAAATTTTTGTTCTATACCTAAAAGTTCGAATTTCTGTATCGGGGTTGAAATTGTAAATTTTTTTTTCTAAGCCAATTTTAAACTGATTTTCATAAAAAATACCTCGTTTGATTTGGAGATAAATATTATTTTAGAATATATTTTTAAAACAGCATGTTGTTGTGAAAATATATACTTTAATTTGATGTTGAAGTTGGGTAAATGACGAAAAAAACGGAATTTTTGAACTTTGACAGCTTATAAATTCTAGGTGGTTTAACCGAAATACATGTTTTATACATTGTTAAAAAGGTATATTTATCTCCTATCAGAAAAAAATGGGTAAAAATTTGACGAAGCTAGATTTTTTTCAATGGGTGAAGGTAAAAAAAAAAAACGTTTTTTGCCCCTAACTCCAGATTTTGGGGGTGTTAGGGACTTTTTAAATACCGTTTCGTAATCAGTGCGACTAGCTCTACAAAACGTGAAAGGTCTCTGCCCGCGTATATTTTAAAACCTCATTTTTGTAACACCGTGTAATCAAACGCGCAAGACATATTCTTTACGAATATCTTCTAAACGGTTAAAGCAATCAATTTGATGCCAAGAAACTTTTTGTAGAACGTTTAAGCTCCTACAAGAATACATCTTGCTTAAAAGAAAAAAGTTATCAAGACCTTTTCTGTTTCCTACAAGAATATGTCTTGCGCGTTTGATTGTTATAATTTTTCAATTTGTTTCAAAATTAAGAACAAAAAACGAATTTTTAAAGATTTTCTTGATTTTTGAACCTCAAATATCTATTAAACGGTTAGATAAACGAAAAAAAATATACAACGCCTTTTTAGTAGTGTTCAATTTTCTACAAGAATATGTAAAGAAATTTGCTAAAAAGTCAATTGATAAAAAAATGATTTTTTTTTAGTAGAAGCTTAATGTAAAAATGGAAAATTGCGAAGCGGAGGACCTTCCCATTAATATAAAGAGTTCATATTTGGTGTGTATATTCTAGAAGCAAAGATCATATAACTAGTAAAGATGTCGCACGTAGAACAAACTTCTGTGCTTGAAATTTTCTACCATCAGATTTTACCCATAGGTCCAAAACATGTATCCAAGAATTAAATTGTTGAGAAACATTTTAAAATTTTTCGATGACTGCGTAGAAAAGAGAGGGTTGATTTTTATAGATGAATTTATTTAATGGGAGGAAGCGAGATAGTAGTTAAATGTTGATACGAATAAGGAAAAGAATAAAAAAATACATTTGTCTGCGAGAATGTACTTATGAATTATTTTTTTTCTTAAATTATTCAGGAAACTCATAAAAACACATGATTCAAAATAATAATTTGAATAAGAACAATTTTAGATATATATATGACAAGAGTGTATGAGCAAAATTGTCTGAAAATGAATTTCAACCCTCAAATTGTCAATAGGTCCAAATCATAATAAAGCAGACATCCTTCGCAACATTAAAAAAAAGTTCTTATAGTGAGTGGGAAAGAGAGAGTTATTTTTAACACATTTCTTAAATGCGGAGGACCGAGATGTAAGTTGAATAGAAACAAAAATGAAAACAAAAAGGATCGTTTTGTCGTGTGGGTATATATTTTTTTTCACAACTGGATGGCTTCGCACAAGCAGGGCGAAGACGAGATGGCTAGTTTTAAAGATTGGGTGCGTTCACGTACCGATCCAAGGGTATCCGGATACCTTTGTGTTGTTGTAATCCCATATAAAATCTCAGCTGATCGATCAGCTGTGTTGACAAGCAAAAAAATCCAAAGGTATCCTAAAAATTTCTGGATTCTCGTGTATCTTATGGGAGGTTTGATGAACAGCTGTTTCGTGTTCACAAACGTATCGGATACTTAGGTATCTTGGATAGGGTATCTGTGCGTACGTGAACGCACCCATTGATGAAAAAAAGAAGAAAAACAACTTTTGCAAGTGACTGGTGTGCTGGTGGGTGGGTATACGTGTAAGCAGAAGAAGGTTGATAAGTTTTTTTTTTTTGATTTTAAATTTTTTTTCGATGGTAGTTAGATATTTAGGTATTTTTTTAAGTGGAGGGTGGTTTTCTATTTCCATAATTTTGTTTCCTTTTTGATTAATCGCGAAGCACAGGCGCATTGCTTTTAGGTGTAGGTACACACGTAATATGTAGGTAGGTAGGTTTTTTTTTCCTTTGCGACAGCAATCGTCCTTGAAAAATGTAGTTCATTTTATTTTGGTTGGAAAAAGAAATTCAAACAAGTGGTAGGTAGGTAGGTAGGTAGTAGACCAGTGCCAATAATTTTTGAAAATAAAAAAATTGCAAGCAGCATATGGGTGGTTGGAAAATTTAGGATAAATGGTATATGAAAGGGGAAAAATTAATTGCCCACAAACAAATTGGGGGAAAGGGGGTGGGTGGGCGAAAAAGTGGGGTGGGTGTCAAAAATCATGTTTTTTTACGATTTCTGTCTAAAGTAGACCTCCTATCGAAAAAAGTCAAATACAAAAGTTGTAGAAAGTATAAATGTCTACAACTTTTTCTCAAACCATTTTTTTATAGGTATAACCTCAAAAATATTGAAAAACAATGCAAAAATACGATTTTTTTATTTTTATCTTTTACAAAAATAGTTGGAAACTTCGTTTAAAATTATTTTGTTATGTTTTCTATATATTTAAAATGTTTTTTGAGCAAAATGTTCATTTTTGGATTTTTGACGAATTAAATTCGAAAAAATAGCCTATTTTTCAATCAAAAAAGTTACCGAAAAAATTTTGGAATTTTGAAAAGTTTGGAATGCAATTAATTATATTAAAACCTGTTTTTTAAGATTGTGTGGAAAAACTATACTTTTGTTTTAATAAATATTGAGAAAAATTGAAAAAAAAACGATTTTTAAGATTGATTTTTCCGTAAATGACAGTAATATTGAGGAGAAATAATTTTCCATAGAAATCAAATTATACTTTTCTAATGGCCTTTGATCTTCTTAATTTGAATCTAGCAATAGAATAGCTCTAACGTGCAAAGTTTTTGAGATATTGAATTTTGAACGTCGAAAACACTATTTTTGTGATGTTTTGGCATGGTAATATCTCAAAAACGTGATGTGATATAATTTTTTTGATTTCCGATTCGAGTTCAGCGCACAAAAAACCATTAGAAAAATATACTTCGATCTCTATAAAAAAAATTTTTGACTAGTGAAACCGAACAAGGCAGTCGATTTTTTCTGTCCTGTTCGGTTCACTAGTCAAAAAAATTATAGAGATCAAAGTATATTTTTGTAATGGTTTTTTGTGCGCTGAACTCGAATCCGAAATCAAAAAAATTATATACCATTTATCCTAAATTTTCCAACCACCCATATGCTGCTTGTAATTTTTTTATTTTCAAAAATTATTGGCACTGGTCTACTACCTACCTACCTACCTACCACTTGTTTGAATTTCTTTTTCCAACCAAAATAAAATGAACTACATTTTTCAAGGACGTTTGCTGTCGCAAAGGAAAACAAAACCTACCTACCTACATATTACGTGTGTACCTACACCTAAAAGCAATGCGCCTGTGCTTCGCGATTAATCAAAAAGGAAACAAAAATATGGAAATAGAAAACCACCCTCCACTTAAAAAAATACCTAAATATCTAACTACCATCGAAAAAAAATTTAAAATCAAAAAAAAAAACTTATCAACCTTCTTCTGCTTACACGTATACCCACCCACCAGCACACCAGTCACTTGCAAAAGTTGTTTTTCTTCATACTAAATAAAGCATATAACATCAACAAACTTAAGAAAATTCAAAGAACAGCAAGCGTAGGGACAACTGGAGCCCTCCGGTCGTGCCCTACTGAGGCTCTAAATGTTCTCTTGCACCTTTTACCCATAGACCTTCATATAAAATACCAGGTTTCTTGTAGCGTTTTAAGGCTAAAAGAAACGGGCTGTTGGAAGGCAAAACCCTTTGGTCACAGTGACACAGCAAATTTAATACCATCGGATATGCTTCTGACACCCACGGACTACTGCACTCCTATTTTGAATACTGTAATGAATTGCAAGGTCAGCTTCCCGTCTAGATCAGACTGGGAAGATGGCATTGTGACGAGAGACTTCGACACCTGCATTTTCACTGATGGCTCAAAAATGGATTGTGGGGTCGGTGCGGGTGTCTATTATGAATCCCTCAATATCTCAAAATCCTTTCGACTACCAAACTTTGCCAGTGTATTCCAAGCGGAATTGCTGGCAATTAAAGAAGCTTGCAAATTACTTAGCCTATATCCAAACCAAAACCAAAGCATAGCTATATTAACAGATAGCCAGGCAGCTATAAAAGCAATTGCTTCGGTCACGACATCCTCCAAATTAGTTCAGCAGTGCAGAGAGGAACTCTCATTGCTGAGTGGAAGCCTCACAATCACTCTCATCTGGATCCCAGGTCACAGTGGTTTTGAAGGCAATGAAAAGGCGGATGAACTGGCCAGGCAAGGATCGGCCCTTCATGAGTCTCTAGCAGAAATAGTTAACATCCCCATGGGAGTCATGAAGGGCGATATCTTCTCAAAATACCTAACAAAAGCCAACAATAGGTGGCACAACTTGACTAGCTGCGTCATATCCAGAAAAATCTGGCCCACCTATAATAAATCCAAATCATATGACCTAATCTCTAGACCCAGAAAAGAAATTAGCAGGATCGTTGCGGTATGTACGGGACATTGGCCGATAGGAGAACACGCAGCAAAACTAGGTATTCCTTACAACACCTTTTGTCGCAGTTGTTTGAATCAGCAAGAAAAAGAAACGGTATTCCACTTCCTTTGCCAATGTCCTGCCCTTGCTAGAAGCAGAATGCTCTCTCTGGGCAGTGAATTTTTCAACGATATAAATAACATCTCAGAATTAAAGATCAAAGACTTGATCTCATTCCTCAATGCAACGAAGTGGTTTTAGGCTAGCCTAAACACTCGTATGTATTGAAATCACTTTATTCCAATTAACCCATTTATAACTCATAGGTTTCACAAGTTTTGGTATCAAAACGGCGCATTTTGCGCTACTTGGGTCATCAAGCTAGGATGCTTATGACCGCCATCTCTACCTACCTACCTTTTCTTCTTTTTTTCATCAATCTTTAAAACTAGCCATCTCGTCTTCGCCCTGCTTGTGCGAAGCCATCCAGTTGTGAAAAAAAATATATACCCACACGACAAAACGATCCTTTTTGTTTTCATTTTTGTTTCTATTCAACTTACATCTCGGTCCTCCGCATTTAAGAAATGTGTTAAAAATAACTCTCTCTTTCCCACTCACTATAAGAACTTTTTTTTAATGTTGCGAAGGATTTCTGCTTTATTATGATTTGGACCTATTGACAATTTGAGGGTTGAAATTCATTTTCAGACAATTTTGCTCATACACTCTTGTCATATATATATCTAAAATTGTTCTTATTCAAATTATTATTTTGAATCATGTGTTGTTATGAGTTTCCTGAATAATTTAAGAAAAAAAATAATTCATAAGTACATTCTCGCAGACAAATGTATTTTTTTATTCTTTTCCTTATTCGTATCAACATTTAACTACTATCTCGCTTCCTCCCATTAAATAAATTCATCTATAAAAATCAACCCTCTCTTTTCTACGCAGTCATCGAAAAATTTTAAAATGTTTCTCAACAATTTAATTCTTGGATACATGTTTTGGACCTATGGGTAAAATCTGATGGTAGAAAATTTCAAGCACAGGAATTTGTTCTACGTGCGACATCTTTACTAGTTATATGATCTTTGCTAGAAGTGTCTAGCAATCGATTTTTCGGAGTACCAAATCAAAAAAATGAATTTCGATTTTTGTTGACCCACCCCAATTTGGGTGAATGTAAACAAAAATTCAAACAATTCAATTAAAAGTTAATGTTACAATTATTACATTTAAGTTAATGAGAATAAGGGAGATAGAATGTTCCCATTATCACTATTCATTACATTCTTAGCTTTGTGGATTAAGAGATACTCAAATGCATCAAGCTTTCTTTCATTTTGCACGCTCTTCAGCAACCGCACGCTCTTCAGCAACCGCACGCTCTCTTCAAAGGGGCCGGTGTGGTGTGGTGGTTCGTCGTTATCGCACGACGCGAAGACATGAGCAGCCACTGATGATGGATTTGTTTGCTTATGCTTGATGCAGTTGATGTGTTCTTTAAATCGTGTTTTTATACTCCTCTTCGTCTGGCCTATATATTTTTTGTTGCAGTCTTTCAGCTGATTTCATGTATACCACTTTTCTCGCTTGTTGGTGTGACATCTTTGGATGAACCGAGAATGTTTTTAAGCTTGCCGTTGTTGTTGTAGGCGATGTGTATGTTTTCTTTCTCCAGGGTCTTCCGCAGTTGATTTGTGATTGCAGGTATGTAAGAGAATGATACACGAAATTTGTTGGTGGATTGATTTTGGCTAAAAAGTGTTGAGATTTCATTATTTCTTATTCGGTTTGACTGTTTTTTAATATCCACCACCGTCTTTTCAAAACCATTAACATCAGTCAAATAAACGATGAAATCAAACTCTTTCTTGAAACTGGCAATGGAATGTGGGAGCTTACACAATCTGTATGCCATTGAATGGAACGCTGCTATTTTGTGTTGGTATGAGCAAAAAGAGTTATTCGTGATGTAGCGATCAGTTGATGTATTTTTTCTGAACACTTCAAACTCTATTTTCTTATTACGTTTTTTACATAAAACGTCTAAAAACGGGATGGAGTTTTTGTCGTCTTCTTCCTCATACGTAAACTTGACGGTGTTATATCTGTTGTTTAGTATGTTTAGAGTTTCATTCATTGTGTTCTTTTTAACAACACTGAATACGTCATCAACGTATCTAAGCCAGATTCAGTTTTCTTCTGAGGATCTGGACAGGAATTCTCTTTCTCTGTTGCCTATGCATTTTCCAGCCGCAGTTCCTTCCTTGGCAAATCTCATGATAGCTCCCTTAGCAGCACTTTCAATAAATAGGTGAAGTGGAGTTAAATCAAAAATAACCTCCATTGCTGCTGTAGGGCATGTTCTCATAGCCCCGGTGATGCAGACACATGCGAGTCTTTGCACTTTATCTAGTGATTTCCTAGTTGTTGCAAGATCGGTTCTTTTGTGCCAAGCCACTGCACCATAGGTAATTATAGGTCTTACCATCATAGTGTACATCGATCTTAGGATGTATGGTTTGCAGCCCCATGAAGTGCTTGCTAATCTTTTGCAAATCATTAAGGTTTTCTTAGCTTTACCAGTGGTAATTTCTACGTGTTTGTTCCAGAGGAGTTTACTGTCTAGTGTGATACCTAGATACTTAACCTCCTTCTGTGTTTCTATTACTTCTCCAGCTAACCTTATAGGTTTCATACGGGGAAGAAGTCTTTTTTTGGTAAATGGTATAATTGTTGTATTGGTAGGATTAACGTTAAGTCCAGCCGATAGACACCATTTCCGAATGTTTTTCAATCGTCCTTGAATAATATCGCCAAGAGTTTCTTCAAACTTTCCACTGGCTATTATTACTATGTCATCGGCAAAACCGAAAAATCGTATACCTAGGGAAGTTAGATTTTCTAGTAGTTCATCAAAAACAATACTCCAAAGCAAGGGTGAAAGGGCCCCCCTGAGGACAGCCTCTTGTTGTGATGATACCACTTGGGGCGAAAACTTCAAAATGATATAGATTTTTGTTTCGATTTGCCGTTCAATTTAGTTTCCATAAAAAAAGACCTCGAAAAACATATATTTTACGAATTAATTTTATATGAACGAGTATCAATTTTATGATTGTAAAATGATAATAATATGTGTTTATATCTATATCAGGTTTAAAATATATCAAAAAGTATAATAATACCTGTGTAATTTGTCTTCAAAAGGTGTAGCAAAGCGCAGGATAACAACAACAAATACTACAAAAAATAAAGAAATTTTTTTCAAAATTGTTGAAAATAAAAAAAAGTGCTTACCTACTATTATTTGTGAAAAAGCAAATCAAATAAAAGAATAATTTAATAATTTCTATATTTTGTATGGTATTTTCTTATTGTTTTCAGGCGATTCACTTATACTTTTTGAAGACAAAATACACAGGTATTATTATACTTTTTTATATATTTTAAACCTGATTTAGATATAAACACATATTATTATCATTTTACAATTATAAAATTGATACTCGTTCATATAAAATTTGTAGTAGCTTCGGATGAAAAGAAACTACTTCTTTGAATTCTTAAATAGAACTGATTTTATTTTATTTTTTAAGCACTATTTATATCATACAAAATTATGAATTTCATGAATCGCCACAAATTAATTCGTAAAATAAATGTTTTTCGACGTATTTTTTGTGTTTTTTCTTATGGAAACTACATTGAACGGCAAATCGGAAAATAATCTATACAACTTTGAGGTTTTCGGCGCTGTCCACCAGGTGCCGTGATTCCAAGTGTCAATACAACTCGTCCACTTTTGTAAAACTCTTATCAGCGGTAAGACCTACTCAATAAAGAATCTAATTATTCAACCCAACACTTACTCATTTTATTCAACTGATTTTTTCTTCCTGAACCACCCCAACAGTGGTTGATATCGATGCGTGAAGTGCAAGCTTGGCAAATAAGCGGTTGTTCTTTACGAAGAATATGTTGATGAGTACAAATTGTGTGGCCACTCGTAGTCTAATGAAGCTTCTATTCATGGATTTTGAAGTTGTGGTAGGGAGAATTAACCGGTTTTTTCCGGATTTATGCTAGCATAGTGGTGGTTAAAGGTAGACCATTCATATAGAGATTTTAATTTAAAGTAGGTATTGATGAAACGTAGAAGGTCTGGTTTACTTACTGTTTCAAAAAGAAAAACTGGAGCAGAATGGGCCTTTGAGGTTTCTTGGTCAGCAAGCTCATTTCCTTTTATACCTACATGGCTGGGTACGCACGGATTTTTGATTGCATTTATAACTGATAAGCTATCTGAGCATATTATAAATTTTCCTGGAAGGCACGCGCATTTTATGGATTTGAGGATGGCAAGTGCTTCTGCAGTGAATATTGAGTCAGTGCTTTCTAGTAGGCCTAAACATAAGATAGATCCGTTATCGTTGACAGAAGCAAAAGATGTGCTTGTTGTGTTTTTAGATCCGTCAGTAAAGACGAAGTTCCAACCTTCATATTTTAAATCTGATGTCAGATTTAAAAATTCTTGGCAGTACAACTGTTTAGTCGTGTTATTCTTATTGAATTCGCATAAATAAGTGTTAACTGACTCAGTTTGTATGTTCCAATGTGTACACAATGTGTTTTCCAATTATATCTATTATTAAATGTAACACCTAAGATACTTAAACTATCAACATTTTAAATATTAATATTGTTAAATGAAAAAAATGTATTATTACATGAAGTTTTACGACAGATATGCAATGTTTTGCATTTGCTAATGACAACTTTGCTCCAGAACGAGAGGACCAGGCGAGGATATCATTTGAAACGTTTTTTTTTTAAATATATTTGTGGTTGAAATGGCATTATGTTTACAATGTTTAATTTTATAATTTTATTTTAAATTATTGTTATTAGTTTTTTAAGTCTAGCTTGTAGTAAGCAATAAATAATAAAGAATATGGAAATCATTGGCATATGCAGTGTGGTCTAATTGTTTGTGATTTTCTATTATAGCACTTAAATCTTCAAACGCTATAGTAAAAAGAACCACCGATAAAGGAGATCCTTGCGGAATTCCATTTGGAAGGTCAAAGTTATGTGAAAATCAATTTTTTGATTTTGCGCAAAATTTTCTATTGAGGAGAAAGCCTTTAATATAATTAAATATTTTAGGACCTATTCCCCATTTCCTTAGTTTATTTAGGACAAGATGGATGCCTATTCGGTCAAAAGCCTTTTCAAAGTCTAACGAGAACAGTAACATTATTTGATATTTTTTCTCAATTTAAATATTCAATACATTCATTGAAAATTATTTTATTTAAATTTAAGATTTAAGTCATAATTATTGATTTTGTAATTATTTATCTGTTTCTACTTCTATAAGTCTTTCTATTCTTTTTGCTCTTTCTTTATTTCTTTCTTTTATTTCAGTGTTTTAAGCAATTCTAATCACATAATTTTTCAAAACCTTTAAATACTTCCGTCAATTTAGCGGGGGGCTCAAATAGTAAATACCTTATTTACCTTTTTATGTAATCCCTGTTCTTCTTGGTTCTCGTGTAGTTATTGTAATATTATATTGCGATCATGGCGGGTGAACTGAATCCTGCAACATATTCCAATTTAGCGAGTATAACGTCAATGTTACAAAAGTTATTATTAATGTTTTAAATTCTCAAAATCGAGGTTTTAAAGTTTACCATTTGAACGCCCTGAGTTTGTTTGGGAAAATTGATGAGTTTTGGGATTTGTTTGAGGTTTCAGAGGTGAATGCAATTGTTGTCTTAGAGACATGGTTCAAAAATGATGTAAATGATAAAACGTATGCAATGAGAGGATATACATTATACAGAGCGGATAGATTCGATAGAGTTGGTGGCGGTGTAGCATTATATGTTAAGGAGTCTTTAAAGAGCCGAGTTAGATATATTTCCCCAGACGTTAGTTCTTTTCATTGTTTGTGTATTGAAATCAGCAGTAACAATGAAAAACTTTTACTAGGCGTTGTATATAGACCCTACTCATATATTGATTTATCTCCAACCAACATGTTTTTGGAAGATAATTGTTTTTTGTTCCCAAATACCATTCTTTGCGGCGATTTAAACTGCAACATTTTAGCCTATAGTAGTTTGATCAATAACATGCGAACATTCAACCTTAATCCTGTTAACGTTAGTAATCCAACGCATTTTTCACTTAGCTCAAGCACTCTTGATGTTTTTTTTGTTGCTGATCTCAATAAGGTTATGTTATATGATCAGTTGTCCGCACCTGGTTTTTCACGACATGATCTTATTGTTCTGTCATATGATTTTTCATGTGTTAGGCCTCCAATGACATTTCAAGAATTTGAATATGAGTGCTCTTGAATCTGACATCAGATCTATAAGTTGGCACAATGTACAGTAGGTGGCCACATGATTATGACCGATGAAAATTTTCACAATTTTTTTACGCTAAAAACTAATTTTATTTTATTTTTTCTGTACATTAATTATTATTACGGCTTTCTACTATAACGCTAGAGTGTCACGTACTTCCTAAGTAAGAAAAATTAAAGAATAAACAGGCTTGGTAATTTTCCAGGGATGAATTCCACAAATAACGCTCTTTGGGGGTTCTTAGCGAAATGCTGCAGAAAACCTCATACCAACTGGTGGAAAAGCTTAGAGGTGAGTGGCTGAATCATTCAGGTTAAAATAGAGTTCCCAAAAGAATATAGGCGGTTTTGCATGAAAAGTTAAACACACGAAATATTGAAAAAATTGTGGTCTCCTCTATCGTCATCAATTTTTTTTGACTTTGCTTCTTTAAACAAAAAATTAGTATTGGCATAATGTACGGTTGTATAAAACATTATGCCAATACTAATTTTTTGTTTAAAGAAACAAAGTCAAAAAAATTGATGACGATAGAGGAGACCACCATTTTTTCAATATTTCGTGTTTTCCTTTTGTTGCAAAACTGCCTGTATTCTTTTGGGAACTCTATTTTAACCTGAATGAGCTTATGTTCCGTGCTTGTAATGATTCAGCCACTCACCTCTAAGCTTTTCCACCAGTTGGTATGAGGTTTTCTGCAGCATTTCGCTAAAAACCCCCAAAGAGCGTTATTTGTGGAATTCATCCCTGGAAAATTACCAAGCCTGTTTATTCTTTAATTTTTCTTACTTAGGAAGTACGTGACACTCTAGCCTATAGTAGAATACAGTAATAATAATTACTGTACAGAAAAAATAAAATAAAATTAGTTTTTAGCGTACAAAATTTGTGAAAAATTTCATCGGTCATAATCATGTGGCCACCTACTGTACATTAATGAGGTGTATTTTTGTTAAGTAAACATGTATGCTTGAAAAAAAAAAAAAACAGAATAAGCAGAATTTTTTTCTTAAAAAAAAAATCCTGGCAGAATTTTAAAAGCAGAATTTTGAAAGACAGAATATAAAATAAAGCAGAATTTTGAAAAACAGAATTTTCTTGAAAAAAGCAGAATTTTGAAAACCAGAATTTTGAAGCCAGAATTTTGACCCGCTTCCGTAAGTTTTTTAAATATTAACCAAACTGTGTATAATAAATACAAAAATTTTTTCATAATGTTAAAGGAGAGTGGGCATTTTGGCCCATTGGTGTAACACATTGAGACATACATCAAATGAAAGGTCTCGATGAGTGTACTATTTTTTTGTATAGGCACAAGTCTGTATCTCGTGCAGGGAAAGTAAAGTGATGCATTTTATGTCTAAAAATGTATGTAATAAAATTCAGAAAAGTATACATTTTGACTAGACACTGGATTAACTTGGTTCAAACAAAATTACATAACTGTGTTGGGAGATCAATTGGGCTATTCCATCACCAGTTTTCACCCATGACGCAATGCATTTTTCGGTTTTTAAAACACTTTTATATGGGACGTGGCTCATTTGTGTAACACATTGATACATACTTCAAATGAAAGGTCTCCATTAGTTTGTTATTTTTTTATATGGCCAAAAGTCTGTGTCTCGTGCAGGGAAAGTCCAGTGATGCATTTTATGTTTAAAAATGTATGTAATAAAACTCAGAAAAGCATACATTTTGACTAGATGCTCGATTGACTTGATTCAAAAACATTATAATAACTTTGTTTTGTTGGACTAATCCATCGGTTTTTATGGATTTATGAAATGCAATACCAAAAAATATTTGAGTTAGTATATGATTTTCTGTACTTTGAAGTCGAAACTACCTTGTTGGTTTGAAAGTAATTTAAATATACGATGTCTGTGACTAATTTTTCAAAAATGCAAATCAAACTTTAAGTTATATTACTAATAAAATGTTGGAGTGTATTTAAACTCCAAACCATACCTTTTTTGTTCTAAAAACACAAACATGTAAAATAAGCTGTACCTAATACATTTTTGAACATAAAATGCAACACTCCACCTTCCACGAGAAAGAGTTTTGTGTCCATTCAAAGGAATAATGCGCTCATCGGTACCTTTTATTTGATGTAAGTCTGAATGTGTTACATTTATTTTTGAGCATAAAATGCACCACTGCACTTTCCCTGCACGAGATAGTCTTTTGTCCATACAAAAAAATAACACGCTCATTGAGATCTTTCATCTAATGTGTGTCTCAATGTGTTACACCAATGAGCCACGTCCCATACAAAAGTGTTAAAAAAAAAAACGAAAAATGCATTAAGTCATGGGTGAAAACTGGTGATGGAATAGCCAAATTGAACTTCCAACACAGTTATGTAATGTTTTTGAAACAATTTAATCGAGCATCTAGTCAAAATGTATACTTTTTGGAATTTTATTACACATATTTTTGAACATAAAATGCATCACTGCACTTTCCCTGCACGAGATAAAGACTTGTGCCCGTACTAAAAAACAATGCACTAATCGAGACCTTTCATTTGATGTATGTCACAATGTGTTACACCGATGGGCCACGTCCCATACAAAAGTGCCCAGTCTCCTTTAAGATCAATAAAAAAAACCCTGAAGAAGTTGTGAATAGCGACGAAACGTTGGGTAAAAAATGGAATAAAGTTTTTTTAATTGCATTTAAAATCATTTGACCATAATAGCCTGCATTACCAAATATAAATCTACAAATATTTATTATTTGTATTAATATATTTGTAACAGATTGAATAAAGAACAAAAATCCCTTGAAGAAGTAAGGAATTCGTACTAAACGTTGGGTGAAAGTATGTAATAAAGTGTTTTATTTATTCGCATTCCAAAAATAAAAAGACCAAAAGAGCCTAATATAACAAAATAAATAAGAACTAAAAAAGAATTGGTCAAACACATACCTACAACAGAAAAAATTCTTTATTTATAAGAGCGTACTTCTGGTACCAAAAAATTTTATTTTTGAAAACTATCTATGTGTTTTAATGATGTTATAGTTGATGCAGCGCTTTTTTACAAAGTTTTGACTTTGAAATCGATTATTTCGAAAACAATTAAGTAAAAATTTTGGTTTTGAAAAATGTATCATTCAATTTTGTTTAAGTTAGAAATAAATATGTTTATTAATTTATTTCCAAACATATCAGCCTCTGGAACCATACCGGGATATCGCAATTAGAAAAAAAAACTTTATAAAAGTATATTGTTACATTGAAAAACTTAGTTATTTTTTAATCTTATCATTATTTTTAACTTTTTTTCAGATATCCAGCGAAGATTTTTGTTGGTGACACCTTTTGCTACTTTGCCGGAATGACATTTGCAGTTGTTGGTATATTAGGACACTTTAGTAAAACGTTGCTATTGTTTTTTATACCACAAATAATCAACTTTTTGTATTCGGTACCACAGCTTTTCCATTTTATTCCATGCCCACGGCACCGACTCCCTCAATATGATTCTAAGACTGATCTTTTACATACAAGTACAACAACATTCCAGAAAGACAAAATTGGACGATTTGGTTTTTTATTTGTTACATTATTTCGGAAACTTAAATTTATTTCGTGGACGGAGAAGCCTGATGGAACTGTTATTACGAATAATTTTACACTCATTAATTTAGTTTTAGTTATTTTTGGCCCAGTTCACGAGTCAATTGTAACACATATGCTTTTGGGCATTCAAGTAGCGAGTACTTTAATTGCATTTATTATTCGCTACCCTCTCGCAAGTTATTTCTATAATAAATGAATATATGTCTTCAGTTTGTGAAGCTATTATTGTTTGCCAAAGTTAAGTTAAATTAAAGTAAGTTAGAGTTTCAATTTGTACTGAGTTGGGTTAAATTATAAGAATTGAACTAAAACAACGACGATGTTTGCAATACTTGTTTGCATAAACAACTATTGTTCTTATATTTTATTTTTAAATTAAAGAATTGATTGATTGAAAGTCTAAGTTAAATCCTTATCTGCATATTGTTGAAACAACATTATCTTCATGAAAAATATATCTTATATTTACGGTGACCATCCGTTCATTATAATAATGAACTGTTCATTATTTGAAGAACATGTTCATTATGAATGATTTGGTGTTAAAAAAAACATTATAAATGTTAATTATTTTTAAAGCTGTTAATTTTTTTGTTCGGTGTTTATATTTATTTTTTGAAACAGAAACCAATTTTTGGAACAAATTGATAATGGGAACGTGTCCCAGTTTTCTGAATGTGCAAAAATCGTATTTACATTATGAAAAAGAGAAACTATTTTAATCCTTGTGACCCTGAGGCTTTTGATGAATATTCGATCATTCAAAATTGTTTTTTTTTTTTGTGAAAATTGCACTATATGGGAAAAAAGTCAGAAGACAACAGTAGCTAGTAAGTTGGATCGGATGATTGGGAATTTTCAAACAAAAATGTCAACATTTTAAACAATGAGGAATTTGATTTGGATTTTCGGGAATATTTTTTACTTTAAAATAATGTTTCCACACAGAGGCGGCGGAAGGGGTGTGCGGAGTGTGCCCCCGCACACGGCCCCGCGCTTAGAGGGGCCCCGCGGTCGCTAAATGAAAATGTCTCAGAAATAATAAAATCCGAAAAACCATGTCTCTTCTCTTTATTCAAAACAATCAAATAATTGAAATTGGCTTGTTTCCACTCGATTTCCATAATTCCATCGAGATGAGTCGAAGCATACATTGGCCACTTTTTGCAAAAGTAGGAAATAAAAAATAAATCAAACAATTTAAGATTATTGTTTGTTTTTTTTTTCTCAAGTGAAGCAAATAATTAGTTTGGATTATCTAAAATTTTGCTTTTTAAAATTCCCAATTAAATTTAAAAAATACAAAATCTCAGTGATAAAAACAGTTTTTTTTTTTTTTTCTTTTTTCTATTTTTCAATTTTGTATATGTAGGTATTTAAAATTGTATGAAATAAGTTTTTGTAAAGGTTAAGAATGGGTAAACTTTATTTCCCTTAAATAAAATTCTTTGCTCGCTTACGCTCGCAATTTATATAAACTGATTTTTTACACTTTCTACCAATTTAAACACTTTATTACGTAGGACTGTTCTGTTTTCCGCCGCCAATTTAATGATTAAAAAGGACCATTTTATTCAGTGGAATTTTCGCTGTTCGAAATTTCGTAGGTATTCGAAATCATTTTGCGGATTCATTGATGTTTCAAAATACGGACGGATTTACAATCCACCAAACTTTAAAAACCTGTTTTAAACCAAAGATTTTGCTCAAACAGACATGCGAATAATTTATGTTTTTCTAAGTTATTTCGTAAAAAAAAATTTAATGATTGATAAGTATCTAACAGAGGAAAAACATCAACAAAAACAATTTCAATTTTTTATATATCTTCCTGTATTTAGCAGGGGGAGCCCCTTGGTTTTTTCCGGTCTCTTCTTCTTCAACTCAAAAGCAAAATTGAATCACCAATTAAAAGAAGCAATAAGTCCTCAATATTCCTATAATTACATTTTGATGTTAATCTTGTCTCTATACAAAAGAAAGAAAAAAAAAAACGATTTTCTAATAGAAATCATATACATATACAAGTGATTTAAAAAAAAAAACAATAGTTTAAAGAAAGAAACAAATCCCGGCCTTATTTCCTTCTTCCTACTGATAAATTTTAACTTTTTTATTTTAATATAGCAATGGCACTCAGCTATATTACAGGTTGTTTGAAAAGTGTAAATTTTCAAATTTTAAGAATAACGTGAGACTAGCCTAACCACATTCTTAGAACCATCAAATAATGAAGTTGTGCAGTTATTTGCGTTTTGCCAACAATAAGATGATATGGACTTATTCCCCTTTTCCAATTGGTAATTCAATTGATATTTTTATATTCTAAAAAAGAAACCGAGAAACTGACGAAAACAAGAATTTCTACATTAAAATAAATAGCTATATTATACTATACCAATTTTAGAAAATTACAATTTAATCAAAAAAGCAATCAAGTGTTAGTTTTTATTTTGATGAAGAAAGTTTGATTTTTATTTGAATAGTCAAATTTTAGAAAATTTTGCATTTAATTTTTATGAGATTTGGAATGTAGATTAAAAATTTCTGCAAAATTTCATATCAATTTTACTTAAAATAGTTTTTTTCCGAAAAATGTTTACAGCGATTTCTAACGATTTTGATTTTTTCTAAAAACGCGCCCTAATAAAAGAAATCAATTTGCTGAAATTCATTCTAGATGTCGATTTTGTTTGATTTGAAGAACAAATAATTTTTTTTTGATATGTACGTTTCAGAACATTTAACGAAAAATCTTATTTATATAAAAAGCAATCTGAAACTTAAGAAAAAGTTCGTGAGATCGAGTCTTGCATTTTGTTTTTCATCTACAGCCCTGTTCCATTGGAAGTGGTAGTCTTCTAATAGTAGATGTTTTGGTTAATCTAGGACTATCATCTACTGTCTTGGGAATCGCTAGTAAACTACTAGTAGTACTTTGCCACCTCCCAAAGGAACAGGGCTTACATTGAAATGAAACGTTTTGTCTTAAGGGGTTATATCTAGTTGTAAGTGCAAAAAATTCTTCTTTTTTGTGGATTTTTGGGGAAGAGGCATTTAATTATATAAACATAAAGAATACATATCCACATAGCAAATTAAATGTATTAAAAGAATTCGCTATGTATTTAAAAAAATATTGGGTTCCGTTGTTTTTGTAGTAGATCTCCTAGACGACCTCCAAAAAAAAGGTATCTGGTGGTGAGCAAGATATCTCTGATCCAAGTCACTTAAAATTAAAAAAACCAAAAGATTCATTTTCAGGATAGACGAATGCAGGTAATGAACGAAGAAATAGTCAAAATTTTGATATGACAAAATGGCGGCTTCCCAAAGAAAAAAAATCGTTTTTTTTACGAAAATTTACACTTTAAAGTGGCTTTAAAAATCGAATTATTGTCAAAAACCTTTTTCCTTCCTTCATTACCTGACAAAAGTATCTAAGAAAATTGTGTAAAAATTTAAAGCCGTTTACTTCAGCCGTTTGGGAGAAAATTTGCTCACCGCCAGACACCTTTTTTTTGGAGGTCGTCTAGGAGATCTTCTACAAAAGTAACGGAACCCAATATTTTTTTAAATACACATTGAATTCTTTTAATACATTAAATTTTCTATATGGATATGTATTCTTTATGTTTATATAATTAAATGCCTCTTCACAAAAAATCCACAAAAAAGAGTTTTTTTTTGCACTTACAACTAGATAACCCCTTAAGTTTGTTATTAGAATTTTGAACTTGAACTTGGACGGAAGATTTGATACTTTTTTTCAAAATAATAGTCCAAATTCATTTTCTCAGGGGCCCGAAAATTTACTCTAGCACACGCCTCATTTTGGTCTAGCGCCGCCTCTGTTTCCACAAATGGAAAATACCCAATACAAGCAGATCTTCCTTCTGTAATATGGATTTAATTATCTTATTATAGGATAATATTACGTAAGTAAACCACTAATACCTAGCATACAAATTAAACGTGGACGTTTAAGAAATTAATTGTGCTACTTAATTTTCATTTCATTTTTTTTTCATTTATTTTATTGAAATCAACTTAATTTTAAGATCTACATCTTATTTATAATTAAGTGCTAATTAAGGAAAATTACATAGGGTTTCCAGAACATCTCTTTTAAAGAGAACATGTTCTCTTTTTCAACTCTGAATTTTATGAAAAAAGAGAGTGTAACTCTCTTTTTTCATAAAATTCTTTTTTTGTTCTCTATTTTTTAAAAGTCCTCTTTTAAGTATCTTTTTCATTTTCGTCCATACTTTTTCAAGATTGTTACGATTACCTGTCTCCCACCTTAAAATTTGTTTCAACTCTGCCCACTCACAGTAAAGGTAAAGTGTTCATCGCATTTAAATTTAAAAGAGATGTTCTGTTTTTCGTTTTCGATCTACATATTTTAAAATTTCAACTTAGAATATATTTATGCAAATATATACTAATTAGTACCCTCCTTGACTCCACTCACGAATAGATATCGCGTGGAGGCGAGGTTTGGGTTTATGTTAAGTTTTTTTAAAAACCAAATATTCCAAAAAAGAGACTTGTGAAGGAAATGGTAACGGAGTTACAAATAACAGAGTTACGGGCGACAGAGTTACGGCCGTCAAAGTTACGCGAAACCGAAGTTACGAAAAACTAGAGTTACGAATTCTAAAGTTATGTTAAGCTATGACATGTGATTTTTGGGTTGGCAACAATTGCGAGGAACGATATGGAATTATGGAAACATAAATAAGAGAATATCGATTCTCATTGGTTATTTTAATAGATTTTAACGAAAATGGGTGTGGTTTAATCTTTTTATGCAAAAAACAACCCGATTCCTTGTTTATTTATTTGACACAGGATAAGTTAAAAATCAAACAAAAACCCCACCTAATAAAAAGAATTCTAATATACCTATATATTTGCCATATGGGCAGGTCTTTTGTGTCATATTTATGCACCTACCCAAAACCCAACTATCAGAATTTTATGTTTTTTTTTTGGTTCTTTAGAATTTTGTCACCCCAATTGCTATTGTCAGCTATAGTTGATGAATATTAAAATTTAATAATTGAGTTTAAAAAGACAACGAATTTCAGTATTTATCATCAATTAATACCTGACAATTGCAATAAGGATGACAGGTAAGATACCTATATGAAAAAAAAATATAAAAAAGAAGTAACACAACCACCTTTTTCGATGGAGGTCAGAGGCCAACTAAAAAATAAAACAAATTTAAGCAACAAAATGTTCCATATAAAGTGTTCTAAACCTATCTGTTGGACTACTCGACTACTTCTCCCTCTCCACCTTGTGTTATACTTTACATAAGACTACAACCGTATTTAAATGACACATTATTTTCGACTAGTTGATGTGGAGGTGGGGAGTGTGTGTGAGAAAGATGTCATCTATCGTTGGCTAAGGTTTGTCCCAATCTAACAACAGAAATAGAGTTATATAATGGAAATAAAAATGCGCTTTTTATTTTACTTATTTAGGTGGGGAAATAAGAATGCATTTATTTTTTCATTTAAGATGTCACTGTCTAACAATATTATTGTTATGAAAGAGATAACCTAACAAATTTTTGACTTGTTGACTTGTTCTTTTCTTAAACTTGCATTTAGTTCAGTCAATGGGGAAAAATCCGACAGTTGTCTATCTGCTAAGTTTGGATGCAGTATTGAAGAGGGTTTTATCCTGAGTATAAATCTCATGTCGAATTCCTTTCAATAAAAAAATCGAATTTTCGGCGATCTCGAAGCGAATTTTTTCTGAAAATCATGTTCCATAGAAACAAAAATCGCCTCAAACGAACCAAAATTCGAATTTTTTTTAATCCTGCTTTTTTGAGAGATTTACACGGATTTGCACACACATTTGGAACATTTGACATTTCTCAAACGTCAAGCTGAATGTTTGAAAAAGTCAAATTACTGTGACTTTTCTTCACGTGATTGTCTTCAAGAATTTTTTTCTCTGTAAAACCACAGCATGCGGCCAAAATAATTAACCTTCTACTTTATATTCACTCAGATCTCAATAATAACTGCAATTTCCGTTTGATTCTGATTAAAATAAATTTATATTACCGAAGAAAATAAATAAAATTAATGATCAAATGAATCTCTGGTTTTATTTTGCAGAAATTGTTTTGGTTTGAGCTTAACGTTCGTATATAAATTGTTGTCAAATGGCACACATACAATCGCAAAAAGAATTCGGTCTGTTTTCATGTTCCTTTTTAACACCAAAAATTTTTGAGGCGATTCAAAAAATTGAAAAGAATTCGACATCAGTTTGCGTATTATTTGGTCTTGTGAGGCGTCCGCCATTTTGAAAAACGCATTAGTCTCAATACCTCAGGAACGCCTGGTCGAACGGAAAATTTGCAAGCACTTTTAGATTCGAAATATAATTAGGTATATTTCTTTCCCCAGTACTATTTTTTTCTCTAGGATTTATACTCAGGATAAACCCTCTTCAATTCTGCATCCAAACTTAGAAGACGTTACAACTTTTGTCGGATCCACTGCATTTGATTCCTCATTGACTGAACTCATTGTTATGAAAATAAAATAACCCTATAGGTATATTTTAAACTTATTTAAAAGTGGGGATATGAATTTTTTTTGTATACGTTTTTAAGAGTCCATTCAACGGACAATTCAATAAAATACATAAGTTCTCACGAAGACAGACCTATAAACAAACGGCAACCATCAAGTCCAACTAATATACGAATTGGTTCTTATTTTTTCTAGAGTTGCATTTCAAGCCATTAGAGAACCACAGTACCATTTAATTAAAAAAAACACCAAAAGTACACGACCGTGCCAATTCGGCAACGCTACGGTCGGATGTGAATGGTTTTTTATTTTTATTTTTTTGACTGCTCCTTCCTTCTCTTACATCCGCAATCCATTTTTTTTTAGAGTTGGGGAAACATTGACCGGCCACCACCATTGTTCTTTCTAAATAGGTGTGCATTGAATTTGTATAATGTTATGTATCTGCTTTTATTTGTCAGTTATTGTCAAATTATTTACATATATAATTATGAATTTGTTAAACAAGGAAAGACTATACAACGAGTTAAAAAAAATGGAGTTTCCCCTACAAAACAGAAACGATTGAAATAGAACATTTTCATCTTTGGTTTGTTTTTTTTTTTAGTGGTTCCCTGACCTCCGTTTAAGGAGGTTGTGGCGTCACATTTTGTCACATATTATTCTATTCAATATTACAAACAAAACAGAAATGAAAAAAACAAACGTCAGCAAATTGTTCCCCATTCAATAATTTCTTCTGAGGAGAAAAGGGCGGGAGTGTAATTTACTGGCTGAATAAAATGGTGTAGCTGTGGCTGTAGCTTGTAGCGCAAGTTGAAGAATTCTCATCTTTTTGCTCAGCTGCCGCCAACTTTTATTGTTGTTTCCCTTAGTAAAATTTTGACAGAATATGGAGGCGTTCTTCTTTGAAAAAAAAAACAAATTTTCAATCATAATTAACGTGAATCCTGTTTGATGAGTATAATCCTGTGTCCTAGATCCACTACTTTTAAGTAACTGTTTAGGAAAAATAGATTTGTACTGCTTATGTTACGTTCTTTTTGTTCCCTTTTTTTCTTCTAAGTCCTCTTTTTTTAAAGGTTCGAATGGAAAATGTTCTCTTTTTAGTAAGGTCCCAAATGGACACCCTAAAAACTACAAAAGGCATCTTTAATTAAATTTAAAAAAATATAAATAAAAGTTAAACAAAAATAATAGAAGCAATTTTTAATATTTACATCCCATAAAAATTACATGAACAAAGTTAATAGCAAAAGAAAACAAGTTAACAGAACAGCAGCAACATCAACAGCAATCATTAAACTGGAGCCCCATCTAGTAATATACAAATAAGTTTTTTTTTTTTAAATTTCCGTATTGTGTCCACATTCCTAACATGTATTGGAAGGGAATTCCACAAACGAGCTGCATTAACAAGAAACTGTCGCTCGGACGTAAGGTATGAGAAGCGAGAAATAATGATTTGATCGTCTTGAAAGCGAAAACTGGAATGAATCATATAGGTATGAAGGCTGGCGCGAACAGATAATTTTAAAGAGCGTGACAAGAGTTCGAAATCTAAGTAGGTTGTCAAAGGAAATTCCATATATATGTACTTCTAGAGGACTCGGAGATGTGATCGTAGCGTGTAAGACCAAAAATGTAGCGTGCGATATTATTAAAAATTACATTCATTTTCCTCTCACTGACACTGTCAAGCTTACAAAAAATTTCACAACCGAATGTCAGAATGGATACGACTTTGTGTCTTTGCTATCATTTTTCTAGTGTTCAACGGTATGAAATTTCTTGTTGGCCACAATAATCGAAGAGCTTCATAAGCTTTACCAACAATTTGATTGATGTGGTCGTTCCAACTCAAGGTTCTATTAAAGCAAATGCCAAGATTTTTAGCCGTATCCACAAATTCGACTTTTGAGTCTGTGGTGTAAAATATCAAGTAAGTCCATTTCATTTGTCGTGAGAACATTAAACTGCTAATTTTACGTAAACTTTAAAACATTAATGTTCCCACGACCGGTGAATTGCTTACTTGACTATTTGTTTATTTGACACCACATTCGATTTTACCTTTTACTTTGAGAGTCAGTCATGAATCAACCACCACTCGCTTTGTTTAATTTTTCCACAAATTGGCGCAGCCGGTAAATCGCGATATCATAAGAAAAAAACATAAAAATTTAAATTCTAAGAAGCAATACCAACACACATTTAACAAAAAATGTTCTGTTGAATGTGACTCAGTGGAAAAATAATTAACTACCGCAATTATAAAATTTAAAAAAACTAAATTATCGCCATCGCAATGAAATAAATGTCAGGTGAGGAGGAAGACCTCAACCGAACTTTAACAACAGCAGAAATTCATCAACAACCAACTATTGAAGAACCAGAAGAGGAACTAGACGAATAACTAGAAGAAGAACTTGAGCTGGAAATAAGAAGACATCGTTCCGGGAAACACTTCAGAAACGAGACAAGTAAGATTAAAAAATTAGTTTTAGATAATAAGAAATTAGATAAAAAATTGTTAGATATAGTTGAGCGATTGGAAAGTCCAAGCTCATTAGGGAAAAACCTAAAAAAGCACATTCATCCAACAGAAGAGTTCAAAACAGAACTTGAAAACTTTGGAGGTGTTAAATTATTTCCCTCGAGAACCCCAACCGCGTCTCCAACAAAAATGGGATTAGACGGAGACAAGACAAATGACGAATCATTTTTAGTTGGTGGTACTCAAACCGCTATGATTCAACTAATTTCGAATCTTATTCCCACATTTTACGGCGATCAAAATGATAGGCTTATTACTGAGTTTAACTCATTTCTAAACTGTTGTAGGCAAGTTAAGTCCTGCATTGCTGGAATCAGCATTTTGTCAATTAATTTTGGCAAAATTAAGAGGGAATGCATACTTGGCAATGCAAAATTCCTCATTTAAATCTTTTGAGGAATTTGAAAAAATACTCAGAGGACATTTCTTGCCAAGGAAAACATACATACAATTATACAATGAGTTAAGACAATGCCGACAATTCCCCACCGAGAACTTAAATGGGTTTTTGTTGCGAATTAAGAATCTGGTTGCGGAATGTAAAAATTCTGCACAGTTTCCAAAAGACGCAAAGGCTCTAATCACTGATTCCGAACTGGCAGCGACATATGCCATCAAAGCAGGTGTTTTGAACCCTGTTATAAGGCAATATATCATACCTTCACAAGAAACATCAGTAAATAAACTTTGCGAAGCTATTCTTAATTTAGAGCTTGAAACAAATAGTTTAGTTTATACCCAGTATGGTCACAAAATAGCAGTGTACCATCAATGCCGAGTGCCACTTACCCTGAATCATTTATGCAACCCTCATCTCAACAACCCTCTCATTCGTTTCTTCAACCTTCATCTCAACAGGCCTCTCATTCATTTTTGCAACCTTCATCTCACCAATATACTCAACCATTTTCGCATCCTTCTTTCCAACAAAACTCTCAATCATTTTCGCATCCTTCTCCTCAACCGTTTTCGCAGCCTTATATGCCAATCCAAAAGCCTTAAAATTTGTAAGATGCAACTTTTGCAATAAGCCAAACCATACTTACCAAGAGTGTAGGAAAAGACAAACTACACAGTTTTGTCCGAATTGCAAGACTTACGGACACAGCATAAAGGACTGTAGTAGGGGTCAGAGCAGGTCAAACGAAACTCAGAGACCTTCTGTTATGACCACTAATTACGCCCAAACAAGAAACCAAAAATGTGATTTCTGTTTAAAAACAGGGCATAGTATAACAAATTGCTACACAAAAAAACGTTGGGATGAGAAAAATAATGTGACAAAAAACTAAATTGCAGTCGGGTGGGTGAAAATAGTATCAGTAAACCATCCGACGAAAAAAACCATGATGATGAATACATTAAGAATGGTATAGTAGAAATACCAATCGATATAGGTTTAAACAAAAAAATAAAATTTTTAGTGGACACTGGGTCCGATATTAGTCTTATTAATGAAGATGTTCTAGGCACCGATGCTTTACTAAATCAAGACGATGCAATTAACATTAACGGAATATATGCAAAAGGCACTACACTAGGTTCTATCGAAGCCAAACTTCTTTTAGAACCACCAATAATATGTAAGCTGTATGTTACCGAAAAAATGTTTAATTTCAATTGCGATGGCATTCTGGGTCAGGACATTCTTTTTAAGTACACAAACATAGAGGGCCCAAATAAACTCTTAAAATTCCTTCACGAAACTAGCACAACAAACCAATTGTCTATTGAATCGTCTCAACATTCAACATTTCAAAATCATCCTTCTGTTAATAGAACCACAGATTCAATCTGTACGGTTTCCCAATCATCTTCGCACGGTGATTATTCTATTAACAAATTGGAAAAGGACTTTTATGGGATAGTTAACTGCTCTTCAACCTCGCAAGGTGAAAGAACAGTTGATGCCGCAACAGATACTTGTTCTTCACCCTCGCAAGGTGACAGAAAAGTTGATACTCCAACAGACACTTGTACATCATATAAAGAAACATCTTCGACAGATGATCTTATCAAAATAAATGAAAATAAAGTTATTGCTAAGCTCACTGCCACCATATCCCCTCGCAGTGAAGCCTGTTTTAAATGTCTTATAAATATTTCCGATGGAACTGAACTTGTCTGTTGTTCTGACGAAATAAGCCCACAAATCTATTTAGCATCATCTGTCGGTCAAGTCCAAAATGGCCACATTATAGTAAGTTTAGCAAATGCAAGCATATCAGAAGTTATTTTAAAAGACTGTCCAATTAAATTTGTTCATCTTAATAACTTTGACCTTAAAGAATTATCAAATGAAACATCTGAAAAATTTAAGAAA
Organism: Episyrphus balteatus; assembly: GCF_945859705.1. Classification (NCBI taxonomy): domain Eukaryota; kingdom Metazoa; phylum Arthropoda; class Insecta; order Diptera; family Syrphidae; genus Episyrphus; species Episyrphus balteatus. Next base: position 60,250,724 of record NC_079134.1, on the reverse strand, counting down.
ACTGTATATCCTATTTGTAATTATTCACTTGACCAAATAACAAAAGAAGAACGGAAGAAAAAATTGTTTAAGGAACTAAATTTTCGAGAAGATCTTAATCCTGAAGAAAGGTGTACAATTCAAAAAATATGCCACAGGTTTTCCCATATATTTCATCTCGAAGGAGAAAAACTCGAGTATACAAACGCAATCTATCACCAAATTCCAACTCCTCAAAACCAAAACCCTATTAATACGAAACAATATCGACTTCCAGAAGTCCATAGGCATATCATAAATGAACAGGTGAATAAAATGTATGAAGATAAAATTATAGCGGATAGCAAAAGTCCTTGGAATAGTCCTTTGTTAGTGGTTCCAAAGAAAGCTGATGAAAATGGTTTACGAAAATACAGAGTCGTAGTTCATTTCCGCAAGATCAATGATGTCACAATTGGTGACGCGTTCCCTCTTCCTAGAATTGATGACATTCTCGATCAATTGGGAAATAGTAGATATTTTTCAACTTTAGACCTTGGCAGTGGGTATCATCAAGTATTGATAGACAAAGCTGACCGTGAAAAAAACAGCTTTTAGTACAAGTACAGGGCACTACGAATTTAACAGGATGCCTTTTGGCTTGAAAGGAGCTCGAGCTACTTTTCAACGTCTTATGAATCATATACTAAGTGGTCTCCAAGGCATTAAATGTTTCGTCTATCTACACTTAGGAGCAAAAAAACGGAATCAAATAAATTATATTATATTAAAAACAAAAATTGCCATGGATAAAATATTTTTATTAAAAGTCTCATGGTCTCATTTTAAAGCTTGTAGTTTTTACTTTGAATTGTTGGTAAAAACATAAAAATACATACGATAGTGTTACCGCTATCTGTCAATAAATTGCACTTCATATTTGTTTTAATGTTAAATTTTCCAGATACTCTCTGTTTTAATTTCAGTTTTTTTTTTCCAACGATAGTATTAGCGTTGTCTGTCAATGAATTGCACTTAATTTTTTTTAAATGTTAATTTTTCCAGATAATTTGTGTTTTAATTTCAGTTTTTTTTTCCTTACATACTTCATTTATGTTAGATGGATGGAACCAACGAACGGATTTTTGAGTTCTTAGCACTGACTTAAAGCTTTTGTTTCAAGCTTTTCAATGGTACCATTAACATTCATGTATGTCGATTACTTCACAACCAATTATCGTTTTTACAGGACGCAAAATTTGATTCCATTTTTTTGCTCCTAAGTGTAGATGATATCGTTGTGTACAGTCGCAATTTAAGTGAGTAGAATCTTAAGCCCGGCTGAGCGTCGTTACTCTACAATAGAAAGAGAAGCCTTGGCTATGGTTTGGGCAATAAAAAATTTTCGATGTTATCTTTTGGGCCGAAAGTTCACAGTCTATACCGATCATAAGCCTTTAATTCATTTTTTTAAAATAACCAATGATTCAACGCGGTTAGCAAATTTTAAATTTAAAGTAGGAGAATACGTATTTGATATTAAACATAAACCAGGTAAAGAGAACATGGTAGCTGATGCGCTAAGCCGGAGTCGTATAGAGACACTTGACGATGAAAGTCCTAATGTTAGAGTTTTGACCCGAGCTCAGGTTCATAAGGCTCAAACTGATAGTAAAGATCAATTAGAAAATAGTTTACAAGTATCTAAAAAGGAAAAGAAAAAAACTGCTAATGATCAGGATGAGTCTGATTCTACTTCTTCAAAATCACCAAATTTAAATACAAACTTCGCAAGTATAGTTACAAATACGAGTAACAATGAAAGTATTTGTGATGTGGAAGACGAAAGAAGTAGTGTTGATGACGAAGAGGAGACCAAAACGTTTATAATTCTTGAAAAAGAAGATGAAATCATCAAAACAATTCATAGATATCACGACTCTCCATTAGGTGGTCATCTAGGAGTTCTTAAAACATATCTTCGTATACGCCCATATTTTAGATGGAAGAAAATGTTTGAAACCATAAAAAATTACGTCAAAAAATTACGACAAAGTTTTTATGGATATTGTACAACTGTTCAAGGCAACAAATACATTTTAACCTTTGCAGATGACCTTACTCGTTTTATGGACTGTTATCCACTCCCTAACGGGGAAGCGGAAATGGTTGCGAGGGCTTTCTTCAACGAAATAATATGTAGGTATAGAATTCCAAAGGAATTACTAACAGATAGAGGTTCAAATTTTTGCAGTGACTTGTTCAAAAGGGTTTGTAAATTTTTGAAAATAAATAAACTGGAGACAACTGCATATCATCCGCAGTCTAATGGTGCACTTGAAAGGAATCATGGTCCTCTAATAGAGTACTTAAGATCGTTTTCAAGTGCTGATCCAGCGTACTGGGACGAATGGCTCCGTCAGGCCATGTATGTCCATAACAACACTCCTCATGCTAGCACAAAGCTAACACCTATGGATGTGTTATATGGTTTCACCTCTGATATGCCACACAACATAAAGAAACCCCCTTCTCCAATTTACGACGATGAAAATTATTTCTACCAGTTGAGAAATAAATTATAAAAAGCTTACCAAGAAGCTCGATCGAATTTAGAAACTAGTAAGATCAAACGAAGGAATATTATGATAGAAACATTCGTCCACATTGCTTTAAAGTAGGAGATAAGGTTCTTCTTCAGGACATGGCTAGGAAAAACAAATTATATTCTTTGTTCACTGGCCCTTTTGAAGTTAAACAAGTTCACAATGATGTAAATACAACAATACTTAGAGGATCAAAACTCGAAAAAGTCCATAATAATAGACTTAAACCTTTTTTCGAAAACATTTGAGTAAAATCACATAAAAAAATGCTTAAACCCTTCCGTTTTTGTTTTAAATTTTCCAGTACCTACTACTACCCACAAAAACAGACAGCAGCAGTATCTACCTTTCTACGCAAACAAAAATAATGAATCGTGCCCAATATGTATTTTTACTTTTACTCATTCCGCTATACACGTTCACCCTACATTCATTCTTCATAACGGCATCCTTAACGGCAAACGGGAATGAAAAAGTAGGCATACAAAAACTGGAGCGTGCAGTTGGCGTGTATTTCGACAACATCGGAACAGTCAACAGCCATTGGATCATATACGTCTACTACAATATGTCAACATACTGGCAGGAATTGGATGAACTAAAAAACTACGTAGATCGTATGGAGAAATTCTGCACTAACGAAGTTCTACATCAACGTCACTGCATGCCAACTGCAGAAGCAATTCGCCATCGATTAGAAGTAATAGAAGAAAATAATATTCTTTTGTATTCCTTCAACTCCGAAAATTACCAACGATCTAGATTAAGACGTTCCCCGTTAGACATTGTAGGAAATATAGCCCATGGTTTGTTTGGTGTTTTAGACAACGAATACGCAGCAAATATAGAAGCACAGATATTAAAAATCAAGACTAACGAAAACCATTTTTCTGAGCTTTTAAAAAAACAAATTTCAATAACTGACTCCACAACTAACATTCTTAAACGTACCATTTTCCAGATAAACCATCAGTTCGAGGTTTTGAACGATTACACAGCCACACAAAAAAAAAAAATAAAAGTCCTGACCTGGGGTTGCGACTATGTTTTTCATATACTTTTTGAGTCGCTGAAACCGAATCCGAAGTCCGTTTTTCTCCATCACGTCAGCTTTTTGAGATAACCTCAAAAAATGCCACGAAAACAAAAATTTGTTTTCTCTGATCTGGATGTGCGAATATGTTAAGCATATAGTTTTTGGATCGCTGAATCCAGATTCAAAGTCAATTTCGCCCTATCACGTCAGGTTTCTGAGATATTCTCAAAAAAATGTCAAAACCAAAAAAACAAAAAATTTTATCTGGAGTTGCGATTAGGTTTTTCATATAGTTTTTGGGTTGCTAAAACTGATTCTGAAGTCTATTTTGCTGTATCACGTCAGGTTATTGAGATATCCTCAAAAAATGTCAGATAAGAACTTTTTTTTTAGTTTAGACATTTTTTGAGGATATTTCAAAAACCTGACGTGATAAGGCAAAATAAACTTCGGATTCGGTTTTAGCGACCCAAAAACTTAGAGGATATAATATATGGAGTGCTTGTGCTGTTAGTTCCGTGAAGCTTTTATAGAGGGCTCTAGTTTCTTTAAGTTTTTCGATGAGTGCATGCCTCCATTTTATTTTCATTTGATGGCTGTCATCAACAAGCGTGTTTATTTACAGCTGCGAAACCGGACTCGCACTGAAAAACGAAGGCAGCGACCCCTATCCATGCATATGGCGTTACAATGTATTGGGTATAGGAACAAGCATTCCATATATTATATCCTCTAAGCCCAAAAACTATATAAAAAACCTAGTCGCAACTCCAGATAAGAACTTTTGTTTTTTTGGTTTTGAATTTTTTTTGAGGATATCTCAGAAACCTGATGTGATAGGGCGAAATTGACTCCGAATCTGGATTTAGAGATCCAAAAACTATATGATTAACATATTCGCACATTCAGATCAGAGAAAAAAAATTTTTGTTTTCGTGACATTTTTTGAGGTTATCTCGAAAACCGGACAAAACGGACTTCGGATTCGGTTTCAGCGACCCAAAAACTATATGAAAAACCTAGTCGCAACCCCAGGTCAGAATTTTTATATTTTTTTGTGTGGCTGTCTTATCTGAAATTAACGGAAAAATCAATTACCGATTCTCTTAATGCCAATGAGCAGGAATGGGATTTATCATCCCTTGTTTCTTACCTAATTCTAGTTTTAACTAACTTTGAGCGCCTACAGGGAATTTTTTTAGACGTTTTTTTAGATCTCAAACATGCTTAAATAAGTCCACAAATAATTAATCCAAAACAACTGACCGAACAGCTACTTCATATTAGAAGCCACCTACCAGGAATGCTGAGATTACCTCAGGGATCTGCGGCAGAGTATTATAAAATGGCTTCCGTAAAAGGTCGTGTTTTGGATGGCAGTGTAGTTTTTGAAATTCGTTTACCCTTACTTGATCTAGAAGACTATCAACTTTTTGGACTTATTCCGCTACCATTCTTTAGTAAAAACTTAGTTTATTCTGTCGAAACATCAACTCCATACCTCGCCATATCCCTGACACGCGATAAATTTTTTCCACTTTCTGATATAGAGATTAATTTTTGTAAAAGTTTCTTACCAAATGCATTGTTCTGTGAGAATCACATACCTATCTTTAATTCCAATCAAAGTAACTGCGAGGTTTCTTTGTTAAATCATAAATCTAATAACCTCAAAGAATGTGATGTAAAAGTTATATCAAATTCACCGCAAAACTTTTGGAAAAAACTCAGAAATCCCAATTCTTGGATTTTTTCGGTGACAAATGATATAACAGGACATTTAATTTGTAATCAATCATCCACTAGTCTTACTGTATCAGGTTGTGGAGCATTAACATTTAGATCATCATGCTCGTTTAAACTCCCAACAATGCAAATTAAAGGTTATCCCGATTATAATAAAACCATTTATGAGGCCTTCGTTCCTAGTACTAACATAAGTACATGGGTTTTGGGGGGGCACGGGTATAGAAACAAAAGAACCACCTAAAGTTTTTGAAATAAATCATACGGAGTTTAATATGCTTAAAAACAATATAAGTGAAGCACTTGAAAATTCAAAGGAGTTTTCTGTAACGGCTAATATTCATGATTACAATCATTATGCTCTAAACCTTTTGATGATCATTGGCATTGTTTTCTTAATAATAATGTATTTTCGTGTAAAACAAAGAAATAACAACTTCCTTCAAAGACCTCAGCCAAGGCCCAGAAGGAAACCAAGGCTAGCAGATTCGCATGCTGTATTCGAGGCTGCATCTGACACTTGTTGAAACGTTAAAAAACTGTCCGTCTGATTAACTATACATATGTGTACCCATTTTTCTGTTTTCCTGTCTATTTCGATCTCAAGACTTAATCGTTGGAGAGCGATTTTCTTAAAATTTAAATCATTTATATACAAGCCTTAATTATATAATAAAAAAAAAAAAAAAAATATCATAAATGTTATATAAAGTTTTCGTTTTGAATTGTTCTGTTATATGAAGAATTGTTTGTTATCTTTGAAATGTAAATATAATTAATTTTAGCAAATGTAGGAACCTATACTTAAGCATTCCTATGCATACATGTATAAAAAAGTACAGTGCCGCTCACTTGAATAGCACACCTTTTCTTTTTGGTTATAAGTGCATATAATTCCTGTCTCTTAATACCAAAATTATAAATATATTGTACTTTTTGGTATGTCCCCTTATGCACTCTCTCTGTGAGCGAAATCATTCATTTTCATTGACCCGTTAGTTAAATTTTGCAATTTTTTGCGGAACAACTCTGAAAAAAGTGCTCCTATTCTGGCTCACTTGAATAGCACATCCGCTTTTTTTTTAGTTTTCGAGTGCGAATCAAAGAAGGTAGAAATGCAGAAATGTTCTCCGATGTCTTTTAGTAATTTAAAGCTGATTTCAGTTTAAGTGGGTCCCACGAAATAATTGGTAGAGGAAGAAAAAGCGAAAATCATGAGTGCCCCGTCTATTCGCCAAAATGGTTAAAAAAATGCAACAAACCCGGAAATTTCTTTTCAATTTTTTTTTCGCAATGAGTCCAATTGTGAATAAAATATGAAAGGGTGAACAGTAAGTGCTGTTAGTGCAGCTAACAGAAGAGCGATTCTACGACTCGCGTCAAATTCACATGACTCTTCCGCCAAAATAAAGGAAAAAGTGGTGTAAAAGCAAGTGCTTCCATATTTAAACCACTGATTTCGACGGCTAAACAGTTGAAGCCATTAAAGCTTAGGACAAAACCATCGATAAACACCTCCCGTAAAGTGCAACTCCTAAGTTTCTGTCGATCTTATGACATGAAATAAAGCATGTTTTCTCCGATAAGAAAAAAATTAGTTTAGATGGCCCCGTTGGCTTAAACTGTTATTGTCATGATATGCTAAAGAAGGGCCATGCATTGGATCATAAAAATAACAGTTTAAGCCAACGGGGCCATCCAAACTAATTTTTTTCTTATCGGAGAAAACATGCTTTATTTCATGTCATAAGATCGACAGAAACTTAGGAGTTGCACTTTACGGGAGGTGTTTATCGATGGTTTTGTCCTAAGCTTTAATGGCTTCAACTGTTTAGCCGTCGAAATCAGTGGTTTAAATATGGAAGCACTTGCTTTTACACCACTTTTTCCTTTATTTTGGCGGAAGAGTCATGTGAATTTGACGCGAGTCGTAGAATCGCTCTTCTGTTAGCTGCACTAACAGCACTTACTGTTCACCCTTTCATATTTTATTCACAATTGGACTCATTGCGAAAAAAAAATTGAAAAGAAATTTCCGGGTTTGTTGCATTTTTTTAACCATTTTGGCGAATAGACGGGGCACTCATGATTTTCGCTTTTTCTTCCTCTACCAATTATTTCGTGGGACCCACTTAAACTGAAATCAGCTTTAAATTACTAAAAGACATCGGAGAACATTTCTGCGTTTCTACCTTCTTTGATTCGCACTCGAAAACTAAAAAAAAAGCGGATGTGCTATTCAAGTGAGCCAGAATAGGAGCACTTTTTTCAGAGTTGTTCCGCAAAAAATTGCAAAATTTAACTAACGGGTCAATGAAAATGAATGATTTCGCTCACAGAGAGAGTGCATAAGGGGACATACCAAAAAGTAAAATATTGATAATTTTGGTATTAAGAGACAGGAATTATATGCACTTATAACTAAAAAAAAAAGGTGTGCTATTCAAGTGAGCGGCACTGTACATTTATTACTGTAAAAAAAAAAAACAATAAAAAACTATAATTACATCTCTCAGAAATAATAAAAAAAAAAGAAAATGTAAAACAAATTAAAATTAAAATACAGTGTAGTAATATATAGTTAAAATGTTAAAGTAAAAATAAAATAAAAACGAGAATCGAAAATAAAATAGTAAGCTTTTCCCTTCAATATAATGTTTAAGCCGCAATATCAAATTTATACAAAACACACTATTTCCATTTTGAATTTTTCGTTTTAACTTACAAAAAGAAACTAAAAAACATAGTGTAACCATAGTAAATTTATATTTTTATATACATAGATAGAAATTTGCATTTGTAATATATATATAAAAAAAAAAAAAATTATAATAAATAACAAAAGTCAATTGTAAAAAAAAAAAAAAAAAAATTATTTAACTGTATCTGAATTTATTGTAAAGAGATACAATATCTTGTCCTGATTTGTTTCCTTTTTGTAAGAATAAATTGATTATGTAATTATGTACCTAAACCAAAAAAAAAAAAAAAAAAAAAAAAACATCCATATACAATAAATATAGGCTGATTTTCAAAAAGAAGGGGAGGAGTATGTGGTGTAAAATATCAAGTAAGTCCATTTCATTTGTCGTGAGAACATTAAACTGCTAATTTTACGTAAACTTTAAAACATTAATGTTCCCACGACCGGTGAATTGCTTACTTGCTTACTTACTTTTGAGTCACAAAGCTGGATATCTGGAAAACTACTTAAATCGAGAGGCCTCCTAGAGATTACAAGGCACTTGCTTTTTAGCGGATTTAAGGTAAGTCCACATTTAACTGACCATTGTCTAACTGATGACAGATCCACGTTAATTGCATCCAAACAATCGTTGACCATGTCGATATGACAACTTTTCATTAGCTGGATGTCATCAGCAAAAAGATGTTCTTCGCAGTGGCGTAAGAGTTTAGGTACTTCATTCACATAAATAGAGAAGAGTGATGGACCTAAAATGGAGCCTTGCGGTACTCCACTAGATATTGGTAAAAGATTAGAAGATTTATTCCCCAGAACAACAGCTTGGCGTCTTTCCGAAAGATAGGAAGACACAAGATTAACTGCATCTGGAGAGAAATTGTAGGTCTTCAAAAGTTTTAAGCATAGGATGTTGTGATTTATGGTTTAAAATGCCTTGGAATAGTCAAGGAGAACCAAAAAAGAAACCTTTTTAGCATCTAATGCTTTTCTAACCCGTTTTACAACCTCCAAAATAGCTGTGGTACTGCTATGGTCTGGGCGAAAGCCGGATTGTTTTGATGTAAGAAGACCGTTTTGTATGAGAAAGCCGCTAAGTTGCTTCTGCATTATTTTTTCCAAGTTTTTTTTATTACCGTCACAATGGAAATACCCAAACCAACGCAAAGACTGAAAATCCTTGTGTTGTATTTTCTTCTTTTTTCTTTTATTGTGTTATTTTTTTTTGAAATAATAAAAAAAACAGTAGTTGGAAACTCGGTTAACTTTTTATTTAAGTTCATTATTTGAAAGGACCCCGCACATTTTGTATGGGAAGTGGCCCTCGGTGAAATTGTCTGAAATTTTAGTATGTTTTTCTCTTGTAGCCTTTGATCAAAAGTCGATATGGACCTATGGATTCCACTAAAAAATAGCGTAAAATACAATATAGAGAGTTAATATCCCTTTTAAAAGGTTTGAGATGGTCATCGGAAAAAACCTGTTATTTTAAAAACTGTCCATTTTTCGACTTTCTGCCCATATATATTATTTAGTGCACTTGTCATACTCCCACTTCCAAGTCCATTTTCTCGAAAACTTCTCTTACTGCCAAATTATCATGAAAAATACTTAATTTTTTGTCACTTTTGGCTCTCTCCTCGACCGAAGGCTTCCTTCCTGATGGTTTAAGGTAACCATACTTGCCACCTTTGCAAATTAAATTATCTATTACGCAATTGGACCTTTCCATTCCTCTAGATATTTCCCAGTTGGACAGCCACTCTTCATGGTAAGCCTTAAGTTTGCCAAATTCAATCTATGTCATAGATTTTCCAGGTCTAATTTTGATATGACTAAAAAATTGTAGGTACTTATGAAATCGATATAATGGCCTTAAATTAATTTTCCAGTTAATTCACTTACTTTTGGTTACATATTATCCCGCTAAACCTCACTTTTAAGGCGAAGAACAGCTGTGTCCTTATAATTATTTCGCTCTAGACCCGGAAAAAATAATTGTTATATTTTATTTTAATGAATTAAATAAACCAATGGTTGGAATTAATCCCCCACATATTTGTCTCCTTATTCATAAAAGAAATACAAAAAATATTTTTTACATTTCTTAAAAAGAATCAAATAAAGTTGTCCTTATAATTATTTCGCGGAGTGTAGGAATGTGTAGTTGTTGTACTAGATTTCTACTCACGAGTAAACTACGGTGCAGTGTCATAAGTCCACGGGCCAAAAGTTAATAATGGACTACTGACTCACTTGGGTGGGTTATAAGTCCACAAATAAATTATGGACTTTCAACCCACCCAAGGGTGTCAGAAACCCACAAAAAAAAGAGCCAGAACTCCATAATGTCGAAAAAGATGTGGAAGGTGCTTAAGGAAATTTGTAAAGAATGTTGAAACGCTAATTTTTTCAACAATATTTGTAAATTGATTTTTTAGTTTTTTTTTGAAAATTTTATGTTTTTTTTTTTTTCTTAACTGGCTCGAGTTTTGTTTGTAAAGCTTATTGAAGTAATTTTCGAAAACTCGCACAAAGCAAAGAAGAACAAAATTTTGTTCAAAAGACGATTAGTTTGGAGTCTCATAGTAATAATCGCCACCTTTTTGGGGAACTATCTCGCAAACAAAGCGGGCTTATGAATTATCACATGGAGATAGCGGAAAAAAATTTTGCCCACAGGAGAATCAATTTTGAGGTGTGAAAATAAAAATTCGCGCGAATTTTTATTTTCACACCTCAAAATTGATTCTCCCGTGGGCAAAATTTTTTTCCGCTTCGCGTTTGGCTTGTGCAATTTAAATAGATTTTCATTCCCTCTCAAAATTCGCGCGAATTTTTATTTTCACACCTCAACATTGATTCTCCCGTGGGCAAAATTTTTTTCCGCTTCGCGTTTGGCTTGTGCAATTTAAATAGATTCTCATGTGAGCAAATTTTTTTCCGCTTCGCGTTTACCGAAATATAACATAAACATCTTTGGTGTGCGGTATTATCATACAATTGCCAAAACGTTTAATTTAATGTGTTCAATGTTTATTCAAATGTTTTAAAAAGCTTTTGAATAATTGTATAAATGTTGAAAATTGAAGTAAAACCAAGTTTGAAAGTTGGTCTTATTTCACTTGGACTAATTTCATGACACCAATTGATCATTTAATGAAGAAACTTTCGAAAATTGAGGATTGTTCAGGTTTTGAATACTTATTGAAGTAATTTTCTTAAATTCACTCGAATTTAAAAGAAATTTGACCACTTTTTTTATAAATGTTTTGGAGAGATATTGCGAAGAAAATTAGAATATGAGAACTCAGCCGCAGTATGAATTTTTGCTTTCCTAATTGGTTATAAATTTTTAATCGATGGGCCAAAAGTCCACAGGAATTTTGTGTGAATTTTTGACCCACTTGGGTGGGTTGAAAGTCCATAATTGTGTGGATCAGAATCAAAACCCATTATATCCACTTTTCAAAAAAAATGACTTAGGTATGAGGTTTTGTTTCTATTATTCAAATACATACATTGCACCCAAGTTTGAGTCTCTAATTACATATTTTGGCGTAGAAATCAGACCACAAAGTTAGAGGTTAATTTCAAAACCCATTTTATCCACTTGAGTTTTTGTTTCAAAACCCATTATATCCAAACAATTTTATTCGCATCAAAATCCATTATATCCATTCAAAATATTATTTCTAAAATAAATTTGAAAATCAAAAACCATTTTATCCATGGGATGAAATTAGATGGGAATATCCGAAAATTTACACGGATTTTTGAAAAAAAAATTTCGACATTAAGGTTTGAATTTATTTGTTCAAGAAAGTAGGCGTAGTTAAAAAAAAGAAAATAAATTTTTCTCGTGTTTAATTGAGTTTTTTTAATGCCATATTTTCTTATTTTGGTCTGAAATTCAGAGGTGATTTTCAAAATCCATTCTATCCATATTTGTTTTGGGTATAACTCTAAAACTAAAACCCTCAGATCACGATTTCTGGACTTAAACTGTAGGGAATACTAATTGAATCAATCCTGCATTTAAAAAAGTACTAAAAAATGTTTCGTTTACGAGATACAAGTTTTTCTCGATTTACTCGAAATCAAAAAAAGTGGATAAAATGGGTTTTGATTCTGATCCACACAATTGATTTATGGAGCTATGGCCCACACTAGTGAGCCAATAGTTCATTATGGACTTTTGGCCTGTGGACTTTCGACCCTGCACCGTAAACTACCACCTCCAATGGAACAATGCTTTTATTCGATAGTTTATTCATTCGAATAGTTTTCTTAACCGATAGTTTTTTCATTCAAATAGTTTTTTTTATACGATAGTTTTCTCATTCGAATAGTTTTCTTGAACGCTGGTTTTTTCATTCGAATAGTTTTCTTAAACGATAGTTTTTTCATTCAAATTATTTTTTGTATACGTTAGTTTTTTCATTCAAATAGTTTTACTAACCGATAGTTTTTTTCATTCAAATAGTTTTTTTATACGATAGTTTTCTCATTCGAATAGTTTTCTAAAACAATAGTTTTCTCATTCGAATAGTTTTTTCATTACAATAGTTTTCTTGAACGATAGTTTTCTCATTTCTGGAATATTCTCAACAATGTTATACCATTTTGAAAAAAGAATTGAACACACCAACTTTTAAGGTAACTTGCCGAAACATCGTAGGGCATTTTTTTTACACTACGGTTTATTGAATTAGAGTCATGTAAAATTTTTAGTACTTAGTTGGAGAAAAAAGTAATATTTGCTTTAAAACTGATGCAGCTGAGTTAAAATTTTTGAATGCATTTGGTAGCAGGGTTTGTAGGATTTGTAGTCTCGATTTTTTTTCGAATGCCCATAACTCACAAAATATATGGCTGCGACTTTTTTGATTATTTTTCTTATAACTGTCACCACCTACCCTATCTACCGTTTTCGTTTCGACGTTAACTTTTGGGACACCCTGTATATTTATTTATTTATTTAATATCAATTAGAGTTTACAATCTCAAATAGACTAACGAAATTTTTAAATTATACATTATACATACATATAACTATACATATACATATATAAAAAAAAATAAAACTATTTATTAACATTATTTAATTAGTTAAAAAATACAAGTTTAACATATTTTTGAATGAGTTTCTACTCAAATGGAAATTAAAATCTACCTATATTATTTGACACATTATTAATCTCCCTAACACTGCGAGTCATAGGTTCATTAAACGCATAATTTACTCTATGAACGTTTTCGCGGAATAAGGTTCGCATTCTTAGTTCTCTAGAAGGAGCATAAAGATCAATCAGCGATAACAAATAAGGACAATCAATATGATATGATAAAATATCACTGACAAAATTTATAGCAAACATCTTACGGCGGTTTTCTAATGTCTGTATACTAATAAGCTGACATCTAACGTTATACGAAGGCATTTCAATGTTCCAGCCTAGTTTGTGTACTACAAATCTTGTAAATTTTTTTTGAACATTTTCTGTTCTTGTAATATGAATATTGTAATGGAGGATTCCACACTACGCAGCAATATTCCAGGACCGATCTAACATACGAATCATAAAGGGCTTTTAGAGTGTATGGGTCCCTAAGACCAAACGAATTACGAAAAATAAAATCCAACATATAGTTGGCTTTGTTCACCATGAATTCTGTATGATGTACAAAGTTTAGCTTGTAATCAAAAAATACTCCAAGGTCTTTTTTAATAGAAACTCTTTCAAAGACATGATTATGCATATTGTAATCGTAAACGATAGATAACAAACGACGAGTAAACGAAAAACATTGACATTTGGATATGTTTTATTGGTTTATATTGCACCAGTTGATAAGATTTTTAAAATCATTTTGGAGAAGCGTGCAGTCTGTTAATTTTTTTACACATCTAAAAAATTTTAAATCGTCCGCAAACATAAGACACGTTGAGTTAGTAAGGACATCAGGAAGGTCATTTATAAAAATAAGGAACAGCATTGGACCTAAATGACTCCCTTGTGGAACGCCGGAAGTTACAGAAAAGGGATGCAAGGTAATCGAATCAATTGAAACCATCTGGCTGCGTCCTGTAAGATAAGCTGTCAGCCATTTAAGCATTTTGGAATGAAAAACTATGTTCTCTAATTTTTGTAATAAAATTTTATGATGCACCCTATCAAACGCTTTTGCAAAATCGGTGTAGATAGATAACGTTCACTTGGTAACCCTTTTCTAATGAATTGAGTACACAATTCGTGAAAATGGTTAGGTTAGTAGAAGTTGATCTACCGGATACAAAACCGTGTTGGTACGGGGATATGGTTTATTTTAATTGATCTAAATCCTGATTCAATTCGGATTCAAATCGCCATACAAACGGGGTATTTATTACAAAGACTGGTTACCAATAGATAATCATAATTGAGATGATTAGGTTAGCTTTCAGTACTGGAATATGACTGGCGAAAAGGTAACTCGGTGAATAATATAATAGAGCGCAATGAATATAATTTCGAAGAAAACACTATGGTTAATGGCACAACCGAGGTTAAATTATAGATGTCAATTATTTCTACACGGTTAAAAATTCTGGAGTATTTTTTAATACTTTTTGGGTTACATATAGGTCTACACCAGAAATGTATTAAAATTTAATACAAGCCAAATATTAAAATTTTTTAGTTAATAAAAAATGTATTAAAATGTAATATAGTTGTATTAAAAAATAATACAGTTTATATTAGAATTTAATACCAAATGTATTAAATTTCAATAATTGCATATTAAAAATTAATCTTTTCATATTAATATCTAATAAGATTTTTATTAAAAGATAATACAAAAATATTTCAATTCAATACTAAATGTATTTAAAGTTAATAATAAGTATTCTTTTCCTAAATTCATTACTGAAAATAAATATTAATCATAAATAATATAATAATGGTGATATTATTGTCTCTATTTTATTTACTTCACAAACTGTGGCATGTAAAATCTTATTGCCGATCAAAATTCATCTGCAATGTATGTATTTTGCTTCGAAAAAACACAAAGCGCCTTCAAATTAGTACAAATTTACAAATATTAATTAATTTTTTTTTAGAAAAGGTACCTCAAACAATGGATTTTTTTCATTTTTAAAATGGCTGCTGCTGACCACAGTACACATAAAAAGGTAATATACCTATTCCAAATCTTATTTCTTTTATTTACCGACGAAAAACGCACAAAAACCGAAAAACCACGCACACCACTAATTTGTTAACAATTATTCACCATTTTCCGCGAAGAAACACAAAGAAATTGGTTATTTTTTAATTTATAATTTTTTCAAATGACATTTTATAAATTAAAACAAAAACAAATTTCGCGATTAAAATATAAAAATTAAAGGTTGACCTGACAGATTGGTGGCCATTTTTGACAAACAAATTTTGTCAACGTGCGGAATATATTACCTTATTATGTGTACTGTGGCTGCTGACTTTGATTAAAATTTAATATTCTCGTATTACAAATTAATACTTTTTATATTAGTTTTTAATAAATTTTTATTATATTTTAATACAATTATATTAAAATGTAGTATAATTATATTAAAATGTAATACAATATACTCAAATATATTACAAAAAATATTAATATCTAATACAGCAGTATTAAAATTCAATACAAGATTAGAATTTAACCCACGGAGATTATTTTCTAATAATTTTTGTATTACAAGTAGTAAACTTAATACTTAAATATTGAAATTTAATACAAAAAAGATTAAAAATAATTTTAATATTTTGGAAGTATTAAAATGTAATATTTTTTGTATTGAAAATTGCTTTAATACAAGAGCTGTATTAAAAAATACTCCAGAATTTTTAACCGTGTATCATTAAACATTATATAAGCACAAATAATTATATACAGATATCTCATCTTCATAGAAAAAAGTGACATATGAAACTGAAAATCACCACTTTGAAGAGCTTTTAAAAAAGCTCTTTTCAATACAAAATTTGAGAAATTTTAAAATGCTTTTATTTCTCTTTGGAATTTTGATTATTTATTCTCTGATTCTCTTTTACGTGGTCTTTGAGAGTGAGTATCATGTGCAGAGATACCCAAAGGAGATGGGAAACTTTCGTACGTTTTACCCCCCAAAACCCATTTGTTTATTTCGTGTTGTTGTAATCTCTTTTGTATTCGTGAATAAATGTGAAAAACACACATAGTGTAGCCACGGTGTTTTTCCGCACACCTAAGCAAAAATGTCAATTTTTCACGCATACTTCGCCAAAAATGTATATTTTTTCACGCATACTTATCCAAAAATGTCTAAAGCAGCTTGTAGGCAAACCGCGTATGACGTCAGAAGTTTCTCATCTCTTTTGGGTATCTCTGATCATGTGTTTTCACGGCTCTGCCTCAGACAGAGCGAGAAGATCTTTTTGTATGGATAGAAAAGAAAAAAAAATCATGGGCATAACGATCTTGACTCTTGAGTTGGAATCGTTATTTTTCTGTATCTCTGAAATTTGTTCTTGTATTCTTGTTGTGTTTTTGCATTGCAAAATCGCGCTTTAACTGTTTCTTTTTTAAGGCGGGATTTTCGGAAGAAAAATAGAGCTGTGTGTGTGCAGATGGATTGTGGACGTATTTAAAAATAAAAACCTGAGCAATAAATGCATTTTTTTCTCTAATATTTTTTTTTTCATAAGCTAGGTTCAGGTTGAGATGAGGAATAAAAATATGAGGTGATTTGTGGTGTTGCAATATTGTTTGCCAATTAAAAAAATGGAAAGGCAAACAGAAAATCGTCGTATTTGAAGTATAAGAGCACAAAAGAAGGGCGCTTTCATAAATGCATGGTTGCGCAAGTCTGACGAATGCAAAGCTTTCATTAATGCAAATGACAAATGTCAGGTGTTCATAAATGCAATACGCAAATATTTGCAGCGCAAATGTGCAAATGAAAAAATTCTCATGCGCAATGAATTTAAACTTAAAGAAAGAAGTAACATGACGTAAAAGATGATATAGCTTTTCTCTTTTTGTCAATTCTGTCAAAATATTAATTGGAAATTCAAAGTTCAAGTCAAAATAACAAAAATAGCCGCGAATTTCTTGGATATAATAAATTTGTAAATACTGACAGAAATGTTTGAAAAAAAAGTTTTTTTTTCTTAAAGGATGGAATTAAGATAATACATTGTTATTTTGGAGAATAGGCTGAATTTCAACTTAAAAAAATTTGACAAATGACGAAAATCAGAAAAAGTGTTCATAAATTCAAAGTAAAATACATGCGCAAATAGTTTTTCTGACATTAGTCTGATCGCAAATGACCGCATGTAAACAAAGCAACCATGCAATTATGAAAGCACCCGAAAAAAGCACTCAGATACGATTACAACTCAAGACCGTTGTGCACATATGTGTTTTTTTTCTGTCCATAGAAGTAGACCTTGTAGCTCGAGTATCGAGTCGTCCTGGCGCACGTTTTTTGTTTCTTTCTATCAAAAGAATATACGATTGACTCTGGTCAGTCTGCCTCAACGAGAACGATTCATTAAAAAAAAACAACACAAAAAACTTACTCAGTAGTTCAGTACAGGGTTCCCAGGTTGAGGGGAAAATCACCATTTTTGCCGATTTTTTTAAACGAAAGGGATAAAATAGGGGACGGGGATAAAAAAGGGGAAAAAATATCTAAAAGGGGAAAAATCTAAGCTTACAAAAACATTAAACACAATCATTGAACAATGGAATTTTTTTAAATAAAACTCAATTTCGAAATAACTTATCGTATATTCCACGCTAAGTGGATTTTGAATTCCTCAGCTCTATTAGAGAATAGGGTGCTTTAATTTTGTATTCACTCCTCAAAATACTTAATACATATTACATTAATTACATTTAGTTTTTTTTGAGTATATCAAACAGATTTGAGCCTGCTGCGCGACGGCAGCCCCAAAAAAGACTAATAAATTGTTACGACACATCGTGGTTGAAGAAGCCTGCCTTATACTGTATGTTTCAACCTACCGTAAATCCGAGATTTAGCTAAGTAGATTTAGAACAAATCTCGAGATTTATTTTAAATCTACTTAGCTAAATCTCGGATTTACGGTAGGATTTTTCCTCAAAATAAGATTTATATGTACCTACCTACATTAAAAAGTTTTTTTTTTATGAATAAATTAAATAGGTACAAAATTAATATTTTTTAAAAAAAGTTTTTAAATACTTGCATTTTTTTCTTCACACAAAAAGGGGATTTTTTTTACGAAAAAGGGGAAACAAAAACGTTTTGGTGTTAAAAAAAGGGGATTTTTATTTTGAAAACCTGGGAACCCTGGTTCAGTACCTACTCACAAAAGATCTATTAGAAGAGAAAGAAAGAATAAGGAATATGTAATAGTATCTACATACATATTTGGGTTGGTTTTTTGTTTTTGTTTGTTTGTTTTTTTTTGCAATTTAGTTTTGTTTCCTTGGATGGCGCGATTGAGTAATTGTGTGTAGGTATGCAAAAGGATTGTGAATGCATTTTAAGAAAGTAGGTAGGTACCTAGTAATACCTACCTGATCAATGAAGGAAATTTTGTTCTTTAATATTTTTTCATAGGATAGGTTAGGGTTAGGAATATACAAATGAGATCTGGTTTTGGGATATTTTTTGGAAATCAAGGAAAAAAGAATGCATGCACAGTTTTATTTGTTTGCGCATTGATTTGGTTTGTGTTTTTTTTTTGCCTTGTTGAACTGGGGTATGAAATCATGAGTATCTAATTAGGTAGGTGAAACAAGTAGGTACAGGGTCGGACTGGGGCAAAAGGGCCCGGGTGGCAAAATGAAAAAGGGGCACCGCTGCATAAAAAAAAATTACAATACTACAAACGTTTCTCGATTTAACGGATTTAGAAAGACAAGATTTAATTCTTTTAGAAACCGTTACAAATTTATTTATAACAAATAAACAAATGCTAAGAAATAACCTCGAAAACTGATAAAAAGCGGCATTTTCGATATTCTAACGGGATTATCTCAAAAACGTGATGTGATAAAATTTTTTTGACTTCGGATTCGAGCTCAGCACCCAAAAAACCTAGGTATAGAAAAGTATATCTTGGTGTCTGTAACAAAAACCGTGTTGACCAGTGTTATCTATAAATCAAGAACAGCGGAAACGGAGAACATTCAAATGTCTGGTTTGTCTTTGATCCATATTGCAGAACCAAATTAAATACCTTAATACCTACTAAATTGGAAAAAAAGGAAATAAATTCCTCCTTTATTTAGTTCTTTTATTTTTCATGTCTTGTAAATAAACGAAAGGAATTACACATTCTAATTTTGTTGTTGTTTCGTTTGTGTAGAGTTAAGAAAATTACTAATTTAACAATAAAATTATTTAGTGGAGTAACTGAAGCTAAAAAATGTTGTAAAGGGCGGAAACAGATCCGATGTTCATGATCTTTTCTTACAAACGTCGGTAATTTAAAAATACTCTTATCTCTATGAAAAATTGCTTGACAAATTGCACTGCTTCCGTTTTGCTTTTAATATTTAAATTACTTAAGACTTTAATTTGTGTTTTGTTGGTTTTTTTTCAAAAAAAAAAATGATATGAAAAGATTGCCTGAGTTGTTTGAAGACATTATTAAAGCGACAGAAGCAATTTTCTAACAAATTGACAAATTTCAAAATCAAGTATACGGAAATTAAAAGCAGTGTATTTGAGAAACTGTTCCCCAAACTCAGAATATTGAACTTATCTTTCATTTCTTTTAATATATAGTAGGTACAGAAGAACGGTCACGTAGTGAGCAATTACAGTGAAATTTAAACCCATAAAATTATGAAAATTATTATAAGATACCTAAACCATAAAAAATGATTTAGTTACAACTAATCAATTTAATTCAGATGATAATTTAATACATAACATTTATTGATTCTGCATCAGCTACTAAGTACATTGATCAACAATATTTTTTTCGCGCAATATTCTTATATTATATGCATACAAAAGTGATTTATGCAGGGTGATTCAGGAGTAATGTGCCAAAAAGCTAGAGCGTGTAGGTTAGGTCGAGACAAGAAAAACATCGTATGGAAGGGAGGGTCTATTCCCCTTCGTTTAGCGGGGAGGGGCAATTTAAAAAAAAATTGACTTATTTTGGAAAAAAAATTATTCAAAATCAAAGGTTATACTAATAATAACGTGTTCCACCTTTTTGTAAAGCCAAAACCCTAGTCTTTTACAAATATTTCAAACAAAACCATTTTATGGCACAGTTTTTGAAAAATTAATTTTTATAATAAAAATTTTGAAAAAAAAATTGGAAAAAAAAATTTCAAAGTAATTTTTTTCAAAATTTCATGTAATTAAGTACTAATTTAGTTTTTTAAATTCGATGCTCTTATTCATTAAACAAAAACAAAGAACCAAATTGAAAAATATTTTGTGATTTTCGAAAAATTAACAAAAAACCAAAACTACTTTTTTCTCATAAACCTCTTTATTTTTGGTTTTTACATGGCTGGACTTGTTGATAAATTAATTTATGAAACATTAACCATTCGTCAACTATTTTTTAAACATTTAGACTTAATTAAGGATACAATAAAGTGATACCGTATTGGATTAATCCTGAATTGATCAACTTTTTTCATTGATAACACCTGAAAACTTACCTGAGAATTTTTCTTACTATGTCTGGGGTGCTCGTCCATGTAAAAACAAAAAATAAAGAGGTTTTTTAGAAAAAAGTAGTTTTGGTTTTTTGTTAATTTTTCGAAAATCACAAAATATTTTTCAATTTGGTTTTTTGTTTTTGTTTAAAAATGAATAAGAGCATCGAAATTAGTACTTAATTACATGAAATTTAAAAAAAATTACTTTGAAATTTTTTTTTCAAAATTTTTATTTTAAAAATTAATGTTTATAAAAGACTAGGGTTTTGGCTTTACAAACAGGTGTAACACGTTGTGTTACACCCCCCCCCCCTCCCATACGATTTTTTTCTTGTCTCGACCTAACCTACACGCTCTAGCTTTTTGGCACATTACTCCTGAATCACCCTGTATAATTGAATATGAATGAAAAAAAGTTTCAAAAAAATTCAAAAATTTTTGAGAAACCCGACCTTTTCTATAAAAGGTTTATTTTGGTCCTAACGCAAATTTTCCCTCTACGGAATCACTCTTAGTTACCAATTTTCAAGTAGGAAAATCGCTACAGATCGAGATAGAGGCAGACAGTCAAAATTATTGCGAGACCCAATCTTCGCTTTTTGTTATCTCGAGTTCGATATTTTTACGAATTCTTAAACCGCAAGTAAAATAAATTGCACGACTGGGGTCGCACGTACTTGCTCTTATGCTTAAAGTAACTATAATGTTAAAGCTTTTTATTCAAGAAATTTAAAATTCGATATTTTGAAGAAATTTCATAAGTAGTATACAAAAATTAAATCTGTTTTTATAATTAATAAAACTCCGTTTTAAAATATCTTAAAAAAAAAAACAAATATGCCATTTTATTTCTCGTATAAAAAGGTATTTTTAGAAAAAAAATTTTGAAAATTGTAGGAGCCGTTTTTTAAAAAAATAATTTTTTATATATAAAATTTTTTTAACATTTTTCAAAAAAAAAGTTGGTATGCCATTTTGAAGAAATAATTAATTTACACATAAAAACTAAATTTCAAAATTTTTCATTGATCCGTTTTCAAAAAATTGATTTTTCAAAAAAAAATTTTGAAATATTTTTTAAAAAACCAAAAATGCGTTTTTTGAAAATTTTCTAAAATTTTAATATTATCTTTACTTACACACTTTTGTATAAAAATTTTCATTTAAATCGGGTTAATTTTGTACGAGATATTCAGAAACGAAAAAAACTGTTCTATGACAGGTACCGTTAATAACGGTACAAAAAATATTTTTTTATTTAAAAAGTTGGCCCTTATGTGTAGTATTACACACAAAAATTTTAATCAAAATCGTTAGAGCCGTTTTTGAAAAAAATTAACTTTTCTATTTCCGTTATATGGCAGGTACCGTTAGTTTTGGTCATAAAAAAAAATTTCAATTTCCCCTCTAGGGAATCACCAAAAACTGCTAACTACCAAGTTTGAAGAAAATCACTTCACTCGTTTAGGCTGCAGCTCCAGATAGAGACAGACGGACAGACAGACAGACAGACAGACAGAATTGCCGGACCCACTTTTTTGGCATTCTCCATCATCGTAATGTCATGTAAAATTGTTATCTCGAGTTCGATTTTTTTTACGAATCCTAAGCTTGCCCTATAGTACCTATATCGCAAGTAAAAATGAGTTTAAATTTAAAAGAATATTTTTTGGAAAAAAAAAAACGTTTATTGCAACTGAAAAAAAATGCATCAATAAAAAAAATTGTATAAGGTACACCAGAAAAATATTTTCATTAAAAAAAATAATTATTGCAACTGAAATTGTAAGAAGTTCGACGAATATTAAAAATGAACTATTTATTGCCCACACTTTGCATTGATTTGTTTTTTCTATGGAGATTTTTTTTTAATTTGCAATAGGTAAAATTTTTTTTAAGGCAAAATATTGTTTTTGTCAATAAAGATGGTGCAATAGTATTTTTTTAATGCGAAACAATATCACGTTGCAGTAAATATTTGTTTAAAAAAGATTTTTTACAACCCTGATTTTTTTTCTTGCTTCCATCAAAAAAATAAAGTTCATCTAAGAACTTGCTTACCTACCTATCCATCTACCAAAATTTTCACAGATTTAAGCGACGCATACACACCAGACACCACACTTGTGTGAACACCGGAGCGAACACACAAGTATCTTGTCTATCGGCCGCCTTATGCACGCAGACGTCATGTCGCCCAACGACATCGGCTTAATGTAGGTATAAGCAGATACGCACACTATGCTCATGTTCATATTTCACCAACACTCTGCACCTCATATCATGTATGTCTATATGTCTACACACAATTGAACAATCTGATCGGTGCCCAGTGCCCATGAAATCTCAAAATCAGCCGAGACTCTCTTATAAAATATTTTCAATTACAAACAGTTTATGTACATATCGTCGGCGTAAAGCAAAATTGTTCTTAGTCCTTAAGGAATCCTATGTACTTAGAACAATTTTGCTTTAAGCCGACGATATATACCTATTTGAAATATTTCACAGCAGTTGATTGCTTAGAAAGTCAAAGACGAATTGAAATCACGTCTATCTACCCACTTGCACATTGCACTCACGGTTGCCAGAGTGGGTAGGATCCTACCAAACTGGGTAGGTTTTTTTACCTTGGGTAGGTTGGTAGGTTTGAAGTCAATTTGGTAGGTTTTTCCAAGTTCTTTCTCTAAAATAATTTTATTTTTAATAATTGACAAAAAAAATTTAATTATGTCAAATCTACCCAAAATATTTGTGCCAAACAAATGTGCCCATCTAAACCGAGAGTAATAATATTAAGTAGTGTATGTAAACGCAGTATCCTCATTTTTGGTGTCTGAACTCATCCATTTTAATGTTTTGTGTTGACACTAATTTCACATTCTTGATTAGTGATTTCTACAAAATGGGATTACAATTTTATTTTAAAACTTTTTTTCCAAAAAATTATTTATAAAAAATTATTTTTTTAAAAAACGGCTCTAACGATTTTGAATTTTTGTTTCTAAAAATGCACGTTAATATATCAATCAAAACTGCATACATGTTTTGGAGGGCAATTTAATTTCAGATTTTATTTTATTTTTTTTTTTAAACGATAATAATAATATTTGAAAATAAGTAGTTAGATAAGTATGTACTTTCGAATTTTCAAAAACATAAAAATGTTTAAATTGAAATACCTACCTAGCTGCATTAAAAATACCTAATATGTATAAATATGCTAACAAATTTAAGGAGTATCTAGGTACCTATATTAATTTTGTTTAGCCTTTCAGTATTTTAACTTGGAAAAAAATCTTTAAAACATATTTAAAAAAAAAATCGTGCTAGTTAGATTATCTTTAAATCAAGAATAGCGGAAACGGAGAACATTCACATGTCTGGTTTGTCTTTGATCCATATTGCAGAACCAAAATATTTAAATACTTAACTATACACCCACCGAAATAACTATAAAGGCAGTCGATTTTTTCGTTTTTAAACCATATAAAGGATATTTAATTTTTACTCCTTGCACGAATAAGGATGACAAGTGTATACTGGATTGTTTGCCACCCTTTATTTTTATTTAATTCGTTAAAATAATAGCGAAATAATTATAAAGGCACAGCTGATTTTCACATTAAAAGTGTGGTTTAGCGGGATCAAATGTAACCAAAAGTAAGCAAAACAGTTGGAAAATGAATTTAACCCATTATGAACATTTTATAAGTAAAATTTTTCGGTTTTTTTTATAATAAGGCGTGAAAAACATTTGACGCAGGCAGAAATGGGCAAAATTTAGGCTTACCATGAAAATTGATTGTCCAACCGCGAAAAATCTGGAGGAGAAGAAAGGTCCGATTGTGTAATTGATAATTTAATTTACAAAGATGACAAGTATGGTTACCTAAAACGATCAGGAAAGAAGCCTTTGGTCGAAGAGAGAGCCAAAAGTGAGAATTTGATAAAAAGAGAAGTTTTCGTGAAAATAAACTTGATAGTGGGAGTACGGCAAATGCAGCAAATAATTAAGGTGGAATTAAGTCATTCCTACGAAAGAAAATGTGGAAAACCGGCGCCCTTGTCAAAGCATACACTTTCCCGCTTTCGCATCGGTGAAAAGCATAGATTCTGGGATGAAAAATGGTTCGACGTCGAAGTTCGACGATTATTAAAAATGAACTTTTTATTGCCCACATTTTGCATTGATTTGTTTTTTCTATGGAGAATTTTTTTTTATTTTCAATACACGGAGAAAAATGAATCTAGTATTTTATACTCCATATGACTAGTAAGGTAATTAAAGTAAAAAGCCCTAGATTTTAAGTAAAATTTACCTTACGTATTGAACATTTTTTGGATCCGTAAAGTAATTTTTGCAAGAAAATTATGGTGAACAAATTATAGTAGTATATACCTTACGAGTAGCAATATTTTCTTTACGTAGAGTCAAATATACCTTCAACCAAAAAAGTGTATGAATCTTTTCACTTTAAGATTCTAGTAAAACATATTTTACAAATTTAACTATTCTATGAATAAGTTTTACCTTACACTAAAGTAATAATAATACTGAATTCTAGGAATTTTTCCCAATAGAGATCAGTAACCTCGATACATAGAAAAAACTCTTAAAGCTGTCATTGAAAAGTGCGCCATTTGTTCTCCATTTGTGTTTGATTTTTATTTTTTGTCCAAGCTTTTAGGTGACGAGTGCGGGATAATTACATTAATTCATAAAGAATTCGCAAACATTTGGATCAAATAAAGTCAATTTCATTTTTATTGATGATATTTGCCTAAATAAAATTGTATGCATTTATCTTAGAAAAATTAATTAAAATAAAAAAGGTGACTTTTGTAATTATTGAAAAACATAACAGGGTCATACGTTACTTACTTCTAAATAGCTTTGAGGATTAAGTACGTGTTACCTAGTTATGCTTTTCAATAATTACAAAAATCAACTTTTTTATTTTAATTTTTGAAAGATAAATGCATACAATTTTATTTAGAAAAATGTCATCAATAAAAATAAAATTGACTTTATTTGATCCAATCTGTAACTAAATTATATAGCTTCCATAGAGAAGTTCAATTTACTATAAAAATCAGTATTTTCAGCCTTATAGTAAGGTTAAATATGTACCTAACTTTCTAGTAATTTCTATTAGAAATTCATACAAAAAAAGGCTTTTCTGTAAAGTTAATCATAAGCTATAAATTTACTAGAAAAGTAAGGTAAATTCCATTTTATTGGGGAGTCATCCCTATTTAAACTTTACATTAAAGTTAAATATACCAGAAATAAGGTAGTTCATACCTAATTTTTTCTCCGTGTAGGTAGGTACATTTTTTTGTAAGGCAAAATGTTGTTTTTGTCAATAAAGATGGTGCAGTAGTATTTTTTTAATGCAAAACATTATCAAGTTGCAGTAGGGTCAATGTGGATAAATGTAATCAATTTCATGTCTTTTTTTTCTTTCGACTTTAGATTTTTTTATGTTTTCACGGAACAACTTGAATGGTATCTTCAAATGCAAATATGAAATGATGGCAATTCTTCTTTATAAATATAAACAAATATTTCCCAAATTGTTTACATAACTGTCAAATATGGCATGTTTACAAATACCCCACCATGTTTATGTTTTTTTTGCAAATTCGGGGTAAATGTAAACGGTGGTTTAAAATTTAAAATTTCCTCTTTGTCATATGGATAACAACTTGAAAAACGTTCAAGAAGGTATTTGACAAAAACTTTCAAATTCCAATAAATTTTTTCGTTTTCTTCCTTTGGTTCTTTATATAGGCGCCCAATATGCATCCTGAGCAGCTCTGAACGTCATATTTTTTGTTTTTTTACGTCAAAGACCGATTTTGCAACATCATCCACTGAAAATGATGTTGTTGGCTACTTTAAAATGTGACTCCGCGGCACTTAAGCAATAGTAATTGACTAAAAATACGTTATTTTTATTAAAACCAATAATTTCACCAAAAATGTATTTTTATATTTACCCCCAGAATACGTTGTTTACATTTACCCATTATGAAAAATATTCTGGGGTAAATGTAAACACATGCAAATCGACATAAATGTGCCGTATTTTAAAATTTGCTTGTATCACATAGAATCTGCATCAAAATTAAAAACAAAAAAGTATTTGCAAATTATACTGACTTAATTGAATCTGCAAAAATATTTAATTTTTCTGAAAGACTAACGACTTGTTTGGCACTTTAAAAAATTATCTTTCACGGAAAATACGCTCGTCGAATGAATTCTCTCTTGACAGCAATGAGCTTGACGTATAAGTTAAAAGATACATGCGTCCGCGATTTGTACTTATGTATGCATCAAATAGATTTAACTGAAGCTTGTTATGAGCCATGTTTTCATTTACCCCTGTTTACATTTACCCACATTGACCCTAAATAGTTGTTTTAAAAAAGATTTTTTACAATTTTGAAATATTTCACAGCAGCTGATTGCTTAGAAAGTCAAAGACGAATTTAAATCACTTCTATCTACCCACATGCACTCCTTTTTTACTTGCGATATAGGTACTATAGGGCAAGTTTAGGATTCGTAAAAAAAATCGAACTCGAGATAACAATTTTACATGTCATTACGATGATGGAGAATGCCAAAAAAGTGGGTCCGGCAATTCTGTCTGTCTGTGTGTCTGTCTCTATCTGGAGGTGCAGCCTAAACGAGTGTAGTGATTTTCTTCAAACTTGGTAGTTAGCAGTTTTTTGTTATTCCCTAGAGGGGAAATTGAAATTTTTTTTTTATGACCAAAACTAACGGTACCTGCCATATAACGGAAATAGAAAACTTAATTTTTTTCAAAAACGGCTCTAACGATTTTGATTAAAATTTTTGTGTGTAGTACTACACTTTTGAAATAAAAAAAATATATTTTGTACCGTTATTAACGGTACCTGTCATAGAACTGTTTTTTTCGTTTCTGAATATCTCGTACAACATTAACCCGATTTAAATGAAAATTTTTATACAAAAGTGTGTAAGAAAAGGTAATATTAAAATTTTAGAAAATTTTCAAAAAACGCATTTTTGGTTTTTTAAAAAATATTTCAAATTTTTTTTTTGAAAAATCAATTTTTTGAAAACGGATCAATGAAAAATTTTGAAATTTAGTTTTTATGTGTAAATTAATTATTTCTTCAAAATGACATACCAACTTTTTTTTTGAAAAATGTTAAAAAAATTTTATATATAAAAAATTATTTCTTTAAAAAACGGCTCCTACAATTTTCGAAAATTTTTTTCTAAAAATACCTTTTTATACGAGAAATAAAATGGCATATTTGTTTTTTTTTTTTAAGATATTTTAAAACGGAGTTTTATTAATTATAAAAACAGATTTAATTTTTGTATACTACTTATGAAATTTCTTCAAAATATCGAATTTTAAATTTCTTGAATAAAAAGCTTTAACATTATAGTTACTTTAAGCATAAGAGCAAGTACGTGCGACCCCAGTCGTGCAATTTATTTTACTTGCGGTTTAAGAATTCGTAAAAATATCGAACTCGAGATAACAAAAAGCGAAGATTGGGTCTCGCAATAATTTTGACTGTCTGCCTCTATCTCGATCTGTAGCGATTTTCCTACTTGAAAATTGGTAACTAAGAGTGATTCCGTAGAGGGAAAATTTGCGTTAGGACCAAAATAAACCTTTTATAGAAAAGGTCGGGTTTCTCAAAAATTTTTGAATTTTTTTGAAACTTTTTTTCATTCATATTCAATTATACAGGGTGATTCAGGAGTAATGTGCCAAAAAGCTAGAGCGTGTAGGTTAGGTCGAGACAAGAAAAAAATCGTATGGGAGGAGACTAGGGTTTGTAAAGCCAAAACCCTAGTCTTTTATAAACATTAATTTTTAAAATAAAAATTTTGAAAAAAAAATTTCAAAGTAATGTTTTTTAAATTTCATGTAATTAAGTACTAATTTCGATGCTCTTATTCATTTTTAAACAAAAACAAAAAACCAAATTGAAAAATATTTTGTGATTTTCGAAAAATTAACAAAAAACCAAAACTACTTTTTTCTAAAAAACATCTTTATTTTTTGTTTTTACATGGACGAGCACCCCAGACATAGTAAGAAAAATTCTCAGGTAAGTTTTCAGGTGTTATCAATGAAAAAAGTTGATCAATTCAGGATTAATCCAATACGGTATCACTTTATTGTATCCTTAATTAAGTCTAAATGTTTAAAAAATAGTTGACGAATGGTTAATGTTTCATAAATTAATTTATCAACAAGTCCAGCCATGTAAAAACCAAAAATAAAGAGGTTTATGAGAAAAAAGTAGTTTTGGTTTTTTGTTAATTTTTCGAAAATCACAAAATATTTTTCAATTTGGTTCTTTGTTTTTGTTTAATGAATAAGAGCATCGAATTTAAAAAACTAAATTAGTACTTAATTACATGAAATTTTGAAAAAAATTACTTTGACATTTTTTTTTCCAATTTTTTTTTTCAAAATTTTTATTATAAAAATTAATTTTTCAAAAACTGTGCCATAAAATGGTTTTGTTTGAAATATTTGTAAAAGACTAGGGTTTTGGCTTTACAAAAAGGTGGAACACGTTATTATTAGTATAACCTTTGATTTTGAATAATTTTTTTTCCAAAATAAGTCAATTTTTTTTTAAATTGCCCCTCCCCGCTAAACGAAGGGGAATAGACCCTCCCTTCCATACGATGTTTTTCTTGTCTCGACCTAACCTACACGCTCTAGCTTTTTGGCACATTACTCCTGAATCACCCTGCATAAATCACTTTTGTATGCATATAATATAAGAATATTGCGCGAAAAAAATATTGTTGATCAATGTACTTAGTAGCTGATGCAGAATCAATAAATGTTATGTATTAAATTATCATCTGAATTAAATTGATTAGTTGTAACTAAATCATTTTTTATGGTTTAGGTATCTTATAATAATTTTCATAATTTTATGGGTTTAAATTTCACTGTAATTGCTCACTACGTGACCGTTCTTCTGTACCTACTAAATATTAAAAGAAATGAAAGATAAGTTCAATATTCTGAGTTTGGGGAACAGTTTCTCAAATACACTGCTTTTAATTTCCGTATACTTGATTTTGAAATTTGTCAATTTGTTAGAAAATTGCTTCTGTCGCTTTAATAATGTCTTCAAACAACTCAGGCAATTTTTCATATCATTTTTTTTTTGAAAAAAAACCAACAAAACACAAATTAAAGTCTTAAGTAATTTAAATATTAAAAGCAAAACGGAAGCAGTGCAATTTGTCAAGCAATTTTTCATAGAGATAAGAGTATTTTTAAATTACCGACGTTTGTAAGAAAAGATCATGAATATCGGATCTGTTTCCGCCCTTTACAACATTTTTTAGCTTCAGTTACTCCACTAAATAATTTTATTGTTAAATTAGTAATTTTCTTAACTCTACACAAACGAAACAACAACAAAATTAGAATGTGTAATTCCTTTCGTTTATTTACAAGACATGAAAAATAAAAGAACTAAATAAAGGAGGAATTTATTTCCTTTTTTTCCAATTTAGTAGGTATTAAGGTATTTAATTTGGTTCTGCAATATGGATCAAAGACAAACCAGACATTTGAATGTTCTCCGTTTCCGCTGTTCTTGATTTATAGATAACACTGGTCAACACGGTTTTTGTTACAGACACCAAGATATACTTTTCTATACCTAGGTTTTTTGGGTGCTGAGCTCGAATCCGAAGTCAAAAAAATTTTATCACATCACGTTTTTGAGATAATCCCGTTAGAATATCGAAAATGCCGCTTTTTATCAGTTTTCGAGGTTATTTCTTAGCATTTGTTTATTTGTTATAAATAAATTTGTAACGGTTTCTAAAAGAATTAAATCTTGTCTTTCTAAATCCGTTAAATCGAGAAACGTTTGTAGTATTGTAATTTTTTTTTATGCAGCGGTGCCCCTTTTTCATTTTGCCACCCGGGCCCTTTTGCCCCAGTCCGACCCTGTACCTACTTGTTTCACCTACCTAATTAGATACTCATGATTTCATACCCCAGTTCAACAAGGCAAAAAAAAAACACAAACCAAATCAATGCGCAAACAAATAAAACTGTGCATGCATTCTTTTTTCCTTGATTTCCAAAAAATATCCCAAAACCAGATCTCATTTGTATATTCCTAACCCTAACCTATCCTATGAAAAAATATTAAAGAACAAAATTTCCTTCATTGATCAGGTAGGTATTACTAGGTACCTACCTACTTTCTTAAAATGCATTCACAATCCTTTTGCATACCTACACACAATTACTCAATCGCGCCATCCAAGGAAACAAAAACAAAACTAAATTGCAAAAAAAAACAAACAAACAAAAACAAAAAACCAACCCAAATATGTATGTAGATACTATTACATATTCCTTATTCTTTCTTTCTCTTCTAATAGATCTTTTGTGAGTAGGTACTGAACTACTGAGTAAGTTTTTTGTGTTGTTTTTTTTTAATGAATCGTTCTCGTTGAGGCAGACTGACCAGAGTCAATCGTATATTCTTTTGATAGAAAGAAACAAAAAAACGTGCGCCAGGACGACTCGATACTCGAGCTACAAGGTCTACTTCTATGGACAGAAAAAAAACACATATGTGCACAACGGTCTTGAGTTGTAATCGTATCTGAGTGCTTTTTTCTTTTGTGCTCTTATACTTCAAATACGACGATTTTCTGTTTGCCTTTCCATTTTTTTAATTGGCAAACAATATTGCAACACCACAAATCACCTCATATTTTTATTCCTCATCTCAACCTGAACCTAGCTTATGAAAAAAAAAATATTAGAGAAAAAAATGCATTTATTGCTCAGGTTTTTATTTTTAAATACGTCCACAATCCATCTGCACACACACAGCTCTATTTTTCTTCCGAAAATCCCGCCTTAAAAAAGAAACAGTTAAAGCGCGATTTTGCAATGCAAAAACACAACAAGAATACAAGAACAAATTTCAGAGATACAGAAAAATAACGATTCCAACTCAAGAGTCAAGATCGTTATGCCCATGATTTTTTTTTCTTTTCTATCCATACAAAAAGATCTTCTCGCTCTGTCTGAGGCAGAGCCGTGAAAACACATGATACTCACTCTCAAAGACCACGTAAAAGAGAATCAGAGAATAAATAATCAAAATTCCAAAGAGAAATAAAAGCATTTTAAAATTTCTCAAATTTTGTATTGAAAAGAGCTTTTTTAAAAGCTCTTCAAAGTGGTGATTTTCAGTTTCATATGTCACTTTTTTCTATGAAGATGAGATATCTGTATATAATTATTTGTGTTATAAGTGTTGTATTTTTGTTATAACTTTTATATTCACCCGAGGTGCGTTCTTTTTCTAACAATAGTCAACGATCGTTGTTATGTCAAAAATTATTGTTGAAGTGTCATTGTTAGAAATCGTTGGGTTTTTTACAAATCATTTAGGAACGATATATTGTTAGAAATTGTTGAACTGTCAAACCATAAAAAAAATTGTTTTCAGAATACTTTTTTTTTTGCATAATTGTAACAAAAAATCATGTTTTTTTAATCAAAATAAATTTTAACGCATTATAAAATTACAAAAATCTCTTTTTATTTTCATTTTTTTCCGCTTATTTCAAAAGAAAACAAATCTTTGAGTTCGTTTTGTAAACAAAACAACCACTTTGACACATCAACAATCTCATGAATGTTCAACTCATATCATAGAGGTGAGTTGGAAATAGTTACGATTTGTAACTATTTGACACTTCAAAACGAGTTTAGGAACGATGTTCATCTGTCAAATAGTTATCTACAAATCGTAACTATTTTGTAGTTTAGGAACGACAAAAGTTAACGATAGTTAACAATAGTTGACTATTGTTAGAAAAAGAACGCACCTCCGGTTTAATACGTCATGTTTTGTTTATTTATATAAAATCGTACTTCTTTTAAACTATTTCAACGTTCGGTCCAAGTAAGTCTGCCCTAGCGAGGTATTCCATCGGAGTGGAGATTTTCCGCAACGCATACTCCGTCGGAGGTTCAAAATGCATTTGAGGTATCTTTCATCGGAAAAAATACTAGACAAATTCTACGACGCACCGCATCGCAATAATTTGACATGCGTCAGGTTCAAGATTTTAATAGTGATGTGCAAAATATACCGATATATCGATAAGTTAGTATATCTTTCGATATTTTTATATAAAAACACCTAAATACATTTAAATTGTCATTTCATAGTTTCTCATAAGTAAGAATGTCAATGTAGGGTAAATTCTTAGAGGATATAATATATGGAGTGCTTGTTCCTATACCTAATACATTGTAACGCCATATGCATGGATAGGGGTCGCTGCCTTCGTTTTTCAGTGCAAGTCCGGTTCCGCAGCTGTAAATAAACACGCTTGTTGATGACAGCCATCAAATGAAAATAAAATGGAGGCATGCACTCATCGAAAAACTTTAGGAAACTAGAGCCCTCTATAAAAGCTTCACAGAACGAACAGCACAAGCACTCCATATATTATATCCTCTAAGGGTAAATTACACCCGTGCGTTAATTTGAAAATGAATCGATATTCCGATATTTCTATTCAACAAAATATCGAATCGAAAAATATCGATATTTTTTTTGAGAAGGCCATCTCTATAATTATCACAGATGACAGAAAAAAACAAGATGAAAAAAAAAAAAAAAACAATTCAAAGAATAACAAACGAGTTGTAGACCAGGGTCGATAATTTTTGAAGCCAAAAAAAATCATAGTAGAATGAAACCCATTGGAAAAGGAGGGGAATATGATGAAAATTAAAGGAAAAATAAATTACGGGCGAGCCGAGTTCGGGAAGTGGGTGGGTTGAGTTTTTAGTGGTAAAAAATGGTATATCTCGATTTCCGGCAAAACTACAAATCCTATAGAAAAAAGTTGTATGGCAAAGTTGTAGGTAATAAAAAGATCTACAACTTTTGTATCAACAATTTTTTCACATAACTTCAAAATTTATGTGAAAAATTAAAAAAACCGAGTTTTTGGTTTTTTATTTTTATCTTTTTCAAAAACAAAAATTTTTCTACGAAATTTGGTGAAAACTTACCTTATTATGTCCCAAATACACTGTAATTTATTTAATTTAAAATATTAATTTGTTCACCTTATTTTGACTTAATACCAAAAAAACACCCTAATTTTCAATCGAAAATTCACGTGTCAAAATATCAGCTTTTTTCAAAAAGTCGGTGGGCATTTCGTTCGTTAAAATGTCTATTTTCTGATGGTGTAAATAAAATTTTACATTAGTATACTATAGAACATGTTCTAGTAAAATTCAAAAAATGAAAAAAGCTTGAATTCGAAAAAAAAATTTTATCATTGTTTACAATTTTGGCCTATTTATTCAAATTTACACTTGAATTACTCAAAAAACGTAATGTAACATTGATTAATCTTACGTTTTTTGAGTAATTAATTTTTATTACCTACAACTTTGCCATACAACTTTTTTCTATAGGATTTGTAGTTTTGCCGGAAATCGAGATATACCATTTTTTACCACTAAAAACTCAACCCACCCACTTCCCGAACTCGGCTCGCCCGTAATTTATTTTTCCTTTAATTTTCATCATATTCCCCTCCTTTTCCAATGGGTTTCATCCTAATATGATTTTTTTGTACTTTTTAATGTTTTTGAAGGCATCGGCACTGGTCTATTGAAGTTATTTCATTGAAGAAAATTAAAGTGTCCATGGAAAGTGTTGCGTTATTTTTGAAAGTCGAGTCCAAACAAATAAGGTTAAAAAAAAACTCAAGAAAAAAGGAATATTTTAAAAAGTGAAAGAAAATTTATTTGTGAAAGACTTTTTCCTGTAAGGCCCTCCGCCCGCCAGTGCCCGCGATTTCTTTTCTGTTTTTGATAGTTTTATTTTTTGTTGGACTTATATATAGTCAAGAACATCCTTTTTTCCATTCACCAAAATCCCTTTGTCGTGGTCCAATTCAATTCAACTGATTGGGCAGATCCATAAACAAAAAATATATTTTTTATTTATGGGAAGATCTTCCCAATTTATCCACAATTTTTGGTGATCTTTTTGTACCTATATACTTATGTTTTTTCGTTTTGCCTAAACACAAAAATCCATAACAAATAAATAAATTTTACTAAAATACTTTGTTTTCTTTATTACTTACATTTTAATTATTAATTCCGCAACAAAAACTTGTCGGAGGGTTTCGGAAAAAAAATGATTTGTGTCTGTCAAGAATACAACCATTAGAAGTACTTCATCGCATGAAATGACATGCTTTGAAATTAGTGATGGGAACTATCGAATAAAAACTATCAAACTATCGATAGTTGTAAAATATTCATTCATTCGATAGTTTAAAATCATTCATTCGAATAGTTTTTTCGTTCGATAGTTTTTTATTCGATAGTTTTTTCATTCGAATAGTTTGTTCCTTCGATAGTTTTTTATTCGATAGTTTTTTCATTCGAATAGTTTTTTCAAACGATTGTTTTTTCATTTGAATAGTTTTTTCAAACGATAGTTTTTTCATTTGAATAGTTATTTTTATTCGATAGTTTTTTCATTTGAATAGTTTTTTCAAACGATAGTTTTTTTCATTTGAATAGTTTTTTCATTTCAAAGTTTTTTTTTATTCGATAGTTTTTTCATTTGAATAGTTTTTTCAAACGATAGCTTTTTCATTTGAATAGTTTTTTTTATTCGATAGTTTTTTCATTTGAATAGTTTTTTCAAACGATAGTTTTTTCATTTGAATTTTTTTATATTCAGTTACTGTTTTCTTTCAGTCTATTAGATTGTTTTTTTTTTATTCAGTCATAATTTTATTTCTCTACTATTTTCTTTTTTCTCTTGATTTCACAATTTAATTGTAAATGATTTTATCTGCATTTGAAGGAAGGACTGAAATGGAAGATGAATGATGATACACATATTGTGTGATCTTCCAAATGATATCTTGAAAGTTTTTCAGGACTGAATTTATGTGTTTTATGTTCGAGTGCCCATATTTTCAAAACAAAGGCGGTAAAGAAGGAAAAAAAAGGCGACACGGTGCACACTGGTCGATTCAGTACATCGTAGCTGGTCAAAAGTCGAAAAAAAGTTGTTGTCAACTTAAAAAATACTGTAAGGCCGAAAGTAAATATTCTTAAACAACAAAAAACAACAAAAATAATTTTTTGATTCCGTTATTTTATTCATGGGAAGCATCTCAATGTAATCATTCATGATTTGCTCACTCTCTATTTTAACGTCCTCGAATTAACAAGTGTTTACAAAGTGATAGTTTATGATAAAAGTGAGTAATTGAGTTGAACAAAAAAATGTCAGAAAATGCTAGTGGTATGTATTTTTAAATTCAATTTGTTTTTTGGAAAAAAATAGTCCGATTCTATTTCTATTAACTGAATGTTTTAAGGCATTTTTTTGATAGTTCTCAGATGTTTGTTTTTTACTTCTTGGACGATTAAAAAAAAGTGCCGAAGAGTGCCATCGTGAATTTTTTATATTTTGTAGTTTGAATCATTACCTTTAATTTGATGCTAAAATTAAGTGCCGAAAACCGCCGCAAACTATTTTTTTCGTCTCTTTCAGGTACCAATCGGCTCTTTTTAAGGTGACCATTTTTTTTACGGAAGGACATTGTTCAAGATTGTCAAGCTTGTAGAGCATGAACTGTTATGTGTGATATATGAAATGAAAGGTTATATTATATCTTTTCAAAATAAAAATAAATCAAATATTAAAATGCTCTATGTAAAAAGATATTACGTGTCAAAAAAAAGACCATCTTTTTACCGTTATCTCAAAAATGTGACTATGAAAATGTTTGAAATAGTCCTGGCTTTTATTTATATTCCCTATTAATTTGATTAATATATCTATCAAAACGAAAAAGATATAAATAAAAAACGGTCAAAAGGGCTCGAAAACGGTCAAAAATTTGGGAAAAAGAAATATTTTTTCCCATTAAGGATATCTCGGGCAATAAAAAATACATCAGAAAGATTTAAACAGGCATTGGAAGATGGAAAACAGTTCTTATAGAAACCGTTACTAAATATGTTCAAACAATTTTCCTTATGTAAAAGAATAAGGTCCGAAGTACTCAAAAAAACGTTTTTTTGCATCTTCTAACGGTAATATTTCAAAAACGGGAGCTGATTAATTTTTTTTAACTTCGGATTCGACTTCAGGACACCGAAAACCTCCAGAAAAGTATATTTTTGTTTCGGCAAAATAACCCTTATAAACCATTGTAATAGTTTAAGCTGTACATTGATAATGAATATAGCAGCTAAGGTGAAAAAAACAGCTAACAGGCACGGGAAGAACGGGAGACCAGGGTTCATCGATTTGTAAGACGTTATCACATTAAAAATAATATTCAAAACCAATAAGACATACAAAAGAATTAAGTCCACCTAGTGACTCAAAATCGACCACTGTGCGGTGCATGAAAAGAATAGAAGTTATCTGTCAGTGCGGTGTCATAAAAAAGTGACAAGAGAGAAAAAATAACTCTTTGGCCTGGAAAGCGGAACATGTTCATTGTTTAGCCAGTGTTTAGTTTATGATCCTAATTAGTGGGAAAATCCATCTTTTCAATCACTTGACGAGACATGGCATCGGAAGAAGCAAAACATTCGCGCACGCACAAACAGCAGGTATCTGTGTCAACAAGTGGATTTTGTAAAGGGTTGTTAATGGGTTAAGCCTGCCCGACAAACAATTTTGGTTCTATAAAGCTTTACATATGCAATTGTTGCTTCTGTAAAGCATTATAGAAGCAAAGTTGTTAGTAGGGTGGTACGCTGCTCGCGCTAAATTTTAGCTCCCATACAAATTATCGAAAATTTTTAGCCGAGATAAAATGGATCCCATACAAGTTATCGATAACTTGTATGGGAATTTTATCTCAGCTAAAATTTAGCGCGAGCAGCGTACCAGGCTTTAGACAAAAATATGATGCAACTGTGTGGTTGGTTTGAATTATTGTATATACATTTGATATTTGCAATTTTGCATGTGGACGAGCAAAAATAGAAAGTGTAAGAAAAGGAAACAAATCCTTTCCAGTGGTCATTTCTCGACTATTTGTTTTCTTTTTTTTACTGAATATTTGATAGTATTTATTCGATAGTTTATTCGATAGTTTTTATTCGATAGTTTATTCGATAGTTTTTTTGAAAGTTTATTCGATAGTTTTTATTCGATAGTTTTATTCGATTGTTTTTATTCGAATGAATGAATGAATGAACTATTCGATAGTTCAAATCATTCAGTTACTAACTATCGATAGTTCAAATCATTCGATAGTTCCCATCACTACGTTGTAAGTAGGTATACATACAAACGGATAAATCGAATTTCTTGAAGTTTGAGGATTTTTTTATGTTAGTATCCCGGATTGATAGATCTACTTCAAACTTGAAATTTTGCTTGTTATTTTTGAAACTCACGTGAGAAGTCTTAAGGATTTCTTAAAAAAAAAAAAAATAATGTGGGATTCTTTTGTATATAGATATGTAGGTACTTCCCTGAATGAACTACCACTAAAAATTTCTGCCAACTCTCGGTCTAACAATAAAAGCACACCCAAACCCAAGTGTGTATCCTACCTGTTATGAAATCATGTTAAAAAAAAGTTTTATTAAACGAGATTTTATAATCTTTAATGAACAACAAGAAATTGTGGGTGCTACTCCCAAGCCTTTTGAGTGGAGTGATATGTATTTGCAGATCTACTGCAAATATTTGAAAAGTAATTTCTATTGGCTGATTATTTTAAAATATTTGGATTGGTTGTTGCTTTGATT
Organism: Episyrphus balteatus; assembly: GCF_945859705.1. Classification (NCBI taxonomy): domain Eukaryota; kingdom Metazoa; phylum Arthropoda; class Insecta; order Diptera; family Syrphidae; genus Episyrphus; species Episyrphus balteatus. The sequence continues at coordinate 60,212,102 of NC_079134.1, read as the reverse complement.
ATATAAAGTTTTATAAGAAAACTCCCACCAAACCGAAACAACTGAAATGTGAACATTTTTTTTTCTGTGCGGACAGTGAGACACCCTTTTTTTAAATTGGTATATCTTAGAATGTTTTCAAGATAGCTTAACGAAACTTTGAAGTCAGTTTAAGACATATTTTATCTTAATGTTGCAAAAAAACTTTTAGTGAAAGAATGAATGAGAGCATCTCATTGGACTAAAATGTAGAAAAAGTCAAAACGTCTCATTGTTTGCAAGGGGTGCGATCAGTGAGACATTCTTAGGTAAAAAAAATTAAAGAAAACGTCAAATAATTAGGTAATTGAGAAGTATATAATTAACTAATTAAGTTTAGATTTTGATGATCTTTTTTTCCAAACGTCGGTAATTAAAAATACTTTAAGGTCTATAGATTAAAAATTGCCGGGGTTTCCGTTTTGTTTTTTTTTTTTTAATTTAATTGAAGGTTTTTGTGAACAAAAAATTTTTTGTTTCAAAAATGTTTGCTAAATTTCATAAATTAATTGATGCCAAAAGATTGTCTAGGAAATTTAAGGAAAAAAAATATAAGGGAGTGAGGGACAATCTTCTATCGTTCAAGTGATAGATGCTTTTTTCTTATTAATTGACTTCAAACACAAAAATAAAATATTTGAACACAACGGCAACACCTACAATATTAAAATATACATTTTTAAAAAGGTAGAAGTTTAGTCACATTTGTAAAATTAAAATCAAGTTAATTGAATGAAGGGCTTTTGAAAAAATGCTAATTGAACTCAGATTTGTGCAAAAAAAAAAAAATTATTGACAAAATTTTAACATGTCGTTTTTAAAACTTTTTCGTAATATAAATGCATTTATTTTTCAAATTTTTTTGGCCACATTTATTATGATTTGAAATTATAAAAGGAAATGTCAATATGTATTACAGTTAATTCAAAAAATTAAAAAGTATTTCATACTCGAAGAACTTCTTTCTTTGTATATAAATTTTCATAGTACTGTCACGAACCTAGAATTTACTAGCGCCATCCCAATGTCTGGGAACGAATCATTTTTTCTAGCAGTTTGGTTGAAATCTGCACAGAAAGAAGAAGCTTTGTATATCAATTCCATAGTACTATTACCACTCAAGATTTTGTGTTTTCTGTCCAAACCACCGGATCGCTGCAGTCGCGATGTATTCTTGCAGTTTTTGTTCAAATGGTGTGTGGAGAATAAGAGAGGAGCAAAAAAACAAAAAGTCTTTATTTTATTCTATTTTGTTTTATGTTACCATTCTTTTTAAAAAGGGGTGTTTTCTTTCATACATTTTCTTGCTTCTTGGGAATGAGGAAACTGTTAAAATATTGAATAGAGAGCAAAAAATGTATTCATGTGTTTTCTTTTCGTTTTTATTTGTATGTATTGTATATGAATTCATACACAATGATCTTGATGCAGGTTGTTTTGATTTTTCTGTTTTGAAACTTTTTTTGATCTTCTTAAATTTTTAAAGAAGTAAAGGATTGCAATATTTCATATCAATTTCGGAATTGATATACAATAATTGCAATTTTTGTTCATGTTTGGCATTATTGTATTCAAATTTCATTTTTGGAATTATTTTTAATTTTTTTGGTTAGGTATTTTGATTTTTGTGTTTTGAAACTTTTTTAGCTTTTCTTAAATTATACAGGAAGTAAAGGATTAAGGTGATTTGGGTTTAGCCGAGGATAAATTTTAAACTGAGGTTCGGTGGTTGGGCGTTGGAAAACTATCTCCACAGGTATTTTGTGGACATTTTGCACTTTTTAAATTTAAGATTGTGAAGCTTGTGGTGCATGTACCGTTATGTGTGATATATCAAATGAAAGGTAATATTATCTATATGCAAAATAAAGTTAAATCAATTTTTAAATGCTCTGGTAAAAAGATATTTTTGACTAAGTAAATAACATTGTATTTGAATTTTCATAATTGATATACCTAGGTAGGGCAGAAGGGGAGGATTTGCCAGGATTTAGGAAAATTGACTTAGGGCGATTTTATTCAGTCGAAGTTGAATATAACTTTAGGATTTTTAGTTTCAACTTTAGAATTTGGTTTTATTCACTGAAAGTTGAAGTTATCAAATGTCAAATACTAAATCTAGAGTTTATCAACTTTAGATTTTTTTAGATATTTGACTTTTTAATGGCATAACTTTTTGTGTAAGCTTTTCAAATAAAAAATTAATATAATGGGAAATGAAAAAAAGGTATTTTTTTTTAACTTTTTCTTGTAAATTATGATTGTTTGAAATAAATAAAAGCTTCAATTGACTCATTTTAAACAAAAGCACACAGCCTGTTTTCTTACGACGTTATCACGTAAAATCATCGTTCGTAAACCGGCTTTACAGGCATCCACTTTTTTTTTATTTTATGCTTAAGTTTAAGCCTGTTTTTTCCCTGGGTTTTCCTAAGTATCATAAAATCTATGAGTTTTCTGGCAAACTTGAAAATGAAGAAAATATGCCTCATTCTCAAAAATTACACTAGTTTACAAAAAAATAAAAATTTTTCGGACACCAATTGCCGATCAGTATTTTCGACTTTTTCTGTTACTTTTTGAGTTTTTGTCTATAACTTGAAAAGCAAGCCGAGTTTGAAAATTTATATTAAGTAATTTTTTGTAGATAATTGAATTTCCTATCGATGTGTATGCTTAAAAAAAATTAAAATTGAAATATTGTAAAAAAACTAAAGAAAAACTATTCATAAAAGAGAAAAAAACGAAATTTTTGATATTTTTACTAAATGGTCTATTTTTATCATTTGAGCATTTATAGATATTGAACATGTAAAGGAGAAAAGAAGATACTTTATCTTTCAACATAATGGTCACAAAAATTGTATACGGCTAAAATTGGATAAAATATGAACTTTCAAAATCTACTGAAGTTTGAAGATTTTTGCCTACAGATGGAAAACGGTCTGTCTAACCGAAAAACCGGTAGTGTAAAAAATGAAGGTAATAAATAGATTTACTATTTTAACTTCGAACAAATTTTCAAAAAAAGCTCAAATAAAAGAGATAACATTGTATAAGAATGTTCATAACTAATATACAATGGATTTATGACTAAAATAAAAAATCACCCTTTGACGTGTTTAAAAAAAAACACCCTAACTCTTAAACCAAAGAAATAATCAAAAAAAGTGATTTAACTAAGTATATTGTAGCAAATTAAATTATCTTCAAGTTTGCCGAACATTTTGTTTCTGTAGATTCAAAAACACACGAGTTATGAGAAAAAGTAAAATTTTTATAGACACTTTTTCGATACTTTTTCGAGTCCTGAAGTCAAAATGCATTTACTAATTTTTCCCAGACCCCATTTAATAAAATCTATGTAACTTTTCCGTACTTTAGTGCCATTACTCTACACCCTTTTTACATCAAAACAAAAAAATCCTACATACCTACACAAGCAAGCAACAAGGTCACAAATGAAAATACACACAACACACCCAAAATCTCATGAACATGAAAATTCATATACAAAGACCACACGACAAAAAAATATTCATAAACACACATTACCTGCTAGCAAGAGTCAGTATTTTCTCTTTATCTTCTTCCTTCTACTTCAAAAAAAAAACCTTAGCAGCAACTACCTAGTAACCCTTCAAGCAAACAGGTCCGACCTCGGTCCGAATCCGCTCCGCCTGAGGCGGAGCTGAGTCCGACTTCGGATCAGAAACTGGTCCGAAGGCGGCTCAAATTAGTATGGAAATTATAATCACCGCGAAGTCGATTGCATATGTATTGGTGTGGTGAAAATCTCCATTCCGAGAAAACGGAGCCGAAGGCGGACCTGAGTCGAGCAGCGAAAACCTACCAGAAAGAGGAATAAAAAAGGGATGACGTTTCGCATTTGCGACCACAAAAAGAACAAGATTTATTTTTTTTTTCACTGAAACTGTTTTATTTTTTTTTTAATTTTGGCAAACGAAATTTTCACAATATATACAATATAAAATACAATACATTTTTTTCATTTTATTTTATTTGTTGTTGCTGCTGTTGTTGGTGTTTCTTTAGATGCCCAATCGCATGTTTCACCTTCTGCCTTTTTCTTCATCATTAGAGATTACATCTACAACACAAACAGAAACACATCACTTGAATCCAAACACTTTGAGCGATATATACAACATACCTTTTTTTGTTTCCATATTGTTAATAGTTTGATAAAATTGTTTATAATTAGGTATACTTATATTTTATTAACAACGACACGAGACACGACGCGACTAAACACTTCAACAAAAAATAACAAAATGACGCTTTTGCTCTTGTTGGCTATGTCTGTCTACTTTTTTTTCCTTTTCTCAGTTTTCACCACGATTCTCTTAGACTTTGGGTTCATACACAAAAAGTTGCAAGTGTGTGAGTGCAACCCCGCTTTTCTCGGTCGGAGGTCGGACTGTCTTTTCTGGACTCCGTTTTCTTGCTTGAAGGGAAGAAACAGTTTACTATCTTTATTTTCTTCCACCTACTACTACTGTCATTTTATTATTCTGTATTTTCTTATTCTTTATTTTCTCTTTCTTTGTCGATTCCTTCTCCTTCCCCGTTTTTGCTTCTCGATCCAACTTGGCTTCTTCTTTCTGTGCAGATTTCAACCAAACTGCTAGAAAAAATGATTCGTTCCCAGACATTGGGATGGCGCTAGTAAATTCTAGGTTCGTGACAGTACTATGAAAATTTATATACAAAGCCATTTGAACAAAAACTGCAAGAATACATCGCGACTGCAGCGATCCGGTGGTTTGGACAGAAAACACAAAATCTTGAGTGGTAATAGTACTATGGAATTGATATACAAAGCTTCTTTTAACAGCAGTTTTGAAAAAAAATTTAACTTATTTTTTTTTAAAGTTCAACATTTAAATATAAAGTTATTTTTTATTTATTCAATAGCCCTTATTGTTGAAAGTTAAATAGCAAAATATTAAAGTTCTTATTTGCCAAAATCTTTGAGAAAATCAATGCAAAAATTCAGTTTTTATCAAATAAACCCATTGAAATTGAAGTAATTTTTAATTTTTTTTTCAAAAGTGTTATATATATTACCTTTTCTGCTTCGGAATGCAACTGACAATATTTATTTTTTTTTTGTGTTTGACTTCAGATTGTGAGAAAATTGCATTTATCGCTTAAACGATGGAAAATTGTTCTCTACTCCCTTATATTTTTTTTCCTTAAACTACCCAGAGAATCTTTTGCTATCATTTGTTTTATGAAATTTAAGCAAATAAAATGGTTTTGTTAAAAAAAGATTTAATTTTAATTTTAAAAAGCAATACGGCAACATCGGCAATTTTTAATCTATAGACATTAAAGTATTTTTAACTACCTACGTTTAAAAAAAAAATCGTCAAAATCAGAGCTGTTCGGCCGGGTTCCCTAATAATTTGCTTTAGTTACTCTACTATTTGTCATTTTTCGGAAAGATATAAAATTACAAAAAACGAGAAGGAATTCTAATTGCATGATATTTTTTTATGAAAGAACATAGAAATATAATACATATGTAAAAAAAGTTCTGTCCACAAACCCAATTTTTTTGTGTTATACCTACACTCTTTTTATAACACTCCAAAAACTACTTTCACCTGATTTTGTGTGATATTTTACGGTGTAGGACAATGGACAGCTTTAGTTTAGTCGGGACAAAATTAAAAGACGCAGACGGGGAAATAAACGTTTTGACCCAAACTAGCGTTACTTTGCTTATTTTCAGAAAAGAGAAAAATGGATTGTCTCACTGTTTGCACTGACTCACTATTCGCACATTTCCCTTATGTTTTTTTAGTGAGGGACTAAAGCCTGGTACCAAAGATCATATAACTAGTAAAGATGTCGCACGTAGAACAAACTTCTGTGCTTGAAATTTTCTACCATCAGATTTTACCCATAGGTCCAAAACATGTATCCAAGAATTAAATTGTTGAGAAACATTTTTAAATTTTTCGATGACTGCGTAGAAAAGAGAGGGTTGATTTTTATAGATGAATTTATTTAATGGGAGGAAGCGAGATAGTAGTTAAATGTTGATACGAATAAGGAAAAGAATAAAAAAAATACATTTGTCTGCGAGAATGTACCTATGAATTATTTTTTTTTCTTAAATTATTCAGGAAACTCATAACAACACATGATTCAAAATAATAATTTGAATAAGAAAAATTTTAGATATATATATGACAAGAGTGTATGAGCAAAATTGTCTGAAAATGAATTTCAACCCTCAAAATGTCAATAGGTCCAAATCATAATAAAGCAGAAATCCTTCGCAACTATTTTTGACTAGTGAAACCGAACAGGACAGAAAAAATCGACTGCCTTGTTCGGTTTCACTAGTCAAAAATAGTTTTTATAGAGATCAAAAGTATATTTTTCTAATGGTTTTTTGTGCGCTGAACTCGAATCCGAAATCAAAAAAATTATATTACATCACGTTTTTGAGATATTACCATGCCAAAACATCACAAAAATAGTGTTTTCGACGTTCAAAATTCAAATTCTCAAAAACTTTGCACGTTAGAGCTATTCTATTGCTAGATTCAAATTAAGAAGATCAAAGGCCATTAGAAAAGTATAATTTGATTTCTATGGAAAATTATTTCTCCTCAATATTACTGTCATTTACGGAAAAATCAATCTTAAAAATCGTTTTTTTGTTTTTTTCAATTTTTCTCAATATTTATTAAAACAAAAGTAGGTATAGTTTTTCCACACAATCTTAAAAAACAGGTTTTAATATAACTAATTGCATTCCAAACTTTTCAAAATTCCAAAATTTTTTCGGTAACTTTTTTGATTGAAAAATAGGCTATTTTTTCGAATTTAATTTGTCAAAAATCCAAAAATGAACATTTTGCTCAAAAAACATTTTAAATGTATAGAAAACATAACAAAATAATTTTTAACGAAGTTTCCATCTATTTTTGTAAAAGATAAAAATAAAAAAATCGTATTTTTCGTTTTTTTTCAATATTTTTGAGGTTATTTTATATAATGGTTTGAGAAAAAGTTGTAGATATTTATACTATCTACAACATTTGTATTTGACTTTTTTCGATAGGAGGTCTACTTTAGACAGAAATCGTAAAAAACCATGATTTTTGACACCCACCCCACTTTTTCGCCCACCCACCCCCTTTCCCCCAATTTGTTTGTGGGCAATTAATTTTTCCCCTTTCATATACCATTTATCCTAAATTTTCCAACAACCCATATGCTGCTTATAATTTTTTTATTTTCAAAAAATTATTGGCACTGGTCTACTACCTACCTACCTACCACTTGTTTGAATTTCTTTTTCCAACCAAAATAAAATGAACTACATTTTTCAAGGACGATTGCTGTCGCAAAGCAAAAAAAAACCTACCTACCTACATATTACCAGAGATGAGTATTTACTTCATATGTAGCAGATCTACTTCATTAATTTATTTTGATGTATCTGCTACGTAGCAACCTATTTCTACTTCGTTTGACAAAATTTTTCTAACGAACAAAATTTCATTTAAGATGTGTCGTCTTGTTTCATTTTTTGTTAAAAAAATGCACTGTTAGTGCTCTTTATTTTTAAATTGGCTCACTAGGCACTGCAAGAATTTCACATCATATACATCCAAATCAAAGACCCATCCAAGATATCAATTATTTTATGTAACCGCCTTTGCATTTTGCATAAAATAAATCAGACATCGGCTTTTAAAAAACAATCTTAAGTTATTATATGGCAGATGGCACATCTTTGCTCATGGAACTAAGACCAAGTCAATGAAAATAATTTTGTAATAAAAAACACTTTATAATTTGAAATTAAAAATCATTATAAATCATTATAGCAATTACGGGGATGGCTTTTTGAGAATAAAATGCATATTTGTTATTTACGAGTGATGCGCTTTCAAGCCATGCAGGTCTCATTTAAATCGGTGCTGGGCTTTTTTTTTAAATATATTTATTTTTGGGCATTCTCCTTTGTTTTATATGTATATTTTTTTTTCATTATCTGCTACATATTTTCCAAATCTACTTCGTTTTTTTGGGCAATATGTTTCACTTTTCGGGCTTAGCATTCTCATCCCTGCATATTACGTGTGTACCTACACCTAAAAGCAATGCGCCTGTGCCTTGCGATTAATCAAAAAGGAAACAAAAATATGGAAATAGAAAACCACCCTCCACTTAAAAAAATACCTAAATATCTAACTACCATCGAAAAAAAATTTAAAATAAAAGAAAAAACTTATCAACCTTCTTCTGCTTACACGTATACCTACCCACCAGCACACCAGTCACTTGCAAAAGTTGTTTTTCTTCTTTTTTTCATCAATCTTTAAAACTAGCCATCTCGTCTTCGCCCTGCTTGTGCGAAGCAATCCAGTTGTGAAAAAAAATATAAAACGATCCTTTTTGTTTTCATTTTTGTTTCTATTCAACTTACATCTCGGTCCTTCGCATTTAAGAAATGTGTTAAAAATAACTCTCTTTCCCACTCATTATAAGAACTTTTTTTAATGTTGCGAAGGATTTCTGCTTTATTATGATTTGGACCTATTGACAATTTGAGGGTTGAAATTCATTTTCAGACAATTTTGCTCATACACTCTTGTCATATATATATCTAAAATTTTTCTTATTCAAATTATTATTTTGAATCATGTGTTGTTATGAGTTTCCTGAATAATTTAAGAAAAAAAAATAATTCATAGGTACATTCTCGCAGACAAATGTATTTTTTTTATTCTTTTCCTTATTCGTATCAACATTTAACTACTATCTCGCTTCCTCCCATTAAATAAATTCATCTATAAAAATCAACCCTCTCTTTTCTACGCAGTCATCGAAAAATTTAAAAATGTTTCTCAACAATTTAATTCTTGGATACATGTTTTGGACCTATGGGTAAAATCTGATGGTAGAAAATTTCAAGCACAGAAGTTTGTTCTACGTGCGACATCTTTACTAGTTATATGATCTTTGCTGGTACGCTGCTGATGCGAAACGAAATTTTCCATACAAAATTTCGTTAACGAAATCTTGAACGCAAAATTTCGTTTTGCTTTTCGTTTTTAGTACGCAGCTCTAGCAAAAATTGGAGAGTTTCCACTCATTTGTCACTTACTTTTTACTGTCCTGTGCACTTTTCTGGACTCCAAGAGCAGTCACAGTGAGCCTGAACAAGTTTAAGGTTGACCTAAAATGACGACAAAAACTAAAGATGAGGCTTTGTTCCTGATGGCCTCAGCAATAATAATCCGTTTTTACCAAAATCGGATTAGCTTCCTTTATCGAGATACCCCCCGTAAACGTGTTTTTTTTCGAGAAAAATTCATATCAACGCAAGGCTCGAGTACGATAACTTAGGCGCCGAGAATTTTTTAGGTTTTTGGTAGAGGTATTCAATACAATCATTTTTGGTTTTGGGAGGGAGGGTCTATGTCCCCCCCTTTAGGCGGGAGGGGCAGTTTTCTAAAAAATCAAACAAAAAATTATTAAAAAACAATGGCAACACTTACAGTTATGAATGATACCTTTTTCAAAAGCTAGAATTGTACACTTAGTTATAGTTTTTAAATCAAGTTATTTTAAACAGTTGTTTTCGAAATAATCGATTTCAAAGTCAACAATTGTGAAAAAGAAGTTTAAAAAAATACATTGAATACTATTTTTGTCAAGACTTTTGGTTTCATTACGGGATAAATTGATGAAGTAAACTACCTCAAAAAATTCCTTATCAAATACTGAAAACCATATGTTTCTATGCCTTCTAGTTTTTGAGAAAATTGAAAAATAGGAAAACTACTTTCTTTATCGTATTTTTATTTTCTTGGCTATTTTGCTTTGCCATTATCAAAAATTAAAAAGTACTGTGCTTAATCTACTTCGATTCCATGAATTTGTTTTATTTCCATTTAAAATTGGATCTTAAAAATAAAATTTTTTAGTACCAGTGCAGTGTGGTACCAGAACGCTCATTAGTGAGCCTGATAAAGAAAGTAGTTTTCCTATTTTTCAATTTTCTCAAAAACTAGAAGGCATAGAAACACATGGTTTTCAGTATTTGATAAGGAATTTATTGAGGTAGTTTACTCTATCAATTTATCCCGTCAGTGGCGTAGATAGGGGGGGATCAGGGGGATATATCCCCCCCATTGATTGGGATCGATAATTGTACAACATAACCAGTCATGAACAAATAAGTTAAAGAAACACACTCTGAAAAAAAAAACGCTATGGATTTCGAGTTTTTGATTAGCTTAAAGGTTATAAATATGGTTTACCAACTCTCGTTGCCATTAAGTCGGAGTTTCAAAGAGTGAATTTAGACTTGGTCCAAGCTTTGGATCTCGCCAAAGATTTAAGGGATCAACTAAAAATTAAACGGGCAGAAGACGACTCATTTTCGAAAGTGTTTCTAGATTCCAAAAAAAAAATAACTGAAGTCCTTGACATAGACTTCAAACATAAGAGAATAGTGAAGCGACAAAAGAATCGTTCGAACCCTTCGGTTCAAAGTACAGAAAAGAATATTTTCGTGTTACTGTTTTCAACCTTTTTCTCGATTTCTAAATAATGGGCCTTGAAGAAAAATTTAGAAACCATGAAATCATACTAGAAAGGATTTTGGTTCTTTCCAAGAATTCTTCGTCTGAAATAGACAAAGCAGCTAAAGAATTTAATGAAACTGTTGAGTTTTGCCAAACATTTGGCTGCAGGACAATCTTCTATTCTTCCACCGAGAAAACAAGACCACCTAAAATAGAACAAAAACAATAAGATTTCCTTATGGTTTTCATCCAAGAAGGAAATATTATTTTAACAATCGGGTTTTCCTTATTGTTTTAAAATATGCACTTGTAGGGTCTTACCAAGAAAAAAAATACGATCATGGTCGGGGATCGAACTGAAGACCTTAACTCTCTAGTCGCACATCTGCCACCTATACCAACCAACTCACTATAGAAATATTGGTCACAATTTGTATTCTAGTGCCAAGTTGAAAAATTTGAAATTATGAAATTTTTACTAAATTTCAAAAGGATTTTCTCCATGAAAATAATATTTAATAATTAATTGCTGATTTTAATAAGGTTTCTTCATAAAACAGTTCAATAAGAAAATCTGTTAGTTTTTAGGTGGTCCTGGTCATATTTGTCTCTGTGTGAAGAATTAAAAACTCAGAAAAGATATTTTATCAGAAGGAATAATACTTCCTCTATGAACTCATTGAAAGCCCTCGATAGCTGCCCTAAAGAAAGTTTTCCTAGTACCCTTATATATTTTATTAAAGATATAAGTTACACTGCTGGTTTCAACGTCAACCACCGAAAGAACTTTCTCCAATTTAAAGAGAATAAAAACAATACGAAGAAACATTATTAAAACTTTAAAAAAATTTGCGAACTAAATCCATCCCCCCCCCTTAGCGAAAAGCTATCTACGCCACTGTATCCCGTAATGAAACCCAAAGTCTTGACAAAAATAGTATTCAATGTATTTTTTTAAACTTCTTTTTCACAATTGTTGACTTTGAAATCGATTATTTCGAAAATAACTGTTTAAAATAACTTGGCTTACAAACTATTATTAAGTGTACAATTCTAGCTTTTGAAAAAGGTATCATTCATAATTGTAAGTGTTGCCATTGTTTTTTAATAATTTTTTGTTTGATTTTTTAGAAAACTGCCCCTCCCGCCTAAAGGGGGGGACATAGACCCTCCCTCCCAAAACCAAAAATGATTGTATTGAATACCTCTACTAAAAACCTAAAAAAATTCTCGGCGCCTAAGTTATCGTACTCGAGCCTTGCGTTGATATGAATTTTTCTCGAAAAAAAAACACGTTTACGGGGGGTATCTCGATAAAGGAAGCTAATCCGATTTTGGTAAAAACGGATTATTATTGCTGAGGGCTTCAGGAACAAAGCTTCATCTTTAGTTTTTGTGGTCATTTTAGATTGTTATAACAATCGAAAGATGTTATATTATGGGAATTCGCAGGGATTAATATTTAAACAACTCTACTGGTTTACGTATTGAATGAGACTCAACTTGTCTTGTCATTCCGATAGTCGCGAGCCCAACTTCCTCAGTGGATAATCGTCGGCACGTTTAAAGAGTCAGCACAATTCAATTATTGTCTTATTGCACTTTGATTGACCCAAAACAATATCCGAATGGGCAATCAAAGTGAACATTACAATTGAAGTGTGCTGAGTTCAACGCACGACGATTTCCTCTGGTAGGTATGGAAGAGGGCACAACATCCCTCCCCACCCGGAGGAAGAACTCACGATCAACCGGATGACGATCGACAAGATTAAATAACACATTTATTTAGCATTTTCTTATAACAATATAACAATTGATTTCTTATTTTCTATAAATTATCTTTTTTGACATATGTATGCATCTATGGCTTATTTATTTTTTAATTTAATTTCTTTCTAGTTAATTATGAATTTTGAATACATTAAATATTTTAAATATCTTTAAACCATTTTTATCAAATTATGTTCTGGAACTTACAAATTTAAAGTAATCATTATGTTTAAATAGAATGTTTAATTTTCAATGCATTATATAATATTATGTTTTATTAAATATTTTAATTTCAATCTATTTTATTATTTTGAATACAACTAACATTTTCTTATTTCTTTTTTATAGTCTCTTTTTTTTTAATGTTATTAATTAGTTACATATTTGGATAAAATACATTTAATACTTTTTTCTTATTATTTTGAATAAATGACAGTTTCAACGTTTAGGAGTTATATAAAATATTATAATTCTCGGTCAGTATGTTTAGATTAAGTTTGGTGTTGTTTGACGGCTTGCTGCGGATGCGATGATTGTCGTTTCCATGTGTTAGGACGTCAAGTTAATCTGGAATTATTAGTCTTGACTTCAGTCTGCTTCAATTTGGGAGAACTAATTGCCATTTCTATCTCTCATCTTGCACAAGATGCGATTGCTTAAATTTCTAACACAATTTAACTTATTTATGATACCCATCTTCGAAGGGTATTGAATTATTTTATCGAAGTTGAATGCCTCCAGCAAGTATATTTAAGCAGGAATGGGATCGCCAACATTAGCACTGTTACCAATTAGGTGACTGTTGTGCAGTTCGACATGTAATTTCGGCTTTGAGTTACGCTACATATGAACTATTACTCATGAGTTTGACATCTAGTATGTTGATGCTTGTAACTACTTCAATTCGAGTAAAATATCCCTTAGATCTTACAGCTTTCTGGCATGGGTGAAACATCTTTGTAGTTAAATGTGGTAGTTTTTATGTGAGCAATAGTGTGTGTTTAATACAGAGATAAAGATAGGCGGTTCCCCTCCCCACCTGGGACTCGATTTTTCACCTCTGGTACTGGCAGAACATTTTATTTACAGTTCACAGCATCTTTCCCAAACATAACTTCGTGACCATTCATTTTAAAGTAATATTTTTATAACAATTTTAATTTTAATTTAGAGCTTCTTTACGTAATAGTTTTTAATTAATGTCTTTGTATTTTTTTTTTTTTTTTTTTAATAAAGTTTAATACTTAATTTTTATAATTTTTTTTTTTCATATTTAGACTATTTTTACATTTCATAATATTTTTTCTTATTGTTCAAATAATTTTCAAGTACTTATTACGTTTTAGTTTCATAAAAATTTAATATTTGATTTTTTTTTTATACTTTTATTTAATTTAAAGTTAAGTTAATTGATTTATTTAAGTTATCAATTAATCAATTATATTTGTTTTGTTTCATATATTTTTTTTTTTAATATAGGTATTTATGTATTTTTGTAGTTTTTAATAAGATACATTTTTTTTTTTTTTTTTAATAATTGATTTTTAAAGCAATGGTTTAAATAATTTATTGATCTTCGATTAGTTTTTATACTTTCGAAGTTGTCGATCAGTTATTTATTTAAATGTAGTTTGTATGTATATATTTATTATTTAATTAGTACAACTTTAAATATTTTAGGTTTTAAACAAAGAAAAGAATTGGAATAATGAATTGAGAAGAAAGTGGAATATAATGAATTGAGGTATTAAGGAAAGGAAAATATATGAGAAGATTATGGTTAAAGGGTTTTTGATATCTTAATGTTATCTGAAAATAGAAAAAAAAATTAGATTAAATGCTCAAAAACAAAGATAAATAATAAATTACTGAAATTTTGAATAAAATAAGTTTGTAGTACTATCTAGTTTAAAACTCAAGACAGGATTTACAGGATTTAGTTTAAGTGGTTATGCTTTGCGTACCCACGGACATAAGCCTCTTGATTGATTGACCGATCTCAATTTTTGATTGTCGTTGTTCACAGAACTTCTTATATTTTTCACTAAGAAGATGTGACTTCGATCAAAAGAGTCGTCTTTTTCTCGTTTATATTTTTTAGAAAATATGTTAGAGATTAAGTTTAGGACATTATCCAATGAAAACATTTTTTAGGGGAAGAAACCCTCGTTTCACTTAATTTGTGACTCCTGTTTTTTATTTGTCTTGAAGAGGTTCTTGGAAATTCGGTACTTTTTCTATTTGAAGTAAACGGATATATAAGCGGAAACTTTGATACCAGCTTTCTGTTGTTATCCAAAAATTTTAATTTGTTGGTAACAGAGTCAATTATAGCATGGTTCCCAAGAATATCCCTGCCTATTATACCATCGGCGGGTATGTTATTTAGGCCATCTATTATAGTCCAATTTAATTTTATTTTTCCCTTCAAACTCGACCGAATTGAACCTAAAGTTTCGCCAATCCCTTCAGAAGCTAATTTTATTTTACATTTTTCTTTAGTTCGTATTTTTGCATTATTATTTAATGCACTACTTACTAAAAAGCTTGCTTTTTCATTTTCGTCTATTAAAACAAAAATTTTACCTCTCTTAGCATTTGGAAATGGCAGTTTTATATACATTTTTTTCTTGGATTCTTTATTGTTAAATTTACTTTTCACTTCGATGATGATTTTATGAATTTTTGAATAAAATTCATAAATCATATCGAAACATTTAGTGAATACTAACAATTGTGAAATGAAAAAAATGTAGTTAAAAACTGAAGGTATTTGAAAATCATAAATTTTGTTTGTTTTAACAACGGGGATTTGCGTTTTGGCAGATTTGGTAATTTGAGTGGATGGATAAGGGACGATCTGTTTGTTTTTTGGTAACGTTGGGTTTTTGACCCAATCATATTTTACAAAATATCGTCTTTTACATCTACACTCATTCTCAGAGTGTCCAACCCTAGAACACCAATCGCATCGTACCCTAGTCTTTTGCGGGTTTGCCGCTTCTAATTGACCTTTGGGTAACGAAAGTGTTCTTTGAGGTTGTCCATGTGCCTTACAGGTATTGTGGAAAGAAGTATTTCTCTTAAACCTGCAATAAGCACTTTTGTGGTTTGTTTTCTTACAGAATCTACAAACCACTTTCTCTGAGAAATTTTTTACATTAATCTCCTTTCGAGGAAGAAATGTCTGCCAATCTTTGGTTACACATGCTGTAACCTTTTCACTTTTTGTCGTGTGACACATAATTATGTTAATTATAAAAAAAAAACTAGTCACTTGGAGTCAAACAATATAACGTAGGTATTTATTTAATTTGCTTATCCCGAACTCGAAGTTTTAAACTGACCTACATTAACTAAAATTAACGTATACTGGCCGTAATAATAAAACAATTCAAGCAAAAAAAAATTAAAAAAATAAGTAGATCGTTTTTCAAAAAGTGAAAAAAAACGAAAACGATTCAAAACAAAAATAAAAACGAAATATACTTACCTGCTTATTGACATACGTACATACATAAATATAGTGTATTCGTTGTCAACTGTGGTTTCGTATTCCAATTGATGTATATGTTGATAATATGTTGCACTTTGAATTTAATTAATTATTTTCTTTCGAAAAAGCAAAAAACTATGATTCACTGTGATCACTTAAAATTTCCAAAAGTCGACACAACACAAAGTTATTGGTTATTTTTATTTTGTTTTTATTATTTTATTTATTTATTTATTGATTTTTTTATTTATTGCGATTTAAAAGGTTCGCGGACCGGCTGCGCCAATGTTATAACAATCGAAAGATGTTATATTATGGGAATTCGCAGGGATTAATATTTAAACAACTCTACTGGTTTACGTATTGAATGAGACTCAACTTGTCTTGTCATTCCGATAGTCGCGAGCCCAACTTCCTCAGTGGATAATCGTCGGCACGTTTAAAGAGTCAGCACAATTCAATTATTGTCTTATTGCACTTTGATTGACCCAAAACAATATCCGAATGGGCAATCAAAGTGAACATTACAATTGAAGTGTGCTGAGTTCAACGCACGACGATTTCCTCTGGTAGGTATGGAAGAGGGCACAACAAGATCAACCTTAAACTTGTTCAGGCTCACTGTGCAGTGTTGACGGTTTTTTCACCTTAAATTCATTTATTTCTTGCTTTAAAAATTATTTTCTGTTGATTTTTCTTGATTTTAAATTAATTTTGAATTTTTTTATTCTGACTTGGACAGAATACTCGATGATATTTTTTCTTTAGCATTTTCGATGTCGACTTTGGAGACTTGAAAATTTTTCGTTTCGCATCAGCAGCGTACTAGGCTTAAGCTCCTAACGGAAAGGGTCTGCATGTTTTTAACTTATCTATAAAAAATGCGCCAATAGGTGACATGTTTTTGCTCTCAAAACAAATATTATTAAGTTTTTTATGTAGAACATTAGGAAATAATTTTGTTTAAGACGTTATTATGTAAGATATACCTACCACTTTCACTTTATTGATGATGAAAAAAATTGGAAATACTTGAGAATCAAAAATAAAATTCACAGAACACATGTGTTGCAAGTTTGTATATTCTATAATTTATAATAGTTTTTAACACCATTAATTCTTTTGTTTTGCAGTTTAAACGAATTATTTAGCAACGTCTAAAATGTATCCAAATTCACACAGCTTAAGAGCAGGTTAAATTTTTTGCAGCTGAAATGTTTATTCACCTCAATAGTGTCAAAAGTAAATACAGTAAAACCCGGATAAGTACCTCACCTTAAATGTCCCATTTTGATAGGCACTAAAGCGGGTAAGGTACTTACAAGAACCCGCTTAAGTGCTCATAGGCAGTTATCTCTATATTTATTTAATAATAAAAAAAACATGTTTGATTACTAAAAACATAATCTTCACAAAACAAAATTACTTTGAATGTTAAAAATAGCCAACTAACTAATTTCTACCTATGTAGAATTTTAAAGCGGTTTAGGAAACGAAGTTTTTCTTACAGTTCAAATTTGTTTCAAATGTGTACTTAAAAGAATTTTTTGCAAGTAAATTCCATTATAAAATTTGAAAAGCCAGGCAATTAAGCGGGGAAGGTAGTTAAGCGAAAGGTACTTAAAAGATCAATTTTATGTGAATAAATGCTTAAAATTTTGGTTCTAAGAAAACAAAGGTACTTATGCGGGTTGGGCACTTAAGCGAGAGGCACTTATCCGGGTTTTACTGTAGTTAAATTTGTAAATAGTTAAATTTGTGTAAAATTTTTGACACTAATGAGGTGAATAAAAAATTTTCAGCTGTTAAAAATTTATTGGGCTCCGGGACCTGGTTAAATATGAGTTAAATTTTGTTTGCAGATGGTTTTGTTTTGTTTTTTGTTCTTTTTTTTATTAAAAAGGAGTATCATGGCAGAAAAAATTCAGACAAAATTTTAAACAATAAATTCTTTTTTTGAAATTATTTTGTTCACCTCAATAGTGTCAAAAATTTAACACGGATTTAACTATTTAACGCAATTCACACACGGCCTAAGTATGCATTATTTCATTTGACTTTTTAAATGAGATAGTTTGCTAATTCAAAACAGACTTTGAGAATGGATTTTTCGCTTGAAAACAAAAGTGTGGGGGGGGGCAAATGTAACACTTTTTACTAAAACCCATCCTACAAATTTGACAATAAGTCGACCCAACCTTTTTTAAATTAAAGAACCATATTTTAGCTGCAAGGTCCATCACAAAATTTTAGCAAAACTTAACGGTAATGTTGAAAAATAAAGCTTCCAAAAAAAAGTCGTGTTGTTTCAACTTACCCCACATACGGGGCAAAGTGTAACACATACCGGGTGATGTTGTACCAAGAACTAAAATTAAGAGAAACAATACTTTTATTTATTATATTAATTAATTTTCAATGAGTAATAATAAAAACAAACCTCTGTTATGAAATTTTGGTGCAAATTGAAAAAAAGTGGAACAAATCCAGTAGTCCAATAACAGTAGTCTTTAATTTATGTCACTTGAATTTATTAATTGTTTTATAAGCTTTATAAATTCAAGTGGTGGTTCAAAAATGTTTTTGCAATTCCAAAATAAAAACAAATTCAATTACAAACATTTTTTCAGTAGGTAAGGAAAAAGTGGGATAAGTCCCAAAAAATCGTTACGTTGAACGTTGAAGTAGATCTTTTTTCCCCCAAAAGTGGTTAAAATATGCTCCGAACAGAACAAGGTTTGAACTCTGGTACTTATTAAAAAAATTAGTTTATATTTGTTAATAACAAACAGCCTTTGTTGTAATGAAAAATAAATGATAATAAAATAAACGAAAAATCACAATTCACTAGTAAAAAGTAAAATAATAGTCGAATGAATACAAATTAAAATGAATTTTCACCTGAGTCACAGTTTATGCAAACATAAATATTGTAATGTTTTATTCCGGGTTCACAATAAAACTTATTTAATTTCCACTTATATTTCCGTTCAAATAAGAACACACTTTATTTCAACTCAATTTACTTTTATTATTCGCTCAAACAAACACACTTTTAAATCACTTTATTTACTACTAACAATTCGCAACACTTTATTTCACTTTGTACTGTACTCTTTCACTTCCAAGATTAAACTGTCTCCGGCCGGTGTCTACGCTGCCCTTTTATACCGGAATCTCGAGACTCGAGAACGTCCTCGAAGGCTCTCGTCCCTGCCTCTCGAAACTTCCTTTCCAGGAGGGGCACTTCATGCTTCCAGTCTAGTGGGATATTTTGAGATGTGTTCAGTGGGATATTTTGAGATGTGTTCAGTGGGATATTTTCTAAATTACTAAAGGTCCGTTCACATTTCTACCTTTGCAGTAGTAGGTAGTGTGTTCAGACTTTTATCTTAAAAGTAGTTCAGTAATTCATCGTTACATTCCCCTCCTCTTAGGATTGTTCGTCCCGAACAACTCCATTGCTTCTTTCACGATGTAAACGGTCACAATGAACTACCTTTAGTTTGCTTCTTACCCCTCTTTGTATACGGTAAACCACGTCGTTAATTCTGGTTATTACTGTGTAAGGGCCTTCCCAGTTTTGTTGTAGCTTCGGTGATAGTCCCTTTTGTCGGTGGGGATTGTAAAACCACACAAGTTCTCCTTTTTGAAACCCTGTTGCTGTCGCTCGTGCGTCATATCTTGTTTTCATCCTGTCACTAGACGCTTTTATATTTGTCATTGTCCTTTGGTGAATGTCAGCCAGTGTTCCTTTCAGGTTATCTACGTACTCATCCATTTCATGTGGCTCGTTTGGAACACTTCCAAATTTTATCTCACTTGGCAGGCGTATTGTTGAGCCAAACAGGACTTCCGATGGTGTATGTCCAGTAGAACTATGTGTTGCACTTCTATAAGCCATCAAGAATAATGGAATATGTCGGTCCCAGTCTCGTTGATTATCATTGACTACTTTTGACATGTGTTCCTTAAGTGTCCTGTTAAATCGCTCAACCATCCCATCAGATTGTGGATGAAGCGGTGTTGTTCGCGTCTTCTTGATGCCAAGGAGTGAGCAAACCTCTTGAAAAATCTTAGATTCGAAGTTCCTTCCTTGGTCGGAATGAAGTTCCATGGGTACTCCGAACCTGCTCACCCAATGAAAGACAATCTTATCCACAACTGTTTTGGTTTCCTGGTTTAGAATGGAAAATGCCTCAGGCCATTTGCTGAAGTAGTCCATCACTACAAAGATGTATCGATTTCCGTTGTTGGTTTCGGGAAAAGGACCTGCTACGTCTATTGCAATTCTCTCAAAAGGTGCACCCACATTGTACTGCTGCATCTTGCTTTGGATTTTTCTAGGTGGTCCTTTGCTAGCGGCACAAGTATCACATTTTCGGCACCACTTTTCAACGTCTTCTCTCATACGTAACCAGTAGAATTGCTGTCGTAGCTTTTCCAGCGTCTTGTTGATGCCTAAATGGCCTCCAGAAGTTCCACCGTGCATCTCTCGGAGAACATCATTTACCTTTGACTGAGGTACGACTAGCTGCATTACATAGGATTTACCATCTGCGGATTCCCACTTACGCCTGAGTAGCCCTTCTTGCACATGAAGTGAGTCCCATTGTGCCCAATATGCTTTTAGAGTGGGGCTTTGGTCGGAGATGTCGGCCCATTCTGGTTTACTTGATGTTCCTTCCATGCAAGGATGGGTTCCATGTCCGAATCTTCCTGTTGGGCCATTCTGAGTTCTTCATTACTCCAGCCGCAAATGGGATCAGCTCTCGTTCTTCTAACAGCGACAACTTCCTTTTCTTCTAGTCGTGTGCAATGCTTGCAGTCTTGATTGCACGTTGAATCTGACATTGATACGTCTGAAGTATCTCGATCCATCTTGCTACTTGACCCTCTGGATTTTTGAAGTTCAAAAGCCAATTTAGTGCACCATGATCTGTGCGAAGAAGGAGCTTCTGTCCATAGATGTACTTATGGAAGTGCTTTGTTGCCAATACTAGAGCTAGAAGTTCCCTTCTGGTCACGCAATAGTTTCTTTCTTGTTTCGAGAGTACCTTGCTGAAATAGGCAACGACCTTTTCTTCTCTGTCATGACCTTGCGATAAAACAGCACCAACTCCAACATTACTTGCATCTGCGTCAATGATGAATTGTTTGCCTGGAGTCGGATAGGCCAGCACAGGAGCTTCACATAACCGCAGCTTCAGTTCCTGAAAGCTTTTCTCACACTCACCTGACCATTTAAAGGGTTTACCCTTCTCCGTAAGTTGGTGCAAGCTTTTGGCGATTCTCGCAAAATCCTTCACAAATCGTCGATAGTACGTTGCCAGACCGAGGAAACTCCGAAGTTGATGCTTGTCCTGAGGGGTTGGCCAGTTCTTCACAGTGTCAACTTTTTCAGGATCAGTCTTCACTCCTTGGGATGAGATGATATGCCCCAAATATTTAACCTCGGTCTTGAAAAGTGCACATTTCTTTGGATTCAACTTAAGATGTGCTTCTCGTAGCCTTTGGAATACAGCCTTCAGGTTTTTACAATGGTCATCAAATGTTTTCCCGTAAACGATGACATCATCCAAATAGACTAGGCAAGATTTCCAGGTTAATCCATTTAAAATGCACTCCATTAAGCGCTCAAAAGTAGCTGGGGCATTGCATAGCCCAAACGGCATGACATTAAACTGCCACAGACCATTCCCTGTGAAGAAAGCCGTCTTCTCCCGATCCTCTGGATGGATTTCTACCTGCCAGTAGCCACTCTTCAAATCCAAAGTCGAAAACCATTGTGCTCCTTCCATTGCATCTAGAGTATCGCTGATTCTTGGCAGTGGGTAACTGTCTTTCTTCGTCACATCATTCAGCCTGCGGTAGTCGACACAAAATCGAGTGCTTCCATCCTTCTTTTTGACGAGAACTACCGGTGATGCCCAAGGGCTTTTGGAATTTTCGATTAGCCCGTCTTTCTTCATTGTTGTTATCATTTCTTCAGCTTCACCTTGTTTGGCCAACGGGAGACGTCTTGCTGATTGACGAATCGGCCTAGCATCTCCTGTATCGATTCGATGCTGCACCAGTTGTGTCCGGCCGTACTGCCCGCTGGGTGAAGAGAAAATATCAGCATATTCATGAAGAAGACTTCCCGCAACATTAAGCTGATGTTGACTCAAGTTGTCTGATTTGAGAATTTGTTTCTTTAGTTTCTCCGAGTTCATAGTCATCTGTGTAACCACCTAGTTGATCTTAGTTATTGCGGCCACAGATTCACATTGCCCAACAACTTCTCCTTTCTTAAGCTTGATTGGGTACGGTTTGATGTTAAGTATCCGTATAGGTACCATCTTGTTCTTTGGTGCCACAAGAGTCTTCCCGATGATGATGTTTTGGGAACTTTGTTCAACTTCTGGCTCAACCATGAGGTTTCGATGGCTTCCAATATTCCCCTTTAGTTTCGTCCACACAAAAACTTCTGAAGGCACATGTCTTCTTTGATGACAGTTCTAATTGTTGTTGAGTTTTTGTTGCCAAAGACCATTGGAATCTCTACGTTTCTGTATTTCAGGACTTGATAACCGATATCCAAGTTGATTCCATGCTCCTTCATGAAGTCGATTCCAATGATGGACTTATCACATATATCTGCCACCAAAAACACATGGGAAAACTTTAGTTCTGCCAAACGGATCTCAAGACGAACTTCTCCGTACACTCTTGCTGCTTCTCCTGTGGCGGTCTTCAGACGGTAGCTGTTGGTGTTATGTAGCCATGTCATCTTCACCAAGTCTCTTCGTACAATAGACGCGGTGGCACCGGTGTCAATTGTAGCCACGTGTTGTTTGTTGTTTATGGTCGCCTCCACTGTCAGACTTTTGTTGTCTCGTTTAGTCTGTGAGACTTGAATTGTGGTTCTGGGGCCATCGATACCAGAAACCAGCTTCTGCCCCTCGAAGTTGGTTCTTTTTCGTTTCTGAGCATGAGTGTTAGTTGTATCGCTTACCTGTTGTTGGGCAATATTCCTGTTTCCACAGTGTTCGCAAGCAGTTCTTCTTGGTGGCAATCTGCACTGCCGCTGGAGATGTCCTGTCTTGTTACAGTTCCAGCATCGAGCAGCTCCGTCTCGCTGGTTTCTTTGGAATACGAGTTTTTGACAAGAGCATTCCTCCACTCCAACTTCTCTTACCCGATTAACACCTTGAGAAGCCTGTTCTGCTGCTTCCATAGTTAGTGCGAACGCTAATGCTTCAGGAAGGGAACGTTTTCCAGCTGTTCGAATTGCTCGCTGAAGATTTATATCAGATACAGCACGTACAAAGGCTTCTGTCGCAAACTGATTGATAATGTCGTCTCCTGCTGTCGGATATGCCAACCTTTCAATATCTGCTTGAAGTTGTTGCAGAGTTTCTCCTCTTTTCTGGACTCTTGTATTGAGTTGGACGCGGAAGACTTCCTGCATATGGCCATCTCCAAAGCGTTTTTCAATGACCTGGACAAGAGCGTTAAAGTTACCATTCTTTTCTGGTGGTAACGTTTGTAACAACTCAGCAGCAGGACCTCTAAGAGCAAGAGTCAGCGCTATACATTTGTCTTCGTCATCCCAGCCATTTGTTGTGGCAGCTGCCTCAAACTGTTTCTTGTAGATCGACCAAGAACTTTGTCCATCAAAGGTTGGTGGATGCATTTCTTTCTTCTTTAAATACTCACCAGAACTTTCTCGCACCTTAATTTTTCGAACTTTGTCAAGTTCTTCGGTAAAACTTTGCATTTTAACTTCCAATTTGTCATCGAATTTTATTTCTACTTTCTCGAGTTTTTCTTCAACTTTCTCGAACTTTTCTTGAGATTGTTTTTCAACACCTTTGATGGAAGCATCAAGAGCAACGAACTTGTTCTCGATAGCATCAAGCTTACCTTCGATGAGGTTTTTCTGTTCATCCAGAAGGTTCTTTTGGGTTTCCAATTTTTCGAGAAGATTCTGTTGTTCACTCTTTTGTTCTGTTCGTTGCGCCTCGATTTTTTCTAGAACACTACTCTGTTGTTTTTCTATTTGTTCGAGAACATTCTTCTGTTCATCCTTTTGTTCTTTACGTTGTTGTTCCATTTGATCTTTCTGTTCTTCAAATTTTGCAAGGAGAACAGCCATCATGGATGATATATCGGAACTAGTACTTACTCGTTCTTCTATCATTTCAACTTCGAATTGAAATGTATCCAAATCTTCGTTTTTCTGGGTTAAATAATCCTGTAGACGAATAATGAGATCATTTTTCGATCCAGCAGTAGGAAGACCTCGCTTAGTTAATTCCGCCTTCAACTCAGTCAAACTTAACTGATTTAGTGTTTTACCCATTTTAACTTTTCAAAACGCGAGCACTTTCTTATTTCAAAATGTTTTACACTTTGTTTATTGTTAAAACACACGCGCACTTTTTATTTTATTCGCGAAATTATCTGATTCGCACAAATAAATAAGTTTTATTCCACTTTTCTGACACCAATGTAATGTTTTATTCCGGGTTCACAATAAAACTTATTTAATTTCCACTTATATTTCCGTTCAAATAAGAACACACTTTATTTCAACTCAATTTACTTTTATTATTCGCTCAAACAAACACACTTTTAAATCACTTTATTTACTACTAACAATTCGCAACACTTTATTTCACTTTGTACTGTACTCTTTCACTTCCAAGATTAAACTGTCTCCGGCCGGTGTCTACGCTGCCCTTTTATACCGGAATCTCGAGACTCGAGAACGTCCTCGAAGGCTCTCGTCCCTGCCTCTCGAAACTTCCTTTCCAGGAGGGGCACTTCATGCTTCCAGTCTAGTGGGATATTTTGAGATGTGTTCAGTGGGATATTTTGAGATGTGTTCAGTGGGATATTTTCTAAATTACTAAAGGTCCGTTCACATTTCTACCTTTGCAGTAGTAGGTAGTGTGTTCAGACTTTTATCTTAAAAGTAGTTCAGTAATTCATCGTTACATTGCCCTCCTCTTAGGATTGTTCGTCCCGAACAACTCCATTGCTTCTTTCACGATGTAAACGGTCACAATGAACTACCTTTAGTTTGCTTCTTACCCCTCTTTGTATACGGTAAACCACGTCGTTAATTCTGGTTATTACTGTGTAAGGGCCTTCCCAGTTTTGTTGTAGCTTCGGTGATAGTCCCTTTTGTCGGTGGGGATTGTAAAACCACACAAGTTCTCCTTTTTGAAACCCTGTTGCTGTCGCTCGTGCGTCATATCTTGTTTTCATCCTGTCACTAGACGCTTTTATATTTGTCATTGTCCTTTGGTGAATGTCAGCCAGTGTTCCTTTCAGGTTATCTACGTACTCATCCATTTCATGTGGCTCGTTTGGAACACTTCCAAATTTTATCTCACTTGGCAGGCGTATTGTTGAGCCAAACAGGACTTCCGATGGTGTATGTCCAGTAGAACTATGTGTTGCACTTCTATAAGCCATCAAGAATAATGGAATATGTCGGTCCCAGTCTCGTTGATTATCATTGACTACTTTTGACATGTGTTCCTTAAGTGTCCTGTTAAATCGCTCAACCATCCCATCAGATTGTGGATGAAGCGGTGTTGTTCGCGTCTTCTTGATGCCAAGGAGTGAGCAAACCTCTTGAAAAATCTTAGATTCGAAGTTCCTTCCTTGGTCGGAATGAAGTTCCATGGGTACTCCGAACCTGCTCACCCAATGAAAGACAATCTTATCCACAACTGTTTTGGTTTCCTGGTTTAGAATGGAAAATGCCTCAGGCCATTTGCTGAAGTAGTCCATCACTACAAGGATGTATCGATTTCCGTTGTTGGTTTCGGGAAAAGGACCTGCTACGTCTATTGCAATTCTCTCAAAAGGTGCACCCACATTGTACTGCTGCATCTTGCTTTGGATTTTTCTAGGTGGTCCTTTGCTAGCGGCACAAGTATCACATTTTCGGCACCACTTTTCAACGTCTTCTCTCATACGTAACCAGTAGAATTGCTGTCGTAGCTTTTCCAGCGTCTTGTTGATGCCTAAATGGCCTCCAGAAGTTCCACCGTGCATCTCTCGGAGAACATCATTTACCTTTGACTGAGGTACGACTAGCTGCATTACATAGGATTTACCATCTGCGGATTCCCACTTACGCCTGAGTAGCCCTTCTTGCACATGAAGTGAGTCCCATTGTGCCCAATATGCTTTTAGAGTGGGGCTTTGGTCGGAGATGTCGGCCCATTCTGGTTTACTTGATGTTCCTTCCATGCAAGGATGGGTTCCATGTCCGAATCTTCCTGTTGGGCCATTCTGAGTTCTTCATTACTCCAGCCGCAAATGGGATCAGCTCTCGTTCTTCTAACAGCGACAACTTCCTTTTCTTCTAGTCGTGTGCAATGCTTGCAGTCTTGATTGCACGTTGAATTGTTGAATCTGACATTGATACGTCTGAAGTATCTCGATCCATCTTGCTACTTGACCCTCTGGATTTTTGAAGTTCAAAAGCCAATTTAGTGCACCATGATCTGTGCGAAGAAGGAGCTTCTGTCCATAGATGTACTTATGGAAGTGCTTTGTTGCCAATACTAGAGCTAGAAGTTCCCTTCTGGTCACGCAATAGTTTCTTTCTTGTTTCGAGAGTACCTTGCTGAAATAGGCAACGACCTTTTCTTCTCTGTCATGAACTTGCGATAAAACAGCACCAACTCCAACATTACTTGCATCTGCGTCAATGATGAATTGTTTGCCTGGAGTCGGATAGGCCAGCACAGGAGCTTCACATAACCGCAGCTTCAGTTCCTGAAAGCTTTTCTCACACTCACCTGACCATTTAAAGGGTTTACCCTTCTCCGTAAGTTGGTGCAAGCTTTTGGCGATTCTCGCAAAATCCTTCACAAATCGTCGATAGTACGTTGCCAGACCGAGGAAACTCCGAAGTTGATGCTTGTCCTGAGGGGTTGGCCAGTTCTTCACAGTGTCAACTTTTTCAGGATCAGTCTTCACTCCTTGGGATGAGATGATATGCCCCAAATATTTAACCTCGGTCTTGAAAAGTGCACATTTCTTTGGATTCAACTTAAGATGTGCTTCTCGTAGCCTTTGGAATACAGCCTTCAGGTTTTTACAATGGTCATCAAATGTTTTCCCGTAAACGATGACATCATCCAAATAGACTAGGCAAGATTTCCAGGTTAATCCATTTAAAATGCACTCCATTAAGCGCTCAAAAGTAGCTGGGGCATTGCATAGCCCAACCGGCATGACATTAAACTGCCACAGACCATTCCCTGTGAAGAAAGCCGTCTTCTCCCGATCCTCTGGATGGATTTCTACCTGCCAGTAGCCACTCTTCAAATCCAAAGTCGAAAACCATTGTGCTCCTTCCATTGCATCTAGAGTATCGCTGATTCTTGGCAGTGGGTAACTGTCTTTCTTCGTCACATCATTCAGCCTGCGGTAGTCGACACAAAATCGAGTGCTTCCATCCTTCTTTTTGACGAGAACTACCGGTGATGCCCAAGGGCTTTTGGAATTTTCGATTAGCCCGTCTTTCTTCATTGTTGTTATCATTTCTTCAGCTTCACCTTGTTTGGCCAACGGGAGACGTCTTGCTGATTGACGAATCGGCCTAGCATCTCCTGTATCGATTCGATGCTGCACCAGTTGTGTCCGGCCGTACTGCCCGCTGGGTGAAGAGAAAATATCAGCATATTCATGAAGAAGACTTCCCGCAACATTAAGCTGATGTTGACTCAAGTTGTCTGATTTGAGAATTTGTTTCTTTAGTTTCTCCGAGTTCATAGTCATCTGTGTAACCACCTAGTTGATCTTAGTTATTGCGGCCACAGATTCACATTGCCCAACAACTTCTCCTTTCTTAAGCTTGATTGGGTACGGTTTGATGTTAAGTATCCGTATAGGTACCATCTTGTTCTTTGGTGCCACAAGAGTCTTCCCGATGATGATGTTTTGGGAACTTTGTTCAACTTCTGGCTCAACCATGAGGTTTCGATGGCTTCCAATATTCCCCTTTTTTTCGTCCACACAAAAACTTCTGAAGGCACATGTCTTCTTTGATGACAGTTCTAATTGTTGTTGAGTTTTTGTTGCCAAAGACCATTGGAATCTCTACGTTTCTGTATTTCAGGACTTGATAACCGATATCCAAGTTGATTCCATGCTCCTTCATGAAGTCGATTCCAATGATGGACTTATCACATATATCTGCCACCAAAAACACATGGGAAAACTTTAGTTCTGCCAAACGGATCTCAAGACGAACTTCTCCGTACACTCTTGCTGCTTCTCCTGTGGCGGTCTTCAGACGGTAGCTGTTGGTGTTATGTAGCCATGTCATCTTCACCAAGTTTCTTCGTACAATAGACGCGGTGGCACCGGTGTCAATTGTAGCCACGTGTTGTTTGTTGTTTATGGTCGCCTCCACTGTCAGACTTTTGTTGTCTCGTTTAGTCTGTGAGACTTGAATTGTGGTTCTGGGGCCATCGATACCAGAAACCAGCTTCTGCCCCTCGAAGTTGGTTCTTTTTCGTTTCTGAGCATGAGTGTTAGTTGTATCGCTTACCTGTTGTTGGGCAATATTCCTGTTTCCACAGTGTTCGCAAGCAGTTCTTCTTGGTGGCAATCTGCACTGCCGCTGGAGCAGTGCCGGTTTAAGCACTACCGGCGCCCCTGGGCAAGATTGCAAGTGGCGCCTCTTAAAAAAAAATTCATCTAAAAACAATTTTTTAAAATCACGAAAAAAAGCAATAGCAGATTATGTCTTCAATTCAATTCAATTTAGTTTATTGAACTTGTTATTTACAATTGACTTAAAATTAACTTATTTCTAAGATACATTGGTTGATATAAAATTTTGTTGGCACAGAAGGGGCCTAACCTTATACAATGACTAAGTTATAAAATATAAATAAATATTATACATGGATTAACTTAATTTAAAAAGTCTGCTGACTAGGTTGTCCTCGGGGTGTTCAGACCCGGATGTCCAGTTGTGGGGTTGGTTGAGTTGGGTTGGTCAGATTATGTCTTACCTCTCATATATGTACTTGTTAATGCATTTATTAAAAATGTGCAGTGTATTAACTTAAAAAGGTTAACTTAAAAAAAAAATTAATTATTCATAGCCCAGTCGGGATGTACAAAAAATTAAGCTGAAATGGAAATAATTAGATCGTGCAATTTTTTTTCATAGGACGGTAGAGGGGATCACTGAGAGCATTAAACCAGTTTTTCGGGAAAATCGACCTTGTGCTTAAGCCGCCATCTTGGTTTAAAGGTAAAACACGTTTTAGTGAATAACTCGGCCATTTTTGATTTTTGACAAAAATTATACATGTAAAACTTGTAGAAAATTGTATTTTCTATAACTTTTGTCTTAATAAATTTTTCTATATGACCCATATTTTTCGAGTTAATTTGAAAAAACTATTTCCCTTCTCAGCATAAACTTTATACCCACTTTGATTATAGATTTTAAGATCAACGCAATATGGGAGTGTTTTTATATGTTTTTGGGGATGATAAATCTAGCTGCAATGTTAGTTTTTGCAAATTCATGAAATTTTATAAACAAAAGGAACTATCTCAAAATCGGTAAGTGTCGTTTTGAACAAAATTAGTAAATATTATAATTGATGTCTAGCAAGACAAGCAAGTCTTTGAATTTCTCAAATCGGTTCATTAATGCCTGAGATATGACCAATTGTTTATAATAAAAGCTTAAAAGAGAGAATGAGTTATAAACAATTGGTCATATCTCAGGCATTAATGAACCGATTTGAAAAATTCATAGACTTGCTTGTCTTTCTAGACATCAATTATAATATTTACTAATTTTGTTCAAAACGACACTTACCGATTTTGAGATAGTTCCTTTTGTTTATAAAATTTCATGAATTTGCAAAAACTAACATTGCAGCTAGATTTATCATCCCCAAAAACATATAAAAACACTCCCATATTGCGTTGATCTTAAAATCTATAATCAAAGCGGGTATAAAGTTTATGCTGAGAAGGGAAATAGTTTTTTCAAATTAACTCGAAAAATATGGGTCATATAGAAAAATTTATTAAGACAAAAGTTATAGAAAATACAATTTTCTACAAGTTTTACATATATAATTTTTGTAAAAAAATCAAAAATGGCCGAGTTATTTACTAAAACGTGTTTTACCTTTAATGCAAGATGGCGGCTTAAGCACAAGGTCGATTTTCCCGAAAAACTGGTTTTAAGCTCCTAGTGATCCCCTCTATCATCCTATGAAAAAAAATTGCACGATCTAATTTTTTCCATTTGAAATGTTTAATTCTACTGGGCTATCATGTCATTTAGGCTCAATTGACAAGACTACCTTTATCTGTGACTTTTTTGTTTAAACACATTTAAAGATTAGGTACAGTTGGTTTTATTTGAACAATATTTTTTCAAAAACTTTTTCAACTAGGTACATTAATGTCGTTTTCGATTAGAATTACTCAATGATTCACTCATTCTGAAATCCAGTAAAAAACTTTGAATCGCTTCCACCCAATTCTAAAATTTAATATCTGTATTGGTGAAAAATCAAATATTTTGTTTTTGTTTTTTCACTAGGAGAATAAAAAACTTGCAGCACGCTTCTTAATGATTCCAGGCGCTTCCGGACGGCCAATCGAAAACAACATACCTTTATAAGTATAAGGTTTGTTCGTTGTGAGCTCTAGGGCACTCTGGGTCGCTCCGAATTCGTTGTCAAGCGTTTTTTGTAGCTCCTTTTTCAACCAGAGTTATTTCCTCTGTGTTCGATGTTCGCTGATGAAACTAAAGCTCTGAGGTGTTCGATGTAAAATGAAAACCCGAGAAACTCTGATTTTTTTCACAGTTAATTGAAATGACTTAGAGTGCCCTGGAGGGGGGAACAACGAACAGACCTATTTTTTTATTCTCACACACAAACGTAGTTTTCATGAGAAATGGAGAAGCTGTCAATTTTTGGCATTTCTGGATTTTGGGTTTTCGGGATTTTGTGTTTTTGGGTTTTCGGAATTTAGGGTTTTCTGGATTTTGGGCTTTCTGGATTTTTATTTCGGGATTCTGTCCGTCTCCCTTCTCTTTCCTTATTCATTATTATAGGGGCACCTTTGCAAAAATTAAATTGGTAGGAGGAATATTAGGATTGCTTTAGTCTTTCAAAAGAAATTGGGGCGCCTTGTTCTTCAAAAATGAACGAAGATTTTGGACACCATTGTCCTTCCGGAAGCCAAATAAATTAACCCAAATTTGGGGGGCGCCTTCATTCTTCAAAAAGTTTAGGACAAACAATACGAGCGCCGTTGAAAATGTAAAATAGAAAAAATTGGGGCGCCTTTGTGAATGTAAAAAAAAATAAAACAACGATTGGAAAGACTTCGTTATTTATATAACTTTTGTAAAAGTTCGGGCCGCCTGCGGCGCCCCTCAATTCTTGCGCCCCTGGGCGACGGCCCAGGCTGCCCCCCCCCTAAAACCGGCTCTGCGCTGGAGATGTCCTGTCTTGTTACAGTTCCAGCATCGAGCAGCTCCGTCTCGCTGGTTTCTTTGGAATACGAGTTTTTGACAAGAGCATTCCTCCACTCCAACTTCTCTTACCCGATGAACACCTTGAGAAGCCTGTTCTGCTGCTTCCATAGTTAGTGCGAACGCTAATGCTTCAGGAAGGGAACGTTTTCCAGCTGTTCGAATTGCTCGCTGAAGATTTATATCAGATACAGCACGTACAAAGGCTTCTGTCGCAAACTGATTGATAATGTCGTCTCCTGCTGTCGGATATGCCAACCTTTCAATATCTGCTTGAAGTTGTTGCAGAGTTTCTCCTCTTTTCTGGACTCTTGTATTGAGTTGGACGCGGAAGACTCCCTGCATATGGCCATCTCCAAAGCGTTTTTCAATGACCTGGACAAGAGCGTTAAAGTTACCATTCTTTTCTGGTGGTAACGTTTGTAACAACTCAGCAGCAGGACCTCTAAGAGCAAGAGTCAGCGCTATACATTTGTCTTCGTCATCCCAGCCATTTGTTGTGGCAGCTGCCTCAAACTGTTTCTTGTAGATCGACCAAGAACTTTGTCCATCAAAGGTTGGTGGATGCATTTCTTTCTTCTTTAAATACTCACCAGAACTTTCTCGCACCTTAATTTTTCGAACTTTGTCAAGTTCTTCGGTAAAACTTTGCATTTTAACTTCCAATTTGTCATCGAATTTTATTTCTACTTTCTCGAGTTTTTCTTCAACTTTCTCGAACTTTTCTTGAGATTGTTTTTCAACACCTTTGATGGAAGCATCAAGAGCAACGAACTTGTTCTCGATAGCATCAAGCTTACCTTCGATGAGGTTTTTCTGTTCATCCAGAAGGTTCTTTTGGGTTTCCAATTTTTCGAGAAGATTCTGTTGTTCACTCTTTTGTTCTGTTCGTTGCGCCTCGATTTTTTCTAGAACACTACTCTGTTGTTTTTCTATTTGTTCGAGAACATTCTTCTGTTCATCCTTTTGTTCTTTACGTTGTTGTTCCATTTGATCTTTCTGTTCTTCAAATTTTGCAAGGAGAACAGCCATCATGGATGACATATCGGAACTAGTACTTACTCGTTCTTCTATCATTTCAACTTCGAATTGAAATGTATCCAAATCTTCGTTTTTCTGGGTTAAATAATCCTGTAGACGAATAATGAGATCATTTTTCGATCCAGCAGTAGGAAGACCTCGCTTAGTTAATTCCGCCTTCAACTCAGTCAAACTTAACTGATTTAGTGTTTTACCCATTTTAACTTTTCAAAACGCGAGCACTTTCTTATTTCAAAATGTTTTACACTTTGTTTATTGTTAAAACACACGCGCACTTTTTATTTTATTCGCGAAATTATCTGATTCGCACAAATAAATAAGTTTTATTCCACTTTTCTGACACCAATGTAATGTTTTATTCCGGGTTCACAATAAAACTTATTTAATTTCCACTTATATTTCCGTTCAAATAAGAACACACTTTATTTCAACTCAATTTACTTTTATTATTCGCTCAAACAAACACACTTTTAAATCACTTTATTTACTACTAACAATTCGCAACACTTTATTTCACTTTGTACTGTACTCTTTCACTTTCAAGATTAAACTGTGTCCGGTCGGTGTCTACGCTGCCTTTTATACCGGAATCTCGAGACTCGAGAACGTCCTCGAAGGCTCTCGTCCCTGCCTCTCGAAACTTCCTTTCCAGGAGGGGCACTTCATGCTTCCAGTCTAGTGGGATATTTTGAGATGTGTTCAGTGGGATATTTTGAGATGTGTTCAGTGGGATATTTTCTAAATTACTAAAGGTCCGTTCACATTTCTACCTTTGCAGTAGTAGGTAGTGTGTTCAGACTTTTATCTTAAAAGTAGTTCAGTAATTCATCGTTACATTGCCCTCCTCTTAGGATTGTTCGTCCCGAACAACTCCATTGCTTCTTTCACGATGTAAACGGTCACAATGAACTACCTTTAGTTTGCTTCTTACCCCTCTTTGTATACGGTAAACCACGTCGTTAATTCTGGTTATTACTGTGTAAGGGCCTTCCCAGTTTTGTTGTAGCTTCGGTGATAGTCCCTTTTGTCGGTGGGGATTGTAAAACCACACAAGTTCTCCTTTTTGAAACCCTGTTGCTGTCGCTCGTGCGTCATATCTTGTTTTCATCCTGTCACTAGACGCTTTTATATTTGTCATTGTCCTTTGGTGAATGTCAGCCAGTGTTCCTTTCAGGTTATCTACGTACTCATCCATTTCATGTGGCTCGTTTGGAACACTTCCAAATTTTATCTCACTTGGCAGGCGTATTGTTGAGCCAAACAGGACTTCCGATGGTGTATGTCCAGTAGAACTATGTGTTGCACTTCTATAAGCCATCAAGAATAATGGAATATGTCGGTCCCAGTCTCGTTGATTATCATTGACTACTTTTGACATGTGTTCCTTAAGTGTCCTGTTAAATCGCTCAACCATCCCATCAGATTGTGGATGAAGCGGTGTTGTTCGCGTCTTCTTGATGCCAAGGAGTGAGCAAACCTCTTGAAAAATCTTAGATTCGAAGTTCCTTCCTTGGTCGGAATGAAGTTCCATGGGTACTCCGAACCTGCTCACCCAATGAAAGACAATCTTATCCACAACTGTTTTGGTTTCCTGGTTTAGAATGGAAAATGCCTCAGGCCATTTGCTGAAGTAGTCCATCACTACAAGGATGTATCGATTTCCGTTGTTGGTTTCGGGAAAAGGACCTGCTACGTCTATTGCAATTCTCTCAAAAGGTGCACCCACATTGTACTGCTGCATCTTGCTTTGGATTTTTCTAGGTGGTCCTTTGCTAGCGGCACAAGTATCACATTTTCGGCACCACTTTTCAACGTCTTCTCTCATACGTAACCAGTAGAATTGCTGTCGTAGCTTTTCCAGCGTCTTGTTGATGCCTAAATGGCCTCCAGAAGTTCCACCGTGCATCTCTCGGAGAACATCATTTACCTTTGACTGAGGTACGACTAGCTGCATTACATAGGATTTACCATCTGCGGATTCCCACTTACGCCTGAGTAGCCCTTCTTGCACATGAAGTGAGTCCCATTGTGCCCAATATGCTTTTAGAGTGGGGCTTTGGTCGGAGATGTCGGCCCATTCTGGTTTACTTGATGTTCCTTCCATGCAAGGATGGGTTCCATGTCCGAATCTTCCTGTTGGGCCATTCTGAGTTCTTCATTACTCCAGCCGCAAATGGGATCAGCTCTCGTTCTTCTAACAGCGACAACTTCCTTTTCTTCTAGTCGTGTGCAATGCTTGCAGTCTTGATTGCACGTTGAATTGTTGAATCTGACATTGATACGTCTGAAGTATCTCGATCCATCTTGCTACTTGACCCTCTGGATTTTTGAAGTTCAAAAGCCAATTTAGTGCACCATGATCTGTGCGAAGAAGGAGCTTCTGTCCATAGATGTACTTATGGAAGTGCTTTGTTGCCAATACTAGAGCTAGAAGTTCCCTTCTGGTCACGCAATAGTTTCTTTCTTGTTTCGAGAGTACCTTGCTGAAATAGGCAACGACCTTTTCTTCTCTGTCATGAACTTGCGATAAAACAGCACCAACTCCAACATTACTTGCATCTGCGTCAATGATGAATTGTTTGCCTGGAGTCGGATAGGCCAGCACAGGAGCTTCACATAACCGCAGCTTCAGTTCCTGAAAGCTTTTCTCACACTCACCTGACCATTTAAAGGGTTTACCCTTCTCCGTAAGTTGGTGCAAGCTTTTGGCGATTCTCGCAAAATCCTTCACAAATCGTCGATAGTACGTTGCCAGACCGAGGAAACTCCGAAGTTGATGCTTGTCCTGAGGGGTTGGCCAGTTCTTCACAGTGTCAACTTTTTCAGGATCAGTCTTCACTCCTTGGGATGAGATGATATGCCCCAAATATTTAACCTCGGTCTTGAAAAGTGCACATTTCTTTGGATTCAACTTAAGATGTGCTTCTCGTAGCCTTTGGAATACAGCCTTCAGGTTTTTACAATGGTCATCAAATGTTTTCCCGTAAACGATGACATCATCCAAATAGACTAGGCAAGATTTCCAGGTTAATCCATTTAAAATGCACTCCATTAAGCGCTCAAAAGTAGCTGGGGCATTGCATAGCCCAACCGGCATGACATTAAACTGCCACAGACCATTCCCTGTGAAGAAAGCCGTCTTCTCCCGATCCTCTGGATGGATTTCTACCTGCCAGTAGCCACTCTTCAAATCCAAAGTCGAAAACCATTGTGCTCCTTCCATTGCATCTAGAGTATCGCTGATTCTTGGCAGTGGGTAACTGTCTTTCTTCGTCACATCATTCAGCCTGCGGTAGTCGACACAAAATCGAGTGCTTCCATCCTTCTTTTTGACGAGAACTACCGGTGATGCCCAAGGGCTTTTGGAATTTTCGATTAGCCCGTCTTTCTTCATTGTTGTTATCATTTCTTCAGCTTCACCTTGTTTGGCCAACGGGAGACGTCTTGCTGATTGACGAATCGGCCTAGCATCTCCTGTATCGATTCGATGCTGCACCAGTTGTGTCCGGCCGTACTGCCCGCTGGGTGAAGAGAAAATATCAGCATATTCATGAAGAAGACTTCCCGCAACATTAAGCTGATGTTGACTCAAGTTGTCTGATTTGAGAATTTGTTTCTTTAGTTTCTCCGAGTTCATAGTCATCTGTGTAACCACCTAGTTGATCTTAGTTATTGCGGCCACAGATTCACATTGCCCAACAACTTCTCCTTTCTTAAGCTTGATTGGGTACGGTTTGATGTTAAGTATCCGTATAGGTACCATCTTGTTCTTTGGTGCCACAAGAGTCTTCCCGATGATGATGTTTTGGGAACTTTGTTCAACTTCTGGCTCAACCATGAGGTTTCGATGGCTTCCAATATTCCCCTTTAGTTTCGTCCACACAAAAACTTCTGAAGGCACATGTCTTCTTTGATGACAGTTCTAATTGTTGTTGAGTTTTTGTTGCCAAAGACCATTGGAATCTCTACGTTTCTGTATTTCAGGACTTGATAACCGATATCCAAGTTGATTCCATGCTCCTTCATGAAGTCGATTCCAATGATGGACTTATCACATATATCTGCCACCAAAAACACATGGGAAAACTTTAGTTCTGCCAAACGGATCTCAAGACGAACTTCTCCGTACACTCTTGCTGCTTCTCCTGTGGCGGTCTTCAGACGGTAGCTGTTGGTGTTATGTAGCCATGTCATCTTCACCAAGTCTCTTCGTACAATAGACGCGGTGGCACCGGTGTCAATTGTAGCCACGTGTTGTTTGTTGTTTATGGTCGCCTCCACTGTCAGACTTTTGTTGTCTCGTTTAGTCTGTGAGACTTGAATTGTGGTTCTGGGGCCATCGATACCAGAAACCAGCTTCTGCCCCTCGAAGTTGGTTCTTTTTCGTTTCTGAGCATGAGTGTTAGTTGTATCGCTTACCTGTTGTTGGGCAATATTCCTGTTTCCACAGTGTTCGCAAGCAGTTCTTCTTGGTGGCAATCTGCACTGCCGCTGGAGATGTCCTGTCTTGTTACAGTTCCAGCATCGAGCAGCTCCGTCTCGCTGGTTTCTTTGGAATACGAGTTTTTGACAAGAGCATTCCTCCACTCCAACTTCTCTTACCCGATTAACACCTTGAGAAGCCTGTTCTGCTGCTTCCATAGTTAGTGCGAACGCTAATGCTTCAGGAAGGGAACGTTTTCCAGCTGTTCGAATTGCTCGCTGAAGATTTATATCAGATACAGCACGTACAAAGGCTTCTGTCGCAAACTGATTGATAATGTCGTCTCCTGCTGTCGGATATGCCAACCTTTCAATATCTGCTTGAAGTTGTTGCAGAGTTTCTCCTCTTTTCTGGACTCTTGTATTGAGTTGGACGCGGAAGACTTCCTGCATATGGCCATCTCCAAAGCGTTTTTCAATGACCTGGACAAGAGCGTTAAAGTTACCATTCTTTTCTGGTGGTAACGTTTGTAACAACTCAGCAGCAGGACCTCTAAGAGCAAGAGTCAGCGCTATACATTTGTCTTCGTCATCCCAGCCATTTGTTGTGGCAGCTGCCTCAAACTGTTTCTTGTAGATCGACCAAGAACTTTGTCCATCAAAGGTTGGTGGATGCATTTCTTTCTTCTTTAAATACTCACCAGAACTTTCTCGCACCTTAATTTTTCGAACTTTGTCAAGTTCTTCGGTAAAACTTTGCATTTTAACTTCCAATTTGTCATCGAATTTTATTTCTACTTTCTCGAGTTTTTCTTCAACTTTCTCGAACTTTTCTTGAGATTGTTTTTCAACACCTTTGATGGAAGCATCAAGAGCAACGAACTTGTTCTCGATAGCATCAAGCTTACCTTCGATGAGGTTTTTCTGTTCATCCAGAAGGTTCTTTTGGGTTTCCAATTTTTCGAGAAGATTCTGTTGTTCACTCTTTTGTTCTGTTCGTTGCGCCTCGATTTTTTCTAGAACACTACTCTGTTGTTTTTCTATTTGTTCGAGAACATTCTTCTGTTCATCCTTTTGTTCTTTACGTTGTTGTTCCATTTGATCTTTCTGTTCTTCAAATTTTGCAAGGAGAACAGCCATCATGGATGATATATCGGAACTAGTACTTACTCGTTCTTCTATCATTTCAACTTCGAATTGAAATGTATCCAAATCTTCGTTTTTCTGGGTTAAATAATCCTGTAGACGAATAATGAGATCATTTTTCGATCCAGCAGTAGGAAGACCTCGCTTAGTTAATTCCGCCTTCAACTCAGTCAAACTTAACTGATTTAGTGTTTTACCCATTTTAACTTTTCAAAACGCGAGCACTTTCTTATTTCAAAATGTTTTACACTTTGTTTATTGTTAAAACACACGCGCACTTTTTATTTTATTCGCGAAATTATCTGATTCGCACAAATAAATAAGTTTTATTCCACTTTTCTGACACCAATGTAATGTTTTATTCCGGGTTCACAATAAAACTTATTTAATTTCCACTTATATTTCCGTTCAAATAAGAACACACTTTATTTCAACTCAATTTACTTTTATTATTCGCTCAAACAAACACACTTTTAAATCACTTTATTTACTACTAACAATTCGCAACACTTTATTTCACTTTGTACTGTACTCTTTCACTTCCAAGATTAAACTGTCTCCGGCCGGTGTCTACGCTGCCCTTTTATACCGGAATCTCGAGACTCGAGAACGTCCTCGAAGGCTCTCGTCCCTGCCTCTCGAAACTTCCTTTCCAGGAGGGGCACTTCATGCTTCCAGTCTAGTGGGATATTTTGAGATGTGTTCAGTGGGATATTTTGAGATGTGTTCAGTGGGATATTTTCTAAATTACTAAAGGTCCGTTCACATTTCTACCTTTGCAGTAGTAGGTAGTGTGTTCAGACTTTTATCTTAAAAGTAGTTCAGTAATTCATCGTTACATTGCCCTCCTCTTAGGATTGTTCGTCCCGAACAACTCCATTGCTTCTTTCACGATGTAAACGGTCACAATGAACTACCTTTAGTTTGCTTCTTACCCCTCTTTGTATACGGTAAACCACGTCGTTAATTCTGGTTATTACTGTGTAAGGGCCTTCCCAGTTTTGTTGTAGCTTCGGTGATAGTCCCTTTTGTCGGTGGGGATTGTAAAACCACACAAGTTCTCCTTTTTGAAACCCTGTTGCTGTCGCTCGTGCGTCATATCTTGTTTTCATCCTGTCACTAGACGCTTTTATATTTGTCATTGTCCTTTGGTGAATGTCAGCCAGTGTTCCTTTCAGGTTATCTACGTACTCATCCATTTCATGTGGCTCGTTTGGAACACTTCCAAATTTTATCTCACTTGGCAGGCGTATTGTTGAGCCAAACAGGACTTCCGATGGTGTATGTCCAGTAGAACTATGTGTTGCACTTCTATAAGCCATCAAGAATAATGGAATATGTCGGTCCCAGTCTCGTTGATTATCATTGACTACTTTTGACAGGTGTTCCTTAAGTGTCCTGTTAAATCGCTCAACCATCCCATCAGATTGTGGATGAAGCGGTTTTATACCGGAATCTCGAGACTCGAGAACGTCCTCGAAGGCTCTCGTCCCTGCCTCTCGAAACTTCCTTTCCAGGAGGGGCACTTCATACTTCCAGTCTAGTGGGATATTTTGAGATGTGTTCAGTGGGATATTTTCTAAATTACTAAAGGTCCGTTCACATTTCTACCTTTGCAGTAGTAGGTAGTGTGTTCAGACTTTTATCTTAAAAGTAGTTCAGTAATTCATCGTTACAATATATAAGAGAACGGATCTATAGGTAGACGTTTATATGTTACAACTTGCCCCAGAAAAATGTTACAACTAGTCCCAGCGTGCAATTCTTCACACAAAATCAATTTCAATTGAAAGCGAAACTGTAATATATACACGCAATTTGAGCCAAAACAAAGAGGTAGACCAAAAATAAAATTAAAAAAAAAAGTTACAAACATGCTTTTTTTGGGCACCACTAGTATTACTTTTCACCCTGCCATCTAATCTTCAACTGAAGAAAATATGCCGGTAGATATGGAAAAAATGAGTATTTTTCTCTTTCAGGCGTTCCTTAATATCGAAAGGAACAGCGCTTTTTTTAGCTGTTACTTCTTACCCCTGTTACTTTTAACCCCATAAGAAATTTGAAGTATGTAGCTATTTTTGTTTTTAAATATTTGTTTTTCCTACCCCAAACCAGTTCTTGATATTTCAGCTTTTCAGCCAAAAGCAAAACTATGGAAAAATTTAAAAAAACTCTAAGGTCTTAAAGTCTGAAAACTATTTTCTCGTGATTTTTCATAAAGTCAATTGTTTGTATATTCAGACCATTAAAATGCGAATTTTTGGTATATCTTACATAATTACGTCTTAAACAAATTTATTTCCCGATGTTCTACACAAAATACTTACTTAATAATATTTGTTTTGAGAGCAAATATATGTGACCTATTTGGCGCATTTTTTATAGATAAGTTAAAAACATGCAGACCCTTTCCGTTAGGAGCTTATGGTCAAAACAGACGTGCAGTTTGTTCCCTGCAGCAAAACAAAATAACACGGGCTCTTATGGGAGAAAAATCTGCATGCAGCGCAGAGCTGCAACATATCTCCATTTCTAAATTCCATGCCAAGTTTCAACAAAAAATACAAAATACTTGCTTTTTGAATTTAAAAAAAAAAATATAACCATCTTGTTTTGTTTAATAAATTCAATTATATCTTCCATTTTAATAGCTTATAATCCATTTTTATCGTTTTCTTACAAAGAAAAAAATAATAATAAATATCAAGGTCATCATTTTTTTTATAGAAATCGGCATCAATAATTTAAAAAGTGATGCACATGTATTATGGGTGCAGCGTTGCATGCAGCGATGCGTGCAGATGTGCCGCACATCTGTTTTAGCCATTAGTCCCTCACTTAAAAAAACATAATTAAAAAGAAACAAAATGTTCACATTTCAGTTGTTTCGGTTTGGTGGGGGTTTTCTTATAAAATTTTATATAATCAAATCAACAACCAATCAAAATATTTTTAAATAATAAGCCAATAGAAATTACTTTTCATATATATATAAAAATTTTGGCACTTACAAAAAAAAATCCAAATTTCTTATTGGCGATTGCTTTGATAAATAAATAACAAAAATGAACTGCCCCCATCAAATTGAAACGACTGAAACTGAAATACAAACTATTATTTTTTTATTTTTTAGTGGGTCTCTGACCTCCTTACCAGAGGGTGGTGTTCCGCCGTTTTTTTTTTTTTTTTTTTTCTTAAGTACATATAGTTACCTATGTAAAGTTATTTAATAAAAGAAATCAAATGTCTTATTATAAAAGTATCTTGCGTAAACGGAAGAATCACCTTAAACATGAAATCTTCCTTGTTGCTTGATATTTTTTAGAAACTCACGAGATAATTTCAAAGAGTTTTTTAAACAAAAAAACCGCTTGGTATAGCGGTCTGAGACCCGTGAAATACATATCACTCCACTCAAAATGCTTGGAAGTAGCACCCACAATTTCTTGTTGTTCATTAAAGATTATAAAATCTCATTTTGTTCGAAAACTAATGAACTACCTACAATCATATTCAATTATATCTTTACTATTGAACTTCAACTTAAATTCATTTCGTTCAATTTATTTCATTTCATTTATTTTGTATATAATTATCATTTTGATCGTATATTTGAATTCTACTGTATTTTAATTTCTCACTTAAAATTTTCATTTAAACTTTTCATACAATCTGTTCTTATCAATCACTTGATCTTTACTCTTTGCTTTGTTTGTAGTGGTCAATGGTGTGGTAAATTCACACGTACAGATTTTTGCTCTCGATTATAAACAGCATCCACAAAATGCAACAAAAATGCACTATTGTGCGAATATGCGTGGGAGGCAATTCTCCAATTACCTTCCATCCCCTAAGTCTAATCGATCGATCATCTCTTCCATTTGGATTGCGACCACACAAGAGACCACACCATTGTCCACCACTTACTTGGCTAAGTATTTTTTGTGCATTAAATAAACCAATTTTTTTATAACGATCAGATTGAACTGTGTTGCTTATTAATTAATAGTTCAAGGTTTTATAAGGTTTCATTGAATTTTCACTATAGCTACTTTAAATCGAAAACATATGGTCCTTCGTTTTAGCCGAATTTAAGATTTGAACTGGTGAAATTAAACTTTGTGCGTGAAGAACAATAAGGACAAATTGGTTCGCTGCCCGTAGTCCGCAAATATATTTTTTTTGATATAAAAGGTCTCGTGTTAACCTCGTGGTTTAATTATATAATATATTATATTATATAGCTTTGCATTCAATATATTCATATATAAAATAACGAGAACAATTTAATCATTAAAGCCGCTTGCCTTTGCTTTATTTTTATTTATTTTTGCTCCTTCATTTCATATTTCATCGTCGAACATTTTTATATATATTGTGAAAGATGAACGCTTTAAAGCAAAAACGGGGTGTAGCAAAGGCAACTTTAACTCGTGCGGTTGATTTTGTTAAAACAATAGAACAATTGACATCCTTAGAGATGCTAGAAATTCGTTTGAATAGGGTAATAGAAGCATGGCAGGAATTTACTAGCCTTCAATGAATGTGTTGAGGCTGCGGAGGAAGGTGAGGTTGAGGAGTTCAATTCTGATTTTGGAATAT
The DNA here is from genome assembly GCF_945859705.1 of Episyrphus balteatus. Lineage (NCBI taxonomy): Eukaryota > Metazoa > Arthropoda > Insecta > Diptera > Syrphidae > Episyrphus > Episyrphus balteatus. The sequence goes on along the minus strand of NC_079134.1, from coordinate 60,169,474 downwards.
ATGAAAATTTTGAGGCACATGCTGGGTTGAGTAAAGCGATACTTTTGGAATATATGAAGACAAATATTTGAGGCACATGCTGGGTTGAGTAAAGCGATACGTGACAGAAAGGCTAGTCAAGCTACGAATAATTCTGTGTTAGAACGAATTGCAAATGAACAGAGTGATTTTTTGAAATCTTTAAATTCTTCGACAAAACCTCCCGCTAAAATTAATTTGCCACCAATAGTTATTCCAAAATTTTCCGGTGATTACAAGGACTGGCCATCCTTCCGCGATCTTTTCTTGGGTTCGGTTGATAAAAAAGAAAATTTATCTTCAACTCACAAGTTTCAATATTTGAGACTGCTGCCGATCTTATCCACCATATTAAGGTTTCGGATGCAAATTGAAGCCTGGGACAGGCTTGAAAAACGGTTTGATCGGGGAAATCTAGTAGTTCAGTCTTTGCAAAGCTCGTCATCATTATCTGGTTCATGAAGATTTTCAAATCGATAGTACACAGCCGGGATCTGTTCCTAATACAACGTCATCAGCTGTAATCGAAGTTCAGTCCTCGGGGACTCCTAATCCTTCTGCTGTCGTGCCTCTGGTTAGTAACCACTCGAGTGAACTAAGCCTTCTTAAACAAACGGTTTTACCAACTATTCTAGCTAAGCTCAAAAATAACCTAGACCAATTTGTCGATGTTCGTATTTTATTAGATACCTGTTCGCAATCATCGTTTGTATCGTGCGATCAAATATTTGGACTTAAACGAACACATGCTCGAATCCCAGTTTTACGATTATTTTCAGTGGAAGCTAGACACACCAAAAGCGTCGTATCCTTGAATCTCATGTCTCGCTATAATTCAACATTTTTAGCCGTAGATGCGTTTGTTTTGGGTAAATGGACCTCATTTTTGCCTTCAAAGTCCTTCGATATATCGACATGGGATTGTCTTCGTCTAGATCCTAGTTTCAATGTCTCAGGTCCGATTGACGTCATTCTTGGAGCTGATAAAATCTGGTCCATATTGAAACCGGAACAAGTTCTTGCTCCAGAAGGTAAACCTATTACCCAAAACACGTCACTCGGTTGGAGAGGTATATGATTCATGTAATCAAAACTTAGAGTTTATCTTCGTACCATTGCGCCCTTGATGTAGATGCTCTTATGCAGAGACTTTGGGAGCTAGAAGAAATCTCTCCTCACAATTCCCGCGATGCGTTAAATGATCCAGCTGAAAAACACTTTCAACAAACATTCGGTCGCGCTTCAGACGGTTAATACGTGGTTTCGCTTGCATTCAAAATTCGCTCCCCAATATTCGCAGGTACACTCCAGTCGGGTGTTTTCTTAAGGTTCCGACAGAACCAGTTTGTGTTTACCGCTGATATCTATTACTATCCGAAGCTGGTCTTCAACTTCGTAAATGGAGTTCAAACTGTTGGGCTCTTCTCGCAAACCCAAAACGGGAAGACTGTGAGTATTCATTCGTGGATCCTGAACGTTCGCAGTCACTCATAAAAGTCTTAGGAATGTCCTGGAATCCTGCGCCTGTTATGTATTCTTATTGCTTATTAAACTCCAAATCATATCCCGTGGTAACTAAAAAAAAACCTTCAATATAAATTGATTACACCGGCTGCTTCTCTGCAAGTATGCATTGTGTCTCTGTTTTTGTTGTTGTTCTAAACTTAAATCTAACCAAATATTCAATATTTAACTTAACACAAAACATAAATAAATAAATAATAAATAAACACCCATCCATCCATTTAAATAAATTAAATTATTAAATAAGTCGCGGCGCGAAATAAAGTAAAAAAAAAACAAAGAATTCAAAATGCAAGTGTTCAATCATATCACCTCCATGCAAGCATAAAAACAAAATATATAATAAAAACAACAACAAAAAAATAAACCACTGCATTAAACAACAACAGCCACACATACACATCATATATTCATCATCACACAAAAAAAATATAACAACAACAACATCCACCACTGCAATAACTGCTTCTCAACAAGCAGCAAAAAAAAATCATCATCCATCACCACCAGTGATCATGATAAAAAAAAATCAATTGTCGACATGATTGCATTAAATGGCAATGAACACAGTGAGTAATCCTTTCTTTTTCCCTCTCTTCTTCTTTCACAATTAGTTTTTATAATAACTGAGGTATTGTGAGTAGAAACTCTTCTCGCTGTGCCTGAGTTGTTGTAAATCTGACTCGGATATTAGTCCATTGAAATGTTACAAAAATTTGACCGAACCTTGCATTTTGGGTAGGACAAGATTTTTTTGTTTTGATCTGTAGGGGAGGTTAATATGAGTATACAATCCAGTTTTCGGGGTTGAAAGCCCCCCCATTTGGCCGCCATCTTGGAAAAAAGGGGTGTTAATTGTTTTTTATTGATACCTTGCGAACCGTAATTCCCACAAAAAAAATGTCTGAAGAGATTTTGTAGATAATTTATTTCTCTACAATTTTGATTGAGGTACTTTTTTCTGTAAAATTGAAAATAAGAAAGTTATACTTAAAAATAGATGTACATTTTCAAGAAAAAATTCTTTGAAAGGCCATAGCTTTTTTTCTACAACTTTTATTGAAAAAATACTCATGACAGTTTTTAAAGATCATTTAATTTCCAACAATTTGATGTGGTCATTTTGCAGATTTCGTTTATATAAAGCTGCTGCAATGGTTTTACAAAAAAAAGGTAACAATTTATTTTCGTACTTTTATGTTTATTTTATTTTTTTTACTTCAATGCAGACTGATTCAAAAGGATATGTAGGTTGGGTTGAAACAAGAAAAAAATCAAAGTACGGGTCGTCCATTCCGTACCGTTTAGTGAGGAGGGCAATTTTCTAAAAAAAATGTCTTACTTTTGAAAAAAAATTACTAAAAATCAACGGTTACACCCATTTTAACGTGTTATATTTTTTGTAAGGCCGAAAACCTTTTCTTTTAATTTCTCGAAAACGACAAGACTTTTTTGCGTCCGGTTTTCTGTTTTTGTTTGAAAACACATTACAGCAATGAATTTTGAAAACCTTATTAGTGCTTAGTTATATAAAATTTTGAAAAAAATTAGTTCAAAATATTTTTTTCGTATTTTTTTTCAAAGTTTTTATTTTGAAATTTTTTTTTTGAAAAGCTATTCCATAAAACAGGTTTAATTAAAAATAATATAAAAGAAAAGGTTTTCGGCTTTACAAAAAATATAACACGTTAAATTGGGTGTAACCGTTGATTTTTAGTAAATTTTTTTCAAAAGTAAGACATTTTTTTTAGAAAATTGTCCTCCTCACTAAACGGTACGGAATGGACGACCCGTACTTTGATTTTTTTCTTGTTTCAACCCAACCTACATATCCTTTTGAATCAGTCTGCATTGAAGTAAAAAAAAATAAAATAAACATAAAAGTACGAAAATAAATTGTTACCTTTTTTTTGTAAAACCATTGCAGCAGCTTTATATAAACGAAATCTGCAAAATGACCACATCAAATTGTTGGAAATTAAATGATCTTTAAAAACTGTCATGAGTATTTTTTCAATAAAAGTTGTAGAAAAAAAGCTATGGCCTTTCAAAGAATTTTTTCTTGAAAATGTACATCTATTTTCAAGTATAACTTTCTTATTTTCAATTTTACAGAAAAAAGTACCTCAATCAAAATTGTAGAGAAATAAATTATCTACAAAATCTCTTCAGACATTTTTTTTGTGGGAATTACGGTTCGCAAGGTATCAATAAAAAACAATTAACACCCTTTTTTCCAAGATGGCGGCCAAATGGGGGGGCTTTTAACCCCGAAAACTGGATTGTATACTCACATTAACCTCCCCTACAGGTCAAAACAAAAAAATCTTGTCCTACCCAAAATGCAAGGTTAATGTAACATTTCAATGGACTATATATTATTATTGATTGTCTTACTAAATAGCCATACAAGCAGGGGCGGATCACTTCAAATTGTCACTTAGGCATAACACTAGTGACAATTTATTTTGTGAAGTTCCAATTGGGATTTAGATAAATAAATCATTATAGGTAATTGTCCGAATAGGTTTTAGATAGTTTTTGAGTTTTGAAATGGTTTATAAATTTAGGGTCGATTATGCCAAAGTTCGTGGGCTAAGATCTAATTTCTGTGATGTGTACATTTATACTGTACAATACAGGCCAGCTGTTTTGGCACTGAGCGAAACACAAACAGGTGAAAATACAGATTATTCTGAATTTAACCTATTTGGGTATAACTTGGTGCCATTTTTTCACTTCTTTTCCCACCATGGTCTCGCCGTTTATATTAGAAACGATGTCGCATACCAATTCCAACCACAATACGGTCCATGTATAGACACAAATTTTAATTTCATGTGGTTTAAATTCACGGTAAATAAGCGCACCATTCATACGTGTTTTATTTATAGAAGCCCCAATCTGGACAGTAATTCAACTTCTAACGAACTTGATGCTCTGTCCGACTCCATTCAATGGGTTGTTTCCCTTTATCCTCGCACTGAAATCGTTATTACGGGCGATTTCAATGTACACAATTCTTCGTGGATTCGCTATTCTGGCCAGACAACACCCGAAGGAAGGTATAACGAGATCTTTGCTGAGTTAAACCATTTAACTCAGCTTTTCGACGAGCCAACTCGAATATCGGACGTTAATGGTCGAGCTAAAAACACTCTAGACTTGTTTCTTACCTCTGACCCTGATAAATACACTTTTAGTGTATTATCGCCTCTAGGCACATCAGACCATTGTGTCATATCTGCAAATTTCTCGTGCCAAATAAACGCAGTTAAAGAAAAAGCACCAAAGAGAACAGGCTGGCAATACGAGAAAGCCAACTGGGAGGGTCTCAACGATTTCTTTAAAAACTTTAACTGGTCGCTATGCTTCCTCGATAGTGACGTTGATTCCTGTACAGATGTGATCACTAATTTAATTCTCACCGGAATGAGAAATTTTATCCCGAACAGGGTTAAAACTTAAAACTATCAACCCAAAAGAGAATGCATGGTTTGATTCGAGCTGTAAAGAGTTTATCAGAGTTAAAGAGGTAAGTTTTCCATGTTACAAAGCCAACCCCCCTGAGGAAAACCGAAAAAAGTTCAAACAAGCTAGAAAGGCCAGCAACACCTATATTCGACGAACCACATTTTTACATGACCAAGAATTACGGCAAAATATACTACAATGTCCCAAAGGTAGTAAAAATGTTTGGTTATTTGTAAAAAATATACGCAATACTACCTCGTCGTCGGTTCCAACGCTCGTCTTCAATGACACTCCTTTTGTTAGCTCTGTCGACAAAGCTAACCTTTTTGCAAGGCAGTTCGCTGCCAACTCAACACTGTCTGATAGTGTCATGACTCCGCCAGTACTTGAGCGCGTAAACGGATTCATGTGACACATCTTTTTTCGCACTCGTACAATAGCAAGAGTTCTTAAGGATCTTGACATACACAAATCCGCTGACCCGGATGATATCCCCTCATCGTTCTGAGGAGGTATTCTTCCACGGTGGCAAAACCACTGCGTAAGCTTTTTCATCTGTCCTATTCTACTGTTCACTTCCCGAGTGGACGGAAAACAGCATTTGTCCAGCCCATCCCTAAAAAAGGAGAATCTTCCTCACCCTCAAACTACCGACCGATCTCACTTACGTCCCTTCTTTCCAAGGTCATGGAAGCGTTGATTAATTTTCAACTTAAGAAATACACTAGCCCAAAAAATTAAGGGAACAAAAAAAAAATTGTGATTTTTTTAGTGATTTTTGATAGGCTGTATCTCAGTAAAAAATGATCGCATCATGACAAAATAAAAAGCATGTGAAAGCTCTATTCTTCTAGTTTTAGGATAAAATGTTTTAATATTTTCCTTCTAACGGTAAAATAGCTAAATTGTTTGAACTGTTCAAAAACCAAAATTTTCCAATTTTTTTTGTTTTTACTTTTCTCCTAAAAAAGTGGGAAAATTTTTTCTGATAAAATGATTATTATTTTTAGCAAGGTTATTTATTTGGCTTTAAGATTCATTTTGTTTCAAACTTCTACGATTTTTTTTAGACTGCAATATCAGTCATCAAACCAAAAACCATACTTTTGACTTTGACTATCAATATCGCAACAACGGATCATTGTACAAAATATTCCAGAACACATTTAAAAACTTCATTTAATTCTTTACAAACAAATTAAGTTTGCTTTGTTAAACAAAACGATTTCTTATTTTTGAGATTTATTTAGAAAAGCTATCAAAATAGGCATTTTTACGGTTTTTTAAAAAAATTACCGCTATTTTATTTCTATGGGTGATAAGATTAAACTGAGGCTTAATTATTGAAGCTCAATATACCTGGAATTAGTATGCAAAGTTTCAGATTTATTCATCAAGCAGTTTTTCTGTTGTGAGAGTTTGAACTTTTGAGATGAAATAAAACACCATATTTCTGCAGGTCTAAATGACTTACTCCTTGTAACTTTTTTATGAGCAAAATCAAATTCTTTTGAGTTTATTTGAACATTTTATTGATAAATATCGTTTAAATGTAAGATAAACCCAGGAAAAATTTAAAGTTTAAAAAAAAATTAAAAAAATTTGAAAAAAAAAGCTTTTTATACCATTTTTGGATACTTTTCCTAATTTTGAAATTTTTTTGTTTTTCCTTGGCCAAAATCACAGGTTTCAACAAACATATTGGACATCGAATCCTTTGAACAAGAAGAGAAATCAATAAGGCATGCACTCGTCAAGTCGTTGATGGACATGTCTTTCATGGTCTGATTGCAAAATTTTCATCTTGGTATCGCCTGCAATTAGTGACTGAATACCTCGGGTATTGGGTGGACTGAAATTTTCAGAAATTAGATCTGCAAAAATCGCTATTTTAAAATTCGTTCAACTTCTAACCTTTTCAGATGATATTCATTATTTGCAATCCAAGCATAAATTACCCGCAAAATCAAGACTGTTGAAATACTCGCCATTTTTGGACAATGATGGACTTCTTCGTAATGGTAGACGTATCAAAGAAGCAAGCGTATCATTCAACATTAAACATCCGATAATTTTACCAAAGACTAACCCTATCTCTATATTAATCATTATAGATTTCCACTATCGATATCTTCTCTACATGGAGGAGTATCGGAGACGTTCGCATTTCTGAGACAAGAATATTGGATAATGGGCAGCCGCAATCTGATACGAAAATTAATTGGGCAATGTAAAGATTATTTTATGCAACGAAAGAGCAAGAGCCAGCAGATCATGGGAAATCTTCCATCCTACCGCATCACACCAAGTCGCCCATTCACAAATACAGGATGTGAATATGCGGGTCCGATCACCATCAGGCTGTCCGCAACCCGTAAAGCGAAAATGTCCAAAGCTTATATTGCCTTCTTTGTGTGCATGTCTACGAAAGCGATTCACTTAGAGCTGGTCAGTGACCTCTCCACAGACGCTTTCATCGCAGCTTTACGTAGATTTGTTTCTCGCCGTGGAAAATGCACAAACATCTACAGCGACAACGGGATAAATTTTCAAGGAGCCCGACGATGCTTAACTGAAATGCACAAATTCGTCATGTCGCAGTCTCATAACGATTTAATCACTGCTACACTTTGCAAAAGATAGTATTTCTTGGCACTTCATTCCTCCCACTGCCCCACACTTTGGTGGGTTATGGGAAGCTGGCGTCAAGTCAGTAAAGCAACATTTGCGTCGTGTTATTGGGAAGGCTATTCTCACATTTGAAGAAATGTATACCTTACTAACACAAATAGAAGCTATACTAAACTCTCGTCCTTTATGTTCAGTGTCTAATTTTGATCTTAACCCTTTAACCCCATCTCACTTTCTCATAGGTGAACCACTGACAGCCGTTCCTGAACCGAGCCAAAATGGGTTCTAGGCCGAATCGTATCAGTCACCCTAGGCAAAGACGAAAACGTACGAGTGGTCACTGTACGAACAGCAGCACGAGTATTTGTTCGCCCTGTTACAAAATTGGCCCTTTTACCAATGTCCTGAAACTCGTTCCAGGGGGGCCGGGATGTTCGAAAACTAATGAACTACCTACAATCATATTCAATTATATCTTTACTATTGAACTTCAACCCAAATTAATTTCATTCAATTTATTTCATTTCATTTATTTTGTATATAATTATCATTTTGATCATATATTTGAATTCTACTGTATTTTAATTTCTCACTTAAAATTTTCATTTAAACTTTTCATACAATCTGTTCTTATCAATCACTTGATCTTTACTTGCTTTGTTTGTAGTGGTCAATGGTGTGGTAAATTCACACGTACAGATTTTTGCTCTCGATTATAAACAGCATCCACAAAGAGCAACAACAATGCACTATTGTGCGAATATGCGTGGGAGGCAATTCTCCAATTACCTTTCATCACCTAAGTCTAATCGATCGATCATCTCTTCCATTTGAATTGCGACCACACAAGAGACCACACCATTGTCCACCACTTACTTGGCTAAGTATTTTTTGTGCATTAAATAAACCAATTTTTTATAACGCTCAGATTGAACTGTGTTGTTTATTGAAAACACATTTAATAAAACTTTTTTTAACATGATTTCATAACAGGTAGGAGACACACTTGGGCTTGGGTGTGCTTTTATTGTTAGACCGAGAGTTGGCAGAAATTTTTAGTGGTAGTTCATTCAGGGAAGTACCTACATATCTATATACAATTGCAATGTCAACAAAGAGCCCCACATTATTTTTTTTAAGAAATCCTTAATCCTTTAAGAAATCCTTAAGAACAAAATCTAAGTTTGAAGTAAATCTATCAATCAAATACTAACATAAAAAAAATCCTCAAACTTCAAGAAATTCGATTTATCCGTTTGGTCGTGCCGATGTATACTTACTAGAGTGACCGCAACTCCCATAGAAAAAATTTTTTGTCGAATTTTTTTCGGGGGAACCCCATAACGCAACAGAATTAATACTCACATTTTATTTTAGGTTAATTTATTTTACATATAAAGTAAAATTAGCAAGAAGCGCGAGTTTATTTTAATAAAATTATTGAACTACCAACGAAACGACTCGTGAAGCTTAAACTTCATAACAAAAAACAACAAATATGTATTTTACAACTGCATTTTATTTTTTTTTTCTATAAAAAAACATAGCAGGTTCAACCCCCAATGGGTGCCCTTTTTTTCAGTCAATTTTACTCTGTGCCTCTATTGTTGATAAAATTATTATATATTATTATATATTATTATTGTTGATAAAATTATTATATATTATTATATATTATACCTATACGAGAAGCATTTCGATTAGAAAGTTTCATTTTAAATCGAGTTTGCACTTCAGCTCTTTTTGAGGTAAGTACTGAAAATTTAAATTGATGACAATATTTTTTTTATAAGTAAAACTAAACAAATTTAGCATCTGAGTTATGTGTAACAACACTACCTTTAATTTAATATATACAAAGTGAAAATAACCACCTCTGTTTGGAAGCTAGAGCTAATTTACTGCGAAAAAACAGTGAAAAAACAGTGAAAAAACAGTGAAAAAACAGAGATTTTTGATACTTTGAGCGAGTGTCGGCACCATTTAGACTTATCCAATCGAGCTGAAATTTTGGCTATCTGCAAAGGCCTAACATTTTATGGGGTTCCCCCGACCAAATTTCGAAAATCGATTTCTTGCGGTCACTCTAATAAATACTTACAAGTGGACCCTCAACCGCACAAATGTACAGACAGTATCACAATCTCGAAGCAAAATTTTCATCCAGTACAAAAACTTGGCTTACAAAGCCCGCAAAATGCCCAAACGTTTTCACATATCATCCCTACAGTTTTATTTTTTTTTTCTTCCTTAAAAATATGTATGTATATCAAAACCATTTTGCATCTCAGACCTCTTTTTCGTTTTCATAAAAATATTCCTTGAGACCTCATCTAAAACTTTCAACCAATCCCATCTTCTGTTTGGCTTATATATTAATGTTTGACCAATCAGATAACATCTCTTCCATTCCATTATTGTCATTATTTCACAATGTTCCTCTTATTGTTGCCAGATCGAATACAATACCAAAATAAAGCCTTCACAAAACTCGTAGCATTTGTATTCGTAAGATTTGAATTCGTAACATCGTTACACTCGTATCATATTCGCTCGTATCATAGTCACACATAACATTTGTTTATAATTATGATTTTCATATTTTACAATTTTCTTTTAGTTTTCGTTTTCTTTTCTTGTGTCTCGGTTTTTGTACTTACAGTTTTCAGTTTTATTAAAATGTTTTTTAATTCTTATTTTGTTGTGGATTAACAATTAACAATTGGATTAACAATTAATAGTTAATTAATGCAATTAATATATAAAATTGCATATTAATTGTTGTTTATTCTTTGACTTCCTTTGGTTTTGTTTTTTTGTTTATTCTTATTATTTTATTTACCTCGTCCAGGTTTAGTAAAGGAAGGAAGAAGGATATTAAAACCTTAAACGTAGTTACTTAGAAATGTATGAAATTTAAAACATGGCATAGGGCGACATCTTTTATGGAATGATGGTACAATTTTGTATTTAACATTCATCTAGTACTAGTACTATTTTATATTATGCTGTATACACATGACCAACTTATCGTAAAAAAAGTGTTAAGAGAGCCCGACTCAGGACAAAACGGCTTTGGACACCCCGACTCACGACAGCCCGATTGAACCCATAGCCCGACTCAAGATAACCCGACTCATCGCAACTCGATTCAGGTAAAAACTCGACCTGAGTCGATTTGCGATGAGTCGGGTTATCTTGAGTCGGGCAATGGGTTGAATCGGGCTGTCGTTAGTCGGGTTGTACAAAGTTGTGTTGTCCTGAGTCGGGCTTTACCCTTCCCGTAAAAAAACTTTGTATGTTAAATCAATGTCTTATTCTCATTTCGGCAGCGCGCTCATGCTACATAAAATTGGATTTAACAACTCAAAATTTTTAAACTTAAGCAGCACGCAATTGCTGTGTATAATATCATCGCTAAAAGTTCAATTTTAAATTTTTTATGCAGTGCGCTTTTACTACAAAAAACATTTGTGTTTATTTGCGCATCTCATTTCTCATTCACTTTTTACTTTTCTCATTTAAACACAGCGCAATTTCTGTATGCTCCCATTTTATGATTTTTTATATCTACTCGTAATATTTATTTCATTTTCCCTTTTAAACAGCGCACAATTGCTGAGAAAAATGGAAAACAAATAAAAAACTTGCGCATTTAACAAAGAAAATTCTGCAACACGCTTTTTTGCAAGAAATTCAATGCTTTTAGCACTCGTATGTACTTGTACATTGTATATGTAAAATTTGTTTAATATTGTTGTTAAGTTTCGGCAAGAAACTTCCTATGTTAAATCAATGTCTTATCTTCTCATGTCTGCAGCGCGCTTATGCTGTATAAAGAAAAAATGTATAAGCATCTGATTTAACGCTAGAAAAGTTTTCAAACCTTTGCAGCGCGCAATTGCTGCGTATAAAATCATCGCAGTGTGTTAAATTTTTCATTTGTTTTTGGCACTGCGCTTATACTAAAAAACAAAAATTATATTGAACATAATTTGCGCATCTCATTATTTTATATCTTTTTCGTTTATTTGCATAATCTCTGTATCCTCAAAATTTTTAATTTAGTACACTCATGTTCTTTTTTAATCAACGCGCAATTGCTGAGCAAAATTGAAAATGAATAAGGAAAACATGCGCATGTAATAAATAATTTTCTACAACGCGCTATGTTGCATAAAATTCAACGCTTTAAGCACTGCAAACAAAATTTTTATCAGTGCATTTGTGTATTACTTAAATGATATATTGCGGAAAAATAAAACACATGCATATATGTGCCCATGATTATGAAAGTGGACTAAGTCACTTTTTGCATTGTTTAAAGAAAAACTTACATAATAATTTTCTTATAACGATTTAATTATGTTTCTTTTATAAAATCACTAGAGGAGCAATAAAGAAGTTTATTTACTGCAATTTTGCTTTCAAATAAACTTTACCCCTTAAATAATAATTATTTTAAGGCTAGATTTGAGACCATTTTTGAGAGTAACTTAGTCCACTTTCATAATTAAGGGCACATATGTATGTATGTATATACATATTAAATTCTTTTTTTTTAATATTCCATAAATCACAACTATTACACTTACGATTATTATCTCCTAATCCTTCTCCCATCTTCCGCTTATTGGATTTGGATCTGAGCATATTTCAATTTCCGGCTCGATGGACCTTTGTTAATTCTTTGACTTCGTTTGGTTTTATTTTTTTGTTTATTCTCATTATTTTATTTGTATAAATATATATATATATATCACAAGAACAAACTGTTCTTATCAAATATTTATTTTTGAAGTAATTTATAAATTTTTATCAAACAAACATTTCAAAGATCAGAAACAAATATTTTTAAGGTGTTTAGAGTTTGAGTTTTTAAATTTATGGTCAGCTGTAACAATTGTTAATCCGGTGTATTATATCAAATTATTCATTGAGGTTTAATTTTGTGTTATGACGTCTCATGTATTCTCGTTTATGTGATGACGTATGTTCTCTTGAGCTTGATATATTTGTTTCGGTGACGTGTGAACATAGTTTTTTATGTTGGACACCATCAACGTTAAATTTTGGGACACCCTGTATACATTGTACTACAGCATCCAAAACTTAAATCCACAACAATTCACTTTTAGTCAAAAAAAAACCTAAAAATCAAAATAAGCCGTGTTCACAAAGTAATTTTCCCTATCAAATAAAGTCTCCCTTCGCGGTGTTTGGGTTAAGAAAATTCTTAAAAGCAGTTTATGATAGCTTGATTATAAGGTAAAATAAAAAAATAGGTGGATTTTTTTTCCAAAATTTTTTACTAATGGTGTTTTCGTTTGGTAAAAAATCAATTTATTTTTTTTATCTAAATCTGTCAAAAAACAATTTTTGATCTGTTCAACTACAATTAAGTAGTCGCAACAACAGTTTTTTGACAGATTTAAATGAAAAAATAAATTGATTTTTTTACCAAACGAAAACACCATAAGAGTTTTGACAGATTTTTGAGGGTAAATGCACCTTAATGCGACTGGTAGCAGAGTTGTAAAATTTCAAGGTGAGGTACTGGTACTTGAAAAAGCTGTTTTAAGTACTTTGGTACTTAAGTACCGAGTCGGTACTGAAGTATTTTTCAAGTACCAGTGCCAAGTACTCAAGTACCAGTCCCAGTACCGGTACTTGTACTGGTACTGGTACTTGTTCACACGTCACTGAAACAAATATATCAAGCTCAAGAGAACGTCATCAACACAAAATTAAACCTCAATGAATAATTTGATATAATACACCGGATTAACAATTGTTACAGCTGACCATAAATTTAAAAACTCAAACTCTAAACACCTTAAAAATATTTGTTTCTGATCTTTGAAATGTTTGTTTGATAAAAATTTATAAATTACTTCAAAAATAAATCATTGATAAGAACAGTTTGTTCTTGTGATATATACACCCACCGAAATAATTATAAAGGCAGTCGAATTTATTCGTTTTTAAACCATATTAAGGATATTTAATTTTTACTCCTTGCACAGTAAACAAAGTATCGAGGAGATTTATAAAGTAAGATCAATCTTGGGCATAGCTGTTAACTTTTAAGTTCACCAATGAGAGAAAGTTTAATTTGGATAGCCTAGATGGTGTACACATCGGTTTTTCCATTTTTCATCCCAGAATCTATACTTTTCTTCCAGGCGAAGTCGAGAAAGTTTATGCCTTGACAAGAGCGCCGGTTTTCCACATTTTCTTTCGTAGGAATGACTTAATTCCACCTGAATTATTTGCTGCACTTGTCGTACTACCACTACCATGTTTATTTTCTCGAAAACTTCTCTTGCTGTCAAATTCTCAGGAAAATTACTTCATTTTTTTGTCACTTTTGGCTCTCTCTTCGACCAAAGGCTTCCTTCCTGATCGTTTTAGGTAACCATACTTGTCATCTTTGTTAATAAAATTTTCAATTACACAATCGGACCTTTCTTCTCCTCCAGATTTTTCGCGGTTGGACAATCAATTTTCATGGTAAGCCTTGATTTTGCCCATTTCTGCCTGCGTCAAGGGTTTTTCACGCCTTATTTAAAAATAACCGACAAATTTTACTTATAAAATGTTCATAATGAGTTAAATTCATTTTCCAACTGTTTAGCTTTCTTTAAGTTACATTTGATCTCGCTTAACCACACTTTTAATGTGAAAATCAGCTGTGCCTTTATAATTATTTCGCACCAGAAATTCAAAAAATAATTTTTAAAATTAAGTTTAACGAATTAAATAAAAATAAAGGGTGGCAAACAATCCAGTATATACTTGTCATCTTATTCGTGCAAGGAGTAAAAATTAAATATCCTTAATATGGTTTAAAAACGAATAAATTCGACTGCCTTTATAATTATTTCGGTGAGTGTATATACATATATACATACATACATAGGTATATTAGACTCATTCAAAAAAAATTTTTTTTGTTCAAAGCGTTGTTGAAAATATTGTTGGAAATGACGAAAAAAAAATACTGTAAAAGTTTCAGCCCTTAATGTTAACATTAAGTACCACCGCATCGCAAATTTCTATTTCCCATTCGATTTGTATGGGAAAGATTGTGTATTTGTGTTTAGAATTTTTTATCTTTTTCATCCAAAAGGCTTGACAAAATCATTTTCTTTTATAAAATTGTCCGCTCTACAAAAAAGTTTAGGATAATTTTTTTGATTTACCCTCGCGTTTCGAAGTTTTTCAACTTTACATATAAAAAGTAATTTTTTCTCATTTTTTTCCGATTTTCGACGAAATTATTAGGTTTTTCAAAAAATATGTCAAAATTTTCGAATATTTGTATTCTATGTTGTGTTTTGGTTTCACAGATCCTTTTAAATAGCTCTCAAACCCCTAATACTATCATATTAGATTTCTTCATTAAATTCGAATTATTCATTTTTTCAACAAAAAATTATTTTAATTAATTTTTCGCGTCCGTTTTTTTTTTAAATTTTATAAATGCGATTTTGTATTCAATTTTTCGATTTTTGAGCGTTCAATTTTATACAAGAAAATGATTAAATCTAGTCTTTTGATGAACCATTAAAAAGATAAAAAATTATAAACACAAATACACAATACTAGCCGACCCAGCCCTCGAAATTCGAGTGCCAATTTCTTTATTTTTTTTTTTATTTGCAACAATTTTGAACACAATTACACCAAAATAGTTTCTCTATTTTGTATAGTATTTGTTGTTGTTTTCTTGCGATTAACTACACTTTTTGAAGAAAAAATACACAGGAATATATAATATACCTACTTTTTGAAATATTTTAAATCTGATTTAGATATTGTTGAACTACGTTTTAACTACGCTCAACTACGTAAAAAAAGTATCGAAAAAGAAAGTGCAAAGTGTAATCTCCTTAAGGGCATTGTGTTTGCACCTTGCATTTTGCGATTCAATTCAACCTGTTTCATGTTCCATTCATGATACAACTAAACAGATAGCGCATTCCAGGGTTCGGACTTCAGTTTCAAAATTTCGAAGCAAATTTGAAAAAAAAGTGAAGTAGATCCAAAATTTCGGAAGTAGATTTCAACATTAAACTTTCAGAACATTTATTTCCAAAAATTTATTCAAAAAAAATTATTTTTCAACAAAATTATTTTTCTTTACTTTTTTATTATGATCTTTTCCAAAAGATGTAACGGTGCTTAATGGTAAAACGGTTAATTCAGCATAATCTAACAAATTTTTGATCCGGAATTCTTCAAAATCAGTCAAAATTACTTTGACAAACTTTATTTCTATCTTGAATTCGAAGAATAATTGGCCTCCATTCATCTTTTGAGATATCAGTTGAGCTTTATTTCTCAATGCCTCGACCAGATTTAAAATTGAAGTTAAATCCCTTTCTCTAAATTTATAACTTGAAAAATATTTTTCAATTAAGAAATAGAAGTAGATCCTGAAAAAGAGAAGTAGGGAAGTAGATTTTATTTTTTGCCCAAAATCGAAGTAAATCTACTTCGATCGAAGTAAAGTCCGAACCCTGGCGCATTCCCGTTTTCAATTTTGTTTCGTTCTGCGCATCTACGTCATAGACACGCAATGAGTTTGACGTTTCACATTCAGTATGGAAATTCAAAGCAAAACAAAGGCATTCATTTGTTTACATTTAGATTTTTTTATAATAAAATGTTATTAATTCAGTGTATTTTTCAAATAAATTTTGTAAATTAGTTAATATTTATAATTTGTGTTGTTTGACTAAAAAAAATTGTGGAAAATGTGTGAAAAGAATAAGAAATAAATGCAAAATAAAAGTGAATCAAGAGCATGGTGTCTTTTTTTTTCTTACTTGAATAGTTTTATGAATTTTTGTTTAATATTATTTAGGTCGGTATATTGTTGCCCGTAAAACATTGTTGTTTCTCAAACTATTCATCGTGAAATTACCTGCAAGGTTGTAAAAAAAAGTAAATAAAAGATATGATTTTCTTCTGATATCTGTATAAGTAACATTTTATTTAGTTTATTATTTTGTTAAATTTTCTCTTTCTTGAGAGTTTGTTTTCGGTTATTTGTCTATTAAGTTTTCGCATCCGAAAGTACATCCTGCAACGAAAGAAAAGTTTTTTAACCTTTTCCTCACACTGAATTTTTGCTTTCTCAGTAACTTCAAGCAAGTGGTCGATGTATTTTGGAGTGATGTAAATCCCTTCACCTTCTCCATTTACAGCATTGAAAACGTTTTCCAATGCGACCAATTGAGTCATCAATGCAGAATTTGCCTTCGACAGACCACCTTCATCTAAATGATTGACCCAAGAGTTTTCGTTTGTTGTTTTTTTTTTCCTCAAGGTTAGGTATTGTATCCTTGAAGCGATGACAGATGTACCCTGCCAAATTTTCCAAACCATCGTATATAAATGGCAGATTTTCTTCTGGTTCAGAAAGACGAGGAGTGTTGTTATCAACTTTAATTACGCTAAAGATCCTTCCTGAAAAATTATTGTTAAAATGCATCGGTTATTAAATTCTTAGATTCAAACCTGAGAAGGAAGTTTCTTCCAAACATAAATCTGGTGTATTATCTACACCAACGTTTCCCTCCTCCGAAAGTGCTCCTTCATTGCGACCAAGAATGTACGATCTTAGTCTGTACTTGAACTCTTGTCGGTCGGGGTGATCATGAAGACCACCTTTTGCTCTTATGACACCAAAAAAATTTTCGAGAACGTCTTGGTTCAATCGGTAAGTCATAATGAATTTGACACCAAAACGTTCGTTTACATCCTTGTGCAATAACTGTAAGGCAGTATTAGATTGCACGATACCTTTGAATAAAATGCATTAAATCGTGTTCACTCGAAATATATCTAGTTTCATAGTTTCTTACCTTTTTGGAATGGTAGCAAACAATTTTTTCCTACTACCCGCATATTGCGAATCATATCCGTCATGTCATTCAATATTTTGTTTTGGGTTTCCAAATGTAGTCCGTATGCATGGACTCTTTCACGCGAATCACTGTAGGGTGACCTGACATTCATAACGTCAAACCAGTCATTCGTCTAGCAACAAAAATTATTAAGGAAAATATTGTGGAATTGATTTCTCTAGCGACTTACATATTTTAAGAGTTTATAGCACTCCTCCCAACTTTCGTCTTCAATGTATCCTAAGTTAACAGCTCGAGACAACGCCTTGGCAACTGTGTGGGAGAATAATTTTGTGGCATATTTAACTTTCTGTCTCTCTGCTTGTACCACATTTAAAGTTCTGGATGATATTTTGTGGGTTATACTCAACTCTCCAGATGTTAAGGAAAGGAGTTTTAAAACAATGTCTTTTTTGACAACCTTTCCATTCATTAAAAAACCCTCATCAATAAAATGATTTCTAACCAATTTTATTAAATGTGGTACGTCGGCGAATACATAAATTTTTTGTTCTTTGAAAGTGAACCTGTAAGAGATTAATTTAAGTAATTAAGTTTTATGTTAAGTATCAAAGAGCGTACCAAGGGTTGTCCATACTGACACTGAGTTCAGTATAGAGGCCTCTGTTGGCCCCACCTAAGTCACTCGTGATTGAAACCACTGTGAATCCACATTTGCCTACATTTTCGATGATATCGAACAAAATGCTCTTCGTCATTTTGCAATCGAAGTCATAAAAAATGGGTTGCTTCCATTTTCCAACTAATCCTATTTTTTGGATAAGTATAAGCACGTTTAGATTAATAATATTGGAATATTTACCTCTTAGCATCCCTACTTGCACGTAAGATGCTGGTTTAAGCGTTGTGTCGGAAGATCTATCATAGCAGTATGCTTCTTTGACTTTCATCTCATCGAAGCTTAGTACACAAAGCTTTTGGTGTTCTGTCAGCTCTTGTGCTGCTTTCATGATTTTCATAATGGGCGTCATGATACCTGGTGTAATGTTGAGTTTCTGTGCCCATGTTTGAAGTGTTCGTATTGCAGGGAGAGGGAAGTTTTTTTTACGAAGCAATTTGTAGGCTCGTGAGCTCGAGGAATATAGCGTTATAGATCTCGCTATGTCTTCCTCAGACCAAGTTAATCTTTTTGAGCCAGATTTAATTTTTTTAACTTGACTAGGAGTGAAAACTGATAAAAGTTTTTTTTCCAAGTTTAATTGGTTGAATTGAGCTTTTTTAACCTCTGTCTGTAGCAACATTATTTTGGTTTCTTTTAATTTCAACTCTGTTTTTAGTCGGTCGTTTTCTTCGCGTAAAGTTTTTCTAATAAGTATATGAAAATAAAGCATTACATATAATTTTACACTGATATACAAAGATAGTTCAATCTTTTTTTTCTATCAATAAATATAAAATAAGATATTACTTACACTTGTTCAATCAATTCATCAAATTGAGCTTGTTCTATCCGAGGGTTTGATATATTATCCCCATCATCTTGATTTTCTTCTGGTTCGGTCACATCTACATTTTTCGATTCGGCCTCAACGGGGACTTCTAGCAACCCATTGACTAGTTCTTTTTTCTTTTTCAAATCCATACGTTTAGACCTTTGTGTTGACTCAGGCTCAGAGCAGTCCGTGGATTCTTTCTTGGTGTATACTGAAGGCACTGCATTTGGCTTTAAAATCCGATAAGGGGTGAACCCTGATAGGTATAAAAACTCATTTCTGACTTTTGTTCTGAACTGCTGTTTCGAATCAACTCACCCATTTCATACTTTATATTGTTTTCAAAATCTTCTTTCAAAAAGTGCAAGCTACAAATCCTTGCAGTTTGTATATTAATTTTATCCTTGCGTTTGGTGAACAAGGTCCACTGCTTTGATAGACTTAAATTTCTTTTTGGAAACTTATGGAAACTCGAATCCCTTATTTTCTTTCTTGTGTTGTTATTGCAGTCAAAAACCGAACAAACGCCCATTTTTTCTATTTAGTATTTATTACGGATTGTTATAACAATAATTAACTAACAAAAACCACTTTTAAATAACTTTGTTTTATTTCAAATTAAAAAAAATTCACTTCCTTCCTTTTTATTTACCAACAGGAAATAGAGTGAAATCGCGCCAAAAAATTTGCTTACCTCAGATACGTGTCATTGACGTCACGATATTTTGACAGCCATAACCGTCATGCGCAATGCCATATCTGTATTAGTTGTTTCATGTGTTCCATTCGTTCAAATTCCATCATTCAATCATTCAACCTCCACCAACTTCACTCAAATTTGTCATTCACACGTCATTTTTTTTCGTGCTTGTAGGTTAAATTTCCGGAAGGGAGAGGGCGTTATTTATCGCACTTCCAGTTGCAATAATAATAATATTTGTGGTATGTGGAACTTCCAGCGAATGTCATTTCTGGGCTGGTGAAGAAGTAAACAAACTTTTTTTGTACTGAAAATAGCTTGTTGTAATTAGCATGGGAAAAAATGTTTGTTTACCTCTTCACCAGTAAAGGTTGACCAATGAGAAAGAAGTTCTATTACTTTTCCACTTGAAAAGCCCCATTCAGTGTTTCAGGAAAATTTTAGTGAATGCGTTCAGATATTTATTAGAGATTAAGGATAGGTTCACATTTATTAAAGGTGCGCTCAGGTGTTGATCTTCATAGTATACAGCAGTAAAAAGGTAATCCGTGGTACTCTGTGGCAGTGAAAATTTAAGCAAAACATCCCTTTGAAAGTAAGAATCGAAATTTTTTAATCAAACAAATCAATTCTTAAGACTTTACCACTCCAACTGCGTCGCACGACAACGTTTTTTTATGTTAAGGCCATAACTACAATGACTTAAAAAGTGAAAAAGTGAAATGTTTTTCCTATACATACCTTAAAGGCTTAACTACAATTACCTAAAAAGTGAAAATGTGGGAAATTTACAAAATTATATTTTTTTTATTTCTTTCTAGCGCTATTTGTTTTTGGAAAAAACTACAAAAATTGTTTTTGAAACTAAAAACTTTGCTTTCTACATCATTATTTTTAATTTTATGGTCGGAAAAACTGTCTCAAAATGAGTTTGAAAATTTTCACTTTTTGACTTTTTGGAAAAATTGGTCGTTGTAGAATTCCTTAAAGCCTTAACTAAAATGACCTAAAAAGTGAAAAAGTGGGAAATTTACAAAAGTAAAATACCTATTTGTATTTCTTTCTAGCGCTATTTATTTTTGGAAAAAAAAACTACAAAAATTGTTTTTTAACCCAAAAAATAAGCTTTCTGCATCATTATTTTTAATTTTGTGGTAGGAAAAACTGTCACAAAATGAGTTTGAAAATTTTCACTTTTTGACTTTTTGCAAAAATTGAAAAAGTACAATTTTCAAACGCATTTTTGTATGGTTTTTCGGGCTAGAAAATTAAAGGTATAACTACAACGGCCACTTTTTGCAAAAAGTCAAAAAGTGAACATTTTCAAACTCATTTTGTGACACTTTTTCCGACCACAAAATTTAAAAATAATGATGCAGAAAGTTTATTTTTGGTGTCAACAACAATTTTTGTAGTTTTTTTCCAAAAACAAATAGAAATAAAAAGAAAGAAATAAAAAGTTTTTACTTTTGTAAAGTTCCCACTTTTTCACTTTTTAGGTCACTGTAGCTATGGCTTAAAACAAAAAATGCGGAAAGCTTATTTTTTTGTATAAAAAACATTTTTTGACAGTTTTTCTTACCTTAACATCAAAAATAATGATGCAGAAAGCTTAGTTTTTTCTTTAATAAACAATTTTTATATTTTTTTCCAAATTTTTTCCAATAACAAATAGAGCTAGAAAGAAATAAAAAAAAAATTTAATTTTGTAAATTTCCCACTTTTTCACTTTTAGGTCATTGTAGATAAGGCTTTAAGGAACAAAAAATACATTTTTATTAGTTTTCCCTGAACCTCATAAGAAAAACGCTTTTACATGCGGCATTTGGGCCTTTTATGCAAAAATGTAAACGTCTAAAAGTGAAAATGGTCAAGGAACTGTCAAATTCTTATGTTTTTTCAAAAGAGAAAAGGACGAAGATAAATTTCATTGGTTTCATTACTCAAGTTTTGAGTGATTTTATATAAAAATACTGCAAAGCAAAAATGTATGGTATAACCTTTGGTGTAGGTTACCTTTTTTTATAATCAAAAGTGTTTACAAAAGATTGGGCCTTAGTAATAGACTCGATTTTAATAGAATTAAATTTTAACAAAAAAAATTCATGGTGATAAAACAAACATCTTACTTCTAAACTTAGATAACTAAAACAATGAAAGTTAACCATAGTTAACATGCGATCATAAAATAACGCACGAATGTGAACCCCCTTAATGTTTTTTGATTTTCGCTGAATGCTTTCATTCATTCATTCGTGCAAACATAGAACTACAGAAAAAACCGGTGAAATATGTACGTAAAACGTAAAAGAAGTACTTCTTTTCCACTGAAAAAAGATAGGAGCTCGGGAAAAAACTCAGTTATATACTTTCTGTATATAAGAATACGTGAAGCATCTATCTCTTTCTTGCATGCAAGATGAAATAAATTTCCCCTCCATTAAAAGTACAGAAAAGTGTACTTCAAAAGTACATCAGCGAAGCACATCTGGAAGTGGTTCTGATGTACATTTTCCAGTACTTTTTTACCTACAGAAAAACCACTGAAACTCCATGGCTCCTCAAATCTAGAAGTACGCAATTAAGTGGTGAAATTTGTACGTAAGAGAAGTAGTTTGTTCCTAGTAAATCTAAATCTTTTGAAACTACACATGAAATTACAAATAAACTCTGAAGTTGAAACTTTGGTTAGAGATTTAGATTTATTCAGATGAATTATCTATATCGTCGCCCTAGTATTGAAGTGCCGTATACGCCAAATTGAGTTTTTTGAACTGGGTATGCAGTTATATGTTTTCGAGGGTGCTCTTTTCAAATCTGTTATCCGTTTTTTTCTATCTTTTTTCGTTGCTGAGATATTCAGAATAGGTTTGATGTATATCCATCAAAATCAGCAAGTTCGCGTATTGTTTTGACGTAAACACCAAATTTTGGCATATACGTCATATTTTTCATGCAATTTTGTAAAAAAATTGTGTGAGAATTGTTTTGACGTACGTCTTATTTTCATAAGAAATCAAATGCTCGTTCAGTTTTGATTTGACTTATGTGCATACATATTGCAGTTGAATACTAAGAAATCGTATATACATGCATACACCAATAACACTAAAAGTACAGCCGACTCCCTCTAAGTCGAACTTTCGCGGGATTCGAAAATCGGTTCGAGTTAGAGGGAAATTCGAGTTAGAGAGATTTATTTAATATTTTTTCTTCAAAATTGTTCATTAAAAATGATGAAAAAGTTCGACTTAGAGGGAAATTCGACTTAGAGGGAGTTCGACTTAGAGGGAGTCGACTGTATTTTTTTTTTCATTTGTAATAAATGTGAATACAAGCTTACCTGGGGCTTAGAGAATATATTATATGGAGTGCAGGGTTCGGACTTTACTTCAATCGAAGTAGATTTACTTCGATTTTAGGAAAAAAATAAAATCAGATTAATTTTGACTGATTTTGAAGAATTTCTGATCAAAAATTTGAAAGATTATGCTGAATTAACCGTTTTACCCCAAAGCACCGTTACAAGCACAAGATGAGAAAGATTTTTTTTGAAAAGATCATAGGTAATAAAAAAGTAAAGAAAAATAATTTTGTTGAAAAATATTTTTTTTAGAATAAATTTTTGTAAATAAATATTCTGAAAGTTTAATTTTAAAATCTACTTCCGAAATTTTGGATCTACTTAATTTTTTTTTTTAATTTTCTTCTGAATTTTGAAGTTGAAGTCCGAACCCTGATGGAGTGCTTGTTTCTATTTCTTAGAAATGTTAACGCAATATGTATTGATAGGGGTCTCTCGGGAGTTGGGACGTTTTTACACTTTCTATGAGTGACGCGAGCCACAAACAAACACATAAACACGTGTGTTTTCTTTGATGGTACCATCGAATGAAAATGAAATGGACCAGAAGCTGAGCGAAATTAGCCAAACTAGCGGAAACTAATACCGCTATAAAAACCTTTCGTTTGGAACACAAGCTCTTTTATTATATATTCTCGCAAAAAAGTATAATATCACAAGCAAACAAAAGCCGACTAGTGGTCTGCCAAGCTTTATGAAGAGAGGACGTGCTAAAGCTTAATAATTCTCCGGTGCCAGTTATGAATTCGGAACTTCTTTCGTAAGAACTTAGGTACATATTCAAATGGAATGAAGTTTTATTCCAATGTTTCGCATATTTTAGATTAATCGACGAGGTGGACCCAAATGAAATGGATTATCAAGAAGATGCTTCGAGTTCAAGCGGTTCAGACTTTGGTATAAAAAAATACTAAACACAACCAATTTTTTTTTTTTTTAACTTATCACAACAACTACTTTAATAGGAGGCGATGATACTGTTAAAGATCCTTCTTTTGTTATGGAATCTAACAAGCCAAGGAATTTAGCGATCATTTTGAGACGTATTCAGTCCGACCATGACACTTCTGGTAAAAAGTTTGATAAAATAATTGTAATTCTAAATATACTTATCCCAGATTCCTCTAAACAGATAGTGTTACGTGCACAAAAAATTCAACCAGAAAACGAAAACGGAATCCAGAAATGTGGGAACAAAATATTCGAAAACGATTGCGAGAATCTGGTAAGGAGTACCAAAGCGCTAAGGGGAAAATCAATCCAAGAAAGAATGTTTTAGAACCATGTAAGGACACTTGTGTTCATTTATGTACGAACAATTTTTCACATGAAGATAGAGAAGAAATACATAAGTCCTTCTAGAGCTTGCCAGATAGTGAAAAGTCAACGTTTTATTGCAAACATGTAAAACAAGTTCCAATAATGCGCAGGCGAGTAAATGATTCGACGAAAAAAAATCAAACTTTCCAGTTTTATTTGCAAATTGGTGAGAGTGCTCATCGAGTCTGCAAATTTTTTTTTTTAAATACCTTATGTATAAATGAAAAAAGAATTTACTATAACTTCAGAAATTTAAAGGAAAACGTCTGCAGAAACCTTCCCAAAAAAGGAAAAAATGTTAAAAAGGTTACTCCACCAACTAAAATTATAGAAGTGCACAATCACATCAAAAGTTTCCCAACAGTAGACTCACATTATTGTAGGGCAAGTTCGGACCGAAAATATTTAGAGACCCATCTAAACATCACAAAAATGTACAACTTGTATAGAGAGCTTTCAAATGACCCGGTTAAAGAAAATATATACCGAAAGGAATTTAACAACTCGTTCAATTTGTCTTTTTATAAACCCAAAAAAGATCAATGTGATCGATGTCTGACTTTTAAAGCAAAAAACAACCCAACAAATTCTGAAATTGCTGAGTTTAATATGCATAGGGATGAAAAGATATCCATGAAAGCTGAAAGAGACCTTGACAGAAATAATTTCAACCCAAAAAACCTAGTAATATGTTTTGATCTCCAGAGTGTTTTTTCACTTCCAAAAGGAAACGCATCATCATTTTATTACAAAAGGAAGCTAAGTGTTTTTAATTTGACAGCAACAATCTGTTCCCCTAATTTGGCAAAGATTACTTATTGTGCAATGTGGAGTGAAATTAATAGCGGTAGAACTGGTGATGACTTGGCAAGTGCATTGATAAAAATTTTGGAACAAGTTTTGATCGAACATGCGGCCATAGAAGTACTAACACTTTGGAGTGATTCTTGTGTGCCTCAAAACAGAAATAAAATTATGACAACTGCATTGTTGTATTTGCTCCACAATTCGCCTAACTTAAAAACAATTTTTCAAAAATTTTCTGTTCCTGGCCATTCCCTAATTCAAGAGGTAGACTCGGTGCATAGTGTCATAGACAAGCACCTCAAAAACATTGAAGTTCACAGCCCTTTGTCACTATTTAGACAACTTAAAAACATGAATTATCCAAAAACCACTTTAAAATTAATTCAAATGGAAGCTGATGATTTTAAAGCATATTCCACAAAAGCAAGCCACTTGAATTATCTATCTATACCTTTTACCAAAATAAATTCTTTTAAATACGAAAAGCCAGATTTGTTTAAAATTTCATTCAAGAAAAATTCGAGGGATTCGAGATATGAAAGAAGCTCAATTACTAAAAAAAGTACTAAAACCAATAATTTTGAAACACCGACAAATTTATATGATCAGGGTTTACAAGTTATTCAGAAAAGAACAAAAAAAATATCCAAAGAAAAACTTGAAGATATAAAAAGTCTTTTCCCTTTTATGTCTTCAGAAGATATATTATATTACGAAGCCTTATTTAAATTATGTTAACCAATTTATGTAGTAGGTATATTTGTTTTTATTATTTTTTTTATTTTGTTAAGTTTATCGAAACCAAAGTACAAAAACCAATGAAGTCACTAAGTTTAAGTTAATTTTTCATTTTTTGTATAAATATTGTATCTTAACTTTAATATAAAAGACTGAAGTTCAATATTGTGATAAATTAAGATTAAAAAATGGATCTTGAAATAAAAATTACTTTTCATTTTAAAGTTTGTCTTTTATTATGAAGAATAACATTGCATTTATGTTTTTTTTTTTGACGTACGTGTATGAATAAAAGAAACTTCTGATTTTCATGGCGTATACGGCAAACTCATTTTGGACAAAAATTTAAATATTTTGAAAACTAAACGAATTTCAGATGTCTAATAACATGTATATAAAAGATACATTTTATCTATATATCATACTAAAAAATCAAAAAATGCCAGCGGTTAGTTCTTTCGCAATAATCTTCCGAACATTCAAATGCGATTTCCCAAAAATGTAAAAATGGCGTATACGGCACTTCAATACTAGGGCGACGATATATTATCAAAACATATATACGTCTTGTGTGACACTTTACTTCAGACCACTATGAGGAATGTTGGCGTTGAATTTCTCTAAAATCTTACATCTACGTCAGGAGTTTTGGAAATTATTTATCACTTAACGAAGGAGATTCGCTGCAGTCTCTTCATCCTTGGAGGAACCTTTTGAACGGTAAATTCAGTCATTGAAGTCTGGAATTCAACTCCACTAGAAGACAGAAAAATCAACAACTATATAATTTATCAATTTTAAAATCAGCATACCTTTATTTTCCAAATCAATTGGTGGTGGTTTTTGTATATTTTTGTATGATTTTTTTTTTAATGCACAAGGCTGAGGCTGTGCATTTTGATGGTGGAAATCAATTTTGTGGCGTGTTTAATTATTTATTTTTATTCTCCAAATGGAGCACAGAAAAAAAAAAAATTTTTGCTGTTGCTGTGGCTATGGTTTCACTGGTTTCACTAAAAAATATAAAATGCAGCAAAAATCAAATCAAACGCGAGCCGCCATTACAAAAGAGACAAAACTTTGTGCATTGCATACATCGCGCTTTCTTCCTCCCATTTGCCAAAGAAGAGTTTATTTTTTCAAGAGAAACAACACTTCCATTTTTGGAGGGCAGAGATTTTGGTAAATAAGGAAACACATACATTCTCAAAATAAACTTTGTTGGTGGTTGTATTTTCCCCTAAAATACTGAGGTTTGGTTTGCAGGGTCATGAATGACATTTCATTCCCGTCGATTGGAAATTTTCCAACAGATATTCCAGTTGTTTTTTTTATTTTTTTTTTTTTTTGTTTACTACGCTTTCTTCCTCCCATTTGCCAAAGAAGAGTTTATTTTTTCAAGAGAAACAACACTTCTATTTTTGGAGGGGAGAGATTTTGGTAAATAAGGAAACACATACATTCTCAAAATAAACTTTGTTGGTGGTTGTATTTTCCCCTAAAATACTGAGGTTTGGTTTGCAGGGTCATGAATGACATTTCATTCCCGTCGATTGGAAATTTTCCAACAGATATTCCAGTTGTTTTTTTTATTTTTTTTTTTTTTTTTTGTTTACTAAAATATCGAATTTTAATTTATTGAATTTACCTATTTCGGTTCAAAAAAACTATAAAAAAAGTTAAATTCTGCACTTCTAGAGCAAGTTTCTAATCGTTCAGTATATAATGTATGCCCCTTTAGTTTTGTGGGCCGCGTAGTTTGTACCACAAAATTCGTGTTCGCCGTTTTATTATATAATGAATATAATATATAACAAATAAAATAATAAGAATAATCAAAAAAACAAAACCAAACGAAGTCAAAGAATTAACAAAGGCCCATTTAGCCGAAAATTGAAATATGCTCAGATCCAAATCCAATAAGCGGATGATTAAAAAGGAACATGAGTGTACTAAATTCAAAATTTTGAGGATACAGAGATTGAGCTTTGCATAAACGAAAAAGATATAAAATAAATGAGACATGAGATGCGCAAATTATGTTCAATACAATTTTTGTTTTTTAGTATAAGCGCAGTGCCAAAAACAAGCGATGATATTATACACAGCAATTGCGTGCTGCTTAAGTTTAAATATTTTGAGTTGTTAAATCCAATTTTATGTAGCATGAGCGCGCTGCCGAAATGAGAATAAGACATTGATTTAACATAGAAGGTTTTTTTACGATAAAGCACAACCAAGTTGGTCATGTGTATACAGCATAATATAAAATAGTACTAGTACAAGATGAATGTTAAATACAAAATTATACCATCATTCCATAAAAGATGTCGCCCTATGCCATGTTCTAAATTTCATTCATTTCTAAGTAACTACGTTTAAGGTTTTAATATCCTTCTTCCTTCCTTTACTAAACCTGGACGAGGTAAGATCTTATATACGAAATAGAACTTTAAAAGGTTATCTCAAATCTTGTGTTTTCATTTCCTTTTTCATATCGAACCTTATCTATGAGTATCATTATCTAAGAATCAGTAAAGTCAATCCGCACGCTAAACTGGGTCTTGATGAGCTTGTTCGTAATATTTGGTTTAAATTAGCATAAGTAGATTGGGAAAAACCTCCCAAAACTTTAGAAGGGCTTCACCTTTTTTTCGACGCCCTGTAGATGTTGAAGACAAGTCTTTAAGGGTGGAGTGTGTTACAGCTGACCATAAATTTAAAAACTCAAACTCTAAACACTTTAAAAATATTTGTTTCTGATCTTTGTTTTTTTGATAAAAATTTATAAATTACTTCAAAAATAAATCATTCATAAGAACAGTTTGTTCTTGTGATATTTATATATATATATATATTTATATATACATATATATATACCTATATCATAGCCGTAGCTAGGATTTCATTTCGGGGGGGGTTACCTCAGACCGAACAAAATTTTTTTTTAGGAAACACAAAACTTTTTTATCAACTTAATGTAACTGCAGTCCATTCTTAATTACAAATGGTCATTAGAACTGTGTAGAAGCGAAAAACTTGCCAATATCCTTTTGAAGTATTTTTTTAGGAGAGAATTCGTTGTTAAAAGTTTAAAATAGCACTGCTTGCCGTAGAAGAATTTAAAAATTTACTGAATATAAAATGGCCGAATTTTCGGCGGCATCTCTAGTTTAAATTGGTACAAAGAGTGATAAGTTGTTTGATACAAATTGCGAGCGTTAGCGAGCAAGAAAATTTTTTTGAAGAAATAAATTTGAACCACTCTTAGGCTTTACACAAAAAATTAGTTCGTGCTATTTTTAATTTTCTAATTTGAAACAATTTGATAATAGAAAGCTAAAAATATAACGAAATGTTTTACATAGGTAGGTACTTCACTCTGTGAATAAAAGGATACAAAAGTGGGTAACAAGCAACTGAAGATATCTCCGACAGTAGAAAAGATGTCGGAAAGATTTAAATCAGAGATCAGAAATAAATCTCAACCTTTTGAAAGGTTCCTTAATGACTCTTATTTGTCGTCATTTTCAATAAAGGTCATAAAATAACCTTTATTTTTAAAAATGCAAAATTTCGGTCAAGGTCTGAGAGAAACCTTTATTTTGTATTTTTTTGTTTCGGTTAACCAGTGAGATTTATCGGTGAGAGAAAAAAATAAATCTCATCTGCAAATGTATCAATTCCAAGACACATGGGAGTGGTGCCATATGAAAGCTTATATTCTCAGCTACACGATAGTGGTATAATCCGGTTTTTGGATTATTTTCAAAATTCCGAGAAAATCGCGTTTGAAAGTTGGGGTAAAATTTTTTTTTTCGAAAAATCCCCGAATCTTTGAACGCTCCTGGAAGCTAAACCGCTTGAGAGCAATTTTTGGGAGTGATGCCAAATGATAGCTTGTTTCATGGGCCTACGCTTTGCACATAGTCAGATTTTTAAAAAATCATCTTACACTTCAGAAATTTCCGATGTAGTGAGCTTAGAGCAAGCTACGATCTACAATCAGAGGCTCATCATAAGTGAATGTGTTAGTGGATAGTAAATAACACATAATAAATATATACTACGATACAAAACTAAAAATTAACATATATTACATTATAAAATTAATACAGAAATTGAAAAACAATTACGATATGGGTGCACTGGCCATGTTAAACCGCCACATCATGCCTATTTTTTCAGAATCGGGCTTAACTTTTTTTTGTCCTTTAAGTTCTCCCGGCTTGAGAACGCGTGCACCTACAGGGATGGGAGTTGTACCCAAATGTAGGTTAGAGTCCCCGCTACCTTTTGGCATTAAAAACATTTTTTTCATTTTTTTCAAACTTCCGAGATATTGCCGTTTGAAGTTGGGCGGGCGAAAACGCTTCTGGAAGCTGAACGCTTTGACCTAGATATTAGAACATCGGCCTTCTGAAATATTCGAAATTGCATTGGTTGTTCTTGTCGTCCCAGCGACTCAAATCACTTTGGAAAACACATTTTCGTCTTTAGATTTTACTTTAAACGAAAAGAGATATTATCTTCGGTCTAAAGAACTTTGAGAGTCTATTTAGTTCATACATTATTTAATACATAAACTTAGAAAAAAACATCCTTTTCATATTTATTTTTGCAATTAAAGACATTCTTGACATATTCGACATTTTCCTTTGAATTGACCATTTTTGATTTATTTTCAGCGGTTGACCTTTTAGCCCAGTCATTTTAGTCATTTTTAAGCCCAATCTGCGGAAAAATTCCTACTGGGCTGCATTTTGGTATACAGCTTAATGACGGCTTTGTTATGAAGATGTGAAAAATCGACATTGATATCGTGTCCGCGTTAAGAGTTATAGGGGTCAAAAGGTCACAAAAACTATTTTTTCACGACTTTCAGCAAAACGGTAAGTCTTATCAAAAAATTTTCAATGCAAGAATTGTAGACCAGATTATTATATATAAAAAGTGTCATGATACTTTTTTTCCTAAGACCCACCGTTTCTTAGGTATAACGATTCAAAAAGTTGAAGTTTAGTTGTAATCGTCATAATCCTATTCCTGAAAAAAAACTCCTAACTGAAAAGTTCCTGAAATTTCATTATTTTTTTAGCTTGAATTTCGTTCCTCAACTGTTAAGAATATGGGGAAACCAAAAAAAAATGGAAATTTTCGCCATTTTTCCGATTGAGGCCCTTCTCCCGAAACCATTTCCCTGGGAATTTTTGATTAGAATATGTCTGAAAATATACAGGGTGTGCAATAGAGAATGGACAACCCTAAAACGGCTTATAGCTACACTTATGATTGTTCTAAAAACAGATAGAAAAAAGTTCTATCGCAACCAGTTCATAAAATATGGACTTTTTTTCGTTCAGTGTATTTTAAATTTTATCATCTTATGTTTTCGTTCACTACAACCACGAATGAATGAATTTTATTTATTTCTTTTTTTAATAATTTTCTACAATAATTGGATGAGTACATAAAAGCTTTAAAAATTTCATAGCTATTGCACATTTTCGTAAAAAAAATTTTGAAATCTGTTTTTTGATGCAAAATGTAAAAAAAGTATTTTATGAAAAATTTTAAACACCTGTGGTATAAAATAAATCTATAGAAACCTAGGTGGCCAACTTTCTTAAAAATATTCTGGTATAAGGAGAATATTTTTAAGAAAGATGGCCACCTAGGTTTCTATAGATTTATTTTATACCACAGGTGTTTAAAATTTTTCATAAAATACTTTTTTTACATTTTGCATCAAAAAACAGATTTCAAATTTTTTTTTACGAAAATGTGCAATAGCTATGAAATTTTTAAAGCTTTTATGTACTCATCCAATTATTGTAGAAAATTATAAAAAAAAGAAATAAATAAAATTCATTAATTCGTGGTTGTAGTGAACGAAAACATAAGATGATAAAATTTAAAATACACTGAACGAAAAAAAGTCCATATTTTATGAACTGGTTGCGATAGAACTTTTTTCTATCTGTTTTTAGAACAATCATAAGTGTAGCTATAAGCCGTTTTAGGGTTGTCCATTCTCTATTGCACACCCTGTATATTTTCAGACATATTCTAATCAAAAATTCCCAGGGAAATGGTTTCGGGAGAAGGGCCTCAATCGGAAAAATGGCGAAAATTTCCATTTTTTTTTGGTTTCCCCATATTCTTAACAGTTGAGGAACGAAATTCAAGCTAAAAAAATAATGAAATTTCAGGAACTTTTCAGTTAGGAGTTTTTTTTTCAGGAATAGGATTATGACGATTACAACTAAACTTCAACTTTTTGAATCGTTATACCTAAGAAACGGTGGGTCTTAGGAAAAAAAGTATCATGACACTTTTTATATATAATAATCTGGTCTACAATTCTTGCATTGAAAATTTTTTGATAAGACTTACCGTTTTGCTGAAAATCGTGAAAAACCAGTTTTTGTGACCTTTTGACCCCTATAACTCTTAACGCGGACACGATATCAATGTCGATTTTTCACATCTTCATAACAAAGCCGTCATTAAGCTGTATACCAAAATTCAGCCCAGTAGGAATTTTTCCGCAGATAAAACCTAAAATTACTGGACTATTTTCCATTTATTTTTTTGTAAAAATCTCAACCATTGAGAGATATTAAAAAAAATAAAAAATAAATCTCAACCGATAACCTTTATTTTTGATTTTTAAAAAAAAATCTCAAACCTTAACCGAAACTATTTAAAGTAATGTGGTAACTCTCAGAGAGAAACCGATTGAAAATAAAGGTTGACTGTTATTTCTGGTCTCTGATTTAAATAGATTTAACGGTAATATTTCAAAAATGAGATGTGATCGAATATTTCTGTCTTTGGATTCGAGTTCATCAACCCTTTGAAAAAGTATAGTTTAGTCTCGGGACCAAAAACCTTGTAGAAATGCTTGTGTTATTTAAAGGATTCTGAAAGAACATTTTAAGGTGTTAACATGGTGCTTAAGGAAATGGTCAAAGAGGCAAAAATCCCTTACCGAACGCTGTAATGGACCAAACATTTTTTTTTTCCCTTATAAAAACTTCATCGACAGCTTCTTTAACGATACAAAATTGGTAGAAACTTTAAGGGAGATTTTTAGATAGGTAACTAAATTACTAAAATACACAAACAAACCATTTGGTGCTGCACATATTAGACTTGTGTTTGTTTATACTATATATTTGATTTTCTGGAAAAAAATTTCGGGGGGGGTTAAACCCCCAAAACCCCCCCCCTAAATACGGCTATGACCTATATATATATATATATATATATATATATACACTTAGGAGCAAAAAAACGGAATCAAATAAATTACTTATATTAAAAACTAAAATTGCGGTGGATAAAATAATGTTTCTTCAAGTCTCATGGTCTCATTTAAAAGCTTGAATTTTTTACTTTGAATTGTTGGTAAAAACATAAAAATGCATACGATAGTATCATCGCTATCTGTCAATAAACTGCACTTCTTTTTTTTATAAATGTTAAATTTTCTTGATACTCGCTGCTTCAATTTCAGTCTTTTTTTCCTAACATTACTATTGACGTTGTCTGTCAATAAATTGCACTTCATTTTTTTTTAATGTTGAGTTTTACAGATACTCTCTGTTTTAATTTCAGTCTTTTTTTCCTTACATACTTCATTTATGCCTGTTGGATCTTGATAAAGTGAACGGTTTTTTAAGTTCCTAGCATTAATTTAAAGTTTTTGTTTCAAGCTTTTTAATGGTGCAATTGACATTCATGTATGTCAATTATATCCTGACCAATTATCGTTTTTACAGAACGCAAAGTTTGATTCCATTTTTTTGCTCCTAAGTGTATATGTATCTGCCCTAGCGAGGTATTCCGTCGGAGCGGAGGTTGAAATTGCATTCGAGGTATCTTTCATCGGAAAAAATACTAGACAAATACGACGACGCAAAAAAAAAAGAAGAAAGAAAAAACAATTCAAAGAATAACAAACGAGTTGAAGTTATTTCATTTAAGAAAATTAAAAAGTGTCCATAGGAAGTGTCGCGTTATTTTTGGACGCCGAGTCCAAACAAATAAGGGCAAAAAAAACTCAAGAAAAAAGGAGGATTTGAAATAGTGAAAGAAAATTTATTTGTGAAAGACTTTTGCCTGTAAGGCCTTCCGCCCGCCAGTGACCGCGATTTCTTTTTTGTTTATCAATAGTTTTAATTTATGTTGCACTGATCATCTTTTTTTCCGTTCACCAACATCACTTTGTCGTGGTCCAATTCAATTTAACTGATTGGGCAGATCTTCCCAATACAGCCACAATTTTTGGTGATCTTTTTGTATATTTATGTTTTTTTTTTCGTTTTGCCTAAACACAAAAATCCATATAATAAAAAAGAAAATTTTACTAAAACTCTTTGTTTTATTTATTACTCACATTTTAATTATTTGTTCCGCAACAAAAACTTGTCTTAGGACTTCGGAAAAAAAAATGATTTGTATCTGTCAAGAATACAACCATTTGAAGTACTTCATCGCATGCAATGACATGCGTTGAAATTTGTCGGAGAAAATCTCCGATCAGCAGATCGGAGAAATACCTCGAAGCAAAAAGTCTCCGATTCGTAGAAAATCGGAAAAAATCCGCTCCGACGGAATACCTCGCTAGAGCCGTATATATATATATATTTATATAACAAATAAAATAATAAGAATAAACAAAAAAACAAAACCAAACAAAGTCAAAGAATTAACAACAATTAATATGCAATTTTATATATTAATTGCATTAATTAATTATTAATTGTTAATCCAATTCTTAATTGTTAATCCACAACAAAATAAGAATTAAAAACCATTTTAATAAAACTGAAAACTGTAGGTACAAAGAACCGAGACACATAAAAAGAAAACGAAAACTAAAAGAAAATTGTAAAATATGAAAATCATAATTATAAACAAATGTTATGAGCGACAATGATACGAGCGATATGATACGAGTGTAACGATGTTACGAATTCAAATCTTACGAATACAAATGCTACGAGCACAAATAATTATATACCTACAGATATCTCATCTTCATAGAAAAAAGTGACATATGAAACTGAAAATCACCACTTTGAAGAGCTTTTAAAAAAGCTCTTTTCAATGAAAAATTTGAGAAATTTTAAAATGCTTTTGGAATTTTGATTATTTATTCTCTGATTCTCTTTTACGTGGTCTTTGAGAGTGAGTATCATGTGTTTTCACCGCTCTGCCTCAGACAGAGCGAGAAGATCTTTTTGTATGGATAGAAAAGAAAAAAAAAATCATGGGCATAACGGTCTTGACTCTTGAGTTGGAATCGTTTTTTTTCTGTATCTCTGAAATTTGTTCTTGTATTCTTGTTGTGTTTTTGCATTGCAAAATCGCGCTTTGCAGATGGATTGTGGACGTATTTAAAAATAAAAACCTGAGCAATAAATGCATTTTTTTCTCTAATATTTTTTTCATAAGCTAGGTTCAGGTTGAGATGAGGAATAAAAATATGAGGTGATCTGTGGTGTTGCAATATTGTTTGTCAATTAAAAAAATGGAAAGGCAAACAGAAAATCGTCGTATTTGAAGTATAAGAGCACAAAAGAAAATAGTACTCAGATACGATTACAACTCAAGACCGTTGTGCACATATGTGCTTTTTTTCTGTCCATAGAAGTAGACCTTGTAGCTCGAGTATCGAGTCGTCTTACCTACTCACAAAAGATCTATTAGAAGAGAAAGAAAGAATAAAGAATACCTATGTACTAGTATCTACATACATATTTGGGTTGGTTTTTTGTTTTTGTTTGTTTGTTTTTTTTTTTGCAATTTAGTTTTGTTTTTGTTTCCTTGGATGGTGGGATTGAGTAATTGTGTGTAGGTATGCAAAAGGATTGTGAATGCATTTTAAGAAAGTAGGTAGGTACCTAGTAATACCTACCTGATCAATGAAGGAAATTTTGTTCTTTAATATTTTTTCATAGGATAGGTTAGGGTTAGGAATATACAAATGAGATCTGGTTTTGGGATATTTTTTGGAAATCAAGGAAAAAAGAATGCATGCACAGTTTTATTTGTTTGCGCATTGATTTGGTTTGTGTTTTTTTTTTTGCCTTGTTGAACTGGGGTATGAAATCATGAGTATCTAATTAGGTAGGTGAAACAAGTAGGTACAGGGTCGGACTGGGGCAAAAGGGCCCGGGTGGCAAAATGAAAAAGGGGCACCGCTGCATAAAAAAAAATTACAATACTACAAACGTTTCTCGATTTAACGGATTTAGAAAGACAAGATTTAATTCTTTTAGAAACCGTTACAAATTTATTTATAACAAATAAACAAATGCTAAGAAATAACCTTGAAAACTGATAAAAAGCGGCATTTTCGATAATCTAACGGGATTATCTCAAAAACGTGATGTGACAAAATTTTTTTGACTTCGGATTCGAGCTCAGCACCCAACCTATAGACCTATAGAAAAGTATATCTTGGTGTCTGTCACAAAAACCTTGTAAATTCCTCCTTTATTTAGTTCTTTTATTTTTCATGTCTTGTAGATAAACGAAAGGAATTACACAATCTAATTTTGTTGTTGTTTCGTTTGTGTAGAGTTAAGAAAATTACCTACTAATTTAACAATAAAATTATTTAGTGGAGTAACTGTAGCTAAAAAATGTTGTAAAGGGCGGAAACAGATCCGATATTCATGATCTTTTCTTACAAACGTCGGTAATTTAAAAATACTCTTATCTCTATAAAAAATTACTTGAAAAATTGCACTTCTCAGATTCTAAAAAATGTGCGGAAGAATGAAGAGACTTCCATAAAAGAAATGCTACACCTCATTCTTCAAAGAATTGATAAACAGGATTTGAATATCAAACAGTTAAGCGAAAAAGTCGCTCTTAAAAAACAATGATGGGCAGAACACTTAAAATCGCTACATGGAATGCAAACGGTCTTTTACAACACTTATCCGAATTAAAAATCTTTTTAGATCTAGAACATATAGATATTTGCTTGGTGTCCGAAACTCACTTCTCCAATGGGCAAAGTCTAGATAATGTAATAGAAAACTATTCATGTTACCACGCTCCACATCCAGCTGACAAGGCAAGAGGTGGATCGGCGATTCTTATAAAAGAAAGCTTAAAACATTATGAA
Organism: Episyrphus balteatus; assembly: GCF_945859705.1. Classification (NCBI taxonomy): domain Eukaryota; kingdom Metazoa; phylum Arthropoda; class Insecta; order Diptera; family Syrphidae; genus Episyrphus; species Episyrphus balteatus. The sequence continues at coordinate 60,132,378 of NC_079134.1, read as the reverse complement.
GAAACCAAGCTTACTAATGAAAATATGCAAGTAACAACTATTAGTATTGGTATGAAAAAGAAAGAGTTTAAGATAGCAGCTATATACTGCCCACCAAGGCGCTCCCCGACAGAAGATGACTATACAGATCTATTAAATCTTCTTGGGCATAACTTTCTTGTTGGTGGAGACTTCAATGCGAAACACCCTCATTGGAGTTCAAGACTTATATCAACAAAAGGCAAAAGACTTTTCCAAGCAGGCCGTAAATACAATTGCGAATTCTATTCCTCCAGGTCGCCTACTTACTGGCCTTCCTATACTAACAAAATACTTTTTATTGACTTTTTCGTAGCTAAAGGAATCAAACGAAATCACATTAGTGTCGAAGGTAATTATGACTTGTCATCAGATCATACTCCAGTGATTCTAACACTAAGTGAATCGGAAGTAATAGAAAAAAGTAATCCAAAGCTTGTAAATAAGAAAACAAACTGGAGTGATTTTAGAGAAAGGCTTTTAAGTTTTATAAATTTAAGATCTCCCATGGATACAATCGAGCAAATTGACCATGAAGTGGAACAATTTATTGCTGATGTGCAACAGGCCGCTGAAGAAAGTACTCCAACATTTTCCAATAGAAGACAAAATGAAATAAAATATCCTTTAGAGATAAGAGAGTTGATAATAGAGAAAAGAAGAGCTCGAAGAAAATGGCAAAATACTAGATTTCCAGATGATAAAACAACGTTTAACCGTATAAGCAACAATCTTAAAAAACAAATTTATAAATTCAAAAATGATTCACTCAGTACATTCCTAAAGAATTCAACGACTGATGCTTCAACCGATTTTTCGCTATGGAAAGCAGCCAAGCGCCTGAAAAGACCGCAGTTACTAAACTCTCCCTTGAAATCTCAAGATGGGAAATGGATCGGTAACCCAAAAGAAAAAGCTAACCTTTTCGCGGAGCATCTTGCGAATGTTTTTAAGCCATACCCAACAAACGCGGCTGAAAATAGCTTACAGCTTGTTGATAAGATAGATGAAAGTGAAATACCAATTGTAAGATTAAAAGAAATAAAAAGTATGTGTTTACATCAACTATCAAATAAAAAATCACCAGGTTACGATCTTATTACTGCTCAGGTTATGAAAGAAATGCCTTTGAAAGCCTTCATAAAACTCCAATATATAATAAATGCATGCCCTAAGCAACGGTATGTCCCACACCATTGGAAAATTGCTGAAGTTATTGTCATACCCAAGCAAGGTAAGCCACCTACAGAAGTGACGTCTTACAGACCAATATCGCTTATACCAATTATGGCAAAAGTTTTTGAAAAACTGCTTCTGAAGAGACTTAGCAAAATTATAGAAGAAAGAAGGTTAATCCCAAATCATCAGTTTGGCTTTAGAAATAAACATTCCACGATAGACCAAGTTCATAGAATAACGGATGTAATAGAAAAAGCATTAGAAGAAAAACAAGTCTGTTCAGCTATTTTCTTAGATGTTGCTCAAGCCTTTGACAAGGTTTGGCATGAGGGACTTGAGTACAAACTGCAAAGGGATCTTCCTAGACAGTACTATGAAATATTAAAATCGTACATCTCAGACCGATTGTTTAGAGTAAGGTACGGTCAAGAATATTCGGAATTGAAGAAAATAGAAGCCGGTGTACCACAAGGAAGTGTCCTAGGTCCTACCCTGTATTTACTATACACGAGGGATATCCCAGTTGGGAATCACACCATAATGGCTACTTTTGCAGATGATACCGCAATTTTGGTACCCGACAAATGTGTCTCTAGGGGAGCAGTAAAGCTGCAATATGCCGTCGACACAGTCAGAGATTGGACCGAAAAATGGCGTATCAAACTCAATGAAACAAAATCTTCACATATAAACTTTACAAATAAAAAGATAAACAATATTCCAATATTCATTAATAATCAAGCTGTACCTTACGCCAATACGGCCAAATACTTTGGAATGACTTTGGATGCAAAGCTAAAGTGGAAAGAGCACATCAAAAAGAAAAGAGAAGAACTAAACTTGAAATATAGAAAAATGTACTGGTTACTTGGTAACAACTCTGATTTATCAACCCAAAACAAAATAATGCTGTATAATCAAGTACTAAAGCCTGTTTGGACCTATGGTATCCAATTATGGGGCTGTACAAAGAAAACAAATACCGAAATCATCCAAAAATTCCAAAACAAAGTCCTTCGTGGAATAGTTAATGCACCTTGGTACATAAGAAATAGCGATCTACATCGTGACTTACAAAAAGAAACGGTTACAGAAGTTGTTAAAAAATACGCTGTATCCCATAATCAGAGACTGCAATGTCATACCAATTCTGAAATGGTGTCCGTCTTGAATACTAGAAACCATGTTCGGAGATTAAGAAGAACCAAGCCTCATGAGCTTATGGTCTAAAAAAACATGGGAAAGTATTAAAAGTTTAAACTTCCCCCAAAGTGATTTTACAAAGTTAAGAAAGAAAAATCTGATGTCGATCTCTCAAGATTGGTCCTGATAAACAGGTGGTTTTATTGGTTAAGAGTCCCACACTACTTGGTGTCGAATACTGCCAAGTGTCTTTTGAAGATTTCCTCCCGTCAAAAAAAAAAAAAAAAAATTGCACTGCTTCCGTTTTGCTTTTAAAATTTAAATTACTTAAGACTTCAATTTATGTTTTGTTGGTTTTTTTCAAAAAAAAAAAATCCTAAATGATATGAAAAGATTGCCTGAGTTATTTGAAGACATTATTAAGGCCGCAGAAGCAATTTTCTAACAAATTGACAAATTTCAAAATCAAGTATACGGAAATTGAAAGCAGTGTATTTGAGAAACTGGTCCCCAAACTCAGAATTTTGAACTTATCTTTCATTTCTTTTAATATTTAGTAGGTATAGAAGAACGGTCACGTAGTGAGCAACTACAGTGAAATTTAAACCCATAAAATCATGAAAATTATTATTAGATACCTAAACCATAAACAATGATTTATACTCTGTCGATAAAAATTGGCAGTACAGGGAAGATAGGGCATTTGCATCTCACTCTTCACGCCTTCTGGATATGGTCTATCACATAAAAAAGCTCACACAGCGATGCCGTATTATCCGAAAAAAATGTTTCGAAAAGGTACCAGCGTTACCATTTTATCGGTAAAATTTCACAAAAACGAAAAAAAATTAATTTTTCGTTTAACACCAAACTAACAAAACGAAAAATTCACCCATTTAAAACACAGCCCGACCCCAAGGAAGGGTAAACTATTTTTCCTGTTGAAATGTTAAAATGCATGTCAAAATGTTGACATTAACTGTTTTCCTTCATACACAAAATAAAAAACAAACAGCCACCAACACCACGACAACACATAATGCTTTTTTTCATTTTAAAAGCTTGAAAAAGCATTAATCCTGAAAGCTCTTTCAGAAAAATAATAAAAAAAGGAGTAGTTTATGAAGGAAGTTTACCAATGGTAACTCTTATGTATTGTAAATACTTTTAATAAAAAAGTTTTATCATTGAGTTTCATTCTGCCACAGATCGTGTGGCAGATCGTTCATAGGAGGGTGTACTTCGCTTAGTAAAGAAATTACAACAACAATGCCATGGCGTGTCTGTGGTTTTCTTGTGTGTTTCAGGGGCATATTTTTCGTGAATTGCTTTTTGGCAGTCGTTAGGTCCCACTGATTTTGAAAAAGCTCTCCCATAAGGCCTGTACTGCCAATTTTTATCGGACAGAGTATAGTTACTTCACAAATCAATTTAATTCAGATGATAATTTATTACATAACATTAATTGATTCTGCATCAGCTACTAAGTACATTAATCAACAGTATTTTTTCGCGCAATATTCTTATATTATATGCATACAAGAGTGATTTATACAGGGTGATTCAGGAGTAATGTGCCAAAAAGCTAGAGCGTGTAGGTTAGGTCGAGACAAGAAAAACATCGTATGGGAGGGAGGGTCTATTCCCCTTCGTTTAGCGGGGAGGGGCAATTTAAAAAAAAATTGACTTATTTTGGAAAAAAAATTATTAAAAATCAAAGGTTATACTAATAATAACGTGTTACACCTTTTTGTAAAGCCAAAACCCTAGTCTTTTACAAATATTTTAAACAAAGCCATTTTATGGCACAGTTTTTGAAAAATAAATTTTTATAATAAAAATTTTGAAAAGAAAAGAATCCATGGGCAGCGAGCACCCCAGACATAGTAAGAAAAATTCTCAGGTAAGTTTTCAGGTGTTATCAATGAAAAAAGTTGATCAATTCAGGATTAATTCAATACGGTATCACTTTATTGTATCCTTAATTAAGTCTAAATGTTTAAAAAATAGTTGACGAATGGTTAATGTTTCATAAATTAATTTATCAACAAGTCCAGCCATGTAAAAACAAAAAATAAAGAGGTTTTTTAGAAAAAAGTAGTTTTGGTTTTTTGTTAATTTTCGAAAATCACAAAATATTTTTCAATTTGGTTTTTTGTTTTTGCTTACAAATGAATAAAAGCATCGAATTTAAAAAAACTAAATTAGTACTTAATTACATGAAATTTTGAAAAAAATTACTTTGAAATTTTTTTTTCAAAATTTTTATTTTAAAAATTAATTTTTCAAAAACTGTGCCATAAAATCACTTTCTAAAAAATGTTTGTAAAAGACTAGGATTTTGGCTTTTCAAAAATGTGTAACACGTTATTGTGTTACACCCCCCCCCCCCCCCCCCCTCCCATACGATTTTTTTCTTGTCTCGACCTTACCTACACGCTCTAGCTTTTTGGCACATTATTCCTGAATCACCCTGTATAATTGAATATGAATAAAAAAAAAAGTTTCAAAAAAATTCAAAAATTTTTGAGAAACGCGACCTTTTCTATAAAAGGTTTAAAAGGTCCTAAAGCAAATTTTCCCTCTACGAAATCACTCTTAGTTACCAATTTTCAAATAGGAAAATCGCTACAGATCGAGATAGATCGCTTTTTGTTATCTCGAGTTCGATTTTTTTTACGAATTCTTAACTTTTCCGTAGATCGTAAACCGCAAGTAAAAAAATAAAAGAATATTTTTTGAAAAAAAAAAAAATTAATTGAAAAAAAAACGTTTATTGCAACTGAAAAAAATTGCATCAACACAAAAAATTGTATGAGGTACAACAGAAAAATATTTTCATTAAAAAAATAATTATTGCAATTAAAATTGTAAGAAGTTCGACGAATATTAAAAATGAACTATTTATTGCCCACACCCCCACACTTTGCATTGATTTGTTTTTTCTATGGAGAATTTTTTTTTAATTGCACTAGGTACAATTTTTTTTAAGGCAAAATATTGTTTTTGTCAATAAAGATGGTGCAATAGTATTTTTTTAATGCGAAACAATATCAAGTTGCAGTAAATAGGTATTTGTTTTAAAAAAGATTTTTTTACAACCCTGCTTTTTTTCCTTGCTTCCATCAAAAAAATAAAGTTCATCTAAGAACTTGCTTACCTACCTATCCATCTACCAAAATTTTCACAGATTTAAGCGACGCATACACACCGGAGCGAACACACAAGTATCTTGTCTATGGGCCGGCCGCCTTATGCACGCAGACGTCATGTCGCCCAACGACATCGGCTTAATGTAGGTATAAGCAGATACGCACACTATGCTCATGTTCATATTTCACCAACACTCTGCACCTCATATGTACGTCTATATGTCTACGCACAATTGAACAATCTGATCGGTGCCCAGTGCCCATGAAATCTCAAAATCAGCCGAGACTCTCTTATAAAATATTTTCAATTACAAACAGTTTATGTACATATCGTCGGCGTAAAGCAAAATTGTTCTTAGTCCTTAAGGAATCCTATGTACTTAGAACAATTTTGCTTTAAGCCGACGATATATACCTATTTGAAATATTTCACAGCAGTTGATTGCTTAGAAAGTCAAAGACGAATTGAAATCACGTCTATCTACCCACTTGCACATTGCACTCACGGTTGCCAGAGTGGGTAGGATCCTACCAAACTGGGTAGGTTTTTTTACCTTGGGTAGGTTGGTAGGTTTGAAGTCAATTTGGTAGGTTTTTCCAAGTTCTTTCTCTAAAATAATTTTATTTTTAATAATTGACAAAAAAAATTTAATTATGTCAAATCTACCCAAAATATTTGTGCCAAACAAATGTGCCCATCTAAACCGAGAGTAATAATATTAAGTAGTGTATGTAAACGCAGTATCCTCATTTTTGGTGTCTGAACTCATCCATTTTAATGTTTTGTGTTGACACTAATTTCACATTCTTGATTAGTGATTTCTACAAAATGGGATTACAATTTTATTTTAAAACTTTTTTTCCAAAAAATTATTTATAAAAAATTATTTTTTTAAAAAACGGCTCTAACGATTTTGAATTTTTGTTTCTAAAAATGCACGTTAATATATCAATCAAAACTGCATACATGTTTTGGAGGGCAATTTAATTTCAGATTTTATTTTATTTTTTTTTTTAAACGAATTTTATTTCTATATAGAAAGTCTTAAAAATTTAAGCAACTTTAACTCCAAGAGCAAGTTCGTGCGACCCAGTCGTGGATTTTATTTTTTTAAACAAGAATTTATTCTCTTAAGATCGAAAATTTTCGTTGGGTAGGTTTTTCTTTGAATTGGTAGGTTTTTTTGAAAAATTTGGTAGGAAATTTTTTATGCGAGTGGAAACCGTGATTGCACTCCTTTTTTTATTTTCGCGGGAGAGTGAGTAAGGTCATGGTCGTAAGAGATCCTTTTTATTGTTCTCTTTTTAAATTAAAAAAAAAAGCTTTTTTGTCGGCTGAAAAATTCTCTTCTCCTTTTTGATTCCAATTTAAAAAGCTCTTGTCGGCTGAAACGTGTCGGCTGGAAAAAATTTTGATGACAATTTTTTTCTATGGGATGCGATATCTGTATAATTGTCTGTGCTACGAGTTTTGTAAAGGCTTTATTTTGGGATTGTATTCGATCTGGCAACAATAAGAGGAACATTGTGAAATAATGACAATAATGATTGGTCAAACATTAATATTATATAAGCCAAACAGAAGATGGGATTGGTTGAAAGTTTTAGATGAGGTCTCGAGGAATATTTTTATGAAAACGAAAAAGAGGTCTGAGATGCAAAATGGTTTTGATATGCATGCATATTTTTAAAGAAGAAAAAAAAAAATAAAACTGTAGGGATGATATGTGAAAACGTTTGGGCATTTTGCGGGCTTTGTAAGCCAAGTTTTTGTACTGGATGAAAATTTTGTTTCGAGATTGATTGATACTGTCTGTATATTTGTGCGGTTGAGGGTCCACTTGCAAGTAGGTATTAGAGTGACCGCAAGAAATCGATTTTCGAAATTTGGTTGGTATCAAAAATCTCTGTTTTTTCACTGTTTATTCGCAGTAAATTAGCTCTAGCTTCCAAACAGAGGGGGTTATTTTAACTTTTTATATATTATATTTTATATATATTAAATTAAAGGCAGTATTGTTACACATAACTCAGATTTGTTTAAATTTTCAGTAGTTACCTCAAAAAGAGCTGAAATACAAACTCGATTTAAAATGAAACTTTCTATCACAAATAATTATATACAGATGTCTCATCTTCATAGAAAAAAGTGACATATGAAACTAGAAGAGCTTTTAAAAAAGCTCTTTTCAATGAAAAATTTGAGAAAATTTAAAATGCTTTTTTTCTCTTTGGAATTTTGATTCTTTATTCTCTGATTCTGTTTTACGTGGTCTTTGTGATTGAGTATCATGTCATCATGTGTTTTCACGGCTCTCGCTCAGACAGAGCGAGAAGATCTTTTTGTATGGATAGAAAAGAAAAAAAATCATGGGCATAACGGTCTTGAGTTGGAATCGTTATTTTTCTGTATCTTTGATTTTTTTCTTGTATTCTTGTTGTGTTTTTGCATTGCAAAATCGCGCTTTAACTGTTTCTTTTTTAAGGCGTGATTTTTGGAAGAAAAATAGAGCTGTGTGCTGAACAATAAATGCATTTTTTTCTCTAATATTTTTTTCATAAGGTAGGTTCCCTTCAAGCAAGAAAACTGAGTTCAACAAAGAAACTCCGACCTCAGACCGCGAAAATCGGGCTTGCACTCACACACTTGCAACTTTTTGTGTATGAACACAAAGTCTAAGAGAATCGTGGTGAAAACTGAGAAAAAGAAAAAAAAAGTAGACAAACATAGCCAACAACAGCAAAAGCGTCATTTTGTTATTTTTTGTTGAAGTGTTTGGTCGCGTCGTGTCTCGTGTCGTTGTTTGTATAATGTTAGTTTATTAATTATAAACAATTTTATTAAATTATAAACAATATGGAAAACAAAAAAGGTATGTTTTATATATCACACAAAGTGTTTGGGTTAAAATGTTGTTTCTTCTTGTGTTGTAGATGTAATCTCTAATGATGAAGAAAAATCTAGAAGGTGAAACATGCGATTGGGTATCTAAAAAAACACCAACAACAGCAGCAGCATCAAATGAAATAAAATAAAAAAAAATGTATTGTATTTTATATTGTATTTATTGTGAAAATTTCGTTTGCCAAAATAAAATAAAAAATAAAACAGTTTCAGTGAAAAAAAAAATAAATCTTGTTCTTTTTTTGGTCGCAAATGCGAAATGTCATCCCTTTCTTATTCCTCTTTCTGGTAGGTTTTCGCTGGTCCGGCTCAGGTCCGCCTTCGGCTCCGTTTTCTCGGAATGGAGATTTTCACCACACCAATACATATGCAATCGACTTCGCGGTGATTATAATTTCCATACTAATTTGAGCCGCCTTCGGACCAGTTTCTGATCCGAAGTCGGACTCAGCTCCGCCTCAGGCGGAGCGGATTCGGACCGATGTCGGACCTGTTTGCTTGAAGGGTTGGGATGAGGAATAAAAATATGAGCCTGAGGTGATCTGTGGTGTTGCAATATTGCTTGTCAATTAAAAAAATGGAAAGGCTAACAGAAAATCGTCGTTTTGAAGTAAAAGAGCACCAAAGAAAATAGAACTCAGATACGATTAGCACTCAAGACCGTTGTGCTCATATTTTTTTTTTCTTTCTGTCCATAGAAATAGACCTTGTGGCTCGAGTATCGAGTCTCTCTGGCGCACGTTTTTTGTTTCTTTCTATCAAAAGAAAATACGGTTGACGCTGGTTAGTCTGGCTCAACGAGAACGGTTCATGAAAAAAAACAACAAAAAAACTTACTCAGTAGTTCAGTACCTAACCTACTCACAAAAGATCTATTAGAAGAGAAAGAAAGAATAAGGAATATGTACCTACTTGTAAACTTGTACATATTTGGGTTGTTTTTTTTGTTTTTGTTTGTTTCTTTTTCCAATTTAGTTTTGTTTTTGTTTGCTTGGATGGCGGGATTGAGTAATTGTGTGTAGGTATGCAAAAGAATTGTGAATGCATTTTAAGAAAGTAGTAGGTCCAGAGAACCAAACGAGTCGAGTATTGTTTACGAACATCGAGTACTTACTTGAAAAAAAACGATCTCGAACAAACAGAATCAACACAACTCAAATATGGTCGAGCTTTCCTGTTTAGGAGTATGATGACTCGTAAGTAATCCTACATTTCAAACGAGTTCAAACGATCATTTTTCTGTTCGAGTAAAATCGAGTAAAATGATCGTGAACAAAATGTTTATGATCAATGTGATCGAAATTATTCCAACTGAAAAGGAAATGTTCATAGTGTTCGAAAGTGTTTTTTCTTGTAGAATAAATAAAAGAGAATCAGTTTGGTACACAAAAGCAAGTTACATTTGTTTTATTTAAGTTGAAAAAAAAGAAAAATTAAATAAAACTTAATGCTAGATACAAAAAATTGAATAAATTCAATTAAGTTAAAAATTATGACACTTCTATTTATAAAAAAAAATATATTTAAATTGGATTTAGGCTTGGCCACACCGAAGGGTACATGCGGTAGCGGTACGGGTAATTGTATGAAAAAAATTCCACATCTGAACGTTGATATGTTAGTTTGAAATTTATTTCATACAATTACCCGTACCGCTCCCACATGTACCCTCCGGTGTGGCCAAGCCTTTTATCTTTAAGTTTGAATTCGCAATCATCAAATTATTTACAGTTTCTGGGTTCAACCTCGATCGTTTTTCTGTAATTATATTTCCAGCCTGTGAAAATGCTCGTTCTGATGCTGCTAATGTTGCGGGAATACGATTTAATGTGCTTCATAAAGGTTTTTGAATTGGCCTTTATTTTCACACCACCATTGAAGAATATCCACAGGGCCTTTCGAATTAAACTGAATGTATCTTTCTATTTCAATATCAATAGAGTTCACGCTCGTTGTTGTATTTTCATTCACAAAATCTGAGAAAATATAACTGGCCCTGGAACTAGTTGTTGGTTGTTCGTCCAAAATATCTTCAGATGCTGCAGCAGTAGCAGGAACTATTGACTTTATGTAATCATATATTTCAGTCTTTTCAGTTGGGGCCAATAATTGCATTTTATTGCACGGGGATATAAAAATGTCGCAATTTTGAATGACATTTTAATTTCGGGATAAAACAAATTCACTAAATAATGTTTTACTTTGTGTTTTAAATCATTTAAATTTTCTGAATTTTCCAAAATGTCAGTCCACAAATCTGTTGTTGCCGAAAAGTTTTTAATAAAACCGAGTTCTGTTTTGACTATTTCCACTAATTTGTCTTTAATATTTTTTACATTGTTGCTTATGGTTGTTCCAGTGGCAAGCATGTCTTTCACGTTAACATGTTCTCCGTATTTAGCACCGATTTTTATACACTCTTTAACAAATGCCTGCATTCCAGAGTCTTCTACAGTAGAAAACGGTCTAATATCTTAAATACACAGCTTCACGGACACATCAAAAACTGCTTTCTTATCGGCCATCGACACAATCACTTCTTTGTTTATATTTGGCAAGGTTTCTTTAAAACATCTGTGCCTCAAAAGGTTCGTCGTTGTTTTTTAAAATTTTTCATCACTTTTTTGCACGATCTGCATGCCACAAAGTTTGGTATAGTATCACCATTTTGATTTTTTATTTCCTCCATACCTTACTTCGGTAGTTTCTTTTGTCGCAAATAGAAAATATATTATTAGTGATGGGAACTATCGAATAAAAAATATCAAACTATCGATAGTTGTAAAATATTCATTCATTCGATAGTTTAAAATCATTCATTCGAATAGTTTTTTCGTTCGGTAGTTTTTTATTCGATAGTTTTTTCATTCGAATAGTTTTTTCGTTCGATAGTTTTTTATTTGATAGTTTTTTCATTCGAATAGTTTTTTCAAACGATTGTTTTTTAATTTGAATAGTTTTATCAAACGATAGTTTTTTCATTCGAATAGTTTTTTTTATTCGATAGTTTTTTCATTTGAATAGTTTTTTCAAACGATAGTTTTTTTCATTTGAATGGTTTTTTTATTCGATAGTTTTTTCATTTGAATAGTTTTTTCCAGACGATAGTGTTTTCATTTGAATAGTTTTTTTTATTCGATAGTTTTTTCATTTGAATAGTTTTTTCAAACGATAGTTTTTTCATTTGAATTTTTTTATATTCAGTTACTGGGTGATATGCATAAAAACGTAGTACTTACTTAAAGTAAAAGATGAAAGAAAATACTATAAATTCTAGTAAAAGGTAAAATTCATAGTATATACCTACTTAATTTCGTATGCATAAAAAAAAGTACCTGCTAGCAGGCAAATACTGTTAGTATATACTGAATTCATCCAAGTAAATACTAGAATTTACCCAAAAATTATAGTAAATACTTTTTTTTTAGATTATTTGTATTCGTTTGGTGTTTACAAATAAATTGTTTTGGAAGTTATACGGTTTAATCCATTATAAATTTACTGTTTCTAAATTTTAGTTTGTGAACATCTGTTCGTGCTATTTTGTGAGTCAAAAGTAAATCAGCAGCAGAGATGAGTAGCAATACGAAAGATTTGTCAATAAGCCAAATTAACTTAGCTTTTGTGCGAATTTTAAAAGTGCATAATGTAGTTATGAGTAAGTCACAGCAACCCTCTATTAAAAAAGGTAAGGCGGAGGCTATAAAAATATTTATTACTGAATACAAATCTGAAACTGGGGCGACACTAAACGAAGAACCACACGAACCAAAGTAATTTTTGAAGGTTTTTTGAGTGAACTCGAATCTGAAGTCAGAAAAAATTGATTTGCCTCCGTTTTTGAAATATTACCGTTATATTTTTATGTGAGGTAATTTATTAAGGCTGAGTGGACCACGTAAAAATCGGGTTATCGTTTACAAATCGGTGAATAACTTTTACATTTTTAAAGAAAATTGAATGAAATAAATTTTATTATTTAGATAATAAACAAGGCTAAATATCTTCATCCCCACAATTTCAAAATTTGGGCACTTGTAATTAAGAGAGAACAAAACATGATAAAATGTTCGTTCTTTTAGAACGACCTGAAAGACATTGGTTTGTTTCTTAGTTAGACTAAAATTTTTATTTTTTTTTATTTCTATTTTGGATTGAGGTTGAATCAAACTACGGAGTAAAACTATTTTGAAAAACTAAAAATGTATTTTTCATAGAAAAAAATTAATCGAAACTGAAGCTATTTTTCCTTATGTTACAATGTTTGAACATGTATAACTTCTGCAATTATTGATAAAATTCATCGAAATAAAAAGAAATAAGTACCTCAACTCAAATACTAACACATTGATTAGTTTAAGAAATTTATATTAAGTTTTAAGGTCTTAAACACCACTAGTGAAAGTACGGCTGTCTCTTACAGTACTACTGACACCCCAAGCACTAATGTAGATAATTCTACGGGCCCTGAAGGGGATGCTATGACTGAAAAACGGACCGTCTCTTACGAATCCACCCTCAGTCAAAGCAAACCCCTTCAGAACACGTTGGTTACTCCACTCCCTGACGGAAGTAAGGCTGTCTCTTACAGTCATGCTTCCGCCGAGGAACACAGTAACAGAATTGCTACTCCAAACTCAGGAATAGTTAACTCTGTGGGTCCGGAAGGGGATGTTTTGACCAGTAAAACGTCTGTCTCTTACAGTCTCACCTCTAGTCAAGGCAGACCTCTTCCTGACCCTAAAAGTACTCAAATCCCCAGCGGCAGTGTAGCTGTCTCTCATAGTTCCACCTCCGCTGGAGAGGAAAGCAAAAGAGCGTCCCGTAATGACATAAGGAACGCAAAGGGGATCTATAGAGCATTAAGGTTGATACCTATAGCCGAACGGTCCCCAGAGCAATCCAGCAAGTTAGAATGGGCAAAAGCTATTCTCAGCAAAAGATTGACCAGCAGCGACTTAACGTCAAAGCGACAAAGGTCTGTTGAGGATTCCGTCTCGGAATCTAAAAGACAAAAAGTGCATAATTCGAGCACTCACACTAGGAAAGACCTGTCCTTTAGTGACGTTCTTAAGGACAAGTCTATCCTCGCAGTTATCGATAGAAGTAATGTCGATGGCATGATCTCTTTTGACCGTTGGACGATGGTCTCAAACAAACTGCAGATCTCCTACTGGACTCTCATGATGGAGAACCCGGGTGAGCCTGCAGTTGTTGAGGACGCGGGATGGCACCAAGGCCGCGTCAAGCTCGTCGCATTCGGTGACAAGAGATCATGCGATCTATATAAGCTTGCTATCAGCAGACTAGAGGGGCTATGGCCTGATGCCAAGCTAGAGGTTGTGGCAAAGGAAGACATTCCTTGCAGACCTAGAGCTCGCATCAGTATCCCAGCTGAGCTAGCCTGCAAAGATACTGTGCTCAAAATGATCCAGTTTGGAAATCCATCCCTACCCACTCACGACTGGAAAGTCGCAAAGCTGGAGGATTTTTGATTTTATTTTGAGTACTAACCTGATAGTAAGTAATACTGGCAATGAACCAACATTCGTTACCAGAAACCGACAAGAAGTACTAGACATTACTCTTGTCTCCGATTCGATTCATCAAAGGATCTTAAATTGGAAAGTATCTGAAGAACACTCGTTCTCTGATCATAGATACATCCAATTTAGTCTTAACGATGTGACTACTAAACAGTTAGCATTCCGAAACTATCGCAAAACTAACTGGCAAAAATACAGGGAAACTCTGACAAGCTTACTTAAACCTGAACTTCTAAGTTATCCCTCAAATACAATCGATCTCGACAACAAAGTCAATGATCTCACTTCTGCCCTTAACCTATCAATGAATAACTCCTGCCCACTCATACAAGTAAGAGGAAAGCAGAAGCCACACTGGTGGAACTCAGGGCTAGAACCGCACAGAAAAGCTTGTAGAAAACTCTTCAATCTCGCCAAATCCACTAGAGATGTTTCAGACTGGGACCTATACAAAGAATCCCTGAAAGTCTACAAAAAACAGCTAAGAAAATGTAAAACATCTTCTTGGAGAAATTTCTGTGAAAAAATAGAAGACTCTTCAGAAGCCTCTAGATTAAGAAAAATTCTCTCAACAAACCCTTTAATGCCCAGTGCCTTGAAAACAAATAACGGGGCCTGGACCAACTCCTGTGAAGAATCACTCAATTTGCTACTAGATACTCATTTTCCAAGTAGCTCAAACATTATAAACAGAGTCGACCCATCAGGGCCAGACACAAATTCAAAAAACAATCTTGGTCTGATTACAAGAGAGAAGCTAAAGTGGGCCATCAACGCCTTCAAACCATACAAATCCGCTCGACCGGATGGTATAATACCAGCCGAACTTCAAATGGCATCAGATATTCTAATTCCCATCTTAGAGATAATTCTGAATGGATGTGTAAAATTGAAACACATCCCTGCCCTATGGAGAGAAGTTAAAGTTGTATTCATACCCAAAGCAGGAAAATTCTCTCATGTCAATCCGAAAGACCTCCGACCTATCAGCCTATCATCATTCCTTCTTAAAACCTTAGAACGAATGATTGATATCCACTTGCGTAATGTCATAGATCCCAATCTTATATCTACAGCACAACACGCTTATTGTAAAGGGAAATCGGTTGAAACAGCACTACATACTGTAGTGCGCACTATTGAATATTCCCTCCATCATAAAGAGTTCACCTTAGTTGCATTTCTTGATATTGAGGGCGCGTTCAACAACGTCAGCAACATAGCAATCACAAATGCACTGAAGAACCTTAAAGTAGATAGCTCACTGAGCGAGCTAATAGACCTTATGCTGAAAAGCAGAATTATTAACTCAACTCTAGGAGATTTCTCAGCAAGAAGATCTGTTAGTAGAGGTACACCACAAGGAGGGGTACTCTCCCCACTCCTGTGGAACTTAGTGGTTAATGAACTACTAGTCGGTCTAGAAGTAGATGGATTCAAAGTGATTGCATACGCTGACGACGTCGCCATTGCCATATCAGGAAAACATCTCCATACTATAATAGAACTAATGCAAACTGCTCTAAATAAGCTACTAAAATGGGCAACAAATTGTGGATTGGGGGTAAATCCTCAAAAAACAGAACTTGTCCTCTTTACAAAGAAATATTCTATTAATGGTGTTCCACTTAATTTTGCCAGCGAAGCCAAATACCTGGGTCTTATTTTGGATAGCAAATTAAACTGGAAAACCAACATACAAGAAAGAATAAGAAAAGCCACAGTGGCACTCTTTTCTTGCAAAAAAGCTATAGGGAATAAATGGGGACTATCTCCTAAAATAACTCATTGGCTATACACTGCAGTCATCAGACCTATTCTCACTTACGGGGTAGCAGTTTGGTGGACTGCTCTGGAAAAAGTAACATATCGAGACAAGTTAAGCAAAGTCCAACGTTCAGCCTGCATGTGCATCAGCGGAGCTCTCCGTTCGACACCTTCCGCCGCTCTTGATATATTACTCAATCTTCCACCCATAGATATATTCAGCAAGCAGGTGGCCGCGAGCACTGCTATTCGACTCCAAGCCATCTCTCAATGGACCAATATTGGCCACACAAATATTCTGAATTCATTCGGATCAATCCACAGTCACTCCGACTACACCACCCCACAATTGGTTTTCGGCAATAATTATGAAGTCACCATCCCAAATAGATCAGAATGGGACAATGCCGAGTTTCTAAGAGATGATTCAATTCATTTCTACACAGATGGTTCTAAAACCAATGACGGAGTGGGTGGCGGGGTTTACTCCGATAGACTTAATGTTAGTCTCTCCTTCCGTCTCCCTAATCACTGCAGCGTGTTCCAAGCGGAAATAATGGCGATTAAAGAAGTACTGACTTGGCTCAAAGAAAACGTGATATCTACATCGGATATCCGCATCTTCTCTGATAGCCAGGCCGCCCTTAAATCGTTAGCTTCGGTTTCCACAAACTCCGTTACTGCCCGCGACTGTCGATCATCTCTCATGGAGATGTCAGAACAGTTTAACATTCACCTTTTCTGGGTGCCGGGTCACAGAGATATTCTGGGAAACTGTGAAGCAGACGAACTCGCCAGAAATGGAACTCTAATACCAATTTTACCCAATAAGGCAAATATTGGTATACCAATCGCAACGTGCAAACTCATGCTGAAGCAAGAAGCTATAGAGGCAACAAACATACGATGGTCAAACATTATAACTTGCCAAACGACCAAGCAGATCTGGCCTAGGCTAGATCCTAAACGTTCAAAAAATTTGTTGTCTCTAAGCAGATTGCATATCAGCTCTGTAATAGGTGTCTTAACAGGACACTGTCTCATAGGTAGACACGCCATAAGACTTGGCGTAATCTCTAACGACTTCTGTAGAAGTTGCCTTGATGAGGAAGAAGAAGAAACAATCCAACATCTTCTCTGCTCATGTCCTGCCCTTTCCAGTAGACGTAAAAAATACCTGGAAAAATATTTCTTAGAAGATACCAGTGAACTAATCAATACTGACATCTTCAACCTTCACCGCTTTATTAAAAGCTCCAACTGGTTTAATTAGTGAGGAATTTCCTCACAAAATCATGGTATCACAACGGACCAATAAATGGTCTAAGTGTGTCAGTTGTTTTCCTGACAGCCATTTCTACCTAACCTAACCTAACCTAAGGTCTTAAACAACAAAAAAATACTAAAAAGTCATTTTTTCTCAACTTTTAAAAAAAAAGAGGTTTAATTTCTTTGTTTTTCAAAGTATGATTTTGATTTTTATTTTATTTAAAAGCTTAGTTTATGGACTATGGAGTAAAACTATATTTTGTTGGAAAATATTATTTTGTAACCCTCCAATCGCTTTTTAAGTAGTCCCAAAAACAATAAACTGTACTATGAAACCAGAATTTTTAGATTTTTTGTTATATTTTTTTTATTTTTTTTTCATTATTTTTTCTATCAATATCAAGTTAGAAAATAAGAATTGCTATAATAGTTTTCTTACAATTAATTTTTGAAAAAGAGCCTACTTTCCATTTTTTCCTCAGAAATTCATGGAATGCGTATGTATTGGAATTTGTAGTTCAAACAAATTCCGCTGGCGCTAGTTGTATCTCTCTCTTTATTATCTTCTATTTTGTTTCTGCATGATCTCTCGCACTCGCTCTGTCGAGTGGTTGTTTGGTGGTATAAAGAATAAGATGAACTTAGGTATCTGCATTCTACATATTGTTTGTACATAGGTTTTTCCATAAAAAAGGATTGGCGCCAGGCTAAGTGCATGCAAAGTGTTGTTGTATTTTTTTCGCGAAAATGAGAGGATACAGGAAATGGATCTCTCGCACGTTTGCAATGTATGGTATCTGGTGTTGCGTGGTAGGTATATGGAATAGGATAAACGAGTTTTTTTTTGTATTCTTGTTTTTTTTTTTTTTAAACTGGTTTATTTATCTCTTTCATAAATTTATGATGTTGCATGTTAGGTATTCTTCTGAACAACTGTATGGATATTTTTTTTTCTATGAAAACAAAATTTGGAAAGACAGGCAGTCTGTTGCGCAAAGCAAAACCGCAATATACACTTGCAAGGCTTGCAACCCTTTTTTTTGCTATTTCCTTGATGCTGATTTGTTTTTTCTACCTAAATAGACTTTAATTTTATGACTTTGGTTCTCTAGAAAGGGAAAGAGAATGCAAATAAAGATACCGAGAGAGAACTGAGTTGAGATGACGTTGAACGTGAGAGATGTATGGCGAAGAAATGTCACTAATACACACAAACTCATTTACATGAAGTCTGAGTTCGTCATTCGGGGACACCCACTCTTAAAAACAAATCTCTAACGGTTCTATATTTTTTTTTTCCAAAAACTGTTTAAATCTTTCCGATATCTTTTTTATTGCCCGAGATTTCTTAAGTTTAAGTTAATTAGTCAAAAACAAACTTAACTTTATTTAAAGTTTAAGGGCGAAATTCATAGTTGTTACTCAAGTTAAGATTTTTCTCAACTTGAGCATTGACTTGTGAAAATATTTTTCTCAATCAAACTCACAATGAAATTTGACTGATTTGATTAAACTGTCATCTAAAATAAATATTTTTTTAATTATTCGCTATCATTTTTTTCCTTTAATGTTATATAGTTAATTCGCGTCAAACACAAAATCAAATCGATACCGAATTTTTAAAAAAAATACATTTTTAGTTGAGAGTGTACGTAAATTAGTCAAATTTCTTTGTAAGTTTGATTGAGAAAAATATTTTCTCAAGTCAATGCTCAAGTTGAAAAAAATCTTAACTTGAGTAACAACTATGAATTCCGCTCTAAGTCACTGATCAACAAGATTTTTGCCACAATAACCAAAATATACTTTTCTGAAGGTTTTTGGTGTGCTGAGGTTGAATCCGAAATCAGGAAAATTCTATTAGCATCCGTTTTTGAAATATATATACTACCGTTATACAAGAACGGAGGCTAATAGAATTTCTCAGTTTTCGGATTCGACCTCAGTACCCCAAAAACCTTCAGAAAAGTATATTTTAGTTATTGTGGCAAAAAAAAAAAAAATTTTGGTTGACCAGTGCTGTCTTTGAGCTAAAGATTTATTTCATCTTAAGATATCGCGGGTAATCAAACAGATATCGGAAATATTTAACGAGGTTTTTAAAGAAGGAAGCTCTTCTTCTTTGTTTGTATTGAATTACCTCTTGTGGCAAAAACCTTGCTGATCAGTATTTTTATTTTACTGGAAATTACTTACCAATAAAGTATTCACTTAAAAAATTCACATTTTCCCTTTCAAAACGATAAAGTTGTTTATAATTTGATTCAAAACCCGGTCTTCGATTTTTATAGACTTTTTGGGAATTTAATACGTACAAATTCTGCCATTTTGAAAATAAATTAACAACTCTATTTTAATAAATATCAAGAACCGATTGCCTCAAATGTGACTGCTGTTCATTATTTCCACTGCTTCATATACGGTGTTAAAATAAAAAAAGTATATGCTATGAGATTTACAAGTTGGTATTTTGTAACCTTGAAAAAATCTAGTAATTCCTAAAGTAAAAAAGTACTTATGCATACGGAATAAAGTATTTACCGAAAAAGTTCATTCAAAAAAGGAGTTACTATGACTGATAGTAAATACTTAATTTTCAGCATTTACTTGATTTGTATGCATATCAAAAATAGTATATACTTGAAAACTCTCTAGTAAAAGCATTTACTTTTTTTTATGCATATCACCCACTGTTTTCTTTCAGTCTATTAGATTGTTTTTTTTTTTGATTCAGTCATAATTTTTATTTCTCTACTATTTTCTTTTTTCTCTTGATTTCACAATTTAATTGTAAATGATTTTATCTGCATTTGAAGGAAGGACTGAAAAGGAAGATGAATGATGATACACATATTGTGTGATCTTCCAAATGATATCTTGAAAGTTTTTCAGGACTGAATTTATGTGTTTTATGTTCGAGTGCCCATATTTTCAAAACAAAGGCGGTAAGGAAGGCGACACGGTGCATGAAAAGAATAGAAGTTATCTGTCGGTCAGTGCGGTGTCATAAAAAAGTGACAAGAGAGAAAAAAATAACTCTTTGGCCTGGAAAGCGGAACATGTTCATTGTTTAGCCAGTGTATAGTTTATGATCCTAATTAGTGGGAAAACCCATCTTTTCAATCACTTGACGAGTTATGGCATCGGAAGAAGCAAAAAATTCGCGCACGCACAAACAGCAGGTATCTGTGTCAACAAGTGGATTTTGTAAAGGGTTGTTAATGGGTTAGACAAAAATATGATGCAACTGTGTGGTTGGTTTGAATTATTGTATATACTTTTGATATTTGCAGTTTTGCATGTGGACGAGCAAAAATAGAAAGTGTAAGAAAAGGAAACAAATCCTTTCCAGTGGTCATTTCTCGACTATTTGTTTCCTTTTTTTTACTGAATTTTTGATAGTATTTATTCGATAGTTTATTCGATAGTTTTTATTCGATAGTTTATTCGATAGTTTATTCGATAGTTTTTATTCGATAGTTTTATTCGATTGTTTTTATTCGAATGAATGAATGAATGAACTATTCTATAGTTCAGATCATTCAGTTACTAACTATCGATAGTTCAAATCATTCGATAGTTCCCATCACTAAATATTAGTATTAAGATTTAAGCTAATACTTTGTTCTGCCATTGTTTTTTTTATAAAACTATTACTTTTTTAAATGAAATCAGAAGATTACTATTTAAATATTGTTCTCGCAAGAAATCAGCTTTTGAACTAAAATATTTCATTCATAACTTTCCCTTTAACCCTTTCATGCTGATTTGTAATTTCCCCAATATACCTACCCGAAAAAATAGTAATTTGTTTTAAAAACAATCATCCCAAATCGCATTATTGCATATTTTTTAAGGATATGTTTCTACTCCGCACCTACCTGCACAAATTAACTGGGCATTCCCCACTACCCCATTTGTATTGTTACCTAACGACTAATTACTTTTTTATTTACTCAGTCATTGAAAATTCCTTTCTAAAACCACAATTGTAAAATTAAAATAACCTGCTTCAATTGCAGTTGTACCGCAAACAACCAACCCTCAAAACCTAAATAAAAAAAAAATTATGCAACAGGTACCTACCTATAGGACGTAGAAATTGGAAGTGGTTGTTTTCATTGTTCATCACTTTGATCACTTTCGATCATTTCGAGTAAAGCCTAGTGTTTATGAACAGACGATCTGTTTACGAGTAATTTTGTTCGTGGGTATGGAGTATCGAGTATACTCATGAGTTTAAACAATTTGTATGGTTTTGTTTGTGAGTATTTTTGTTTATGAGTAAGATGATTTACGAGTATAGAGAGAAAACGACCGAGCACGAACGATCATTTTAAAAAATTGAAATTGTTCGAACAGGTTCGAACATACTCATTTGGATCTCTGGTAGGTACCTGATCAATGAATGAAATTTTGTTCTTTAATATTTTTTTCATAGGATAGGTTAGGGTTAGGAATAAACAAAATGAGATCTGGTTTTGGGATATTTTTTGTAAATCAAGGAAAAAAAAATGCATGCACACATTGATTTGTTTTGTGTTTATTTTTTTTTTGTCTTGTTGAACTGGGGTATCAAATCATGAGTATCTAAGTAGGTAGGTGAAACAAGTAGGTTGTAGGTACCTACATATAGTAACATATCTGCTACACTTTGTTTTTAATTTTGATCAAGTAAAGTTCTTAGGTAGGTACATCGCATGGTATAAAAAGACAAGGTATGATCATTAGAGCCGCCATCTTACAAAATGGGGTAGTAAGGTTTTGACGTTTGGCATTTGGCAAAGTCAAAAGCAACAACAATTTCCAAGACAAATTTGTTTACAACAACAATTTCAATGGGTTGGGCCATAAACAAAAAACCCTTTTATGTACAGTACTGTCTGTGAATATATGTGAAAGCCACCACGTTGGTAAATGACGTTAACACGCACACATTTATAGATTCACGACATTCACCACACATCGGACACGAACGCAACGATAGGTTCACGACATTCACCACACCTCGCAGCTTGTAGGCAAACGTCAGTTGACCGCCGAGTTTCCAGTCTTGGTATTTTTTGTTTATGGGTTGGGCTGTCAAAACCTTAAGTAGCCATAAGTTTTGACAGTTCTCGATACTGAGTTTTTTCTAATGATCATACCTTACCTTTTTATACCATGGGTACATCGTACATACCTATGTCGATCAAACAGTAACTATGTACAAACGTTACTTAACGTAGGTAGAACACAGGTATACTTACACAAATAAACTCATTTAAACCGTAGTCAGTCAGATATGTTTGTAATTATATTATGTATGTAGCAAATACTACGTATCTCATTGTTGTAGGTACATTATAATAAGCAGGTTTATGGAATTAAACTAGTTTTATCTTTAGATTTTGACCAACTACCTACGATTTTTATTCACAAAACAGAACATAAAAATTTATTTTACAAAAGAAATTATAAATTGTATGTACAAAATAACAACACAGGGATTTTTCGGGTTCCGTAGCCAGAATCATGTAGAGACAAATAATATTTGAAAATAAGTAGTTAGATAAGTATGTACTTTCGAATTTTCAAAAACATAAAAATGTTTAAATTGAAATACCTACCTAGCTGCATTAAAAATACCTAATATGTATAAATATGCTAACAAATTTAAGGAGTATCTAGGTACCTATATTAATTTTGTTTAGCCTTTCAGTATTTTAACTTGGAAAAAAATCTTTAAAACATATTTAAAAAAAAAATCGTGCTAGTTAGATTATCTTTAAATCAAGAATAGCGGAAACGGAGAACATTCACATGTCTGGTTTGTCTTTGATCCATATTGCAGAACCAAAATATTTAAATACTTAACTATACACCCACCGAAATAACTATAAAGGCAGTCGATTTTTTCGTTTTTAAACCATATAAAGGATATTTAATTTTTACTCCTTGCACGAATAAGGATGACAAGTGTATACTGGATTGTTTGCCACCCTTTATTTTTATTTAATTCGTTAAAATAATAGCGAAATAATTATAAAGGCACAGCTGATTTTCACATTAAAAGTGTGGTTTAGCGGGATCAAATGTAACCAAAAGTAAGCAAAACAGTTGGAAAATGAATTTAACCCATTATGAACATTTTATAAGTAAAATTTTTCGGTTTTTTTTATAATAAGGCGTGAAAAACATTTGACGCAGGCAGAAATGGGCAAAATTTAGGCTTACCATGAAAATTGATTGTCCAACCGCGAAAAATCTGGAGGAGAAGAAAGGTCCGATTGTGTAATTGATAATTTAATTTACAAAGATGACAAGTATGGTTACCTAAAACGATCAGGAAAGAAGCCTTTGGTCGAAGAGAGAGCCAAAAGTGAGAATTTGATAAAAAGAGAAGTTTTCGTGAAAATAAACTTGATAGTGGGAGTACGGCAAATGCAGCAAATAATTAAGGTGGAATTAAGTCATTCCTACGAAAGAAAATGTGGAAAACCGGCGCCCTTGTCAAAGCATACACTTTCCCGCTTTCGCATCGGTGAAAAGCATAGATTCTGGGATGAAAAATGGTTCGACGTCGAAGTTCGACGATTATTAAAAATGAACTTTTTATTGCCCACATTTTGCATTGATTTGTTTTTTCTATGGAGAATTTTTTTTTATTTTCAATACACGGAGAAAAATGAATCTAGTATTTTATACTCCATATGACTAGTAAGGTAATTAAAGTAAAAAGCCCTAGATTTTAAGTAAAATTTACCTTACGTATTGAACATTTTTTGGATCCGTAAAGTAATTTTTGCAAGAAAATTATGGTGAACAAATTATAGTAGTATATACCTTACGAGTAGCAATATTTTCTTTACGTAGAGTCAAATATACCTTCAACCAAAAAAGTGTATGAATCTTTTCACTTTAAGATTCTAGTAAAACATATTTTACAAATTTAACTATTCTATGAATAAGTTTTACCTTACACTAAAGTAATAATAATACTGAATTCTAGGAATTTTTCCCAATAGAGATCAGTAACCTCGATACATAGAAAAAACTCTTAAAGCTGTCATTGAAAAGTGCGCCATTTGTTCTCCATTTGTGTTTGATTTTTATTTTTTGTCCAAGCTTTTAGGTGACGAGTGCGGGATAATTACATTAATTCATAAAGAATTCGCAAACATTTGGATCAAATAAAGTCAATTTCATTTTTATTGATGATATTTGCCTAAATAAAATTGTATGCATTTATCTTAGAAAAATTAATTAAAATAAAAAAGGTGACTTTTGTAATTATTGAAAAACATAACAGGGTCATACGTTACTTACTTCTAAATAGCTTTGAGGATTAAGTACGTGTTACCTAGTTATGCTTTTCAATAATTACAAAAATCAACTTTTTTATTTTAATTTTTGAAAGATAAATGCATACAATTTTATTTAGAAAAATGTCATCAATAAAAATAAAATTGACTTTATTTGATCCAATCTGTAACTAAATTATATAGCTTCCATAGAGAAGTTCAATTTACTATAAAAATCAGTATTTTCAGCCTTATAGTAAGGTTAAATATGTACCTAACTTTCTAGTAATTTCTATTAGAAATTCATACAAAAAAAGGCTTTTCTGTAAAGTTAATCATAAGCTATAAATTTACTAGAAAAGTAAGGTAAATTCCATTTTATTGGGGAGTCATCCCTATTTAAACTTTACATTAAAGTTAAATATACCAGAAATAAGGTAGTTCATACCTAATTTTTTCTCCGTGTAGGTAGGTACATTTTTTTGTAAGGCAAAATGTTGTTTTTGTCAATAAAGATGGTGCAGTAGTATTTTTTTAATGCAAAACATTATCAAGTTGCAGTAGGGTCAATGTGGATAAATGTAATCAATTTCATGTCTTTTTTTTCTTTCGACTTTAGATTTTTTTATGTTTTCACGGAACAACTTGAATGGTATCTTCAAATGCAAATATGAAATGATGGCAATTCTTCTTTATAAATATAAACAAATATTTCCCAAATTGTTTACATAACTGTCAAATATGGCATGTTTACAAATACCCCACCATGTTTATGTTTTTTTTGCAAATTCGGGGTAAATGTAAACGGTGGTTTAAAATTTAAAATTTCCTCTTTGTCATATGGATAACAACTTGAAAAACGTTCAAGAAGGTATTTGACAAAAACTTTCAAATTCCAATAAATTTTTTCGTTTTCTTCCTTTGGTTCTTTATATAGGCGCCCAATATGCATCCTGAGCAGCTCTGAACGTCATATTTTTTGTTTTTTTACGTCAAAGACCGATTTTGCAACATCATCCACTGAAAATGATGTTGTTGGCTACTTTAAAATGTGACTCCGCGGCACTTAAGCAATAGTAATTGACTAAAAATACGTTATTTTTATTAAAACCAATAATTTCACCAAAAATGTATTTTTATATTTACCCCCAGAATACGTTGTTTACATTTACCCATTATGAAAAATATTCTGGGGTAAATGTAAACACATGCAAATCGACATAAATGTGCCGTATTTTAAAATTTGCTTGTATCACATAGAATCTGCATCAAAATTAAAAACAAAAAAGTATTTGCAAATTATACTGACTTAATTGAATCTGCAAAAATATTTAATTTTTCTGAAAGACTAACGACTTGTTTGGCACTTTAAAAAATTATCTTTCACGGAAAATACGCTCGTCGAATGAATTCTCTCTTGACAGCAATGAGCTTGACGTATAAGTTAAAAGATACATGCGTCCGCGATTTGTACTTATGTATGCATCAAATAGATTTAACTGAAGCTTGTTATGAGCCATGTTTTCATTTACCCCTGTTTACATTTACCCACATTGACCCTAAATAGTTGTTTTAAAAAAGATTTTTTACAATTTTGAAATATTTCACAGCAGCTGATTGCTTAGAAAGTCAAAGACGAATTTAAATCACTTCTATCTACCCACATGCACTCCTTTTTTACTTGCGATATAGGTACTATAGGGCAAGTTTAGGATTCGTAAAAAAAATCGAACTCGAGATAACAATTTTACATGTCATTACGATGATGGAGAATGCCAAAAAAGTGGGTCCGGCAATTCTGTCTGTCTGTGTGTCTGTCTCTATCTGGAGGTGCAGCCTAAACGAGTGTAGTGATTTTCTTCAAACTTGGTAGTTAGCAGTTTTTTGTTATTCCCTAGAGGGGAAATTGAAATTTTTTTTTTATGACCAAAACTAACGGTACCTGCCATATAACGGAAATAGAAAACTTAATTTTTTTCAAAAACGGCTCTAACGATTTTGATTAAAATTTTTGTGTGTAGTACTACACT
Organism: Episyrphus balteatus; assembly: GCF_945859705.1. Classification (NCBI taxonomy): domain Eukaryota; kingdom Metazoa; phylum Arthropoda; class Insecta; order Diptera; family Syrphidae; genus Episyrphus; species Episyrphus balteatus. The sequence goes on along the minus strand of NC_079134.1, from coordinate 60,106,086 downwards.
TTTGAAATAAAAAAAATATATTTTGTACCGTTATTAACGGTACCTGTCATAGAACTGTTTTTTTCGTTTCTGAATATCTCGTACAACATTAACCCGATTTAAATGAAAATTTTTATACAAAAGTGTGTAAGAAAAGGTAATATTAAAATTTTAGAAAATTTTCAAAAAACGCATTTTTGGTTTTTTAAAAAATATTTCAAATTTTTTTTTTGAAAAATCAATTTTTTGAAAACGGATCAATGAAAAATTTTGAAATTTAGTTTTTATGTGTAAATTAATTATTTCTTCAAAATGACATACCAACTTTTTTTTTGAAAAATGTTAAAAAAAATTTTATATATAAAAAATTATTTCTTTAAAAAACGGCTCCTACAATTTTCGAAAATTTTTTTCTAAAAATACCTTTTTATACAAGAAATAAAATGGCATATTTGTTTTTTTTTTTTTTTAAGATAATTTAAAACGGAGTTTAATTAATTATAAAAACAGATTTAATTTTTTTATAGGTACCTACTACTTATGAAATTTCTTCAAAATATCAAATTTTAAATTTCTTGAATAAAAAGCTTTAACATTATAGTTACTTTAAGCATAAGAGCAAGGACGTGCGACCCCAGTCGTGCAATTTATTTATTTTCGCGGGAGAGTGAGTAAGGTCATGGTCGTAAGAGATCCTTTCTTATTGTTCTCTTTTTAAATTAAAAATAAAAGCTTTTTTGTCGGCTGAAAAATTCTCTTCTCCTTTTTGATTCCAATTTAAAAAGCTCTTGTCGGCTGAAACGTGTCGGCTGGAAAAAATTCTGATGACATTTTTTTTCTATGGGATGCGATATCTGTATATAATTGTCTGTGTTTCTATGTTATAGAAAGGTATCTAATCGAAATGCTTCTCGTATAATATATAATAATTTTATCAACAATAATAATAATATATAATATTATATAATAATTTTATCAACAATAGAGGCACAGAGTAAAATTGACTGAAAAAAAGGGCACCCATTGGGGGTTGAACCTGCTATGTTTTTTTTATAGAAAAAAAAAAATAAAATGCAGTTGTAAAATACATATTTGTTGTTTTTTTTATGAAGTTTAATGCCGTTTTCTTTCACTCCAATGAGAGTACCCTTTTAGTACTTATTTTTGCACTTTTGAAGGTTTTGTGTTCTTTGACGCCACAAAAGTGTAAAAAAAAAATTACTCCGGAGTAATTTTAGTACTACGGAGTACCCCGGATTTACTCCACATTTTTAGTCAGATTTACACCGATTTGCACACACACTTATGAATTTGAAGTTTGACATTTTAAAATTTTGTTTGAAAATTGAAAAATGCGAAAAGTTTTTCTTTCAAATTCTTTTGATATTAACAGAAAACAACCATTATGGATATATTTTCTACTGTATTATATTCCGCCAGATATATTTCTTCCATTTTTGCGTTAATTCTTCACTTTTTCCAAAATGAAATTGAAAACCGAATAAAAAAAATTTTCCTCCAGTGTTCTTCATCAATAAAAAAAAAATCCTGTGCCATATAACAAAAAAAATCCCATTTTTTTGTGCGTTGATGGGATATTTTTATTTTACAATTATAAGAGTGTGTGTCAATTAGGCTGAAAAAACCCACAGTACACATAAAAAGGTAATATATTCCGAACTGACATTGGTCGCCAGATTGTCAAAACATGACACTTTGGCGACCAATGTCAGCTACCGAATTCTTAATTTTTTAAAATGCCGACGAAAAACGCACAAAAACCGATAAACCACGCACACCAGTAATTTTTAAACAATTATTTACCATTTTCCGCGATGAAACACGAAGAAAATTTGTTATTTTTCAATTTATAATATTTTTAAATGACTTTTATAAATTAAAACAAAAACAAATTTCCTGTTTACTGCGATTGAAATATAAAAATTAAAGGCCGACCTGACAGATTGGTGCCCATTTTTGACAAACAAATTTTGACAACGTTCGGAATATATTACCTTATTATGTGTACTGTGGAAAAAACCGATCAGAAGCATAATGAAAAATATACCAAAAGTAAAACTAAGTCCGCTTCTACACGAAGACGCAAAGCGCGAGACGCACATAAGAGCAAAGGATAAATAAAGTTCGAAAAAAGGGAAGGAAGATTTTCTACCGTGAGTTTCCGGTAAAAAAATTTGTGACTCTTTTTGACGTTTCTCTTTGATCTTGTTCTTTTTTTTTTGCTGTTCTGCTTTATTTTATTTCGTCTGTTGCGGAATCTGCTTCGTCGGTTGTGTATTATTTACGTGTATCGTAACGTTTTTAATTTATTCAAAAGTTTTCGTTGCACATAGCCCCCCACGGGAGTTTTTTTTTTTTTTGTATATTTTGGTGTTTTTTTTGGAATTAAAATACATAGTCTGCTTCTACACGAAGACGTAGACGCACAAGATGCACATAAGACCAAAGGAGAAATCGATCTTTCTCTCTCTCTTATGTGTTCTTATGTGCATCTCGTGCGTCTACGTCTTCCTGAAGAAGTCGACATACGAAAACAAGAACAAAATAAAACCAAAGAAAATAACTGTCAAATTTTCGTCTTCAAAAAAATAATACGTGTAGAAGCGCGTGACGCACCGAAACGAAAATCAAAAGGAAATTGGAAGATGATTTCTGTGCCATTGACTTAATATTTATGGACTGCTAGAAGCATATTCAGGTTGGTTCCACTTGTTTACTAGCGCCCTAAAAAAAAGCGGAGAATAAGTGCAACATTTTTGACGAAGTGCGAAAGGAACAAATATAGAAAAACAGAGAAAGCACTACCTTTTAACGACAGATGTCATTCACTAAAAGTTTCCTCTTTTCGCCGTCTAAGGTTATACCGCTAGTAGAGCTAGAAAGATGTGGAATCATTTTTTTTCAATTTTTGTATGGAAAAGTCAAACGACTAGAGCCAGAACTATAATTGGCGGATGGAGTCGGATGCTAATGTCAATTGTTGTTGTATTTCCATAAGTTTCCATCCGACGAGTGCGGTTGCGAGCGCACTCGTCGGATGGAAACTTATGGAAATACAACAACAATTGACATTAGCATCCGACTCCATCCGCCAATTATAGTTCTGGCTTAGCAGTCCATATATAGTAGGTCAATGTTCTGTGCTTTCTGTCTTCGTGTATTATGCTTCCTAATGTTATTAATATTAATTTTTCTTTTCAATTCAATTCAAATGTTTTCCCTAGGCCTGTTATCACTATTTTTTTCAAGGAAATTATCCATTTTACTTGTCACACACACAATTACATAAAAAAAATTACTCTTATTATGTTCTTTCACTCCAGAAAAAGGAGTAAAAATTTAGAGCACTCCTTAATAGAGTGAAAGAAAACGACATAAGCTTCACGAGTCGTTTCGTTGGTAGTTCAATAACTTTGTTAAAAAAAAACTAGCGCTTTTTGCCAATTTTACTTTGTATGTAAAATAAATTAACCTAAAATAAAAAGTGAGTATTAATTCTGTTGAGTTATGGGGTTCCCCCGAAAAAAATTCGACAAAAAATTTTTTCTATGGGAGTTGCGGTCACTCTAGTAGGTATACATCGGCACGACCAAACGGATAAATCGAATTTCTTGAAGTTTGAGGATTTTTTTTATGTTAGTATTTGATTGATAGATTTACTTCAACTTAGATTTTGTTTATTATTTTTGATACTCACGTGAGAAGTTTTAAGGATTTCTTAAAAAAAAAATAATGTGGGGTTCTTTGTTGACATTGCAATTGTATATAGATATGTAGGTACTTCCCTGAATGAACTACCACTGGCAACTCTCGGTCTAACAATAAAAGCACACCCAAGCCCAAGTGTGTCTCCTACCTGTTATGAAATCATGTTAAAAAAAAAGTTTTATTAAATGTGTTTTCGATTTAAAGTATATATATGTATAGTGAAAATTCAATGAAACCTTATAAAACCTTGAACTATTAATTAATAAACAACACAGTTCAATCTGAGCGTTATAAAAAATTGGTTTATTTAATGCACAAAAAATACCTAGCCAAGTATGTGGTGGACAATGGTGTGATCTCTTGTGTGGTCGCAATCCAAATGGAAGAGATGATCGATCGATTAGACTTAGGTGATGAAAGGTAATTGGAGAATTGCCTCCCACGCATATTCGCACAATAGTGCATTGTTGTTGCATTTTGTGGATGCTGTTTATAATCGAGAGCAAAAATCTGTACGTGTGAATTCACCACACCATTGACCACTACAAACAAAGCAAGTAAAGATCAAGTGATTGATAAGAACAGATTGTATGAAAAGTTTAAATGAAAATTTTAAGTGAGAAATTAAAATACAGTAGAATTCAAATATATGATCAAAATGATAATTATATACAAAATAAATGAAATGAAATAAATTGAATGAAATTAATTTAAGTTGAAGTTCAATAGTAAAGATATAATTGAATATGATTGTAGGTAGTTCATTAGTTTTCGAACATTTCGGTCCCCTGGAACGAGTTTCAGGACATTGGGAAAAGGGCCAATTTTGTAACAGGGCGAACAAATACTCCTGCTGCTGTTCGTACAGTGACCACTCGTACGTTTTCGTCTTTGCCTAGGGTGACTGAGACGATTCGTTGGAGTTTCAAGATGGCTCGGTTCAGGAACGGCTGTCAGTGGTTCACCTATGAGAAAGTGAGATGGGGTTAAAGGGTTAAGATCAAAATCAGACACTGAACATAAAGGACTAGAGTTTAGTATAGCTTCTATTTGTGTTAGTAAGGTATACATTTCTTCAAATGTGAGAATAGCCTTCCCAATAACACGACGCAAAGTTTACTGACTTGACGCCAGCTTCCCATAACCCACCAAAGTGTGGGGCAGAGGGAGGAATGAAGTGCCAAGAAATACTATCTTTTGCAAGTGTAGCAGTGATTAAATCGTTATGAGACGAATTTGTGCATTTCAGTTAAGCATCGTTGGGCTCCTTGAAAATTTATCCCGTTGTCGCTGTAGATGTTTGTGCATTTTCCACGGCGAGAAACAAATCTACGTAAAGCTGCGATGAAAGCGTCTGTGGAGAGGTCACTGAACAGCTCTAAGTGAATCGCTTTCGTAGACATGCACACAAACAAGTACTGGTACTTGAAAGTACTTAAGTACCGTAACACTTAAGTACTTTACAGCTCTGCCTGATAGAGGCCCAAGAATACCCTTGAAAATTATTTTTAGTATTTTTACCGTGATGTGCTATTGAATACAATACACAACTTTTGAGGTGTTTTTTGTGACGACGGGACACTCTAATGTGCATAGGCTACTTTTTGCAAAAAGTGAACATTTTTAAACTCATTTTATGATAGTTTTATTTTTTTTACTTTTGTAACTTTTCCACTTTTTGTAATAAGTGACCATTGTAGTTAGGGCTTTAGGTAAGCTCTGCTCTAATTTGACGATATATTTTGACACAAGAAGTTGATGCAGTGTTTTAACAGAACCATAACAGCCAATTTTGAACTGAAATTCCAGATTTGTTTATCGTTCACATAGTTGGAATTTTAGTAGGTACTGAAATTTTAGTAGTTGTCATGTGACCGCAACCAGTGACATGTAAGTCAACCAAAACTTTATCATGCGCGAACTTCAAAGAAAATCAATACCTTTCATTTATGCCATGCATGCAAGTTCTAAACTCTTTTCGTTTTGCATATAACTTAAACACTAATAAAAAGTGAAGTTATAAGATTGATAGTGTCTCTGCTATGACAACCAAAATATATTTTATAGGAGACTAATTTGGAGTTCTTATTAACATCCATAATAATTTTAAAAAGAAAACAAAAAACAAACAGGTAATTTTCTTTTTTGTTAAAATTGAAGGAAACAAGAGAGCTGACAAAAAACTTCAGGTCATTTTGAAAAATCGATAATCAAATGTTAACTCTAGGCTCTCATCATACAAATTCATTATATAAAAAGAAATATAACTTCTTTCGTGTTTTTTCAAATTTTATGAAATTCTTTCATTTGTTTTCTTCAAAAATGCAAAACACTTAAAAAAATACAAAACTCGAATTGATTTTGAAATACATAAAACGCTTTCTTATTCAAATGCAGTAAACCTTTAATAAAATATAGAGAACAAAAAACCAACAAATTTTCATGAGTTTTATTTAGAATCATTTTTTTAAATGTGGTTTTACCTCTTTCGTGCACTGTATTATCTTACAAAAACTCAAATTTGTTCAAAATGTTTCTTTTTTTATTTTTTTTTTCTGAACCATTTTTCCTTTTTTATTTTTAGATCCAAGAATCTCACATAGCCTCATAGGAAAAGTTAATCTCTTAGAAGTTTCAGCGGTAAAAAAAAATACTGTTTAAAAACCTAACTTCTAACAAATACGATACTGAAAGGAACTATCTTTCAAATATTTATTATGTTCATTCATACACACATATTTAAACTTTCAAAAAATTGCAGGCATATAAAAAAATTGTTCTAGACAACTTAGAACGAAACATCAGCAGACTATGGCTCATCCAATTACGATATTATTCCTAATGTTGGAGGTTGGAATCGTATCATCAGCTCCGAGTAGAGAGAACCTTGATTTTGGTAGCTTAAATGTTTCAGAATCAAAGCGTGACGGTTTGTATACATATATTAGGTTATAATTTAAATTAGAAGGACAAGTTTCCTGAGAGTTTCAGTTATTTATTATAAAATGAATACGTTTGAATACTATTTAGAAAAGAATAGTAATAGAGTTTGTGTCTTATTTTTTTTTCTTAATAGATTTAACATTCAATTATATAAGTGTATTGGTAAAAAAAAAAACTATAACTTCAATTATTGGAGATTGGTTTTTTTGGTAAGGTTTAAATGCCCGAGGGAGATAACAAATTTTGAAGAAATGCTTAAGATAATAAAGATTAGAACAGATTGGACGTTATAGACAGTAATCATTTATTGCAGAAAAATGGTCAAAGTTCTAAATTCAAACTACCATAATATAAAGACTTTAAATGATTTGAATTATCTTTATAAGTCCAGAAGATATGTAAATGAATACAACAGTCGTATAGTTCAAAACTCACTGCAATAAATGAATACTTCATACATGAGTAAATATAATCCCATGCAAATAGTTTCCAATCCCCAATTATTACTCCATACATTTTTTGTTTGGTGATTGGTAATTAAAAAAAAAGTTTATTCCAATGTTCCGAATATTCGGAGAAATAAACAACATACTCTATTACACTTTTTTCTTCATGGTGGATATGCCTACTGGGGAAGCCAGCCATACAAAAAATGGCTTAACGCGCTACTGTGCAGTACCTCAAATGCTTTTAACAAAAAAATTTTAACATAGTTTTATCCAGGAAGCATCAAGGTGGCGGGGAAATTTGCACATTTGAACAATTTAGAGTAAAATGCTTCTTAGGAAAGCTCCTAAGGGTCATTTTATTAACTATTGATCACCTTAATGCAATCTCTCAAGTTGACGAACTTGAGAGTTGAAACACAAGCTGAAATTTTGTTTGTATCACTTTTTTGTTTAACTTTTGAGCTTATGAAACAAAAGTTGGCCAACTTTCAATTTTAAATAAATCGATGGGATATGTAATGTGTATACTATAGTAAATGCAAATAGCAATTTTAAAAAGTAAATGAACTTGATTAAGATCGTTTTTATGTGCATTTTTGGGTCGAGCATTGGAAATATGTACATATTTAAAATATTACGAATCGGTATTCAACAAGGACTACCCATATATATAATTCTTTTTTGGTTAAAAATAAACTTAAAGCAAATCATTTTTTTTGCAAAAGCTTGCGTGTGTGTGCGAGTTTTGATAATAATCGGCCCTGGCGAGCTATCCGTCGGAGCGGAAAATCCTCGGATTTCATACTAATCATGCTTCGAGTTGTGCTTCCGATTCGTATGACGTCGAAGTTTTCAACAGAAAGCTCGATAAAATACACACGTTCTTATGGGAAGCAACCCATAAGCGACGAATCGGACGGAGGCGGACGGATTCGACGGAAGAAGTAGCCCAACTTTCTACTTTTTCATCCGTCGTAACCTTTGACATTGGTTGTCAACAATAGATCTGTTCAATTTTCTGTTTTAGAGTGCACACCGGGGAATTTCAGAACTAAGAATTGTGTTCTTTTCTTTTCCGATTTTATGAATTGTGAACTTTAATTGTTTATTTGTGAAGAAAATGTAATAAAAGTAACATTTAATGATATATCTAATAAATTATATCAATTAAATACTAAAATTCTGTTGTAGAGTTCAATTTTACTATGCCAAAGTCATATCTACAAATGATAATCTGTTATTAAAAATTGTTTTTAACTGAAGAGCAAGTACCTACATGAAATCTAGTCACGCATTTTATTTCATTAAAAAAAAGAACAACAATAATAATAATTTCTTGCATCAGAACTTCCGTAGTGCACATTCAGCGATAAAATATCGAACACACCTCGGAATTTGAAGTGAGCTGTCAAAAAGCAATCCGTCGTAAGACATATTCTATGGGTCACCCCTTTCTGTCCCAAACTTAAACTTCAACGGATGGATTGACGGAACGGACGCAACGGATTCTATGGGTTGGGGCCTTCAAAAAGCAATCCGTCATACGACGTATTCTATGGGTCACACCTTTCTGTCCCACCCTTCAACTTCAACGGATGGATTAACGGAACGGACGCAACGGATTCTATAGGTTGGGACCTTTATTCAATGAATCATGCTTCTCTGCGATAGGGAAATTTTTATATTGAATTAATGATAACACTGGTCAACAAAATTAAACTTTAATTGTGACAGAAACCAATGTATACCTTCTATAAGATTTTGGTGTGCTGAGCTCGAATTCGAAGTCAAAAAATTCTATCACATCACGTTTTTGAGATAATCCCGTTAGAAAATCGAAAATTCCGCTTTTTACCAGTTTTCGAGGTTATTTCTTAGCGTTTGGTTATTATATAAATAAATTAATTTGTAACGGTTTCATTTACGTTTCATTTACATTCTTGTAAGTTCTTATATTTTTTTTAACAAGAAAAAAGTTATATTTTTCTAACTAGTCATTATTACGTATAACTATCTGACACGGTCACGCTTTGATGTATCTCACCGCGATTCACCACCTTCGCAAATATAAAAACTTGCGAGATTCTAAATGGAACATTGTGTCAAAATTTGAAAGCGATTGGCAAAGAACTTTTCGAGATTTGCTATTAAAAGCAAATAAACATGAGATATACCAAACACGTTGATTTCAACATACCTAAGATTTCACGAAGAGGAAAAGAGATATTTAAGATATTTAAATGGACTTAGAAATACAAGATTTAGTTCTTTTAGAAACCGTTCCAAATATATTTAAAACAAATAACCAAAAGCTAAGAAATAATCTCCAAAGCTGGTAATAAGCGGCATTTTCGATTTTCTAACGGGATTATCTCAAAAATGTGATGTGATAGAATTGTTCTGACTTCGGATACGAGCTCAGCACCCAAAAAACCTATAGAAAAGTATATCTTGGTGTCTGTAACAAAAACCTTGTTGACGAGTGTAATTTGACCAATTAATGTTTATGTTGAATCGGCCTTTTTTGGTCACTTCCTTCTATATGCAAATAAGAATCTTTATTTCATTTAGATAAATTGATAGATAATTAAAAACTTTGGAAGCGACCCATAAGCGACGGATCGGACGGAGGCCGACGGATTCCACGGAAGAAGTAGCCCAACTTTCTACTTTTTCATCCGTCGTATCCTTTCACATTGGTTGTCACAATAGATCAGTTCGATTTTCTGCTTCTGAGTGCACACCGGGGAGTTTCAGAACTAAGAACTGTGTTCTTTTCTTCTCCGATTTTATGAATTGTTAACTTTCATTGTTTATTTATGAAGAAATTGAAATAAAAGTAACATTTAATGATATATATAATAATATATTATACCAATTAAATATCTAAATTCAGTTGTAAAGTTCAATTTTACAATGCCAAAATCATACCTTAAACTTATAATCTGTTATTAAAAACTGTTTTTAACGGAAGAGCAAGTACCTACATGAAATCTATTCGCTCATTTTATTTTATTAAAAAAAGAACGGCAATAATAGTTAACAATTTTTTGAATCAGAACTTTATAAGTGCACATTCAGCGATAAAATAGGTGTGTTTTTTATTACAACCGGTCTTAGCTAGACAAAAAAAAACGCAGTCTGGGCTAAGCAATTTACATGTTAAATACAACAACACCTTAGCCCCTTGGGCTTAGTTGTTTAGCCCGGAGATTTCTCTGGGCTTAACTTTTTGAAGAGTTTTAAATCTGTGCTACCAAACTAATTTTTTCATAAATTGTTTAGAATTTGTTTAAAAACGTGAAAACTCACGTTCGGAAGGAAAAAAAGTATTAAAATAGTTTTGCTAGCATACATTTTTGTATCTCTTTGTAAAACATACGCGAAAAATATACGAAAGCGAAAAATATGACAATTCTAAATTTTTGTTGTGTCTGCTGTTTTCGGAACATTCAATATACAGTGCTGCCAAGATTCCAGGTTAAGCCCCGAGGTGTTTTTTTGTCCAGTTAAGACCGGTGGTAATAAAAAACACACCTAATATCAAACACACCTTGGAATGCTACAAAAAAATAAAGAAAATATTTTGGTCTGACTTTTTTCAAAATTGTTGTAAATAAAAAAAAGTGCTTACCTACTATTATTTGTGAAAAAGAAAAACAAATAAAAGAATAATTTAATAATTTCTATATTTTTTATAGTATTTTTTGTTTTTTTTTTTTTTCAGGCGACACTTTAGTATTATACTTTTTATATATATATATTTTTAGCCTTATTTAGATATAAACACATATTATTATCATTTTACAATCATAATATTGATACTCGTTCATATAAAATTAATTCGTAAAATAAATGTTTTTCGAGGTATTTTTTGCTTTTTTTTTTCTTATGGAAACTACATTGAACGGCAATGGTTTTCGGCACTGTCAACCAGGTACCGTGACTCCAAGTAATAATACAACAAAATATAGAAAAAACAATGAATACTCAAGAAGATCTAGACAACACAATAGCAAATTTATTAGGTTTGTTCGTTGTGAGCTCTAGGGCACTCTGTTATTTTAATCATAATAGTCGATTTCAAAGTTAAAATTTGGGAAAAAAAGTTAAAAAAAAATTACATTTAATACAATTTTATTTAAGGACTGTGGATTTTAATACAAATTTTTCTAATAAAATAAACTGCCTCAATTGATATCTAATCAAATGCTGAAAACCATTTGTTTCTATGCCGTCTAGTTTTTGAGAAAATTGAAAAATAAAAAAAATACTTTTTTTAAGAAGAAATTTTATTGCACTTGTTTTAATGATGTTATTTTTAATAAGGGGTTTAGTTTCTTTTCTGGCGAAGACAAAATACTTTTAATTAAAACGATAATGACGTTGGCGCCTGCCTGGCGACTTTACATAACCTACGTGGAGCAACGAAGTTGCGTGAGCGGGACAGAGGATCCAAAAAGTGAAGTTTAAATCCTGAGAACCCGCGAAGCGGGCCAGGCAAAGGTACTGTTTAAATAAGAAAAACTGTTGACATTGGCGCCTACCTGGCAAGGTATCTAGAAGTCCAGACAAATTAGACATTCAACCCAAAAATAATTCGCATAGGGCTAAAAATTGGTGCAGAGCATTTAAATGTCGACTAAAGTAAAATGTCAAAAGTCCCATGTGTGCATAAAAAGTTATTCAAGTTTTAATGTCGAAAATTTATGTTTTTCATATATAATCCAGTCAAATAAGGGTTTCACCTCGGAATGAATGCTAATAGAAATTTTGTTTGCTCAATATCTTCTTTTTGGCATTCTATAACATACCTCAAAAGCCTAGAAAAATCTAATGTCCGCGATTTTCAAGGTCAAAGCGCGAAAGGAGATTTTCAAAATTAGCAATAATAGACAATGGTATTATATACAGATACACATATGATACATGTCTTCCAGGTATTTTTTAATGCTGATTCCAAAAAATCTAAAATCAAGACAATCTGACGTCTCTGAAAAAAGTTATACCAGTTTTTCATCTGTCAACCCATATTATTATAACAGTTGCAAACTTACTACCGAAAAACCCTTAAAAGTTATGGTAGAGGAACCAAAGGACATGAGTTTTTTTTTAGATTTTTGACATAAGATATAGAATATCCAAACAAAGATAGAAACAAAAAATTAGCCTATTAGCACTAATTCCAAGATGGTACCAGGATGTTTTTTAGTGCATATCCCAAAATTTCTCCTTTTTTCAAAAAATACCAATTTTTCAAAGATATGAATGTTGTTTTCATTGCATTTTTTTGATTCCTAATAATAATGGATATAAAAACCTTCATGCAAAATTTGGTTCCTCTACCATAACTTTTAAAGGTTTTTCGGTAGAAAGTTTGCAACTGTTATAATAATATGGTTTGACAGACGAAAAACTGGTATAACTTTTTTCAGAGACGTCAGATTGTCTTGATTTTAGATTTTTTGGCATCAGCATTAAAAAATACCTCGAAGACATGTATCATATTATGTGTATCTGTATATAATACCATTGTCTATTATTGCTAATTTTGAAAATCTCCTTTCGCGCTTTGACCTTGAAAATCGCGGACATTAGATTTTTCTAGACTTTTGAGGTATGTTATAGAATGCCAAAACGAAGATATTGAGCAAAGAAAATTTCTATTAGCATTCATTCCGAGGTGAAACCCTTATTTGACTGGTTTATATATGAAAAACATAAATTTTCGACATTAAAACTTGAATAACTTTTTATGCACACATGGGACTTTTGGGGACTTTTGACATTTTACTTTAGTCGACATTTAAATGCTCTGCACCAATTTTTAGCCCTATGCGAATTATTTTTGGGTTGAATGTCTAATTTGTCTGGACTTCTAGATACCTTGCCAGGTAGGCGCCAATGTCAACAGTTTTTTTTATTTAAACAGTACCTTTGCCTGGCCCGCTTCGCGGGTTCTCAGGATTTAAACTTCACTTTTCGGATCCTCTGTCCCGCTCACGCAACTTCGTTGCTCCACGTAGGTTATGTAAAGTCGCCAGGTAGGCGCCAACGTCATTATCGTTTTAATTAAAAGTATTTTGCCTTCGCCAGAAAAGAAACTAAACCCCTTATTAAAAATAACATCATTAAAACAAGTGCACAGTGGGTCCCGCCATAGGTCAAAAATAAAAAAAGTAAATATCAATTTTTTAAAATCCAATGATTAAACAACGTTCTACAATCTCCCATCGAACCAAAACCAAAAAAAAATTGACGGTTACCCTTTTTCATTTCTTAATAGCTGCAGTTTTTTTATCGCTGCAGTTATAAGGTGTGAACTTGCGATAGTGATAGCGGGTGTTAAAAATTGTGAACAGTATTAAATTGTTATGGATATTAAACGAGAAGGTTAATACTTTCTAAAAACATAAATTATATTGTTAGATAACATTAAGGCTAATTGTAATGGGGCTCGTTAACGAAGCAATTTTAACCATTTTTATTTAGCTCAATTTTCATTAAATTAGAGATTTAGTTGGTTTGCCTTCGAGTGCCCTCTACAATTTAAGTTCTCAAATGAAGAATACCGTTCTACCTTTCGAAATAATAGCACCGTTTTTTCCCCTTTTTTCCCTTTTTCGAGTAATACGAGTTTAAATGACGATACACGGAGAAAAAAAAAATTACAACGTAAAACTAAAAAAAATCCTTTTTGGCACTATTATTTTTATAAAAGACTGAACTAGAGGGTAAGGGTAAAGTGCTCGACTGACAGGCAGGTCCATTTCCGTCATTAACCATTTTTTTTTATATTTTCAAAAAAAAAAATTTTTTACCTTTTTTTATTTTTCTTGAAAATAACCAAAATTTAAAAAATCTGACTTGGTGCATTTTTTTGCAATAATAAATCATATAAAATGATAATACAGGTGTTTCATTAAAAAAAAAATGGTCATTATATTTTTGACCGCACTTTGTATGGGAGGTGACCCACTGTGAAGTGCAATAAAATTTCTTCTTAAAAAAAGTATTTTTTTATTTTTCAATTTTCTCAAAAACTAGACGGCATAGAAACAAATGGTTTTCAGCATTTGATTAGATATCAATTGAGGCAGTTTATTTCATTAGAAAAATTTGTATTAAAATCCACAGTCCTTAAATAAAATTGTATTAAATGTAATTTTTTTTAACTTTTTTTTCCCAAATTTTAACTTTGAAATCGATTATTATGATTAAAATAACAGAGTGCCCTAGAGCTCACAACGAACAAACCTAATAAATTTGCTTTTGTGTTGTCTAGATCTTCTTGAGTATTCATTGTTTTTTCTATATTTTGTTGTACTATTACTTGGAGTCACGGCACCTGGTTGACAGTGCCGAAAACCTCAAAGTGATATAGATTGTTTTCCGATTTGCCGTTCAATGTAGTTTCCATAAGAAAAAAAAAAACAAAAAATAGCTCGAAAAACATTTATTTTACGAATTAATTTTATATGAACGAGTATCAATATTATGATTGTAAAATATAAATATCTAAATAAGGCTAAAAATATATCAAAAAGTATAATACTAAAGTGTCGCCTGAAAAAAACAAAAAATACTATAAAAAATATAGAAATTATTAAATTATTCTTTTATTTGAAGAGGTTTGTGTATATCTTTCAATACGTGCAGGGCAGCTGCTTGTGTAATCAATTTATATTGAAGGTTTTGAATGAACAACAACAACTTGTGTGTGTTTCCACCAAGTTCAAAGGCTGGAGTTATAGCGATTTCACGGGGACCAACCCGATCATCAGACTCCTTTCAGTGGTGCTAAGTCGCTTATGTTCAATTAATTTTGAAAATTGCCCGAGCTGGGCTTGAACTCAAGACCTAGCGGTTGGGAGTCCGATGCACTACGCATCGCACCACCGCTGCCACTTGTGAATTCATAACCCCGAACAGGTTTTCCAATTATCAAGTTTACTTGAACCGACTAGCATTTTTATTAACTCAGACAAGTCTATTATTGTTCATTCGGTTTCTTTCGGAAAAAGAGATTTTCTCTATTTAAGACTGGGTTCCCTTTTTCAGCAAAGTCAAATCTCATGTAAAAGCATTTTTGTGTATTAGTGAATGTGTTTCGCTCTCTCGCCATCGAATTCTCTGGTTTTTTGCTCTCAGGATGTTGGTTATGGTTTTCATTCATTGTCTCTTTATGAGATCGCCATCGCACTCACGCGTGCGGGGTGACATGCAAATGGATGTAGGTATACTACATAGATCTTTATATGGATATGGTGTTTGTGGACGAAAACTGGTTTGAAATTCAATATTTTCATGAAAGATTTCTGGAGTGTATACCTATTTATTTTTGAAATGAAAAAGAAACTTGTTTCCATGTTGCTGTTATGGATGGAATTTGAGTTTTTTGTGCATTATAATAATAATTATAGTTGTTCAGCGGAGAAGCAGGTAGAGGATGTGTTAAGCCAAAACTATAATTGGCGGATGGGGTCGGAAGCTACTGTCAATTGTTGTTGTTTTCCATAAGTTTTCATCCGACGAGTGCGCTCGCAACCGACAGTATCCTTTGTGTAGTTTGTATAAAAATATGAATAGGTAGATGCGCAGAAGGATTGATTTTCAGGTTCTTGCTCACTTTTGAGTTGTTCTTCGTTGAGAAATTTTTTGTCTGGCACAAGCGCGTGCCGGCTGATATGGAAATGTATTTACTTACAATATATAGAATGTTTAGGTTCTTATGTGTATGTTGTTTGAGGATGGACTCGATATCAATCCAATTTACTTTCAAAACCTTTTTAATAAAGATTTTTTTTAAAGTCACCAATGTAATGAACTCAGTTCGTAAATTAATCGATTTTGTTTTTTATTTACTTATACCTACCTACATTATTAGGAAACAAAAATAAGGCAGCATTAATAACTTATAAGTTACTTTTTTTTAAACCTTGAAAATAATTTTTCAATTATGTAATCAAAGTTTAGGGAAGTTTTCAAAAATAATTTTCAAGCTCAACACTTTGAAAAACAATGATCTATTTTTTCAAATTGATATTTTATTTATAAATTCAGATAGGCATTACCCTTCAAGCAAACAGGTCCGACCTCGGTCCGAATCCGCTCCGCCTGAGGCGGAGCTGAGTCCGACTTCGGATCAGAAACTGGTCCGAAGGCGGCTCAAATTAGTATGGAAATTATAATCACCGCGAAGTCGATTGCATATGTATTGGTGTGGTGAAAATCTCCATTCCGAGAAAACGGAGCCGAAGGCGGACCTGAGTCGGAGCAGCGAAAACCTACCAGAAAGAGGAATAAAAAAGGGATGACGTTTCGCATTTGCGACCCAAAAAAGAACAAGATTTATTTTTTTTTTCACTGAAACTGTTTTATTTTTTATTTAATTTTGGCAAACGAAAGTTTCACAATATATACAATATAAAATACAATACATTTTTTTCATTTTATTTTATTTGTTGTTGCTGCTGTTGTTGGTGTTTCTTTAGATGCCCAATCGCATGTTTGCCTTTTTCTTCATCATTAGAGATTACATCTACAACACAAACAGAAACACATCACTTTAATCCAAACACTTTGAGCGATATATACAACATACCTTTTTTTGTTTCCATATTGTTAATAGTTTGATATAATTGTTTATAATTATACTTATATTTTATTAACAACGACACGAGACACGACGCGACTAAACACTTCAACAAAAAATAACAAAATGACGCTTTTGCTCTTGTTGGCTATGTCTGTCTACTTTTTTTTCCTTTTCTCAGTTTTCACCACGATTCTCTTAGACTTTGTGTTCATACACAAAAAGTTGCAAGTGTATGAGTGCAACCCCGCTTTTCTCGGTCGGAGGTCGGACTGTCTTTTCTGGACTCCGTTTTCTTGCTTGAAGGGTAGCTACTTTTTTGCTTCTGTAGACAATGAAAAACAAAAGGACATATTTATATTATATAACCCCGCACGCACGCGCGAGTGTAGTATAATAAACAATACAACCCAGAAATCAACCTACCCTTCAAGCAAACAAGTCCGACCTCGGTCCGGATCCGCTCCGCCTGCGGCGGAGCTGAGTCCGAATACGGATCAGAAACTGGTCCGAAGGCGGCTCAAATTAGTATGGAAATTATAATCACCGCGAAGTCGATTGCATATGTATTGGTGTGGTGAAAATCTCTATTCCGAGAAAACGGAGCCGAAGTCGGACCCGAGTCGGAGCAGCGAAAACCTACTAGAAAGAGGAACAAAAAAGGGATGACGTTTCGCATTTGCGACCAAAAAAGAACAAGATTTATTTTTTTTTTCACTGAAACTGTTTTTTTTTATTTAATTTTGGCAAACGAAATTTTCACAATATATATACAATATAAAATACAATACTTTTTTTTTATTTTATTTTATTTGTTGTTGCTGCTGTTGTTGGTGTTTCTTTAGATGCCCAATCGCATGTTTCACCTTCTGCCTTTTTTTTCATCATAAGAGATTACTAGCCGTATTTATTAGATTTGCTTAAATTGGTTCTCAATGGTTGTTTAGTTAAGCTTGCTTAAATATTTAATTCGCCTTTAAGCAACGTTGCTTGGATTTGGATTTATAATTGATTTCCCACAGATGATTAACTAAACGATAGTAGTATCAAAAAACGAGGGGAAATTAACTAATCTAGTACAACATACTACTACATTTTAGAAACATCACGTGGTTTTTGACATTTTGTAAGTATGTATTTGTAAACAAATACCTATTCATAAATTTGACTGCAAATAAAAACACTGATTAGTTCGTTGACGATGATTTTGCTTACGTCTTCGGGTTTCTCAATAAAATACGCAGGTCAAAGCCAAAAGAGGGAGTTGATTTTTACTAACCATTTTAATTCTTTTTTATTAATATTTTTCAATTCTTTAGTTTCAATTTAAAATACAAGCTCCTTTTAGGGAATAATTTAATTTCAAAACAAAATGTAGTCTTCACATCAAAACCCTAGATAAATTAATAGCATGATACTGAGCTCACGATCTTAATAATAATTCATATGTGGCCAAATCATTCTTAAAATGGCTCTAAGCAAGCTCTAAACGTGGTGAATGGCGTTTAAGTTAAGCAATCGTTAAGCAACGTTGCTTAAATTTGTAAATTCTTTATAAATACACATTTTGTACTTAGGACCTATTTAGAGGTGGTTTAAAGTTAAACAACCTTTAAGATTCTTTTATAAATATGGCTGTATATCTACAACACAAACAGAAACACATCACTATCCAAACACTTTGAGCGATATATACAACATACCTTTTTTTGTTTCCATATTGTTAATAGTTTGATATAATTGTTTGTAATTATACTTATATTTTATTAACAACGACACGAGACACGACGCGACTAAACACTTCAACAAAAAATAACAAAATGACGCTTTTGCTCTTGTTGGCTATGTCTGTCTACTTTTTTTTCCTTTTCTCAGTTTTCACCACGAATCTCTTAGGCTTTGTGTTCATACACAAAAAGTTGCAAACGGAGTCCAGAAAAGACAGTCCGACCTCCGACCGAGAAAAGCGGGGTTGCACTCATACACTTGCAACTTTTTGTGTATGAACTCAAAGTCTAAGAGAATCGTGGTGAAAACTGAGAAAAGGAAAAAAAAGTAGACAGACATAGCCAACAAGAGCAAAAGCGTCATTTTGTTATTTTTTGTTGAAGTGTTTAGTCGCGTCGTGTCTCGTGTCGTTGTTAATAGAATATAAGTATAATTATAAACAATTATATCAAACTATTAACAATATGGAAACAAAAAAAGGTATGTTGTATATATCGCTCAAAGTGTTTGGATTAAAGTGATGTGTTTCTGTTTGTGTTGTAGATGTAATCTCTAATGATGAAGAAAAAGGCAGAAGGTGAAACATGCGATTGGGCATCTAAAGATACACCAACAACAGCAGCAACAACAAATAAAATATAATGAAAAAAATGTATTGTATTTTATATTGTATATATTGTGAAAATTTCGTTTGCCAAAATTAAATAAAAAAAAAACAGTTTCAGTGAAAAAAAAATAAATCTTGTTCTTTTTTTTGTCGCAAATGCGATACGTCATCCCTTTTTTATTCCTCTTTCTGGTAGGTTTTCGCTGCTCCGACTCAGGTCCGCCTTCGGCTCCGTTTTCTCGGAATGGAGATTTTCACCACACCAATACATATGCAATCGACTTCGCGGTGATTATAATTTCCATACTAATTTGAGCCGCCTTCGGACCAGTTTCTGATCCGAATTCGGACTCAGCTCCGCCTCAGGCGGAGCGGATTCGGACCGAGGTCGGACCTGTTTGCTTGAAGGGTATCTAATCCTTTACCTATATCCCCGCACGAGCGATGTGAAGATTACACAATGCAAAGAATTTCGCTGACACCAAAAAAAAACCCAAAAGTGTCAACTCGCAACCGCGGCGGGTGCGATATTATAAACACGAAATGAATTGTTAGAAGAAACCCAAGAGTCAACAAGAACAAAACAACCCTTTTTGAAAACAAAAGATAATGATCTTGCAAAAAATATCTACTATCTACCTACTCTCTGCATCATCTTCATAATTTCATGAATGATTTCTGCCTGCCTGAGTGAGGAAATAGGAAACAAAATAAAAGTATTATGTAAACACAAAAAAAAAACAAAATATAACGAGAAAATGAGAGCGCAAGAGCAAGTTTTTTTTTCAATAAATAGAAAAGAACAGAAAAAAAGAGTTCATCAGCGCCAGCTTATGCGTGGCATTCTTTTGAACTAAATTTGCATGTGTGCGTGATCAATGGAATTTTCAAAGTAAAAAAGCTAAAATAGACACTTTTTCAACAATTTATATTAAAAATACTGTGAGCAAAAATATATATTTTTTTTTTGAAACTGATTTGAAATATAATGAAAAAAAAATAATAAAAATAAATTGTGGATGCTTTGACTGCCCCTTCCTCAAAAACAGAATGCAAATATTGGTTTATTAAAATCAAATTTTTAGTGTGTAAATAAAAAAAATATTTTTTTTTGGCAAACGGGTTGCATGAACAACTTTATTAACTTCTCATTAAAAAATACAAAAACATTTTAAAAAATAATCACGCTATGCCACACGACTAAAATGCTAAAAAAGTGCATTTTGACACCTTTCCTTCAAATTAACCGTTCAAACTAACTTCAAATTAAATTTTAGAAATTTTATTGGATTCTCCTAATTTCACTTTATTGTTTTCTTTTTGTTTCATCTAAAAACAATAATAAACGGTAAAGTTATTCTAAGAAGAGTGAGTAAAAAAACATGAAATTACAACAAATTAACGAAGCTTTTTTTCTAATAAAAAAAAAAAAAATCTGTTTCACGTACTGCATGAAATCACATTTGATCATTATAAAACAAACAAAAAAAAAATAAAAAGTTTATAAACAACGGTGCCTCAACCAAAATTCTGATTCAATCTAAATTTGCAGAAAAAAAAATCATTTTCGACCCTTATAAAAATCGCACAAGAAATGTTTAAATGATGCAAAAATATTCGTACGTTTATTACCTTTTCAAAAAAGTATGTTTCATAATATTATTTTATAAACTGCAAAAGTTTTACAACAATTAGTCAACCATCTTCCATTAAAATGCTATGGAAACTCCCCCTTAGACTCCAATCGTATGACAACAATTCGTTGTTCGTATACAAGGAGGGAGATGAGTGGAAAGAGGTTCACACTGGTCAAATTTGAATTTATTATTAGAAGAGGTTTGTGTATATCTTTCATTACGTGCAGGGCAGCTGCTTGTGTAATCAATTTATATTGAAGGTTTTGCAAACTTACTACCGAAAAACCCTTAAAAGTTATGGTAGAGGAACCAAATTTTGCATGAAGGTTTTCATATGCATTATTATTAGGAATCAAAAAAATGCAATGAAAAACATTCATATCTATGAAAAATTGGTATTTTTTGAAAAAAGGAGAAATTTTGAGATATGCACTAAAAAATATAATAAAATAATGGATATAAAAACCTTCATGCAAAATTTGGTTCCTCTACCATAACTTTTAAGGGTTTTTCGGTAGTAAGTTTGCAACTGTTATAATAATATGGTTTGACAGACGAAAAACTGGTATAACTTTTTTCAGAGACGTCAGATTGTCTTGATTTTAGATTTTTTGACAACAGCATTAAAAAATACCTCGAAGACATGTATCATATTATGTGTATCTGTATATAATACCATTGTCTATTATTGCTAATTTTGAAAATCTCCTTTCGCGCTTTGACCTTGAAAATCGCGGACATTAGATTTTTCTAGACTTTTGAGGTATGTTATAGAATGCCAAAACGAAGATATTGAGCAAAAAAATTTCTATTAGCATTCATTCCGAGATTTACCCCTTTTTTCACCTTATTTTACTGTATTAATATACCTAACATTGAAACGGGAGAAGCTATCAAAAAAAAGTATATGGATGACTTGTAGGTTTTGTAATTCCCTAAAAAAATGTAATGACACTTTTTTTTCTACGAGATATCGTGGTTTTAAAACGTGTCAAATGTCGAAAATATCGGTTTTTTGCCTAATACTTTTAGGGCCATTTTTTTCACTCGGAGTTGAACACAACTTGAGAATTTTTAATATAAATATAATATAAAAATTCTCAAGTTATGTTCAACTCCGAGTGAAAAAAATGGCCCTTAAACTATGAGTCCTATCAAAAAGTTGTCTTTCAAAAACTGGTTGATAATGTGCTCCTTTATATTACTACATTTTTTGGTTTTTGTTAGTAGTCTTTCAAAAAGAAAAAAAAATTTGATTTGGTCAAAATTCAAAAATTGCGAATCTGTGGACATTAGGGCGTTCGTTATTTTTGAATCAAGTTCCTAAGTGGAAAAACTGTTTCTAAGTAATAAAAAAAAAATCCCCTATTTTTTCCAAATTTTTATTTTGACGCTAGATGGCGCCTGACTTAAAAAATGTCCTAGAAAAATGGTTTACACCTTTTTGAAAACGTTGTTTAATGTAGACAAGATCCTCATCAAAAAATTTTATTCTAAGGCCATAATTAAGAAAATTGTCTTATAAGCCAACATTTACCTTTTTCATTTAAGAAAAAACTTTAACCCTCTTGGGGCGCCATCTAGCGTCAAAATAAAAATCTGAAAAAATTAGGGGATTTTTTTTTTATTATTTAGAAACAGTTTTTCCACTTAGGAACTTGATTTTCGAAAAAAAAAACCAAAATAACGAACGCCCTAGTGGACATAGCTTCTAAAATATGAGTTTTTTGACATATATTTTGAACTCGTATCATATATTATAACGCTTTCCACAATATAGCTGAGGATATTTTTTAGAAACACTTATCGTTTTAAAGGAAGTGCGCCCAAAAGAGTGGTATATATAGAAATATCGTTTTTTTTTGTCTATTTTCGTCAAATGGTCAGTGTTATCTAAACAAATTTTCATAGCATGTGTAGATTATTTGTTGTTTTTTTTACATATTTCAATTAAGTGTTTATCCCTCTAGAGCTGCAATTAAAAAAAAAATTTTTATTTGGACAAAAATCAAAAATATCAGTTTTAGAAAAATTTTAGAAAAATATTTAAAATTATTTCATAGCCCATGATGTTTTCCATAAAAAAAGATTAAAATGTACTTTTTCATAGTTGCCATCGTTTAGACAGATTAGCTTTCAGAGAGAGGACTATACGAAAAAATCACGAATTTTGTATTTTATTCGTAAGGAGTTTAGTCGATCGTAAAACCTTGAAAAAATTCGCATAGAGCTGAAAACTTGCACAGAGTATCGAAATATCGACAAAAGTAAAGAGTCAAAAATCCCTTAAAATCCCATGTGTGCATAAAAAGTTAATCAAGGTTAAATAAAAGACAAAACACACGATTTTTTCGTATAGTTCTCTCTCTGAAAGCTTATATCTTCTAAACGATGGCAACTATGAAAAACATTATGGAAAACATAATGGGCTATGAAATAAATTTTAAATATTTTTCTAAAACTGCATTTTAGAAGAGTTAAGTATAAAAACTGATATTATTGACTTTTGTCCAAATAATTTTTTTGAAAATTTGTTTAGATAACACTGACCATTTGACGAAAATAGACAAAAAACGATATTTCTATATATAACAGTAGCAAAACTTTTCCTACGTGGTGAAACGAAGACTTGTCTAATCTAAGGAGAATGACTAGAACAATTTTCAACATCTGCCATAAACACAAATTCTATCAAACCTACAAAGACTGCTTAAGAGTCTATAAGCGTACTATAGCATCATTTAAAAGAGAAAGCTGGGAGGAAAACTGCCATTCCATTGAAGATATAAAGGACTCCGCCAGGCTTAGCAAAGTTCTATCGAGGGAACACACCAACCCTTCGTTCCTTAAAAAGCCTGACGGATCCTGGACTATATCTGCAGCTGAGTCCCTGAACTCCTGATGACTAATCATTTTCCTGGGTGCGAAGATAGCACCTCTGAAGTGAACATAAATCCCACTTTGCTGTCATTTACTACAGAACATGTTAACTCCCTAATAACAAGAGAAAATATAGCCTGGGCTATTAACACCTTCTCTCCATATAAGTCTCCAGGCCCTGATAGTATTCTACCTATCATGCTACAAAATCAGCAAGAGATAGCAGTTCCTTGGCTTGAAAAAATCTTTAAAGGCTGCATTCTTCTTAATCATGTGCCCAAGTCGTGGAGACAAGTTAGCGTGGTTTTCATTCCCAAAGTGGGCAAAAGAGGGCATGAATCCACGAAGGATTTCCGGCCAATCAGTTAAACATCTTTCCTACTCAAAACCTTGGAGAGAATTTTTGAAACTCATATTAGAGAGATCTTTAAAGTATTTCCTCTGGAGAGTTCGCAGCACGATTATATAAGGGGCAAATTTACGGAAACAGTCCTCCAAGAAGGACAATTGAGAACTCGATCCACTTTAAAGAATATACCCTAGCTACCTTCTTAGATGTAGAGGGAGCTTTTAACAATGTCCCATCCGAATCTATTCTCGAGGCCCTAGTGACTTTTGAAGTAGAAGACTACATCAGAAGTTGGATAATTTCAATGCCAAAAAAGGAGAGAAGAATTCAAGCAAATTTAGTAAATTCACACTGTTTTAAGTGCGTCAACAGGGGTACGCCTCAGGGTGGCGTTCTTTCCCCCCTTTTATGGCTCCTTGTCATGAACAATATCCTCCTGAATCTTGAGAGAAGTGGAGTGAAGGCAGGAAGGAGTGGTGGCCTGCTCTGAGTAAAGCATATAAAATCTACAAACTTCAGAAAATCCAGAGAACAGCAAGCGTAGGGACGACTGGAGCCCTCCGGTCGTGCCCCACTGAGGCTCTAAACGTTCTCTTGCGTCTTTTACCCATAGACCTTCATATTAAATACTAGGCCTCTTGTAGCGTTTTAAGGCTAAAAGAAACTGGTAGTTGGAAGGCAAAATCTTT
Organism: Episyrphus balteatus; assembly: GCF_945859705.1. NCBI lineage: Eukaryota > Metazoa > Arthropoda > Insecta > Diptera > Syrphidae > Episyrphus > Episyrphus balteatus. Next base: position 60,081,501 of record NC_079134.1, on the reverse strand, counting down.
TGGTCAACACTGTCAACACTGTAAGGAATTTTAAGGTCAGGTTTCCGTCGAGGCCAAACTGGGAAGAGGGCATTGTGACGAGAGACTTCGACACTTCCATTTTCACTGATGGCTCAAAAATGGACTGTAGGGTTGGTGCGGGTGTCTATCAGGAATCCCTTAATATTTCAAAATCCTTTCGACTTCCAAATTTTGCAAGAGTGTTTCAAGCAGAATTGCTGGCAATTAAGGAAGCTTGCAAATTACTAAGAATAAATTTAAATTAAACCCAGAATGTAGCTATACTAACAGATAGTCAGGCAGCTAAAAAAGGATTTCTTCGGTCATGAACGTTCCAAACTCGTTCAGCAGTGCAGAGAGCAACTCTCAATAATGAGCGAAAGCCTCACAATCACTCTTGTCTGAATCCCAGGACATAGTGGTTTTGAGGGCAACGAAAAGGCGGATGAACTGGCCAGGCAAGGATCGGCCCTTCATGAGTCACTAACGGTAGCAGTTAACATTCCAACAGGAGTCATTAAGGGCAATATCTTCTCAAACTATTTAAAAAAAGCTAATAATAGGTGATCAAAGATCAAAGACTTGATCTCGTTCCTCAACGCAACAAAGTGGATTAAGGAATGCCTAAACACTTGTTTTTCCTTTTAAAATCAATCTAAATTCTATCTTAAATAAACCTATTTACCACTCATAGGTTCCATGAGTTTTTGGTATCAAAACGGCGCACTCTGCACTAATTGGGTCATCAAGCTCGGTTGCTTTGACCGCCATCTCTACCTACCTACCTACTTATATACCACTCTTTTGAGCGCACTACCTTTCTAAAGCATATATTCAGCTATATTGTGGAAAGCGTTATAATATGTATAATTAAAAAAAAAATTATTTTTAAATACAAAATTAATTTAAATGAATTAAAACTTTTTCGGAACTTTATCTATTTGTTCTTTTCTTAACCACAATAGCTCAGAAAAAGTTTTTAATTCATTTAAATTAATTTTTTATTTAAAAATAATTTTTTTTAATTCACTCAGTTTGTTCATTTTTTTTTTAATTACTTTCAGTAGCTTTTTTTATGAAATAAAACTTTTTTTTTTATCAAAATTACCTCTTAAGTTTTTTGACTTAAAATGACCTCAGGAACCCATGGTTTTCATTTGGGGCGGTGACTGTGGGACACCCTGTATAGGTATACGAGTTAAAAATATATGTCAAAAAACTCATATTTTAGAAGCTATGTACACAGATTCGCAATTTTTGAATTTTGACCAAATCAGAAATTTTATTTTTTTTTGAAAGACTACTTTAATAAAAACAAAAAATGTAGATTACTACAATTAATAAAAGAGCACATTATCTACCAGTTTTTGAAAGACAACTTTTTGATAAAAAAAACCACGATATCTCGTAGAAAAAAAGTGTCATAATATTTTTTTTAGGGAATTGCAAAGTCATCCATATACTTTTTTGGATAGCTTCTCCCGTTTCAATGTTATATATGAAAAACCTAAATTTTTGACATTTAAACTTGAATAACTTTTTATACACACATGGGACTTTTGGGGACTTTTGACATTTTACTTTAGTCGACATTTAAATGCTCTGTACCAATTTTCAGCCCTATGCGAATTGTTTCTGGGTTTGCTCTTTTTTATGTTTATTTTGTTTGAACTATAGTGTTTTTCTTGGAGGTACACAAAGCTCTCAACTTACTCTATGTATAAAATATAAAAGACCTTTTTAATGGTGGCAATGTAAATTGAAAACAGTTAAAAAATTAAAATCTGATAAGTTCTCTTCGTGTTTTTCAATTTTCTCAAAAACTGCATAAAAACATATGGTTTTTTTTTATAATCAACGCGCACATCAAGGGATTATGAATACCCTTAAAATGTTTTAAAGTGCGAGCTTTTAGGAAAAGAGGAGAGGACTAAGTAGGAGAGACCGATTTATATTGACTTTAAACCTTTGTAAATTGCAATGCGGAGGAAAGACAGAGCCAGGTAAAGAACTTCACATACGAGTTGAACGGCTAAAATATGAGTCTCTATACTTAAGTGTACGGCCGAGGTTGGGTTACAGGTAGAATTTATGGGCATTTCTAGTGGCGTGGGTATTGCGGTTAAAATTCTTTAGGGGAGGAATGCAACTAGCAACTTCACTAGAGCATTGATTATAAAAAAAGCGATAAAAGAGTGAAAGGCAGGTGACATTACGACGATGTTCAAGAGAATCTATTGATTGAGTAATTGCTCCATCACCAATCATTTTTAATGCTCTGTGTTGTACCCTGTCTAGTAGGCGCAAAGGTGTTTGGGAAGCGCCTGACCAAATGTGTGACTTATACTCTAGCTTAGGACTGACGTAGGCATTATAAATTGAGGCCAAGTCTGAAGGTGTGAAGAATTTCCTGCACCTTTTAAGAAAACCTAAGCATTTACCACCATTTTTGGCAACTTGAAATATGTGGTCGTTCCAATGTAGATCATCATTAACATACATATCTAGTACTGAAAGCTTTTCCGTTTCATTGATGAAGGTACCACTCATGGATAGTGGCAAAGGGGGTACATTGAATTTCAACGACTAAAGACACAGGCGCGGATCTAGAAATTTGGTTTGGGGGGGAGGGGTCACAGGATTAAAAAAACTTACTTCCAAAATAATCAAAAAATGGTCAAGTGCTCAAAGTTTTAGCTAACAAAAAAAATTCTATTCAAATTCTTAGATCAAATGTATTTTCGAGATGATTTTGTTTCGGAGCTTAAATTAAGCTAAATTTTTGACAATACATTTTTTTAGAAAAGCATTTACCCTGTCAAACATTTGACCTGCTCTGGGAGCCAGTTAAACTTTTATCTTCAGAGTATAAATTGTTTGCAGAAGGATTAATGTATTTTTTTAATTTATAACCAAAAACTGAAAATAAAGAAAGACAATTGGGAAAGTAATGTCGGCTTTTCACGAGTCGATTTTAGCCGCACGATAGCTTACAATAAAATCAGGATTTTGTTTAGTAAGTGTTTCGCAAATAAATACAATGATCTGATCTGGTTCACGAGAAAAATAAAACACAGCTTTTATTGATGATGAAAAAAAAATTTTAAGTGAATGTAAACGCAAAAATAAAATTTACAGGTCAACGCTGGGTGGATGTTTGTAAATTGTTAATATTTATAAATGTTTTAAACACCATTAATTCTTCTGTTTTGCAACTAAGAAAGTATTTAGCCAAATCAAAAATAAATCCCGATTCTCACAGCTAAATAAAGCCCAAGATAAATTCTTTATTCAACAGACATAGATACAAACGCCAAAAACTTATCCTCGGCTAAAAATTGAATCAAATTCACACACGGCCTAAAACTAAGACTTCAAAAATATGTCCCGTTTTCGTAAAATTGATATTGAAAAAATATATGTAGGTATATATTTTTCTTAATTAATGTTATCTTCTTCGTTGGCTACAGGTCGTATTTTGATTTTACTTTTATTACCAGAGTATTGCATATCAGTGATAATGCATTTCGTTAGAATAACATTAACAAAATCATGGATACTCTGTTTTCAAATTCTTTTCCAATAAGGGCCAATTTTTCAATAGTCAGATAAACCTCAGATAGAGCTTTTTCCCAGGAATAAAAGTTTTTTTATATTGACATTTATTCTTCTGATAGTCTAACTGACGATGGAAAAATCAGGGCTAAATATAATAAAAACATTATTGAACCAATATTTTAATCCATTGGTTCAACCTTTAGTTACAATCGAATCGGCTTCAAGATGCTCTTATTAGAAACAAAGATAATGTACGTTTAGCTTTTAAATCAGTAAATGTTTTAAAAAATTCACTTTTTTCAAATTTAAAAGTTGAATTTTCTAAAAATGATAAATCAAATATCGTATATAAAATAAAATGTTTAGGTGATGGCACAAAAAATTGCCCATCAGTTTATGTAGTTACATCCAAAAACTGAAAAACATTCACAAAAAACTGCTCTAGATTTACATTGTATAGATGAGGGCAGGGCTACCTTTGCGCCTCTAAAGATGCGTTTTTCCTTTTTTTTCACCCAATCCACTTTCCCTCTACTTTTTCAAAATTGTCAAAAAATCCCTGTTTTTGATATTTTGATTCCTCTTTTTTAAAATTATGTACGTTTGATTAAAAAATAGACATTTTTTTGAAAATCATGGAAAATTTGGCTCATAACACTTTCAATTATAACGACTCAATTGTAAAAAAAATATACGTTGCTGTTGTTTAGCGCTGATTCGATTTTTATAAGGTTATTTTTAATAAATTTTGTGTACGAGTATTATTTTTATTATAACCACAATTTTAATTTTAAGAAAAATTGTGTTAAAAGGTTTTTGTTGCGGTTCGGGAAAGGCACAAGGAGGTATTTCTTGTGACTGTCGTACTTAACTTATTCTATTTTTACATTTTTTTATTGGGGTCTCTTTTTTTATCAAAATCCTCTTTTTTTGCCTCTTTTTGAAAATCTACGAAGGTAGCCCTGGATGAGGGACATAGACCAGATTATAACAATGTAGATATTCTATAAACAGAAAAGCATTATAGTAAAAGAATGGTATTAGAAATGCTACATATTTTAGATACAGAGAATACTGTTAATAGGAGAACACATTGTGAAGGGCATAGCAGTATTTATAGTCAGTTTGTTAGAAGGAATTTCTAAGTTGAATTTTAAAGTCAACTTAAATTCTTAAAGTTAATTTTGATGAGAAAATTTTTTTGAATTTCTTATCAAATAAAAAAGTTTTTATATTTTGAAATTTCAATGATTATAAACGTCTTTTTCAAGACATTTTTTATTGAATTTTAAAATATTTAAACAATAGCGAAAACAAACTATAAGAAATCAAGCCAGAACTATAAGAAAGCCATTATAAGCAATTTTTAGAACATTTTTTTCTTAGAGTCCTGAGGAAGATTGAAAGCACAATCGAAACGTGTCGACAGAAAAGAAAAAGTAAAATCAAAATACGACCAGTAGCCAACGAAGAAAATACATTTATTAAATAAAGAAAGGTCACGTAATAAGGAAAAATTTATATTTTTCTTAATCCAATAAATTACGTTGAAGTTACCTTAATTTATGGTTCAAAATTCAAATGTACTAAAAGTACGAAAATAATTCAGAAATGTTTTTCTTCCACATTCGTGTTTTGAGTAGAACTCGCCTGGTGCCCTTCACTTTAAAAAAAAAACTGAAGTTTCGATTACATCATTGTTTCCAAGAGCGATGTTTTCAGCATCATTATTTTTTTGCGGAAACATCAAACCATACATATTTTCTTCTACAAAAAAGTTTCGAGTAAAAATAGTATAATTATATGTAATACGCATTTTAAGAAATGTGATCTCTGAAAGCAAAAGTTATCTTTAAAAAGAAAAAGTATTTACAAATTAAAAAATTAATTTCCTCCACACAGGTTTGCTACAAAGAAAAGCGTATATCTTCTTAAACCAAAATATCAAATTAAGTTATTGCGATTATTTAGTTATGATAGAGCGTTCGTGGATCGAGATACATGTAATCGTGTAATAGTTATTATATCATGGAAAATTATATGATTTTTCAGGTTTTAAAAGTTTTCATTAAAAAAATGTGTAAGAAAACAAAAACAATTTTTCATGGCCTCATTATATTAACAACTAAAAATGACTTCTTCCTAATATGCCCATGAATCATTTCCTAAAGCATAGTCATAACAATAAAGAAACCCTTCTTATGGTTTAAAAGCTCGTGTCTACCTTTTTGCCTTATAATTTGCTGTTTTTCATCTGAGGTTTTGGGGGGAGGAGGGGTCATGACCCCCACGACCCCCCCCCCCCCCCTAGATCCGCCACTGTAAAGACAGCATTGGGTTTTCGAAGCATTTAATCCTACTCGGTTTTCGTATCCCCATTTTACAATGCTGTCGAGATCAGAATTCAATGAACTAATCATACGCAACCGTTCACGCTCTATATCCGAGGAGCAGGGACGTGAAGTAGGAAATGAATATGAGAAGCTAAGGGTAGAATCGTCAGCGAAACAATTCACTGGATTAGTAGTTTTTGATAAAAGATCATTTATGAATATAAGAAATAGAGCCGGAGACAAAACGGAACTCTGAGGTACACCAGCATTTATGTAGTGAATGTCATATTTAGTCCCGTTTCTGCTTGAATCTCGTAAGTACATTTTTTTAAAAGATTTTATTTTCTGTCAAACATTGCTCTAAGACTTACAGAAAGAATAGGTACAAAGGTTTAATTGTAGAATCAACTCAATCAATATGTCTAAATCATAACTTGATTTCCCTTTGTTCAATTTATATTTTTAATTTTGAGAAAAATGTATATTTATTTTAAGAACTGAACAAAATTTGCTTTGTAGATACGTGGTTCAGGCAGAAACGGGACGATTTAAAACCACCCAACACAACTTGTATTGAAAGATTAGAAAGGAAGTTACTAATCCAACGGAGAAGGCAATCTTCCATACCAAAAGCACGCATTTTTTATATAAGAGCTTGATGCCAAACTCTATCGAATGCCTTGGAAATATCTAGCGCAATAATCTTACTTTATCCAAAGCAGTGTCATTAAGAAGCTTTCGTTCTTCAAGAAATTTCATAAGTTTACGATTAATGTTTCCATGGCCTTGGAAAGAATTGACGTTAGTGCAATTGCCCGGTAATTGGATGGGGGAGACTATTCGCCTTTTTTGAGAACAGGTTGGACATATGCAGTTTTCCAACTGCTCGAAAAAAGTCCAGTTGAATGGAATTTTGCGAAGTGGCTTTGCCAAAGTAGAAGAACACCTCTTCAGAATAATGGCGGGGATACCATCTGGACCAGCGGATGTGTGTATATTGAAATCTTTTAAGACGCTACCGAGCGAGTGCGAAAAAATATATGTTTCATGGTGAAGTTTACACTCTCGAGCTTGGGAGGAACCAGGTTGCTATTTGGAAGCGTAGAATTCGCAGCAAATTGCGCTGCCAGCAAGTTGGCTTTGTCGAGAGAACTGACAGTTGGAATGTCGTTGAAGACAAGCGTTGGGATCGAAGATGTAGTTGAGTTCTTGATGTTTTTGACAAAAATTTTTGCTACCTTTTGGATATGACATTATTTTTTGTCGAATTTGCCTATCATTATCATGTAAAAATTTCGTCTTCCGAATGTGCGCCTTACAGATATTTCTGGCCTGTTTGAACTTTCATGTCCGTTAAGAATAAAATAAGATATCTTATCAGCTGATGCATCAGCGCTACCGTCGAGAAGGCACAATGACCAATTAAAATTTCGAAAGAAATTGTTCAGGCCATCCCAATTGGCTCTCTCATATTGCCAAACAGTTCGCTTAGGGATTTGCGGAATACGCAAAATCTACCGATATCACACAATGGTCCGATGTCCCTAGAGGAGAAGATAATTTAACCCTGTTTTTATCGGGATGAGAAGAAAGAAACAGATCAAGTTTTTTGGCAGCATTGCCAGAAATATCTGGAACCCGAGTCGACTCGTCAACAAGCTGAGCTAAAAGATTTAACTCAGCGAAGATTTCTACCTTCGGGTGTTGTTTGTCTGGCCAGAATGTCGAAGGCAACCCGAATTGTGGACATTGAAATCACCCGCAATTGCGATCTCAGTGTGAGAGTTTTGGAAAACAATTCTTAATATGGAGTCTGAAAGTCCATCTAACTCACTGTAGGTTGAATTATATTCTGAATTGGGGCTTCTTTATATGAAACAATAGTGGATGGATTGCTTGGCACTATGGCACTAGGGTGTAATGCGGTAGGTAGAATTCTGAGGGATAAGAATCAGCACTAACCTGCGTTTCACTAAGTGCGAAAGCAGCTGGCCTGAATTTGGCATTGTGGGCGTATACAGCGAAGAAATTTGCTCATAGCTGTTGCTAAAGTCATCTCTAAAATTACTCCGCATAACTAAAAACAAGAATCGAAAACAAAAAACGAACACAGACTTACTAAGTAAAACCAACAAGTATAGTTCCCAAGTTAACAGACCAAATGCAAGTTCTACCGGTGATTATGCCCTGGAAGAAATGTGTATCGAGTCTGTTAACTGAAAAAAACACTTCTTTAATCTACTTATTGCCTAATAGCCATTTCACACGTCGCCGAAAACCGGCTCGGTTTCGGGTAAAGATGTTTGCAAAGTACACAAATGTGTATCTTGCAACCTGCCAAAAGGGGCGTTTACCCAAAACCGAGCCTGTTTTCGGCGATGTGTGAAATGGCTCTAACAAACCCATACATTGCGTTGACAACAATAAATCAAAACATTGTATGAAGCTGCGGAGACAATGAAAATGGGTTAAGAAAGGAGATGAAAAAAAGGCAACCTCTCGTTATGTTTGTTATTGTTATTTTCGATTATTTTGATTAATTATCACCGACACACAAAATAAAAAAAGTGTCATGTACCAGAAACCGGACCTATGTTTCTATGTTTTTGGGCACGCTGAATCCGAATTTCAAGTCCGTTTGGCCCTGTCGCCCTCCAGTTTTGAGTAAAATGCAAAAAACTAAAAAAAAGGAAGTTTTATGTTTTATTTGGGCTTTGATGATCTTTATTTTTGGATGCAATTAATGAAACACTAATTCATCTTTTTGTTACCCTACGTTTCGCCGGTTTCTTTCCAGCTTCCTCAGGGGATTTTTATTTGATTTTAGTGGTGAAAATTAAATTTAAGTACATTTTTATTGTTTTTTGTTGAATTTAAAATTTTTAAATAATGAATTTAATAAATTAACATGAAAAACTAAACAAAACACTACAACAAAAACTTGGAACTATTATCACAATTTCTTATCACAGACTTTAATTTAATTTACTATTATCACAATTTCTTATCACAGACTTTAATTTATGGCAAAGTCTGTGATAAGAAATTGTGATAATAGCTCTAAGTTTTTGTTGTAGTGTTTTGTTTAGTTTTTCATGTTAGTTTATTAAATTCATTATTTAAAAATTTTAAATTCAACAAAAAAACAATAAAAATGTACTAAAATTTAATTTTCACCATTAAAATCAAATAAAAATCCCCTGAGGAAGCTGGAAAGAAACCGGCGAAACGTAGGGTGACAAAAAGATGAATTATTGTTTCATTAATTGCATCCAAAAATAAAGATCATCAAAGCCCAAATAAAACATAAAACTTTAAATTTCAATCATATGATCAAAAATTCACATATAAAAAAAAGGAAGTTTTTTGCCCTTTTTGGGGTATTTTTTACATTTTTCTCAAAACTGGAGGGTGACCGGGAAAAACGGACTTGAAATTCGGATTCAGCGGGTCCAAAAACATATAGAAAGATAGGTCTGGTTCCTGGTGTGCTGGCACTTTCGCGACATGTCGCTTTCATCCCTGTTTTGTTGCTTTTAAATTTAAATGATAAAAATTTTTTTCAGGGTGTTGCTCTGAAATAAAAGTAAGAAATTGAGTTTTTATAAAACATGGAACTGTTAATTAATTTGCAGCAAAATGGCGTTTGAAATAAAAAATATTTTGATTAATTAATTATTTCTTATTACTAGGCAATGTTTTAATGAAAGAATTGTAAAAAACAAAAATCAATAATGATCGCAGGAAGCAAAATACAGCTGCAAAGTCGGGATTTTTCGAAATCTCACAAAAACTGCATTAAATCGAAAACCGTAAGGATTTGGGATAAACAAGTTACCAAATTCTGAGAGTTCTAACGTTGGCCTATCAGCATATTTCGTTTGATCCATTACTTTTGGGACACCCTGTATGACTTGTAAGAAAAATTATTTTATCAGATTTTTCTTTTTTCAAAATATTTTTTGTTTTTATTTTTCAGTTTTCTCAAAAACTAGAAGACTAGTTTTCACTGTTCGATAAGGAATCAATTGAGGAAGTTTTCTGTGTGAGTAATTTTTTTTATTAAAATTCATAGTCTGGACAAAAATAGTATAAAATGAGTTTAAAAAAAAAAAATTTTCGCCTATTTTTAACTTTGAAATCGATTATTTCAAAAACTGTTGATAATAATATATTGATTTAAAAATTAGAATTAAATGTACAATTTTGCCTTTCGAAAATGGTATCATTTATGACTGTAAGTTTTGCCGTTGTTTTTTAATAATTTTTTTTATTTTGATAATTTTTTTTTTTAGAAAACTGCTGAAAACTGATTTTTTTCAATGGGTGAAGGTCAAAAAAACCGTTTTTTGCCCCTAACTTCAGATTTTGGGGGTGTTAGGGACTTTTTAAAATACCGTTTCGTAATCAGTGCGACTAGCTCTACAAAACGTGATAGGTCTCCGCCCGCGTATTTTTTGAGTGTTACATCGTGTAATTAAAGTAAAAAGTTCTAATAAAATTAACCTTACGTTATAGAACATTTTTTGGCTCCGAAAAATAATTTTTACAAGTAAACTATAGTGAACAAAATAAAGTACATAGTATATACTTAACCAGTAGCAATATTTTCCTTACGTAGAGTAAAATATACTTGCAACTATGAAATTGTATGACTATTTTTACTTTAAGATTCTAGTAAAAAATATTTTATTGATTGTAGTAAATAAATATTGCCACTCAGATATCCCAAAGTTACAAAATAAAAATATATGAAGAACAAGTAAAAATAAAAATTTCAAGCATTAAACAATTCCCGTTCAACAAGTACAGGCTCTAAATCGGACTATTTGACTATATTATTTATAATTGTATGAGAAGTGTAAAGTTTTCGGGCCCCAGGAGTGCACGAGTATGTACCCTGTGGGCAGTCTGGGCAGTGCCTCGGGGCCCCCACGTATACCAGGGCCCAACGTTAGGTTGTATATGTGCACTCCGTTTCGTAATTTTAGCCTAAGATATCCATCTTAAGGACTTCAATAAACAGAAACAGAGTAGATACAAATTATGGGTTGGCTAGCCGTACTAGTCCTCGGGTCCTGCCTGTCCCTCTGTAAAAATTTAATGGGTTTTGTAAATTCCAAATATGTACAAATAACAATTATTTCAGTCGATCTTTTGAGAGCTTTTCCACACAGGGGCACCCAAAATAAATATCCTGTTGGATATCTGCAACAATTTTTTCTCACCAAATATATTTATAAAGAAAATGAGAGTGAATGTTTCCAGCTTCAGAAAAGTCTGAATTTTATTCTGAATGAATGCAAACAATCAGAACAGAAATTCAGAACTTTTTGAAATTCAAAAAAAAGTTTTTAAAATGAAGAAAGAAAAAATCTTATAAGCTCAATACAATTTGTCGAAAATCCTTATAGAAAATTAATACAGGATTATTTTAACTAATTTTTTTTTTTTGTTTATAAGTCATTCCCTGTTTGCAGCTACATGTTCAAAAATTTCAAAATCATTATACAAATTGTTAGGAATCCCACTTTTTAATAAATGTTTGTAACTTAGTTTGTGAAGAACTTTCAATTTTTTTTTAATTTAAAATTTTTCGACTGTCTGTTTTTTTCCAACAGAAATTTTGAATAATACTTATCAAAAACTAGCTAACCCCCACCCGCTTCGCTGAGTGCACTTTAAAAAAAAAATAGGACCTGTGTGAAAATAAATTAAAACCGAAAAAAAAACTGGTTTATTGTAATTTAGCAGTTATTGGCCATTGTTAATGGAATAATAGGTGTGTTTTTTTGTTTATCTATATAGATTTTGTGCAAAAAAACGACATCGAGATTTTTGAAATCAAAACAATTTACGTTTTAAAAACAACAAAAACTTTATCTGTATAGATTTTTGAAAAATCCAGATAATTATCCAGATTTTACTTTCTCTCGATAAAAACAGTAGTGCCAAGGTAGTTTAATTGTTGTGTTCATACAGAAATATCTGAAAATATTAAACAAAAAAAAAGCGGAGAAAACGAGGTTTGAAAAAAACTCTCATAGAAAAAAATAATCAAAAATTTGTTTGACATGGTTGCATTGAAATGTTAATATCTCGAGATATACGCAATGCACTTTTCAGATAAAAGTCTTAAATGGATCCTGATAAGATTGTTGAACAGATATGTATATAAAATTACCAAAGTTTTTTCGAAAAATTAGAAATAAAATTAAAAACGTTTTCACATTTGATTTTTAAAAAATCGAAAAAAATTCAATATGGCTACATTCAAACGCTTATAACACAAAAACGACGCAACTAATGTTAATGGTCATGGTCTTAAAATGTAGCTAAGAATATACAGATAATTTTTGGTTTTTTGTGAAAAAAACAATTTTTTTGAATCCAACATGGATGCCATGGCCATATGAAAATTTTTGTTTGCATCCAACATGGATGTAATGGCCTTCCCACTTCGGAGTTAAAAAAAAAAAAAAACAAAAGCAACATTTTTGACAGACAGCTGCCAAAGTATATGTACAGTGGTGCCAAATGTTTGCATGGATTTCAAAAATCCCGATGTCGTTTTTTTGCACAAAATCTATATAGATAAACAAAAAAACACACCTAATGGCACTTGATTCTGAAGGCCGGATTACACTTCAAAACAATTTTTACAATGTAAATTCAAAAAATGCTTTGATTCGAAGTGTATTTCCAAGTATAAAGACAAATTACAAAAATCATGCTTGGCTGAGTGAACGTGCAATAATGACTGGTACAAATAAAAATGTTTCTGAAATCAATGCAACAATTTTAAACGATATAAATGCACAATTTTTTGCCTACAAATCGGTTGACCCTGTCACAAATGAAAGCAATGTAATGTATCAAATTTCCAAACGGAGTTTTTGAATTCATTGGATATACCAGGACTGCCTCAACATCATTTAGCGCGGAAAGTAGTAGCGCTCATTATAATGCTTCGGAAAATACAGCAACTTAAACTTTGCAATGTATAAGACTTGTCTTGAAGAATAACGAAGAAAAAAAAAAACAAAATAATAAAAAATTATTAAAATTATTTTAATTTTAAGTGGAGTGATTGAATATAATTCAATATAAGTTCAAGTGACCTCAACTCCAAAAATTTATAAAGCGTTTCGCCCAGGTACGACAGTGGGCTCATCAGTTAGATCTGTCGTACCCTTACTAAGACGCCTTATTTTGGTCGATGTTTACCGACACTATATAAAACTCACAGCATAAATATACTGTAAATTTTAATATTCTATGGGAATTTAATTAAATTCAGACACTTAGAAAATGTATGCCCGTGGTCAGGCTGATATAATAACGGAGAAAAAAAATAATAAAAAAATTATTAAAATTATTTTTATTTTAAGTGGAGTGATTGATTATAATTCAATATATATAACTGATTAGCCCACTGTCGATGTCGTACCTGGGCGAAACGCTTTATAAATTTTTGGAGTTGAGGCCACTTGAACTTATATTGTCTTGAAGAAGTTAATGGCAAATCTAATTGAAGCTACCATTTTTTGTTGAAAATTCAACGGCGAAGATGTGTTGATTCCTCAAGGTCCAATGATTCTGTCAGATTTTCCATTTGAATTTAAGCGTCTTCAATTTTCTGTAACTATGCATTTGCTCCTATAACCATAAATAAGGCACAAGGTCTATCTTTAAAAATATGTGGTATTCATTTAGAGAATTCTGTTTTTTCTCATGGTCAACTATATGTTGGCTGTTCGCGGGTAAGAAAACCATCTACTTTATTTACATACAAAGAGATCAAAGTGGTGTGTATCAAAAAGTGTTGCCATATTATTAAACCCAAGCGAAAAAATACAATTTTTTGGTTCATGCTGCTGAATTTTTAAAGTTTTTGTCGAAATTTTCTGTCCCATTTACCTACGCTTATCGTGTAGATCCGGATTGCCTTAAAAAAATGTCAAAGAATTCATACTTTTTGATACCAAATAACGTATAAAAGGGGATAAGCTCCAAAAGACGTTTCCTATAGAATTCATACCGGGAGAATTATCAGACCGGTTCAATACTTAAATTTGTATATCTAGGAATAACGTGACATTCTAACCTTTATGCCAAGGACCCAGTCTTGCATAGATATAGAAGCTTCGAGTCTCGAGTCTTTTCTGAAATCGTAGAATCAAAACGTTCTTAAGCTCCTTTTTGTGTTGGTCTGGAGCTATGGCGTTTTCCACAACATAAAAAGAACCTCATCCTTTCCCTGAAATAGCAGAACAGCCAATAATGATCAGATGATGTTTTTTTATTTGAATAAGTATTGCTTGTCTGGTCTGATACGAAAAAAAAACTACTCCAAATCTTAAAACATTACGTACTGTCCAGACGATCAGTGCTTCTATGTTTATGCAAGTGGCGATCCTTGCCATAAGGTTAAGCATGTCACGTTATTCCTCGGTACAGAAAAATTAATTATTGGACCGGTCTGTTAATTATCCGGGCGTGAATTCCATAGGAAACGTCTTTTGGAGCTTATCCCCTTTGTACGTTATTTTGTATCAAAAAGTATGAATTCTTTGACTTTTTTTAAGTCAATCCGTATTTGATGTGGCGAAGACGAAACAGATGCACCAGAGAGCGTTGAGTCCCAATGAGTGTCTGCTTCAAACAAATTTAAACGTTGACAGGCATCACGGTGTTTTGCACAATAATTATTTTGAAGTCTTAATATATTTTTTACAAATTAAGCTTAGTTAAACTTTTTCAAAAGCTAGAGTGTTTTTTTACTTGTACAAATTGACAGCTATGTAAAGATGCGAGAAAAGGTATTATTTTTTTTTTTTATACAAACCATCTACATAATAATACCTTTCAAACAAAAAAAAAATTAACAAAATCGGACCAGCCAAACGCGAGTTTATCGGCCACACACACTAAACGAACTCATTTTTATATATAAGATAACAAAAAATAAACTTCATACATTTTCTAAAAAAGAAAAAAAAGAAAACAAAGGCAAACTAAAGTCTTGCCCCGAGGCCCAAGGAGCTCTCAAGCATGCCTCTTGGGGCTCTGCTCTCATACTCGATTTTTTTTTATTTTTAAGATGTAAATTAAGAAGCACCAAAAATCTCAATAAAAGTATACTTTCCTTTTCTTTTTGCCACCCGGGCCCTTTTGCCCCAGTCCAACCCTGACGCTTTCCCCCACTCAAAACATTCGTTCTTTTTTCTTTATATATTATAGGTTCCCGTCTTACTAAAACTTTGTATCTGTATTTATTTTAGGACAACATTCCAATGATTTTAAATACTATTCGTGCAATGAACACCAAAAATCCCACCTTTTGTGTGGATCTATATATACGTTTATGGAGAATCGAAGGACGAACTTATCCCTTCCTTAAAAAAACTCTTATCACAATCACATAAAGAGCTAGGCGGAACCGATCTCTCAGAATTTGAAATAACAAAAACTTATGTCATCAAGGAAATTTGCTCAGAAAGGTTTATATAAAAATATAGTATTATTTAAAATGCATTAAGTTAATATAGTTTAATTTTGCTTTCAGACCAAATCAATACGGTTCTGATCTAGTATCTCATCTATCAGACACATTTAACACATGTACTGATAAAAATGGCGACCAAGCTACGTCATTGGCCTAAGATTCCATAGTATCGCTGTGTGAAAGTCATACTGTAAACATTATCTCAACTTGGAAGAAAGCTCTGAGTGGCTAGTTCCGTCATGAAACACGGCCGCGCACAACAAAAATTTTACTTCGCTTCTTTGGTCAGGTTCCATTACTTCAAACACCAACTATTGAATATGAAAATCTCGTTGAAGATGCTTTAGATAACATTTGGAAAACAATCTGCACTTCGGACAATCTAGAGATAATTCAAGAAGCCTTTAAATCTTTGACACAGACTTCAAATATGTATCAAGTGAGTATAACCAAGAGACTGGTCGCGAAATCATAGATTTGCAAAACGAAACAATTCCTGGTGATTGTTGGATTCAAGTGTTACAAAGAGTTCGACCTGAATGTACGTCTGCTGTAGCTGATCTACTTTCGCATTATATTTACCAAGAAATCAATGGGTATAGAGGTGGTGTTTATCGAATACCTGAGGGTAAACCGTAACCTCGTAAAATTCAAGTGAACGATCCCAAAAGTGTTCTCAGAGCGGTGTTAAACTATTTGATTTCACAGTCTCGCTTTGGTGATCGTATTCATGAGCCGCATGTTGTGAGGAATGCTTTACGAGCAATTTCAAAAAAATTTCCCAAACCAATTCCACCTTTAGATTGGTGTTTCCTGCATAGTTTCTTTCATTTAAGTTTTGAAACACGAAAATATTGTATATTAATTGCAAAAAATCAAGTTCTGGACTCGGGAACTGCTAAGAGATTGTTGGAGAATTTCCTAACTGAATTTGAACCGAATTGCTTTGAAAAAGACCTTCTGCTGTTCAGTGTGCTTCCGGAAATCGCCAATGGAGTGAGTTTGCAAATTATCAAATATTTAACAGAGAAGATAGCTGTTTACTGCTTCAAGGAATCACAACTCAATGGATTTGCTGAAGGTGAGTACTTGATTTTTGTTTGTTGTTTTTTTATGAGATTATAAAGCAAGGATTACACACGTATTTTTGACTTGTAACATGTAATATATATAACTTGTAACGTACATGTTGGATATATGGGAATTTTATACGCGGTCAGCGGTGATAAATTAATTAAATAATATGATAAAAGCAACAATTATAAATGGAAAATACAAAGGAGAAGACGAATTAATACCACACATGTGCATCCCAATGATTTCAAAGACATCTTATTTGAATTCGAAAGACTGAAGTTTCCAATACGACTTGCCTTTCATGTGACTATTAATAAATCCCAGGGAAAGTCTTTAAAATTCTGCAGGATTAACCTAGTAAATCTATGCTTCTCGCATGGCCAATTGCCTGGTCTAGAGTTGGTAAACCATCAGCTTTTTTTGTTTATTCGCTTTTAAACAAACATAAATTATTGTGTATAAAAGAGCTTTTGCAATTAAAATATTACTACACACGTTTCAAATACGATTCGTCATTTTTCTTGGTACAATTTTTATTAATGTATAAAAAATAACCCAATTTAACTTATGGACATGTCCGGGAACCAATAGAAACTTTTATAACGGAAACATTATATTTATAGGTGCGTTGCTATTATTTGAATTGGTAAATAAGACAAAATCTCTAATTAAATGTTGTTTTGATTTAAAACAACACCTGGACATCAAATTTTCCACCTCCATGATTTTGACCCATACACAAATAGTTTCAATTTAATTGCTTCTCTTCTAGCCATTGTGTTCTGAGGTCATCCGAGTTGGAGATTTGGCGATGCGGTCCACTTTATTGAAATGTGGGGTTCAAGTCCGAATAATTCAATCAATTTACAGGTTCTATGATGAATACTTTTTGGCTCTTCCAATATTTAAATTGATTTGTATTTATTTTTTTTAGAACCTGACTTCCCATATCTTCAAGTGCTGGTTCCTTTCCAACCCTTGTCCATGAAGGCATCCTATTGTCCCATCGATACGTCACTGAACTATCAACAAGCAAACAAGCTTATTAAGGAACCAAAACCTAGTGTCTTGGTTATTCCTGAAAACTATTAAAAACCGCATCCAATTGCTCCACAACTTTATATTGAATAACCGGTAATACTCATATTGAAAGGTCATATAAATTCTTCTAATTGCTTCATTTTTAGGACAAGAAAATCATCACTTCCAAATGTGGCGAAACCATTCGATTGCCACTCAAACGAAAAATGGATCGAGTCTATCTTAAATCTGAACTAGCATCAAAATTGTTCCTCGTGAAACAACTCCCGGTGTGACAATATCCACATTAACTGGAATTCTTGAAGTCAAAGATAAAGTAAATAATATTGCTCCATGTGATGATGAATCGGATAGTAAAGCAAATACAAGTGCTGGCACAACTCTACATCCACCACTCTACAGAAGTTCTAAAGAAAGTTAAATATGAATATGGAGGAGTAGATATAGATTCCATATTGGCGCAAGATGGAATAACAGAAATTAAAACAGAACGAATTGGAGGTGTATTAACGATAAGCGTACCAAGTGAAGATACGATAATTAAAATTGATGAAAACTCAACGCATATTGTGTGTGGGGGTAAGCAGTCGTTGAGACTGAAATTGAGAGATTCCCTAATGAAATGTGTGCAGCAGCAATTTGCACATTCTCAAAAACCACCCGGCCGAGTGCACCACATGCAAACCCAATTTACATTGGGAAAAAAAACCAACCCCTTTACCCGAAGGTACACCAATGCATCCGGATGTGATGCGAATGACTTGGAATCGACAGCAGGTATTTAATAACATTAATATCATTGATCACTGTTTAATCAATATCTTTCTATAGAATAACGAATCAGAAGGAGATATAGACAAAGGAAGGAATCAACAAAGGAGGGAATACTAGACATCCAAAACACAAACAACAGCAGCAACAACAAATAAAAAGATTTATTTTATTTAATATTTATTTTAAAATTGTATTTATTGTAATTTTTTAATCTAAAAAACATTAAAATAAAAAAAAAAAAACAATTTCAGTGAACAAAATTGATAAACAGAGTTTTTTCTTATGCTAGAAATGTCAAACATATTCGATACTCGAGTATCGATCGATTTCAAAATGCCGGACGTCATTCGTTCCGACTTCGGCTCCGTTTTCTCGGAATGGAGATTTTCACCACACCAATACATATGCAATCGACTTCGCGGTGATTATAATTCCCATACTAATTTGAGCCGCCTTCGGACCAGTTTCTGATCCGAAGTCGGACTCAGCTCCGCCTCTGGCGGAGCGGATTCGGACCGAGGTCGGACCTGTTTGCTTGAAGGGTTGTCTTTTTGACTATGATTTTGACTTTGCCAAATTAAACGTCAAAAACTTATTACCCCTTGTCTTTTTATACCATGGGTATGATCATTAGAGCCCATGGTATAAAAAGACAAAGTATGATCATTAGAGCGGCCATCTTACAAAATGGGGTAATAAGTTTTAGAAGTTTAATTTGGCAAAGTCAAAAGCAACAACAATTTCCAAGACAAATTTGTTTACAACAACAATTTCAATGGGCAGCTGTCAAAACCTTAAGTAGCCATTTTTAAGTTTTGACAGTTCTCGATACAGACCATTCAAGCAAGAAAACTGAGTTCAACAAAGAAACTCCGACCTCAGACCGCGAAAATCGGGCTTGCACTCACACACTTGCAACTTTTTGTGTATGAACACAAAGTCGAACGAGAATCGTGGTGAAAAATGAGAAAAGGAAAAGAAAGACAAGGCCAACAAGAGCCAAAGCGTCATTTTGTTATTTTTTGTTGAAGTGTTTGGTCGCGTCGTGTCTCGTGTCGTTGTTTGTATAATGTTAGTTTATTAATTATAAACAATTTTATTAAATTATAAACAATATGGAAAACAAAAAAGGTATGTTTTATATATCGCTCAAAGTGTTTGGGTTAAAATGTTGTTTCTTCTTGTGTTGTAGATGTAATCTCTAATGATGAAGAAAAATCTAGAAGGTGAAACATGCGATTGGGTATCTAAAAAACACCAAATGAAATAAAATGAAAAAAAAATGTATTGTATTTTATATTGTATTTATTGTGAAAATTTCGTTTGCCAAAATAAAAAAAAAATAAAACAGTTTCAGTGAAAAAAAAATAAATCTTGTTCTTTTTTTGGTCGCAAATGCGAAATGTCATCCCTTTCTTATTCCTCTTTCTGGTAGGTTTTCGCTGCTCCGGCTCAGGTCCGCCTTCGGCTCTGTTTTCTCGGAATGGAGATTTTCACCACACCAATACATATGCAATCGACTTCGCGGTGATTATAATTTCCATACTAATTTGAGCCGCCTTCGGACCAGTTTCTGATCCGAAGTCGGACTCAGCTCCGCCTCAGGCGGAGCGGATTCGGACTAAGGTCGGACCTGTTTGCTTGAAGGGGAGTTTTTTTCTAATGATCATACCTTCTCTTTTTATACCATGATTAGAGCCGCCATCTTACAAAATGTGATAATAAGTTTTAGTCGTTTAATTTGGCAAAGTCAATAGCAACAACAATTTCCAAGACAAATTTGTTTACAACAACAATTTCAATGGACAGCTGTCAATATCTTAAGTAGCCATTTTTAAGTTCTGACAGTTCTCGATACAGACCCTTCAAGCAAGAAAACGGAGTTTAGAAAAGACACTCCGACCTCCGTACGAGAAAAACGGGGTTGCACTCACACACTTGCAACTTTTTGTGTATGAACACAAAGTCGAAGGAGAAGCGTGGTGAAAAAGAGTGAAAAGGAAAAAAGAACGTAGGAAAGACAAGGGCAAAGAAAAAAACAGCGTCATTTTGTTATTCCATTTGTGAAGTGTTTCGTGTCGTGTCTTGTGTAGTTAATTGTTTTTAAAATATATTAAATAATAATACAAAAATATGTAAAATTTGCTATGAAAAATGAAATATGAAAAATTTTGTGTTTGCAAGTCGCGATTTTCAATGTGCAACCGGGAAGTGGAAGTTCGAAAAATGAAAATGACATCATTAGCGAAATGAAAATGCACAACACCAACAACCAGCAGCAACAACAAATGAATTAAAAGACTTATTGTATTTTAAGTTTTATATTGTATTTATTCTGATTAAAATAAAAGTTTGTTTGTCAAAATAAAAAAAAATCAACAAAAATAAATATATATATTGTTCTTTTTTTTGTCGCAAATCCGTCATTTCTTTTTTTTTTTTTTTGTTCCTTTTTCTGTCAGGTTTTCGCAGCTCTGACTCGGGTACGACTTCGGCTCCATTTTCTTGGAGTGGAGATTTTCACCACACCAATACATATGCAATCGGCTTCACGGTGATTATAATTTCCATACTAATTTGAGCCGCCTTCGGACCCGTTTCAGAGCCGAGGTCGGACTCAGCTCCACCAGAGGCGGAGCGGATTCGGACCGAGGTCGGACTTGTTTGCTTGAAGGGGAGTTTTTTCTAATGATCATACCTTCTCTTTTTATACCATGATTAGAGTCGCCATCTTACAAAATGGGGTAAAAAGTTTTTGACGTTTATTTTGGCAAATTCAATTTAAATTTGACAGTTCTCGATACAGACCCTTCAAGCAAACGAGTCCGACCTCGGTCCGAAGACTCTTCGCCTCAGGCGGAGCTGAGTCCGACTTCGACTCTGAAACGGGTCCGAAGGTGGCTCAAATTAGTATGGAAATTATAATCACCACGGAGCCGATTTTATATGTGTTGGTTATTTCACCAAGATTTCTCCTTCGACTTTGTGTTCATACACAAAAAGTTGCAAGTTTGTGAGTGCAACCCTTTTTTTCTCGGTCAGAGGTCGGAGTGTCTTTTCTGAACTCAGTTTTCTTGCTTGAAGGGGAGTTTTTTCTAATGATCATACCTTCTCTTTTTATACCACCTTTCAAGCAAGCAAGCCTGACCTCGGTCCGAATCCGCTCCGGCTCAGGCAGAGCTGAGTCCGACTTCGGCTCTGAAACGGGTCCGAAGGCGGCTCAAAATAGTATGGAAATTTTAATAACCGCGAAGTCGATTGCATATGTATTGGTGTGGTGAAAATCTCCATTCCAAGAAAACGGAGCTGAAGTCGGAATGAATGACGTCCAGCATTGGAATGAAACAAAAAATGGCGCTTGACATTTGTAAGCATTTGCAAACAAAACAGAACACGATTTTCTTTTTCTTAAATTTTTTTATTGTTTTTTTTTTAACACAAAATTTTATTTTATTGTATTCGTTGATTCAGCTGCTGGAGAATTTGCATCATAGAAGAATATTGTATAATATAATATTTTCAGCTAGCGTCTCATTATTGAACTCCTTGAAAAACAACAAAAAGATAAATTATTAATTATAAAATCGCAGAAGCACGTTAAGCAATTCATACCTTTTTTTGAAATAAAATTTTCCATATTAATAAAATAATGTATTTAGTTTTAGAACGAGGTACGACGCACGACCCGACCACCGACGAGATACTGCAATAAACGACAAATAATAACAAAATGACGCATTATTCATTGTCTTGTTGCCTTTGTCTTTCCTAGGTTCGTTTTTCTTTTCTCACTTTTTCACCATGATTCTTCTTCAACTTTGTGTTCAAGTTTCAAGTGTGTGAGTGCAACCCCTTTTTTCTCGGTCGGAGGTCGGAGTGTCTTTTCTGAACTCCGTTTTCTTGCTTGAAGGGTGTTTATCTATTTTCCAATGCATGCCCTTTAAGCAAGAAAACGGAGTTCAGAAAAGACACTCCGACCGAGAAAAACGAGGTTGCACTCACACACTTGCAACTTTTTGTGTATGAACACAAAGTCGAAGGAGAAATCGTGGTGAAAAAACCAACACATATAAAATCGGCTCCGCGGTGATTATAATTTCCATACTAATTTGAGCCGCCTTCGGACCCGTTTCTGAGCCGAAATCGGACTCAGCTCCGCCTGAGGCGGAGCGGATTCGGACCAAGGTCGGACTTGTTTGCTTGAAGGGTGTCGACCAATAGGAAAGCAATGGAAAAGTCCCATACTTTGGTCCTAAACTGGAAAAATACTCGTGGAAAATCGTTGAATCCAACTCTTGTATAAAATTTTAGAGATTTTGTATCGTCATCGTACGAAACTAGCCGAAAAATACAATTCTTACAAGTTAAATTGTTTTTTTTTTTTTGTATTAATTAAGAGCAAACAATGGGTGCGTTAACAAATCAATTAGTTTATGATGTTGAAATGGAAAATTCTGAAACCGTAACGGAAAGTCAGGAAGAAATAAAAAAAGAACGAGATGTTATGACTGTTTTGGAAATTCGCGAACAAATTCGTCAAATTGAAAAGGCAATTGTCAGCAAGGAATCAAGGTATAAAATATTGAACAAAAAAAATTACTTGAATATAAAACGAATACATTAAATATTATTGTTTTCCATTCTAGATTTATCCTAAGAGTTATCCGCAGTTTGCCAAGTACTCGTCGAAAGACAAATAGCATTGTTTTAAAGAATCTATCAGTTTACATATATCCTCCTGGGCAGGACCGGGACTACGTACTCGGACTTATCTCCACTCTTCCCGGAGAATTGCAGGATATTGAAGGATTGAAAAATCGTGTTGCAACCAAAAATCCAGCACCCGAAGTAGATGCATACTTTCAACTTATTGTTTTGCTCAAACTCATTGATCATAGAATTTTGGAACAAGCTTCAAAGTGCTCGATCACGTTAATGAATAAGATTCTACATCAAAATCGTCGAACACTTGATTTGATTGCCGCCAAGTCTTATTTTTATCGCTCTTACGTAGCAGAGTTATCCAATGACTTAGAAAACATAAGGGGATTCCTTCACGCTCGCTTGCGAACAGCAACACTACGCAATGATTTCGAGGGCCAAGCCGTCATTATTAATTGTCTTCTTCGCAACTATCTTCATTACTCGTTGTACGATCAAGCTGATAAGCTCGTCAAGAAGTCTGTTTACCCCGAGACGGCCGGGAACAACGAGTGGGCTAGATTCCTGTACTACTTGGGTAGAATAAAGGCCGCTAAACTAGAGTACAGTGTCGCTCATAAACATCTTATCCAGGCTCTTCGTAAGGCTCCGCAAGCCACTGCTGTTGGATTTAGACAAACTGTTCAGAAGGTTATCATAGTTGTGGAATTGCTTTTGGGAAATATCCCAGAACGGCAAGTTTTCCGTCAGCCAGCCCTAAGGAAGTCCTTGGCATCTTATTTCCAACTTACCCAGGCTGTTCGTATGGGTAATCTTCAACGCTTCGGAGAGGTAGTTGAAAATTTTGGTCCGCAGTTTCAACAAGATCATACTTACACTTTAATCATACGATTGCGTCACAATGTAATTAAAACTGCAATTCGTTCTATTGGCTTATCGTATTCAAGGATATCTCCGCAAGATATTGCAAAGCGTCTGATGCTCGATTCAGCTGAAGACGCCGAGTTTATTGTAGCCAAGGCAATTCGGGACGGTGTTATTGAAGCAACTTTGGATCCTGAGAGAGGGTGCATGCGTAGTAAGGAGAGTACTGACGTGTATAGTACAAGGGAGCCGCAGTTAGCTTTTCATGAAAGGATTTCATTTTGCTTAGATTTGCATAATCAGAGTGTCAAGGCTATGCGTTATCCGCCAAAATCATACGGAAAAGATCTAGAAAGTGCCGAAGAGAGACGCGAACGGGAACAACAAGACTTGGAATTGGCAAAGGAAATGGCTGAAGATGATGACGATGGATTTTAAAAAATTAAAAAGAATATTCATTTATGTATTTGAATTTTTCAAAGTTTGTTTTGTAAAACTCTACCATTATAATAATCCTGTTTAAAGTCATTATTAAATTTTCTAATAGTGATCACTTGGTGACTTGCTTTTCTCGATCGCCGCTTTTGATTTTTACTTGCGATATAGGTACTATATATCAAGTTATGCATTCGTACAAAAAAAAAGTTGAGATAACATTTTTCCATGACATTACGATGGTAGACAATGCCAAAAAAGTGGGTCCCAGAAGTCCGTCTGTCTGTCAGTCTGTCTGTCTGTATAAGGAGCTACAGCCTAAACGGATGGACCGATTAATGTCAAACTTGGTATGTAGCGTTATTTGGCGACTCTCCAGAGGGGTTTTTGGAATTAATTTTTTTGGACCAAAAATAACGGTACTTGTCATATACCGATTTTAGTAAAATTGAAATATCTCGAAAACGGCTCCAACGATTTTGTTTAAAAAATTCAAATGTTAGTTTTAAGCTAAGGTCTATATTTCAATGAAAAATTTTTTTTTTGAAAATCATTATTAACGGTACCTGCCATAGAACCGTTTTTTTCAAATTCGAATATCTCCGAAATTTCTTATTTATATAATTTAAATATAAACCAAAAATTAAATTTCCAAAAAAATAATCTTTGGATTTTTAAAAAAATTTTGAAATTTTTTTTTTGAAAAATCAAATTTTCGAAAACGGGACATTGAATTTTTTTGAAATTTTGTTTTTAGATGTTGATTAGTAATTTCTACAAAATGGCATTACAATTTTATTTTAAAACTTTTTTCCAAAAAATTATTTATAAAAAATTGTTTTTTTAAAAAACGGCTCTAACGATTTTGAATTTTTTTCTAAAAATGCACGTCAATATATTAATCAAAACTGCATACTTGTTTTGGAGGGCAATTTAATTTCAGATTTTATTTTTTATTTTTTTTTTTAACCAATTTTATTTTTTTTCCAAATTTCTATATAAAAAGTCTTAAAAATTTAAGCAACTTTAACTCCAAGAGCAAGTTCGTGCGACCCAGTCGTGCATTTTATTTTTCATCGAATAAGAAGTACGTTAAGGGGTGTTTATCCGAATAAGTGAAGCCGCTTTTTATTAGTGTGAGTTGTACAGATGCACATGTATTGGTAAAGGGTCGGAATGCAGATATATATTGTTCACATGAGTGTCCACTAAGCGAAACCATTGAATGAGAAGTACAGGAAGGGGTGTTTATCCAAATAAGTGAAGGCGCTTTTTGTTAGTGTGAGTTGTACAGATATCCATATATTGGTAAAGGGTCGATGTCCAGATATATTGTTGACTCAAGGGGCGCCGACAGAAATGTAACTGGTCTCGTGAGAGACTTCCGCATAAGTGCTGTTTTTCATCATAATTATGTACGAATTTTAAATTGTTTTTTTCCTCAACTACTCAACTAAAAACAGACTGAAAATTGTTTTAAAATCATCAAGATAAGCTGAAACATTGGCGGTCAATGATTGCATCGCCTTGTCATCACCAATAAGAGTGAGTTCGCCCCTGGAAAACTAGCTCGAAATTTGACAGAATATATATATTTTTTTTTTTTATTTTTTTTTGTGGCTTCACTCATCAACTCTATAGGTGTGATATACACCCCTCCCTGTACTTCTTATTCAATGAACAAAACAACTTTCATCCATCCAAACGGGACTAGGTGCATAATTTACCGTTATTTAGTCGTTAATAAGTTGTGGTAATTTTGATCTTGTCGTTCATTGTTTTCATATATATTTTTGATGTTTCGCTAACTTGATATCAACTTAGCGAAACAACAACTCTTAAAAAAGGTCTTTTTGAACATTTGAGTATGTCATAATTTGCTGTGAATTAGTTGTGATAGTTTCGATTTTGTAGCTCCATAATTTCATAAGGAAATGTGTTGTTTCAATAACTTGATATCAACTTAGCGAAACACGCTCTAAAAATTTTTTTTTGAACAACTGAGTATGAGTGAATTTGTCGCTAATTTGTCGTTAATTAGTTTTTTCCAATTTAAATTTTGTCACTCACTGTTTTCATTCAAATTTTTGACATTTTTCAAATCTGACACGAATTTATCAATTCGCTTAAAAAGTGACTTAGACTTAATGTACCAAAGCGTGGCTTGTACCGAAATTTGCCGTTCGAGACCCTCGAATTAGTTGTGGCATTTTAAATTTTGTCGCTCACTGTTTTCATTCAAATTCTTGACATTTTCCCAATTTGACACGAATTTACCAATTTTCGTTCAAAAAGTGATTTAAACCTAATGCATTAAAGCGTGGCTTTTACCAAAAATTTGCCGTTCGAGACCCTCGAATTAATTGTGGCATTTTCAATTTTTTCGCTCATTGTTTTCATTCAAATTGAGTGTTGTTCCGCTTGACACGAATTTACCAAGTTTCGCTTAAAAAGTGGCTTAGACTTAACGCATCAAAGCATGGCTTACAGCTGCATTTGTTGTTCGGGACCCTCGATTTAGTTCTGCCAATTTCAATTTTGTCGCTCACTGTTTTCATTAAAAAGTGTGATGTTTCGCTAACTTGACGCGTCAACCTAGCGAGGCACCCTCCAAAAAGTGGCTTAAACTTAACGCATCACCCTCGAATTTTTTATGTCATTTTCAATTTTGTCGCTAACTGTTTTCATTAAAATTTTCGACATTTTCCAAATTTGACAAGAATTTACCAATTTTAGTTTAAAAAGTGGCTTAAACCTAACATTAAAGCGTGGCTTATACCAAAATTTGCCGTTCTAGACCCTCGAATTAGTTGTGGCATTTTCAATTTTGTCGCTCACTGTTTTCATTCAAATTGAGTGTTGTTCCGCTAACTTGACACGAATTTACCAAGTTTCGCTTAAAAAGTGGCTTAGACTTAACGCATCAAAGCATGGCTTACAGCTGCATTTGTTGTTCGGGACCCTCGATTTAGTTCTGCCAATTTCAATTTTGTCTACCTTCCTAGCTGACCCATTTCGAGAACTGCTAACTTGATGACCGGGCGCGTGTAGACACCATCTTTTGTCTTAATAACAGCCGACCGTTCTTGGCGATCTACGCTTGGTAAAGTTTTTATTACTTTTCCTTTCGGCCAGGTATTTCTGGGACTATTTTCATCTACAATAATTACTATATCCCCCACTGCTAAAGCTTTGACCTCATAGTCAACGTAGGAAGGTATTCCTTTACCCAACGTTTCAAGAGGTGGTTTCCGAAGTTTTCACATGCAATCCAGTTCTTCCTCAAAGCTCCAGCGCTGTCATCCATTTCACAAAAATATTTAATTCCAATAGAAGAGCCAAAAGGAAATGATTTGGTGTTAAAGCCTCTTCAGTTTCGGTATCGATTGGGACATAGGTAGGGTTTCCAGAACATCTCTTTTAAAGAGAACATGTTCTCTTTTTCAACTCTGATCTTTTTTACACTCTCTTTTTTCATAGTATTCTTTTTTTGTTCTCTATTTTTCAAATGTCCTCTTTTTAGTATCTTTTTTTATTTTCGTCCATAGTTTTTCAAGATTGTTACGATTATCTGTCTCGTTGTTTCAACTCTCAAACTCTGCCCACTCACAGTTAAGGTAAAGTGTTCATCGCATTTAAATTCAAAAGAGATGTTCTGTTTTTCGTTTTCGATCTACATATTTTATAATTTCTTTTTCTACACGGATCTCAGTTTAATTGCCTTTCAGCTCGATCTTTTTATTTAAGTACTTCTTAAAAATTTAAATAAATTGTGGCTCGTCAAAAAGCTGACTTGTGCAGTCATTCCAAAGTTTACTTCTCTAGAGAAGTTAAACATCCATTCAAAAGATTTACAATAACTGAGAATATGGACGCGTTCTTCTTTGAAAAGATTTGATCATTTTTAACGTAATTCCTGTGTCCCAGATCCACTACTTTTAAGTAACTCTTTAGGAAAAATAAATTTGTTCTGCTTATGTGACGTTAGCTTTTGCTTTTTCTTATCAATTACTCTCTTTTTTGTTCTTTGTATTTTTTTTTTTTTAAGTCCTCTTTTTTTAAAGGTTCTAGAGTAAAATGTTCTCTTTTTATTAAGGTCCCAAATGGACACCCTAGACATAGGTCATGGGCCTAGAATTGATAATGTGTTCAACTTCGGCCGTCATACTAAGGAGTAGCTCATCTTTTGGGTTTCGAGTAGTTGTTATTGGCCCCAAGGCTTCTTTGACTGAGCGAACCAGGCACCCCCAGCTCCCTTCCATATGAGGGGAAGCTGGTGGGATGAATTTCCAATTTATGTCCTGATTCATATCTTTCTCCGATAAATCGTTACTATTCGATAGGCTAGCAACTGCATTCTTAAGTTCTTGGTTTGCCCCCTTAAAATTAGGGCCGTTGTCACTCCATACCTCAACAGGTTTGCCTCTTTTGGAACCAAAGCGTTTAAGCGCGAGGATACATGAGTCGCTAGACAGGCTTTGTGCGACCTCTATATGGATGGCTCTGACAGTTAAACAGGAAAATAGAACCCCCCAACGTTTCTCCAGACGTCTCCCACGGCGACAAACATAGGCCCGAAGTAATCACCGCCAACATAGGAAAATGGATTCGTAAATGACTTGAGTCTTCAGGAGGTAGGTCGGCCATCAATGGAGGTTCAGGTTTTGCTTTACGAATTTGGTATACCTGACAGGCGAGTTCGACTTTTTTAATAATGGTATGAAGAAGATTTGACGGATTTCTATGCTGAAATCTTTCGTGGTAGTCTTGAATTATGAGAAGGGTAATCCGGTGATTATTAGGCAGAATGATAGGTCTTTTGCAAGCATTGTTGACGTGTTCTGCTGCGTCTACACGATCTTTGATTCTAATTACATTGTTTGCGTCCATGTATGGGCTGGTCTTAAATAGCGGGCTTGATTTTTCCAGCGTTATGTTGCGTTACCATATTTGTTTTTCTTGAGCACAGATCACTCTTTTGAAAACGATTGAGATTGACAGAGTCCGTATAGGAAGTTTTCCGCAGTAACGATTTCCGTTGGGATTAAAGAGACATCCTCCAATAGTTCTTTTCCCCATCTTGCGAGGTTGATAAAACGGAGCACATAAGCCATTGATCTCTTAAGTCGCTTCCATTTTGAAAATCTCTCAGACTCAATAACGGGTGATGGATGGGCGATTTGATGAATAAGTACCCTAACCTCTTCGTTTGTGGAGAACTTATCAATTGCTCTTGGCCAATTATCTTCTGGTACACGGAGAAAAAATAAGGTATGAACCACCTTATTTCTGGTAAATTTAACTTTAATGTAGAGTTTAAATAGGGATGACTCTTCAATAAAATGGAATTTACCTTACTTTTCTAGTAAATTTATAGCTTATGATTAACTTTACAGTAAAGCCTTTTTTGTATGAATTTCTAATAGAAATTACTAGAAAGTTAGGTACATATATTACCTTACTATAAATACTGATTTTTAAAGTAAATTGAACTTCTCTATGGAAGGTATATAATTTAGTTACAGATTGGATCAAATAAAGTCAATTTCATTGTTATTGATGACATTTTTCTAAATAAAATTGTATGCATTTATAGCTGCGTTCCTTTGGAAATATTTATCTACTTTTTAGTACTTAAAGCTGTTTTGAACTACTTTTTCAGTATAGCAAAGTAGATCAAAGTAGTTTTAAGTACTAAAAAGTAGATAAATATTTCCAAAGGAACGCAGCTTATCTTACAAAAATTAAAATAAAAAAGGTAATTATTGAAAAGCATAACTAGGTAACATGTACTGTTATGTTTTTCAATAATTACATAAATTACCTAGTTTATTATAATTTTTGTAGGGTCCAAACAAACAATTTTATTTAGGAAAATATCATCAATAAAAATGGAATTGACTTTATTTGATCCTATTTTTTTTTTTTTTTTCTAATTCCTTATGAATTAATTAGATTGAATGATGTTAATGCATATGGATACTCCTATGTTATTCTAACACAAGAAAAAAATTTGCTATCCGTAATTACGGAGCCAATAATAACGCATAAAAGAACACAAAAAGTAATGAAAACATTTCACTTCCAAAAGAAAAACACAAATTTGAAATTTTTACATTTTATTTCTTTATTTTAATTATTCCGCACCCGGACACCTAAAAGCTTTGACAAAAAAAAAATATCCAAAACAAATGGAAAGCAAAATGGCAGACTTTTCAATGACAGCAAATAAGATATGGGGAAAATTCCTAGAGTTAGGTAGTATTATGACCTTAGTGTAAGGTAAAACTTATTCATAGAATAGTTAAATTTGTAAAATATGTTTTACTAGAATCTTAAAATGAAAAGAGTCTTAACTTTTTTGGATGAAGGTTTATTTTACTCTACGTAAAGAAAATATTGCTACTCGTAAGGTACATACTACTTTATTTTGTTCACCATAATTGTCTTGTAAAAATTACTTTACGGAGCCAAGAAATGTTCAATACGTAAGGTAAATTTTACTTTAAATCTAGGGCTTTTTACTTTAATTTCCTTACTAGTCATATGGAGTATAAAATACTAGATTCATTTTTCTCCGTGTAGGTATAGAAATAGAGGTCCGTTGTACCAACTATCGGACTGAAGGTCAAGTTTGGTATTCCACTTTGTGGCCTCGTCGGCAACATTTTCACCGGTTGGGTTCTATTGCCATTCTTTGGGTTTAGATTCTTCTAGGATCTCACCAACTCTAAAAGCTACGAATTGTTTGAATCGCCTACAGTCGTTCTTTATCCAACCAAAAATAACTTTTATGTATTTCCACGGTGTGTCCTCTTTTTAATCGACTTGGCCAAAATCACTCCAAGCACGGCAGCTTCTAGTTCTAGACGTGGAACTGATCTAATAGCGTTTTCGTTTGGGAATTCTTAGAACTGTCCGGGACTGTCCGATCCGGAATGCCAAACGATCAGAGTTGTATACTTTTTTTTGATTCTGAAGTTTGGGTTTCTTTGTATTTGTGAAACATCAAATGCGAACGTCTGATGAAAGTTTTGTTTTTTTTTTTATTTTTTTTATTATTATTAAGTTATCTATTCTTTTTTTGTTTTCTTCACTTTATTTTAATATAGTTTAAAGTTTGTGCATAGTTAAAAATCTAAAAATTGAGAAAAGAACAACAAAGAATGACATTTTATTACTTTGACGTCTTAAGTGTGAACATGTGTGCGTGATTCTGGTTTTGATTCTGCCTCAAAATTCAGAATCGGTTTTCTCTTCTTTTCAGAATTAGAACTGTCATTGAGTGCCAAACGAACAGTTTCAGAATCGTTCGGAAGAATTCCGGACAGTTCCGGACGACCAAACGAAAACGCTATAAGTTTCAAGGGAGAGACTTTTGTTCTCTAGGCTACTAAGCTACATTCGATTTGTTATTGTTACTCTTTTACGACACGCAAATAGGCGACTGCAGCATACGCAGACACAACGGCGTATACAAGGGGGGGGGGGTTACGGGGTCATGACCCCCCCCAAGAACTCAGAACTTAAAAAAGAGTTTGTTATGTGATACTGAAATCTCTTGAGTAAGATTATTTTCAAAATGTTGAAGTTTTAGAACATGAACGAAAATTAAAAGTAAAAAAAATTTTTGGTATTCAAACAAACTATTTTACCATATTATTTTGGGGATGTGGTCATATTTTTAGCGAACGCTATGCTGGATTAGGATTATTTTGATTCGTTCGATAATATTAGTTGAGCTGTGCTGTAGAGTTTTGTATGGAAACAAGATCCGGATAAGTATTATATTCAAAGCTTTTTAAAAGAAATTGAATCTGGTAGGTACACAAAAATAATATCTTAAGGGCAAGACACTGCTTACCAGCAAATAAAAGAAGCAGCCATATCTTCTATTTTTTTATATGATGAAGTGAATAAAATATGTTTTAAATAGGGAAGCTTTCTGTGGCCTTGCTGTGTGGAGGTCAATTCTGTTGATAAAATTCGTCATCGGCAAAATGTTAAAGAAGGATGTCATTTCTCAAATCATTTTAGTTTTTTGCAATGTTCCAGTTCAATACATTCGTCTGATAAAATTTGGTTAATTTTGTTTGCTTACAGAATATAACAGTATTTTGTACATACTAAATTTGCTAGATCTGTTGCATTTTTTGAAACAACTATGGATTTGTTAATCATCAATGGCCAGCCAATTATAGAAGCAATGTAAGCAACCTTATCTAAGGCAATTTAAATATTATTATTAAATATCACTTAGGGCTAATTTTTTGAATAGTTAGATAAACCTAAGTTAGAGCTTATTCCTAGGAATAAAAGTTTTTTTTTATAGTGACATTTATTCTTCTGATAGTCTATCTGACGATTGAAAAAGCAGGGCTTAATCTAATAAATACAACTGAATGTTTTTTATATTGTAAACCGCTGATTAATACATGAAAACGGACGAATCCCAAAATATCGCCAAAATTATTCTTTTTGTCTTTACTATTTTAATAGAGGTATTTTAAATTCCCATACAATTTTAAAACAAAATTTAAAAAAAAAATATATTTTCAAATGCAATTTTTTTTACAAAACTTTGCGATGCGTTTGTCTGAGGTTAGGAAGACTTTTAATTCAAAAGTTAAAAACTGTTATTAAGTAAAAACGATTTTTATTTTAACTTTCTGGGCTAGCGGAAAACAATGAACAGTTGTTTTAAGGCAAATTATTCAATCGAAGTACTCGTATAGTACATTTTATTTTTAGGAGAGGATAGCCTCAATTGGTCAAAATTAAAGCCTAGTACGCTGCTGATAAGAAACGAAAAATCCCATACAAAAATGAAACAACGAAATGGTAACCCGAAAATTTCGTTCAACTTTTCGTTCTGTAGTACGCTGTTCGGCACAACGAAATTGAAAGTCTAAACTTCTTTTTCGCACACAAACAATTGCCGGGGACATTCATTGTGTGTGGAAAAATGACATTTTGAGTTTTTTGTTTGTTTTTGTTGTTCATTTTGTCATTGCATGTCTTTCTGCGATGCGTGTTTGCTTTTTTTTCATTTATGTTTTGCAATTTTTGAGTATTTTTCGGTCCAGTTTTCGCAAGCATTTCGTTGTCCTCGTGGAGACCGACGAAAAATTTCGTTTCACATCAGCAGCGTTCTAGGCTTTAAGGCTTAACGCTAAACTTAAACGAATCTCATAACGTTTTTGTTTGGTTACTTTTAGAACTACATTCGGAACTTTTCGATTCGAAATGCAAGACGCACAAATTTTAATGTTTAATAGTTCAAAAAGCCCATTTTCAGGTTTATGCCTGCTATCAAAACTTTTGAAAAAAAAAAAAATTGGCATGACCCCCCCCAAGAAGCAAACCTGTATACGCCCCTGCGCAGACATGCTTGCATCTACAAAGGTATGAAGCTCGACGTGGCAATTGTCGTAGCTCGTAGAAACTTATTTCGAATAGATAGGGCCTCCTGATTTGTAGCATGCCTATTTTCGGTAAGAGTTGAAGCCACTGACACCAGGTTTTGAAATGCTCAGATTTTATTTGTTCGTCCCATTCTACATTACTACGCCATATTTCTTGAAGCAAGATTTTCAGAAGTACCAGGAAATTTGAAATCAGCCCTAGAGGATTGAAGATTCTTATGAGCGTCGTTAAAACTTCTCTCTTCGTGGGTGCTTGTTCAGCTTTCCAGACTTCATCACTTAATTTATGTAGGCTGCAGCTAAATGAAAACAAATCTTCGGATGGGGACCACCACATTCCTAAAATTTTCTCAGACTCGTTTAGTCCTTTTCGGTTTTCGAAAATTTTATCGAATTTGGCCGACCTATTATCAAGCTTCTCAACGATGTTATTTGAATTGCTTATAAAGTTCCGCTTTCGTGTATGCGAATCACCTTGTTGGCCAACAACACTGCCTCTTCTTCCGTGTCCAAACTATCTAGATAATCACCCAACTAACAATTTTACTTCCACGAGGTTAGGATCTTTAATTTCTTGCAGCTATTATCTCTACAGGGCTTGTATTTAGTTTGTGAATCGAAAATTCAAACTTCCGAGGCTTAACTTTCGTTAACCGCTTCCTAGAAACCTAGTGCAAGTGGAATCTAAAAATTTCTACAAGCATTAATTTAAACATTTCGTTTAAATTTCAATATGGTCACATGAAATTCCATTGTAGAAGCACATGAAATAAAAGCCAATAACTGACTTCTTTTAAATGGCTTTGCAAAAGAAATTGTATTAGAACTGCTTTCAAAATCTTTATGAATGCTTTTTATTTTTTGTATCCAATTCGAAAATTTAGACTCAGAAATGACTTAGGTAGGTATTTTAAGTATGGTAGAAGTACCTACAACTTATACAATTGCCTTAAATGAATTTATTATTATAATTCTATATTACCGAAATTATGTCAATAGTATATGAGTCGTGATATTCATTAAAAAAAAACATTACGTTGAATTTAAAATAAACCGCATTAAACGGTTTTGCCTTTTTAAACAAAAATTCCACAAAATAGATGTGTTATAGTTACTGCATTCTAATATTTGAATTACAAAATTGTTGAATCATTGTTTTTGATTGAAAATATTAAAAAGTATGTTTTATATTACTTTTAAATATAACGACTTACATAAATGTATGTTTTGTATCTCTGTATGAGAAAAAAAGAAGTTCAATTTCTGGCGCATGCGCGAAAAGCTTTTAGTTTTATATGTTTGCCTTAGCGAAGTTAGGGGATATTTATTTATATTTGTAGAGGTCCTTTAAGGGCAGGTCTACCCAAGCAGCCAACTTAAATCTCATGTAAATGAATTTGAATGTATTTTTCTCTTTGCCATGATTTCACAGCTTTGAATAACATTTTTGCTCTTCGACTCTTTTTTCCCTCAAAGTGAAGCAAAAAAAAAAAAAAAAAAAAAACAAAAACAAAATGGAAAGCCACACAAGAAGATAGAGAAAAGAAATACCTCTATGCAAAGGAGATACATTTTTGTTGTTTCATTCATGGGATGTGTGAAAAAAATGCTAGGCAGGCAGACGCAGAACAGTGATTTTTTTTTATATTATCCTTTACTTATAAACATAAATAATATGTATTACGCATGAATAACAAGTTTTTTTTTTTGTTTGCTGGATCTAATTATGTCATGTGTTTTATTATCTTTTGTTTTCTAATGATATTTGTATAGGTTCTTAGAAAATTATATGTATGTATAAAAAAAAACGGCAGGCGAAATCAGACATTTCAAAAATATTATAGTACCTACCTATGTAGGTACATAATTATGTAGGTATATCTAGCTATGCAGGATTGGCAACCCTTTCACTTTTTCAATTTAGGTAATTCTTTATTTCGCAGTAGTGTTACAAAGTAATATGTAGGCTGGTAGGTACCTACCTACATATTGAAAAATATTTGTTGGTGCTTTCTATCAGTGCGCTGCGTCATGCGGTGGCAAAGTAATAAATGTTTTTTGATCATTTAGGTGATGATGAACAATGGAAAAAAGATTTATCATCTCAGTAATTTCGCGGAACATGGCGCTGGGCACCCACATAAATACAACGGCTACCTACTAAAAGTAATAATTTTTTTGAAAGGGTTGTAAGAGCGCTACATAAATATATGGTAGGTATATATTTAGGTAGGTAACTATTAGTTGTTGTTATGAATTACTGTGGGTATGAGGACAAAGCGAGGAAAAACGTCGCACCGACTAGGTAGGTACTGGTTATTTATGGCTTTCTTTTTTATTGTTTTCAATTTCAAAATCTGTGTCCGATATTTTTGTGGCACTTATTTTTACAAGACTGCCAGTTGTGTTAGACCAGTGCCAATAGTTTTTGAAAATAAAAAAATTATTAGCAGCATATGGGTGGTGAGAAAATTTAGAAAATTTTTATAAAACCTCAAAAAAATGAAAAAAAAAATGCAAAAATACAATTTTTTATTTTTATCTTTTACAAAAATAGTTAGATTTTAACCAAACTTGGTTAAAAATTATTTTGTTATGTGTTAAATCTACTAAAAATTTGAGCAAAAAGTAAATTTTTGGATTTTTGACGAATTTAATTTGAAAAAAATAGCCTATTTTTCAATCAAAAAAGTTACTGAAAAAATTTTTGATTTTAAGCCTGGTACGCTGCTCGCGCTAAATTTTAGCTCCCATACAAATTATCGAAAAATTTTAGCTGGGCTAAAATGAGTTCCATACAAATTATCGATAACTTGTATGGGGGTTTTATCTCCGCTAAAATTTAGCGCGAACAGCGTACCAGGCTTTAGAAGAGTTTGGAATGCAATAATTATTAAGATTAAAACGTTTTGTTGAAGATTGTGTGAAAAAACTATACACACTTTTAATTTAGAAAATATTGAGGAAAATTGAAAAAAAAAACAAAAAAAAATATTTTTAAGATTGATGTTTCCGTAAAGGAC
Organism: Episyrphus balteatus; assembly: GCF_945859705.1. Lineage (NCBI taxonomy): Eukaryota > Metazoa > Arthropoda > Insecta > Diptera > Syrphidae > Episyrphus > Episyrphus balteatus. Next base: position 60,044,801 of record NC_079134.1, on the reverse strand, counting down.
AGTAATATTGGCGAAAAATAATTTTCCATGGAAACCAAATTATACTTTTCTTATGGCCTTTGACCTTCTTAATATGAATCTAGCATTAGAATTACCCACAAACAAAAGCTGATCATTTTCTCCTCCGTAAAACAACGGGAATTAAACAGTCAATTTATATTTCCTTCCTATTTCCAAGCAAAAAATAGAGAATTGCCTACCTAATTAATACGTACAAACAAAATTTCTTCTAAAGATCGATACCAGGGCAAGTGCACATGAACATGACAAGGAAACGCTTTTATTTACTTTTCTTTCTGCTCGCCTTAGACTTATTCCACATTCAACCCCTTCCTCTCACAATGCTCATGTGTATTATGACTTTTCATTATAGAACAGACCAATAAAGAAAAAAAAATTATGTCGAAACTAATTCTACCTACTTTACTATGTATGCAAGCTATGTTCCTATACACTATATGTAGCGAAAAGTAATATTCGTTCATCAACGATAAAAAAAATATTGCAATCATGACCATGCACAAAAAAAAAAACAGTACATACCTAACTTACTTCTCTGAAAACAAAAACGAAAAATATGCAATTACTGTCACCCATAAACAAAAATCAAGCAAATATCTTGCAACAAAAAAATCTGACCTTCCACAAAGTCTAGCATTGAAAAAAAAATAGACAAATAAAAAATAAGACAAAAAAAAAAAACAGACGAGACGAGAGTCAAACAAAAAAGTGAGAAAAAATGAGAGCAGATTCATTAAAAAAAAAGAGAATGCAGCGAAAAGAGAACTTTTTAGCGCTGATTTAGCAGTGGAATTTTGTTGAACTAAAGTTTTTTGTGTGCGTGAGGAAGGAATTTTTTTAGGTGAAAAACGCAAAATAGACACGATTTTAAAAATTAAAATTTAATATACCATGCATGAAAAAATATTTTTTTTTATTGGAACTTATTGACAAAATAACAAAAAAAAAAAAATAAATTGATATTGTCAAGGTTTCCCTTCTTTCACAACGACATTATACATATTGACATATTCAACTGCGTTTATAAGTATGTTAGGTCCAAAAAATTAAAAAAAACAATCAACAGATCCCAGCTCTGAAATATATTTTATCATATTAAAATAATAAAAAAATTTAAAAAAAATTATTTATGGATAACCCGCCAGACAAAACAAAAAAAAAGACACCAAACCTATAATTTTTTCAGATTTTTTGTTCCAAAAACTCATATTTTTTTTATAAAAAAAAAAAAAAAATATAGTAATGTTAATGAATTTTCAGGCTTTATACCAAATTTCAAAAAAACGATTCAGTGAAGACTTGAAGGTATTTGTTGTTATGTAAAAAAAAAATATTCACAAATAAAAAAATAACATTTGATTAATTTCCCAGTGGTTCTTAACAACACCCATCTAAATTTGACGATTTTTCATAGTTTTTACTGATTTTGACAACTACAAAATTTTTATTTTTTTTTTAAGCCACTAATATATGTCACCAAATATATTCTTAATTCAAAATCGTTTATTTCAATAAAATATTCTCAAAAATGTGGATTCTACAGAGCTTCGCGCAAAGTCATAATCATTTTTTGGCCCTGAAACATACCCTTAAGTACAAGCAAAACATTGTAAAAAGCATTTAATTTTATAAGTTTGCCTAAGCGAACTAATTTTATTTTTAAAAGCCCTGTGAAAGTGAGTACATAATAAATTTTATATTGTTTTTGCCAAAGATACCAAAGATCACTTTCACATTCGCTTTCCCAGTTGACACCAAAGAATTCCAATTAACAAAACTGACCAAATCAACCAACCAAAACAAAATTTGTCAAATTAAACTACTTGAGTATTGAGTCTACTTGATACGGGCTGTACAGTCATGTTTTCTTGAGCCGGGCTATACCCGTTTTCCACTAAATGTGATTTATTTCATATCACAATGATCAAACATTCATATTTTCGAATGAAAAAAAAACAAAAAAAAAACCGATAAAAAATGTTTCACAATAATAAAACACTTTTATTTGCAACAAAAAATTGCGATTAAAAAACATTGGTTGGTCTTAGAATGTTTAAAATTTAGAATTATATGTATTTTTCAATAGTGAATTATAAAAAAATTAAAAAAAAAATGTTTTGTCAGAAATAAAAAAAAAGTTTATCGTGGACCAACCTTACCATTTATGTGTTTGAAAAATAGATGTTGGCCGATTCTCAGACCTACCCGTTATGTGTACAAAATTTCATATAAATCGGTCCAGCCGTTTCGGAGGAGTTTGATAACAAACACTGCGACACGAGATTTTTATATATTAGACCTATAATTTTTTCAGATTTTTTGTTCCAAAAACTCATATTTTTTTTATAAAAAAAAAAAAAAATATAGTAATGTTAATGAATTTTCAGGCTTTATACCAAATTTCAAAAAAACGATTCAGTGAAGACTTGAAGGTATTTGTTGTTGTGTAAAAAAAAAGTATTCACAAATAAAAAACAACACCCATATAAATTTGACGATTTTTCATAGTTTTTACTACAAAATTTTTATTTTTTTTTTAAGCCACTAATATATGTCACCAAATATATTCTTAATTCAAAATCGTTTATTTCAATAAAATATTCTCAAAAATGTGGATTCTACAGAGCTTCGCGCAAAGTCATAATCATTTTTTGGCCCTGAAACATACCCTTAAGTACAAGCAAAACATTGTAAAAAGCATTTAATTTTATAAGTTTGCCTAAGCGAACTAATTTTATTTTTAAAAGCCCTGTGAAAGTGAGTACATACTAAATTTTATATTGTTTTTGCCAAAGATACCAAAGATCACTTTCACATTCGCTTTCCCAGTTGACACCAAAGAATTCCAATTAACAAAACTGACCAAATCAACCAACCAAAACAAAATTTGTCAAATTAAACTACTTGAGTATTGAGTCTACTTGATACGGGCTGTACAGTCATGTTTTCTTGAGCCGGGCTATACCCGTTTTCCACTAAATGTGATTTATTTCATATCACAATGATCAAACATTCATATTTTCGAATGAAAAAAAAACAAAAAAAAAACCGATAAAAAATGTTTCACAATAATAAAACACTTTTATTTGCAACAAAAAATTGCGATTAAAAAACATTGGTTTTTGTTTTGTTTTGTGTATTTTATTAGTTTAAAAAACTCTTAACATCAGTTAATACTTAAAACTATAAGTGATTTTAGACTAAATTATTTTTTAATAAAGGTTTCAATAAAGACTTAAATATATTTAGGTTTCTTTCAGTCTTGAGGTTTGTAGGCAGATTATTAAATAATTGCACTCCTTTGTAAAGCAGGTTGTTTTGCGTACCAGTTCTTCTGTACAGTGGCAATCTAAAGTCTCCGATATTCCTTAAATTATAAAAAGAATTTGTTATAAAACTAACATTTCGTTGCAAATAAATAGGATACAGATTATTTTTTATTTTGAAAATCATCAATAAAGCATTAAATTTTAAACGTTGCTCAACATTTAGCCATCCGAGATTTGATAGCATTTCTTGTATTGGCGTTCTAAATTCACACTGAAGCACTGTTCTCATCGCTCTATTTTGCAATATTTGAAGTTTTCTAATGTTTTCTATGTTTGACATATATATTATCGATGAGCAATAATCAAAATGTGGAAGAATCAACGTGTTATAAACAGTCAGTGCACAATTTCGAGTTATATTTTTACGAATTCTTTTGAAAAACCCTATCTTTTTTGATATCTTAGCACACAGATAATTAACATGTTCATTGAATTTAAGCTTGTTGTCAATATGTACTCCCAAATACTTGATTTCACGGACACATTCGACTCTTTCATCATTTATTTTTACGTTGACATTAGGTTCACTACTATTTATACACATGATTTTAGTCTTACTAACGTTAAGTTTCAGCTTATTTTTACAAAGCCATGTGTAAATTTTGTCCAGTTCTCTTTGAATTAAATATTCACATTCATTTATGTTATCACCAACACTGTAGATCAATGTATCGTCGGCAAATATTGATATCTGAACTTCTGATACCACTTTAACAATATCATTAATGTATAAAAGAAAAAGGATCACTCCCAATTTCGACCCTTGAGGCACACCAAGATCCACTTTTATAGCCTCAGAAAAGGTTTCATTCACTTTGACTCTTTGCGATCTTTCAAACAAATAACTTTCAAACCATTTAAGCTCAACTTGACGAATACCATATTTTTCAAGTTTTTTAAGCAATATTTTTCTATCTATTGTTTCAAATGCTCGTTTTAGGTCAAGAAAAACAGCAAGTATAGATTTTCCGTTATCGATTTCCTTTTTCCACTCATTTGTTAGCCAAGATATAGAAGTTTCACAGGAGTGTCCCTTCCGAAAACCTGATTGTTGAACACACAAAATATTTTCATTTTCTATATACTTGGTAAGTTGGTTGCACACTATTTCCTCTAAGATTTTCTCATATGTTGGGAGCATGTTGATGGGTCTCCAATCTTCAGGGTTTTTTGGATTTTGAATTTTTTCAATAGGAACCACTACCGATTCTTTCCAGCTTTGGGGGAAGTCTCCATTTTGTAAAGATAAGTTAACTATTTTTAATAAGTACGGATACATTTCAAACTTGCAATCAAGAATTATACTGCCATTTAACCCAAAACAGTCGTTTTTGTTGTTCATTCCTTTGATTGTTTCTTCAAGTTCCAACAGACTCACTTGTTTAAATTTAAATACACTATTTTGGGTACCGATACTATCTGAATAATCAATTTGGTTGATGCTCCCATGAATTTCTTGAACACTTTTCACAAAAAATAAGTTCAATGCGTTAGCAATTTCTTTTTCCGTTTTAAGACACGTATTTTGGATTTTTAGCTCTATGATTTCATTTTTTTCCGTTTTAAGTATTTGTCTTTTCAATGTTTTCCATAAACCTTTCTGGTCGCCAGCATTAGCAATTATTTTCGATTCAATGAATATACTTTTTGCCCTCATACACTCAGTCTTATACATATTTCTCGTCATCTTATACTCTCCCCAAGCTTCAATAGAATTTTCGAACCTAGCCCGTTCATATAAGTTTATCTTACTTCTTTTTAAATTGTATAAATCGTTGTTATACCATTCAGCATGATTTTCGTTTATTCTAACCGACTTTGTGACAGATAGCAATGCTACTTCAATTCCTTCTTTAAACTTTTTCGCACAGCTATTTAACTCGTTTGTTTCTGTTATACTATTAAAATGCTCACAGTTTAAAGCACGCACGAAGGGATCATATCTGTACTTAATATACTTTATCTGCTTAAGATTGTCTTTTTTATTGGATTTCGTATATAATTTAATATTCAACGACTCATGATCCGAAGTTTTCCACTCGTTGCGAACCGCGACATTAACTTTCAATGTGTGTTCAGCTAATACATAGTCTATTAATGTTCTTGATGTTTTTGTTATTCTAGTTGGTTGTGTGACTAATTGCATAAGTCCGATGTTATTTAAAAAATCATTTACCAAGTTCAATTCATGATTTCTTTCAGCCAGAAAGTCAACATTAAAGTCACCCAGGATTACCGTGTATTCACTTTCGCTTATATTATTTAAAGTCCACTCGTTTAAAACATCAAAAAACTCTCGAATTCTCATTTTTTCAGATCTATAAAGTAGAATAATATTCCAAGACTCGTTTTTAACACTAATTTTAATTGACAAAATCCATATTTTTTTATCGATTGATAATTGTTTCTTTTCCACTGATTTTATACCATTTTTAACATAAATTGTTACCCCACCCGTGTGTCGTGAGTTACTAAAACAATTATAGATCTTATAACCGTTTAAAGATACTTCACATTTTTCTATTTCAGGCGTTAGATGTGTTTCCGTGAGTAATAAAAAATCAAACTTATTTTCATCTACTAATTCTTCAATTAGCTCAAAATTACCAGTGATCCCTTGTACATTCAAGAGCACACCGTTTAAATAAGCTAAAGGTTTTTTGTTAAATATATTATCATTTAATTGCTAATACATCACCCGGCTTCGTTCCCCATCCAGTTTCTTCAAATAAACTGGACACATATAATCCATCGTCTTGTGGTTAATATCTAGATTCAAACCAAGTCTATCGTTCATTTTTACACAGTTTATACATTTATTTGTCTCCGCACTATCACAATCTTTGATGTCATGCTCACCACAGCATCTACGACAGCAGCTTTTATTTTTACACTCAGCTGATATGTGGTTAAAACCTAAACATTTATAGCACCTTTTCACTACTATTGATTCAAATACTTTGCACCGATCCCATCCAACATTTACTCTTCCTATGTCCATGACTTTAGCAAAGCTTTCTTTATCTAATTCCACCACAGCGTTATAGTACACAAAATTCTTTCTCCCTTTCTCTCCGTTTTTTTTAATTATTTTAATGCATTTGATTTCACTCTCGGCAAGCATACCGTTTTGCGCTCTTAAGCTTTTTTCGATTTCTGCCTCTTCAATCTCCTCACTTACACCCGATATGATCACTTTTGGCTTTCTCAGCACCGGTATTTTTATTTCATATTCTGTACCAAGCTTTTCTTCAACTGCATTAACCACGTTACTTCTGTCCATTTCACTAGCACAAGATATTTGTACAATGCCATTATGTCTTGTGGCCACTTCACTAATTTTTAGATTTGATGGGTCAACATCGGCAACCCGAGTACTTGTCTGCATTTGCACCCGACATTTTTTAGATAGAAGAGAGTCTTAGCTAAACATGATGTATTTTACAGCCTTTAACTCGATCAAATATTATACACTTTGGCCAAAAAACAAGTGGTTTCTGCGTTTTTTAGCATTTGAGTAGGGTTGCCGAGTACTTGTCTACATTTGCGGGGTGGCACCCGACATTTTTTAGATAGAAGAGAGTCTAAGCTATACAGGATGTATTTTATAGCCTTTAACTCTATCCAATATTATACACTTTGGCCAAAAAACAAGTGATTTTTGGGTTTTTTAGCATTTGAGTAGGGTTGCCGAGTACTTGTATACATTTGCGGGGTGGCACCCGACATTTTTTAGATAGAAGAGAGTCTAAGCTAAACATGATGTATTTTACAGCCTTTAACTCGATCAAATATTATACACTTTGGCCAAAAAACAAGTGATTTTTGGGTTTTTTAGCATTTGAGTAGGGTTGCCGAGTACTTGTCTACATTTGCGGGGTGGCACCCGACATTTTTTAGATAGAAGAGAGTCTAAGCTAAACATAATGTATTTTACAGCCTTTAACTCGATCAAATATTATACACTTTGGCCAAAAAACAAGTGATTTTTGCGTTTTTTAGCATTTGAGTAGGGTTGCCGAGTACTTGTCTGCATTTGCGAGGTGGCACCCGACATTTTTTAGATAGAAGAGAGTCTAAGCTATACAGGATGTATTTTATAGCCTTTAACTCGATCAAATATTATACACTTTGGCCAAAAAACAAGTGGTTTCTGCGTTTTTTAGCATTTGAGTAGGGTTGCCGAGTACTTGTCTACATTTGCGGGCTGGCACCCGACATTTTTTAGATAGAAGAGAGTCTAAGCTATACAGGATGTATTTTATAGCCTTTAACTCGATCAAATATTATACACTTTGCCCAAAAAACAAGTGATTTTTGGGTTTTTTAGCATTTGAGTAGGGTTGCCGAGTACTTGTCTACATTTGCGGGGTGGCACCCGACATTTTTTAGATAGAAGAGAGTCTAAGCTAAACATAATGTATTTTACAGCCTTTAACTCGATCAAATATTATACACTTTGGCCAAAAAACAAGTGATTTTTGCGTTTTTTAGCATTTGAGTAGGGTTGCCGAGTACTTGTCTGCATTTGCGAGGTGGCACCCGACATTTTTTAAATAGAAGGGAGTATTATCTAAAATATAGTGTTTAGTTTAGCTTTCTAGTGCATAAAAAGTTATACTGTTTTGTTCAAAGAAGATTTTTGTCAGTGTTGTTTTCATTTGGATGGGGTTGCCACATTTGTAGGGTCACGTCCTTTATATTATTTTATTATTTTTTTTTTATTATTTTGGCTTTCGTTTGGCTTTTCAAATTTTTTTTTATCTGGCCACACAACAAAGATAAGAATGTATTAGTTATGTGACAATTTTTCCTTTCAAATAGGGTTGCCACATGGAAGTTCCCATTTTAGAAGTGGCAACCCTATTTTTTTATTTTCAGTATCAATTTATCTTTCATTTGACACTAATTTTAACCTCTAACCTTATAAGCTAAGTAACTCGACGGTCGCCGCTTGGACTAAAAGGAAAACAAGATTTTAATCTTGTCCACTTATTTAAATATAAAATAGTGATAGACATTTTAGGTTTTTATCTAAGTTCAAAACAAAGTTAATTCTCTAATTTTTAAGAAAAAGCCAAAGGCCCAAAAAATGAAAAAAAATTTTTTCTGCTTCGGAAAAATGCGGGTTGACGGCATCCATGTGAAACCTCTAAAGTCTAAAAAACCGAATTTTTCAGATATTTTGTTCTGCTCCAGAAAAATTGTTCTTGAGTAAAAAGTTATTCTCTTTCATCTTCTCAATAATGATATTGTTTGACAATCAGAATATAATATTATTAAGTCTTTATTTAATAATTTTTTACAAGATTAGAAAAAAAAAAACAGAAAATAACCAAAAATAATAACTTTGAAAAAAAAAAACACAAATGGTCACCATATTCTTTAAGATAGTGCAACTCATCAGAAAGTTAAGTCGAAGCCCTTAAGAAGCTCTGGTTTCAACTAGTCCAAATTTGAAACTCTTTTATTATAATAACGAAGAAAAAAATAACAAGAATAATAAAAATTATTTAAATTATTTCTATTTTAAGTGGAGCGATTGAATATAATTCAATTTTAAAGTTCAGTATATTCATGCTGTGAGTTTTATATAGTGTCGGTAAACATCGACCAAAATAAGGCGTCTTAGTAAGGGTACGACAGATCTAACTGATGAGCCCACTGTCGTACCTGGGCGAAACGCTTTATAAATTTGGAGTTGAGGTCACTTGAACTTTAAAATTGAACTCTTTTATTCAGCCCTATCGGCAATCTCACGTGAGAAATTTCCCCGGGAGTAGGTTTTCTCTCCCGGGAATTTTTCTCCTTATCGGCAATCTCCATCGGAATTTCGTTTTCGGGAAAGAAGTACAGCCAACTTAACAAAAAAAAAAAACTTTCGAACACATTTCTTCGAAAGTTTTGACAACTCTAATTTGATTGTATTTAGTACAAAAAGTAATATAATTTTTTTCTTTGGTGTTAATTTTTTTGCTTTTTATTCAATAAGTTTTTTTATTTTTTGCACAAGTTATTACTTTGTTTGTTTCTTCAGATGGACATGTAAATAGTTTTGTGTTTGTAATTTTAATTAAAGAATCGCAACTCTTCATGTGTGGTTTCTTAAGCTTTTTTTTTGACATGTTTAACAAATCACTGAAATAAATTGAGGCATTCCACATAATTTGATCATTTCTTCGTCGGAATGGTTTCCTTTAGTTCCATGCTTTTTTTAATGTTTTCTTATATTTTATTTTTTTCTACTCTTTTTGCGTTATCCAGTTGCAATATCATTTGCTTTTTGTTGCCATAAGGAAGTAAATAATTCAATATTTTTAACAGAATATTTTGAAAGAAAAAAACGTACATTTTGGTTCAAAAAATCTGTTCCTCATAAAAAATATGATAGAAATACTTCGGGGGAAAAACTTCATTCCCGATAGGTATTTTTGTGTGGGAATTTTTTCCTAGGAAATTGTTCCATTCAAAAAGTATTGCCGATACCGATTTTTCGGAATAGAGAAATTTTTCCAGGGAAATTGTATTGCCGATAGGGCTGATTATATACCTGAGTAGCTCGATGGGTAAGGTACCGGACTATCAAATAGGATGTACGAGGTTCAAATCCAGCAAATGCGTCAAGTAAGTAAGAAGTTTTTTTCTCAATATAATTGTGTTTGGAAATTTAATTTCAGAAGCAAAACTTGTCTGGATGGAAAACAAAGAAGAAAATGAAAAAATAAAATGTAATAGGTCCACAAAAAAAAAATAAAAATGAAAAAAAAATATTTTTTTTTCTTTATTCTATTTGGGATGTACCTCGTTTAGACTTTCACAATCCTTCGACAAGTCTGATCAGAGCTTCTAAATAAAAATAAAAGCCTGCAACAATAACACACGTTTTCAAATTTCAAATGTTTGTTGTTTGTATAAGGCATTAAAGACATGTTATGAGTCTCTCCAATCAACTTGCATATGACTCTTCTAAGGCCTATCAAGCTTCTCGGGTGGGCCAGATGGGCTTCCCTATGGTCGTATACAAGCAATATTTCTAAAATCGAAACAGCTTCGTTAGACCCTTGTGGAAGTAAAATTGTTAGTTGGGCATACACATAATGATTTTTTATAATCGCTTCTACTGCTCTAGGATGTTGTGAAAGGTATGCCGAAGCATTCTTATTTTTGATGTACTGAGCGCAGTATGGCGAGCACGTAGAGCCAAAAGTCATTACTCGCATCAGATAATCTTCGATTTGACCGGTATTTTTGTTTCTTAAGAGAAAGCGTTGAGCGTTTTGATCGGATTCCAGAATTTTAATTTGGTGAAACATCTCTTTAATATTGCCACAAATGGCGAACTTGCGTTGGCGAAAACGGAAGAGAACATCGGAAAGGGCAGGTAATGTATCGGGACCGGTAAGGAGCTTTGAGTTGAGAGATATTCCAGAATAAGGTGTGGCTGCAGCTGGTTTATTAGGATTGACTACCGGAAATATTGGCAGGTACCAGATTCTAGATAAGCTTTAGTCAAGTAGTTCGTTCTTTATAAGCTTTCGAGAATATCCCTTATCTACATAATAGGCGATTTGTTTGTTCATCTTGTCTTCGATGGAAGGGTTTCTTTTAAGTTGCTTTTCAAGACATATGTATGAGCCTACCTTCAGCTAGTGACCTGCTGTTGGGAAGAACAGTATTCTCATCCTTCCAAAGTAAACCAACGGCGTATCTTTTCCCATTGTTGATTGTACTTCCATCCAAAATAGCTTGGGCCTTTTATCATCTGAATTCATTTGAAATTTATTTTGTACTGAACCATTATGTTCGATTTGGAAGTATTCCTATACAAGCTCGTTGAGTTGTTCATCAATTTTAGTCTGACAATCACACATAAAACAACTTATATGCTCAATGTGCATAACTTTGCCCTTTTTATTACTTCTGTGTGGTCCGAAAACCCCCCACCCTAAACGTGTTTTGACAGCCACAGGCTCATCTACATTTGATTCTCGGATTTTTTGGTAGTTAACTAAATTGCAATGATCAAGTCCGATTAGTATTTGCGTTTGACCTAGCAGGAATACCTTGCAAGTACTTGAAGCGTTTCTGGATGTCATCAAAGTCCATGGTTTTAAATGGTATTTCAAGTGATTCTATAGTTCTAACTTGAAGAAGGGGAAAGATTTTGGTAGATTTATACCCAGATATCTGTAGATTAACGACTTTAAAATCTTCTTCTGATCGCTGAATACCTGCACGGAGAAAAATGAATCTAGTACATATTTTATACTCCATATGACTACTAAGGAAATTAAAGTAAAAAGCCCTAGATTTTAAGTAAAATTTACCTTACGTATTGAACATTTCTTGGCTCCGTAAAGTAATTTTTACAAGAAAATTATGGTGAACAAAATAAAGTAGTATATACCTACCTACCTTACGAGTAGCAATATTTTCTTTACGTAGAGTTAAATAAACCAGTGCCGGTTTAAGCACTACCGGCGCCCCTGGGCAAGATTGCAAGTGGCGCCTCTAAAAAAAATTCATCTAAAACAATTTGTTAAAACCACGAAAAAAAGCAATAGCAGATTATGTCTTACCTCTCATATATTAGTTAATGCACTTATTAACAATGTGCAGTGTATTAACTTAAAAAGGTTAACTTAAAAAAAAACATTAATTATTTATGTCATTTAGGCTCAATTGACAAGATTACCTTTATCTCTGACTTTTTTGTTTAAACACATTTGAAGAGTAGGTACAGTTGGTTTTATTTGAACAATATTTTTTCAAAAACTTTTTCAACTAGGTACATTAATGTCGTTTTCGATTGGAATCACTCAATGATTTACACAATCTGAAATCCAATAAAAAACCTTGAATCGCTTCCACCCAATTCTAAAATTTAATATCTGTCTATTGGTGAAAAATCAAATATTTTGTTTTTGTTTTTTCACTAGGAGAATAAAAAACTTGCAGCACGCTTCTTAATGATTAAAGGCGCTTCCGGACGGCCAATCGAAAACGAAATACCTTTATAAGTATTAGGTTTGTTCGTTGTGAGCTCTAGGGCACTCTGGGTCGCTGTCAAGTGTTTTTTGTAGCTCCTTTTTCAACCAGAGTTATTTCCTCTGTGTTCGATGTTCGCTGATGAAACTGAAGCTCTGAGGTGTTCGATGTAAAATGAAAACCCGAGAAACTCTGATTTTTTTCACAGTTAATTGACATGACTTAGAGTGCCCTGGAGGGGGGAACAACGAACAGACCTATTTTTTATTCTCACACACAAACGTAGTTTTTATGAGAAATGGAGAAGCTGTCAATTTTTGGCATTTCTGGATTTTGGGTTTTTGGGATTGTGAGTTTTCGGGATTTTGTGTTTTTGGGTTTTCATTCTTCAAAAAGTTTAGGACAAACAATACGAGCGCCGTTGAAAATGTAAAATAGAAAAAAATTGGGGCGCCTTTGTGAAAGTAAAAATAAATAAAACATCGATTGGAAAGACTTCGTTATTTATATAACATTTGTAAAAGTTTCTTGCGCCTCTGAGCGACGGCCCAGGCTGTCCCCCCCCCTAAAACCGGCCCTGAAATAAATCTTCAACCAAAAAAGTGTATGACTCTTTTCACTTTAAGATTCTAGTAAAACATATTTTACAAATTTAACTATTCTATGAATAAGTTTAACCTTACACTAAGGTAATAATAGGTATTACCTAATTCTAGGAATTTTTCCCTATACATAGTAATAACCCTTAATTGCTGTCATTGAAAAGTCTGCCATTTTGTTTTCCATTTATATTGGATATTTTTTTTTTGTCAAAGCTTTTAGGTGTCCGGGTGCGGAATAATTAATAAAGAAATAAAATCTAAAAAGTTCTTTTCCCATTTGTGTTTTTCTTTTGGAAGTGAAATGTTTTCATTACTCTTTGTGTTCTTTTATGCGTTGTTATTGGCTCCGTAATTACGGATAATAAATTTTTTTCTTGTGCTAGAATAATATAGGTATCCATATATGCATTAACATCATTCAATCTAATTAATTCATGAAGAATTAGAAAAAAATTGGATCAAATAAAGTCAACTCCATTTTTATTGATGATATTTTCCTAAATAAAATTGTTTGTTTGCACCTTACAAAAATTATAATAAACTAGGTAAATTATGTAATTATTGAAAAACATAACAGAGTCATACGTTACTTACTTCTAAATAGCTTTGAGGATTAAGTACGTGTTACCTAGTTATGCTTTTCAATAATTACAAAAATCACCTTTTTTAGGCTAGGCGCACAAATGCGATTTTAGTCGCGCGATTATTCAGTCGCAAAAATGGATCACAAGGATTTCAATGACTGTGAACCTGAACACACATGCTTCTCGCGATTAAAAATTTGAAAATTGTGTCTACAGTCATTGAAATTCTTGTCATCTAATTTGCGACTGAATAATCGCGCGATCGAAATCGCATGTGTGCGCCTAGCCTTATTTTAATTTTTATAAGAAAAATGCATACAATTTTATTTAGAAAAATGTCATCAATAAAAATGAAAATGACTTTTTTTGATCCAATCTGTAATTAAATTATATACCTTCCATAGAAAAGTTCAATTTACTTTAAAAATCAGTATTTTCAGCCTTATAGTAAGGTAAAATATGTACCTAACTCTCTAGTAATTCCTATCAGAAATTCATACAAATAAAGGCTTTACTGTAAAGTTAATCATAAGATATAAATTTACTAGAAAAGTAGGTAAGGTAAATTTCATTTGATTGGGGAGTCATCCCTATTTGAACTTTACATTAAAGTTAAATATACCAGAAATAAGGTGGTTCATACCTTATTTTTTCTCCGTGTGATGTGCAATAAGACATAATGGATTTCTTTCACCTTCTAATCCCAGCTCTGCCGCTATTTTCGATTCAATAAGAGAGACAGCCCAAGTTACAATTTAGCTTTCATAAGGGTCAATGCAAGCTTTCATAACAAGAAGGACATGTCTTATGCAAATCATTTGGCGTATTTTACCGAAATTTCATAGAACTTTCCTTCACAGGTAATCCACAAGTTATTGGCTTGTGACAAACAGCTTAAAATGGCCTTACGGAGGTCTTCCTGCAAAGGGTTTATCTAATGCACAAACCGGATTACTTGCGTAGGATGTTATAATAAGGCCTTATAGAATCCTTGGTGAGAGGCCTCGGGACGAAAGATTATTCTCTGCTGTATGTGACGGATAAAGGTGAGCCTAGATCCTGCATACTAGCAAAGAAAACACTAACAGTATTTTTACTCCCTAATTACAGCGATCGTGATATCACAACCGCTACACTGCAGACCTCCAAAGGAACATATTGGATTACGTCTGCTTACCTAGGCCATGATTGTGGGCCGCCTCCGGGGGAGACACTTGGGCGAATGATCGCAGCAGCAGCGAGCCAAAAAGTAGATCTCCTCATTGGCAGTGATGCTAATGCTAATCACACAGTGTGGGGGAGTACTGACGTAAATGAAAGAGGTGAGTCACTTTTTGATTTTATTCTAAGTACTAGTCTCCTTATTTGTAATATTGGTAATGAACCTACCTTTGTTACAAAGAACCGACAAGAGGTATTGGACATTACCCTTGTATCACAAACAATTCACCACAAGATAAGGAATTGGGCTGTATCTAATGATCACTCATTCTCAGATCATAGGTATATCCAATTCAGTCTCGAAGATGAATGCACAAAACCCACCGGTTTTCGTAATTATAGGAAAACGGATTGGGTGAAATATAGGGAAACTTTTACTACCTGCTACGATAATCAGGACAATATTTTCCCTTCTAATACAGATGATCTTGACTTAAAAGTCAACGATCTCACCAAAGCTCTAAACAATTCCATGGCTAACTCTTGTCCCCTTACCATAACAAGAGGAAAGAAAAAAACCGCACTGGTGGAACAAAGAGCTAGAACCGCTCAGGAAAGACTGTAGAAAGGCTTTCAATAGGGCTAAACAAACATGGAACCCATTAGACTGGGACCTGTATAAAGTTTCTCTAAAAAGTTACAAGAAACAACTACGGAAAAGTAAAAGATCCTCCTGGAGGAACTTCTGTAGTAAAATTGAAGATTCTTCTGAGGCATCTAGACTCAGAAAAATCCTTTCAACTAATCCAACCATGCCGAGCTCCCTAAAAGACTCTAATGGCGATTGGACTAGCTTCTATGAGGAATCGCTAAACTTGCTACTAGACACTCATTTCCCTGGTAGCTCGAACTCAATAAGTGACATTGCTCACCGACCCAACCAATTTTATCAAATTAGCAAAGATCTTATTTCCAAGGATAGACTAATATGGGCAATAAATAGCTTCCATCCATACAAATCACCTGGGCCAGATGGTATCATACCCGCTGAATTACAACACGTCTCAGATATCATACTACGAAAGTTGGAAATTATAATGATAAGCTGCATAAGCTTCTCGTATATTCCAAAGGCCTGGAGAGAAGCAAAGGTGGTTTTTATACCAAAGGCGGGAAAATGCTCTCATGTCACTCCAAAAGATTTAAGACCTATTAGTCTATCATCCTTTCTGCTTAAAACTCTAGAAAGAATGATAGATATCCATCTAAGACAGGAAATTGAACCATGTCTGATCTCTAAGGCACAACATGCCTACACTAAAGGGAAATCGGTGGAAACTGCTCTCCATTCTCTGGTTAGCACCATTGAATACTCTCTACACTACAAAGAGTACACTCTTGTCGCCTTTTTAGACATAGAGGGTGCTTTCAATAATGTCAGGAACTCAGCAATCATGAATGCTCTTGACAATCTGAAAATAGAAGACCCGCTTAAGAACATGATAGAAATCATGCAACACTTACTCTATCCGATCAAGCTAAATACCTAGGACTCATTTTTGATAAAAAACTGACCTGGAAGCTCAATATTGAAGAAAGAGTTAAAAAAGCCAATGTGGCACTCTTTTCATGCAAAAAAGCCATTGGTGGCAAATGGGGATTTTCTCCTAACATTGCACACTGGCTGTACACATCGGTCATAAGACCAATACTTACATATGGGATGGTAGTTTGGTGGACCGCACTGGACAAAACGATAAACTTAAACAAGCTTATCAAAGTCCAAAGGTCAGCAAGTATGTGCATAAGCGGTGCGCTGAGGTCAACCCCTTCTGACGCCCTAGACATACTTCTAAATCTCACACCCCTAGACATCTTCAGCAAACAAGTAGCAGCTAGCTCAGCTACTCGTCTAAAAGCAACCTCTCAGTGGACCAGTAATCATATTGGCCACACAAACATTCTAAACAACTTCGGATTCCTTCCGGATCGTCTAGACTATTCCACACCTCAACTGGTGTTCGATAATAATTTCCAGAACTCCATTCCCTCCAGAACTGAATGGGAGAACCTTAGTACTCTGGATAATGACTCTTTACACTTCTATACTGATGGTTCAAAAACCAATGAAGGTGTAGGAAGTGGCATATTTTCGGAAAAACTGAATCTCAGTCTCTTCTTCCGCTTACCAGACCAATGTAGCGTGTTCCAAGCAGAAATTCTGGCGGTTAAGGAGGTTCTCTCTTGGCTCAGAGAAAACGTAATATCCAACACGGATATTCGGATCTTCTCGGACAGTCAAGCAGCCATTAAATCTCTTGCCTCTGTCTCTACAAACTCAATCACGGTCCTCGACTGTCAAACATCTCTAAGGGAGATGTCTGAGCAGTTTAACATTCACCTCGTATGGGTGCCGGGACATAGAGACATTCCAGGCAACTGCAGGGCAGACGAACTTGCCAAACTAGGAACAATTACTCCTCTTCAACCAGAAAGGAACAATATAGGAACACCTATCGCTACATGCAAACTTATGCTAAAGCAGGACGCTTTAAAGAAAACCAACCTCAGATGGACTCAGAGTAATACTTGCCTAGCTACTAAACAAATATGGCCTTGTATAGACTTGAAACGTTCAAAGGGTTTGTTAAATTTAAACAGAATGCATATTAGCTGCACCATAGGTGTCCTTACAGGACACTGTCTAATAGGTAGACACGCAAAAAGAATGGGCGTGTTCTCTAACGATTTCTGCAGAAGTTGCATGGATGAAGAAGAAGAGGAAACTGTTCAACATCTTCTGTGCACCTGCCCTGCTCTCTCTAATAGAAGAAAACTCTATCTAGGAGAATTCTTCTACGATTACACTAGTGATCTAGTGAAAACGGACGTTAAAAGTCTATCTTCATTCATAAGAAGCACCGAGTGGTTCGGCTAGTGAGTCCCAACTTGCTAGTCTTTTGTGGTATCACAATGGATCCATAAGGGTCTAAGTGTGTCGCGTAATTTGCTTGACAGCCACTACTACCTAACCTAACCTAACCTTATAGAAGTTGTTGTAGGTGTTGTAGAAAATGTTGAATTTATGCATAAAAAAAAGAATTAAATGAATTTTATTTCATTTTTTTTATTTTCTTTTGATTTTTTCTGTTTTGCATTTTCTACATATTATTTATTTATTTTAATTTTTATCTATTTTGTTTCTTTTCCTTTTTTGGAAATTCCACTGCTTTTTCTGTTGTTCTGAAATGATGAGAATATTATTTTAATTGAAAAAGAACACATTTTTTTATTTTCATCACATGGCCCGGCCAGGAATCTATCCCACGTACCTCTGCATACCAAGCCAGGACCTTACCAGTAGACCATGCTCGAATATTAAAGATGAGTGGAAAATTGGGAGCTTATTGAAAACTCACATTGAAATGCAATGTTCTTTCTTATGCGTTACAAACATTGCATATCTGCAGGATAAAACCATTGCATACTTACAAGAACCTCTTCGAACAGGTTTTATAGAGGCCTTTCTGTCACTTGAAAATATAAGTCTTCTTTAGAACGGTTCAAACAGATCTTATAAAGGTCTTCTTTAACTGATATTTACAAGGCTTCTTCTTAATACTTCTAGATAGCCTTAAGGAGACTCCTTTCTTTCCAAAATGGATGACTTGCGTAAGTAAACTAAACGTATACAAACTAAAGCTTGTCGAATCGAACAAAATGGACCTTATGCAAGAAAAATTGTTACTTGGGAGACGAACCATCATCTAAAAACGCGTAAGTATGTACTTGGTTCTCATTGTTGTACAAAGTAACAGGTAAAATCTTGAAAAGTATTGGGTTCTCTTTCGCAGCATGAGCGTTGCATTTTTTATCTTCAACATGTGGAGCAGCAACAGTGTACTTATGCAACATGTGGTGGTGCTTGTATGTACAACCATTTACCCAGCAAGTTTTTTCAAATGTGCATCTGCGTCTATTTTGGTTTGTGCGACAAAGGAAGTTTCGATTAACTTCGTTCCACTTTTCTTTTAGAGCGAGTGCCTTGAATTTGCTGCATTGTTCAACAAGCTGGCAGTTTCCATTACAGACGACGCACCTTTTATCTGGTTTATTTATATCTGAAGTAACTGGATGTTGATGCACATTTAGTATGGGGATGTTATGTGCTTTCTTTCTTTCATTTTTGGGCTCAAATGTTTTTTAAAAGCTTATCTCTGTGACCTGACATGCACCTTCAGCAACCCTGTCTGTTCCCACTTTGTACATTCCCCAGTTTAACTTTGTTTGATAAGATAACTTCTGAATTAAAGCCCAGTACGCAGATCGGGAAAAAAACAAATTTTATCTCTACAATTTTAATCTCTACAAAACATTTTTTAATCCTGCGCAAAATTTTGAAGTTGGAGAAACTACCTAGGGTAAACTGCCCAATCATTGGCACCTTAAGCGAATGTCGCACCAACTTTAGTTCGCAGTTTTTTTAGTTTAGCATAAAACTATTACACGGTGTTACAAAAATGAGGTTTTAAAATATACGCGGGCGGAGACCTATCAGGTTTTGTAGAGCTAGTCGCACTGAATACGAAACGGTATTTGAAAATCCCCTAACACCCCCAAAATCTGGAGTTACGGGCAAAAAACGGTTTTTTGGACCTTCACCCATTGAAAAAATTCTAGCTTCGACAATTTTTTACCCATTTTCGATTTTTTTACAGTTTCTGATAGAAGATAAATAAACCTTTTTAACAATGTATAAAACATGTAACTCGGTTAAACCACTTAGAATTTATAAGATGTCAAAGTTCAAAAATGCAATTTTTTTTGTCATTTGCCCAACTTCGGCATCAATTTAAAGTATATGTTTTCAAAACAACATGCTATTTAAAAAATATATTCTAAAACTATATCTATTTCCCAATTATTCGAGGTATTTTTTATGAAAATCACTTCAAAATTAGCTTAGAAAAAAAAATTTTTCGATTTCAACCCAGATACAGAAATTCGAACTTTTAGGTATAGAACAAAAATGTTGTTTCGGCACGTAGTAAGATAAGTTGGGCGCCAGGATTTGATTAAAGGTTTTTGTAGAGGAGCTCAATACAAACATTTTTTTTCTTTGGGAGGGGGGTCTATCTCCCACCGTTTAGGTGGGAGGGGCATTTTTCTAAAAAAAATTATCGAAATAAAAAAAAATTATTAAAAAACAACGGCAACACTTACAGTAATAAATGATACCATTTCCAAAAGGCAAAATTGTGCATTTGGTTCTAATTTCTAAATCAATATAATATTACCAATAGTTTTTGAAATAATCGATTTCAAAGTTAAAAATAGGCGAAAAAAAATAGTTTTAGTAAATAAATTACTTAGACAGAAAACTGCCTCAATTAATTCCTTATCGAACAGTGAAAACTATATGTTTCTATGTCTTCTAGTTTTTGAGAAAATTGAAAAATTATTTTATCAGATTTTTCTTTTTTCAAAATATTTTTTGTTTTTATTTGTTTTTATTTTTCAATTTTCTCAAAAACTAGAAGACATAGAAACATATAGTTTTCACTGTTCGATAAGGAATTAATTGAGGCAGTTTTCTGTCTAAGTAATTTATTTACTAAAATTCACAGTCTGGACAAAAATAGTATAAAATGAGTTTTTACAAATTTTTTTTCGCCTATTTTTAACTTTGAAATCGATTATTTCAAAAACTATTGGTAATATTATATTGATTTAGAAATTAGAACCAAATGCACAATTTTGCCTTTTGGAAATGGTATCATTTATTACTGTAAGTGTTGCCGTTGTTTTTTAATAATTTTTTTTTTATTTTGATAATTTTTTTTAGAAAAATGCCCCTCCCACCTAAACGGGGGGAGATAGACCCCCCTCCCAAAGAAAAAAAATGTTTGTATTGAGCTCCTCTACAAAAACCTTTAATCAAATCCTGGCGCCCAACTTATCTTACTACGTGCCGAAACAACATTTTTGTTCTATACCTAAAAGTTCGAATTTCTGTATCTGGGTTGAAATCGAAAAATTTTTTTTCTAAGCTAATTTTGAAGTGATTTTCATAAAAAATACCTCGATCGATTGGGAAATAGATATAGTTTTAGAATATATTTTTTAAATAGCATGTTGTTTTGAAAACATATACTTTAAATTGATGCCGAAGTTGGGCAAATGACAAAAAAAATTGCATTTTTGAACTTTGACATCTTATAAATTCTAAGTGGTTTAACCGAGTTACATGTTTTATACATTGTTAAAACGCTATATTTATCTTCTATCAGAAACTGTAAAAAAATCGAAAATGGGTAAAAAATTGTCGAAGCTAGAATTTTTTCAATGGGTGAAGGTCCAAAAAACCGTTTTTTGCCCGTAACTCCAGATTTTGGGGGTGTTAGGGGATTTTCAAATACCGTTTCGTATTCAGTGCGACTAGCTCTACAAAACCTGATAGGTCTCCGCCCGCGTATTTTTTGAGTGTTACACCGTGTTATTTATACTTTTTACCGACTTCCAAACAGGAGGAGGTAATCAATTCGTCTGTATTTTTTTGTTTTTTGTTTTTATGTTTGTTACCTCATTACTTTGGACTTAGTGAACGAATTTTGATAATTCTTTTTGTATTGGAAAGCTAGCAGTGTGGTCCCATTTCAATTTCGTTCAGTTGTGGCCATAGAAACTATTAGAAAAACCATAAAACCCAGTTTTCATTCGTGGAAGTCGGTTTGTTTTTTGGTAAAAATGATTATTTTATCAATATCTCGTTTCATAAGAATATGCCAAAAAACGCGGGAAGAGTGAATTTTTAAACAAAAAATAAAAATAGTTGCTGTCAATGATTTTTAAACTCAAGGTGCCAATCACGGGGAGTAGCAACAATAGGGCTATTTACCCTAAGTAATTTCTATCAATAGTTTTTTTCTTCTTTCAAATTAAATTATTTTTTTTTGCTTTTGTCTTGATACTGATTTGTATTTGCTTCGTCTTCACTTTCCAAGTATTTTATTAAAGAGTCCACCTTCATTTTGTTTTTATTTTATTTATTGTCACAATTTTTGCCGGCAGAATAATGCTTGGAACATTATTTGTCCGCTCAGAATTAAGTGGAGACTCCAAATATTAAAATTTTGCGCGTGAACTGCGTACTTACTTCTTAAAAATATTCAAGACAAAATTTGTCCCGAGAAAAAATTTGTATGAGAAATAAAATTTTTCCCGATCTGCGTACCAGGCTTAACTTGAAGTAAGTATGGGCTATTGAGATGTGAGTGTAGACCACTGGTTTCCTTAGTAGCCACTATATTACGGACGGACAATGCAAAGTTAATTAGAGAATTGTAATTGTAATTTATTTATTTATTAACATAAGCATTGTAAAACATGTTGTTTTTTAAGTAACACTTAGTTGTAAGATACAATAATCGAGTGGTTAACAAAAGTAGCTTGATAAACCAAAAATATACAAAAATATACATAAATATAAGAAAAACAAATATAAAACCAGTTAGACAAATTTTAATTTTTAAATTTATCAAAGACAGAAAGAAACCAAATGAAGCTAGCAGCGAAAATAATTTTCAATTGACCTTTTAAACAGAACGCAGTTTCCCCTTCCTCAAGTCGGCAGGTAGGGAGTTCCACAGACCCACGGCGTACACAAAGAATTGTCGTTTAGAAACAACGTACCTATGTGCTGGTAAAATAAGGACGTTGCTTCTACGCGACTGCGGAAAAATAATCTTTTCGTATAGGTAGTCAGGTGTCCCGGTCTGAATCAAATTAAACAAAAACATTAACACCCTTCTATCCAGGTAACTTTGTAAAGGCATTGTTGTAAATTCTATTTGCGTGTTGTGAGATGTGATCGAATCGACGAATACCATAAATAAAACGAGCGATGTCATTGAAAGCAACTTGAAGTTTTATTTGATTCCTACTATCAGTTTTGCAGAAAAGAAGATTTCCATATAGCAGAACAGGTAGAAGGAGAGTTTTAGCCAAAAGGTTTTCAATTTTAAATGGAAGACAGCCACCTGTGGTATTGAGGACCCTGAGCGCACCGTAGGTTTTACTGATTGCACACGACAGATGATCCTCCCAGGTTAGGGTTTGATTGATGCCTAAGTTTTTCACAGTTGTTACGTAAGGAAGCCTTGAACAACCTAATTCTACTCAAGGAAAGCAAGAAGTATCAATTGCATTTTTACTTATAACGATGGCTTCACTTTTTTTTGGATTAAGTTTAAGCTGATTATTTTTGGCCCAATTGAAAACTCTCACCAGGTCTAAATTTAATCGATGAGTGGCATCCTCGACCATACCAATTGGATAACTAAGATACATTTGGACATCGTCCGCGTACATAAGTACCTTACAAAATTTTAGAACCTCCGGAAGATCGTTTATGAACAGCGAAAAAAGCAGTGGGCCAAGAATTGATCCCTGCGGAACACCGGAATTGTTTGGGAGAAAATCAGAAAGCTTAGAATTGAAAGATACAGCTTGAGTTCTTCCAGATAGATACTTATTAATAAGATTTAATGCAGTTCTATCAAAACTGTAAATTTCGCTCAGTTTTTTCAACAAGATGCCATGGGAGAGGTTTGTGATACTAAAACCGCTGGCCACGATAAGTCATCCTCGAATCCTGTTGATCCTTCCCTTGGTGGAGCTGCAGTTCTGAACAAGAACTCCAGCTCGGCCAAGGCAGGGAGTAAAATGAGATCTAGGCCCTCTAATGAGCGTCGCCGAGCGAAGAAGATCATCGAACTCGATGCTGAAAAAGCTACGGGGGAGAGAAGTCGTTCTGAACTCGGCAAGCTCAAGTGGGCGCACAAAGTGTTGGAGAGGACCAGTGAAGGCCCTACGTCTAAGCGTGAAAGGTCTTTTGAGGATGAAAAGCCTCAACCCAAAAAGCAAGGGTGCTGGATGGCGTACCACCGGCACTTCGAATTGGAGATACCTTTAGTGATGTGGTCAGGGAAAAGGTTACTGTTGCGGTCGTCGACAGAAGCAATTTAGATGGCAACATCTCACCTGATCATTGGGCGGACGTCAGGGCTCACCTCGGGTTCAGATTCATCCCTGTTCTTGAGGAGAACCCAGGACCCCTTCCAAAAATAAGCGACGGAGGATGGCACCAAAATAGGGTCAAACTCATCGTTTGCGAGGATCAGAGATCGTTACATCTCTATAAGCTGCTGTGGGTGGTTTGGGTGAGATCTGGCCAGGTGCCAAGCTAGAGGTTGTGGCAAGGGAGGAAATCCCCTGCAGGATGAGAGCTCACATTCTAGTCCCGGCCTTACACACGTCACCAGACATGGTTCTCCGACTGATTCAATGCAGTAATCCTTCTCTGCCCACTCACGATTGGAAAGTCCCAATCATCGAAAAAGAGCCGGTGGGACGCTATCGCTCTGCTCTTGTAATAATCAACAAAGAGTCACTGGATCCTCTGGCTGCAACCGGAGGGGTCATCCAGTATGATTTTGACAGCCTTGTGCTCAAAATTTATAAGAAAGATGAGGAGATGTCAAGGCTTGCAGGCCATACTGAGTCTGAGTTGGATGAATTTGGCATATGCAAAGCACTTTCAGCAATGGAGGTTGGTGCATTATGCAGCTTGTCTATTCCAGACCAGTCGCCATCTTCGGTAGAAGATCCCGTAAAGGGAACGAATCAAACCCCAGTGCCCGAAGAGGACGCGAACAAGAACAAAGTGTCCGAAAAGGACGCAAAAACAATGTCTCCCGAAATGGAAGATGAAGTGATGATTGACAGTTTTCCCGATATGGAAACTGACCATGACGCGCTTGAGGCCCCTCTCAATGAGGATGAGTTACTAAACTCTACCTCAGAAAGGAGGACCTTAATGCCACAGTGGTGGAGGTTGATCGTACTGGTTGTAGCCATGCTGCAGGTAGTACAGATTAATCTCCAACACTCCATAAAGGCTTCGGCCGCCCTTCTTCTCCGACTAAACAAGTCCGGAGAGGATATAGTTATGATCCAGGAACCTTGGATTGTAAAATCCTTGGTGAGAGGCCTCGGGACGAAAGATTATTCTCTGCTGTATGTGACGGATAAAGGTGAGCCTAGATCCTGCATACTAGCAAAGAAAATACTTACAATATTTTTACTACCTAATTACAGCGATCGTGATATCACAACCGCTAGACTACAGACCGCCAAATGAACGTATTGGATTGCGTCCGCTTATCTAGGCCATGATTGTGGGCCGCCTCCGGGAGAGACACTTGGGCGAATGATCGCAGCAGCAGCGAGCCAAAAAGTAGATCTCCTAATTGGTAGTGATGCTAATGCTCATCACACAGTTTGGGGGAGTACTGACGTAAATGAAAGAGGTGAGTCACTTTTTGATTTTATTCTAAGTACTAGTCTCCTAATTTGTAATATTGGGAATGAACCTACCTTTGTCACAAAGAACCGACAAGAGGTATTGGACATTACCCTTATATCACAAACAATTCACCACAAGATAAGAAATTGGACTGTATCTAATGATCACTCATTTTCAGATCATATGTATATTCAATTCAGCCTCGAAGATGAATGTATAAGACCCACTGGTTTTCGTAACTACAGGAAAACCGATTGGGTGAAATATAGGGAAACTTTCAATACCTGCTATAATAATCAGGACAATATTTTCCCTTCAAATACTGATGATCTTGACATAGAAGTCAACGATCTCACTAAAGCTCTCAACTACTCCATGGTTAACTCTTGTCCTCTTACCACAATAAGAGGAAAGAAAAAACCGCACTGGTGGAACAAAGAGCTTGAACCGCTCAGGAAAGACTGTAAAAAAGCTTTCAATAGGGCTTAACAAACAAGGAACCCATCAGACTGGGACCTGTATAAAGTTTCTTTACAAAATTACAAGAAACAACTACGGAAAAGTAAAAGATCCTCCTGGAGGAACTTCTGTAGTAAAATTGAAGACTCCTCTGAAGCTTCTAGACTAAGGAAAATCCTTTCAACTAATCCAACCATGCCGAGCTCTCTAAAAGACTCAAATGACTCCTCCTATGAGGAATCACTAAACTTGCTACTAGACACTCACTTCCCTGGTAGCTCGAACTCTATAAGTGACTTTGGTCACCGATCCAACCAATTTTATCAAATTAGTAAAGATCTTATTTCCAAGGATAGACTAATATGGGCAAAAAACAGCTTCGATCCATAAAAATCACCTGGGCCAGATGGTATCATACCCGCCGAACTGCAACACGTCTCAGATATCATATTGCGAAAGCTGGAAATTATAATGATAAGCTGTATAAGCTTCTCGTATATTCCAAAGGCCTGGAGAGAAGCTAAGGTGGTTTTTATACCAAAGGCGGGTAAATGCTCTCACGTCACTCCAAAAGATTTAAGACCTATTAGTCTATCATCCTTTCTGCTTAAAACTCTAGAAAGAATGATAGATATCCATCTAAGACAGGAAATAGAACCATGTCTGATCTCTAAGGCTCAACATGCCTACACTAAGGGGAAATCGGTGGAAACAGCTCTCCATTCTTTGGTCAGCACCATTGAAAATTCCCTACACTACAAAGAGTACACTCTTGTCGTTTTTTTAGACATAGAGGGTGCGTTCAATAATGTTAGGAACTCAGCAATCATGAATGCTCTAGACAATCTCAAAATAGAAGACCCGCTTAAGAACATGATAGACATCATGCTCAGCAGCAGGATTATCAGTTCAGAAATGGGTAACTTCAAAACGCGTAGAGCAGCCAACAGAGGGACCCCTCAGGGAGGGGTCTTATCACCTCTCCTATGGAACTTGGTAGTGAACGAACTGCTGCTAGATCTAGAAGGAGAAGGTTTTAAGGTTATATCCTACGCGGATGATGTGGCAATTGCCGTTTCGGGCAAAATACCCACAGACACTTGCAGAACTGCTACAAACAGCTTTAAACAAGCTAATTGACTCGGCTAGAGGATGTGGATTGGATATTAATCCCCACAAAACGGAACTTGTCCTCTTCACGAGGAAATACAAGATTCTAGACTTCAAACTCCCTACAATTAAAGATGTAACGCTTACTCTATCCGATCAAGCTAAATATCTAGGACTCATTTTTGATAAAAAACTGACCTGGAAGCTCAATATTGAAGAAAGGGTGAAGAAAGCCAATGTGGCACTCTTTTCATGCAAAAAAGCCATTTGGTGGCAAATGGGGCTTTTCTCCTAACATTCCACACTGGCTATACACATCGGTCATAAGACCAATACTTACATACGGGATGGCAGTTTGGTGGACTGCACTGGACAAAGCGATAAACTTAAACAAGCTTATCAAAGTCCAAAGGTCAGCTAATATGTGCATAAGCGGTGCGCTAAGGTCAACCCCTTCTGACACCCTCGACATACTATTAAATCTCACACCCCTAGACATTTTCAGCAAACAAGTAGCAGCAAGCTCAGCTACTCGTCTAAAAGCGACCCTTCAGTGGACCAGTAATCATATTGGCCACACTAATATTCTAAACATCTTCGGATTCATTCCGGATCGTTTAGACTATACCACACTTCAATTGGTGTTCGATAATAATTTCCAGAACTCTATTCCCTCCAGAACTGAATGGGAGGACCTTAGCACTCTGGACAATGACTCTTTACACTTCTATACTGACGGTTCAAAAACCAACGAAGGTGTAGGAAGTGGTATATTCTCGGAAAAACTGAATCTCAGACTTTTCTTCCGCCTACCAGATCAATGTAGCGTGTTCCAAACAGAAATTCTGGCGATTAAGGAGGTTCTCTCTTGGCTCAGAGAAAACGTAATATCCAACACGGATATTCAGATCTTCTCGGACAGCCAAGCAGCTATTAAATCTCTTGCCTCTGTCACTACAAATTCAATCACGGTCCTCGACTGTCAAACATCTCTAAGGGAGATTTCTGAACAGTTTAACATTCACCTCGTATGGGTGACGGGACATAGTGACATTCCAGGCAATTGCAAGGCAGACGAACTTGCCAAATAAGGAACAATCACTCCTCTACAACCAGAAATTAACAATATAGGAACACCTATCGCTTCATGCAAACCTATGCTAAAGCAGGACGCTTTAAAGAAAACCAACCTCAGATGGACTCAGAGTAATACTTGCTTAGCTACTAAACAAATATGGCCTTGTATAGACTTGAAACGTTCAAAGGGTTTGTTAAATTTAAACATAATGCATATTAGCTCCACCATAGGTGTTCTTACAGGACACTGTCTAATAGGTAGACACGCAAAAAAAGTGGGCGTGTTCTCTAACGATTTCTGCAGAAACTGCATGGAAGAAGAAGAAGAGGAAACTGTTCAACATCTTCTGTGCACATGCCCTGCTCTCTCCAGTAGAAGAAAACTCCATCTAGGAGAATTCTTCTATGAATATACTAGCGATCTAGTGAAAACGGACGTTAAAAGTCTATCTTCATTCATAAGAAGCTCCGAGTGGTTCGGCTAGTGAGTTCCAACTTGCTAGTCTTTTGTGGTATCACAATGGATCCATAAGGGTCTAAGTGTGTCGGGTAACTTGCCTGACAACCACTGCTACCTAACCTAACCATGATGTGGTCTAAAACCTGCTTGAATGGGTGAGAGTAGCTTGTTAAGAGATAAATATGTAGACATTTGATGATACATGATTTTTTCAAAGGCCTTAGAAATAAAAGGTAAAATTGAAATGACAACATGAGAAGAGGAGTTCTTGGGGATAAGAATAATCTTAGAGGATTTCCACAATTTAGGCTAGGAAGAGGTGGTTAAGATGGAGTTGAAAATATGGGTAAGGAAGGGAATTATGTGTGGTAAAATAGTTTTTAAAAAATTTGGATGCATGTTATCTAATCCTATAGCTTCTGATTTGATTGCCTGAACCGCTTTGACTACCTCAATTTCATTTACTCTGCAGAAGCGAAATTCAATTGAATGATCAAATGCAGATCTGTTAAGGTGAGTATCACCATATCCTTCGTCATTCATATGAGAGATGGGACCTGCGATGCCAACTGAGGCATAATTATGCCTTCTAGGCAAAATTTAATTAGCTAAGGCATTGAGGCTTATTTTTTTGCCAAAAAGGCATAATTTTTTCATTCCACTCTTGATTTATATTTTAAAAGATTTTTATAATTTTTAAAATATTTTGATAAAAAAAAGACCAAAAATTAATATATTATATATCTTCTAAAGAAAAGTTGCTCGGAATTTTATTTACCACTGTTTTTACCATTTAACTCTGAGTAGTGTTCAATTTTACTAGAAAAGAATCTGCAATAAGCAGTTTTGTTGCGTTGCTATAAAAAGGTCTAAAACGCTTGCAAATAGGCGATTATTTCGTATTGGTGAAAAAACTGTTCGCTTATTTCTTCCAACTATTTTAAGCAATGTCTTAGTAGGTACCCTTGGAAAATTCCTTTCGAAGAAAATAAGTTGCCGTTTCGTATCAAATTAGTTGTCTCAAAATAAATGACTAAATGTTTAAATTAATTAATTAAACATTTCGTTTCGTGTACTTGCACTTTTTGTATATAATTTGTTAAATCTAAATTCAGACATAATTTATTGGAAAAGGCATAGTTTTTTGTCAAGTGAGGCATAGTTTTGACTGAATGGGTTGGCAGCGCTGGATGGGACCAACAAATAATTTGTTGAGCTCATTCACATCACAATCCACACCCAGATTGGTTGGTTTTATGGCTATGCCTAAAGATTTAATATTTCTCCAAAGCTGTCTTGATGAAAGATTATTAAATTTTGACCGATAGAATACGCATTTGGCTTTTCTAATTTCTTTGTTTACAAGATTCCGGAAATACTTGTAACTATAGTAAAAAGATGGAACCTATATCGTTTCCATCTTTTGAAAATGGCATTTCTTATCGAGATAAGTTTTTCAATCCCTGGGTATAAATCACCCACAACCACGACTCCGAACAGTTAATGTTTTTATGGGGACACTGATGTTAAATAAATTATTAATGCTTTTTGTAAAAAAAGTAACTTGTTCATCAACTGACGATTGAAAGTAAACGGTTTCGCAGTTTACATTAATAATTTCAGCAGACAGGGTTTCCAAGTTGATGACCTTGAAATCACGGTATCGAATTGTTTGTATTGCAGCAGTTTCATTGATATTAAAATCATAGAAAGCAATAATAAGATCATGCTTAGAGAACCCCGACGCGTCTAGCTGACTATAGAAATTAACCTTGTTAAGTTGATTTACTAGAATGTAATCTATAAGAGATAAATTGGTTGCAGAAAAATGAGTAGGCGTCTGTGTATTCACTGTAAAAAGGTTTAAAGAAGCTAAATTATTCCGAAAATTTGACACATTACTATTACGTTCATCAAGAAAGTTAGTATTTAAATCCCCAGCTACTACGATATGATTATAATAGGGGGTAATTTCTTCAAGAAAGTTCGTAATAATTCCGGAATCATAAATATATAAATATCGGGGGGTTTATACTAGAGTTGGGCACTTTAGTTCATTTGAGTGATCGATCACTTTAGTTCAAATCACGATACTGAACTAGATCTGAACTAGTTCATTTTAGTTCAATTTATTTTTATTACCCCGGTTTTGTTAGAATTAAAAAACAAAATTAGTTTGTTTATTATTATGTAAATTTATGTAAAATTGACGCATTCTACATAATAAAACAAATACAACCTAAAAAAAACAGATATGTACATATTTTATTTTTTATTTTTAATTTCGTTCAAATAGTTTTGCTTTCATTAAATCAAAATCATAGTAATGCAAGGACCAAGATGCTACTAGTTTTTTGTTCTTGCTCAGAAATAAGACTAAGTGGTGCTTGAAGATGAAACGCTGATACTGGCACAAGCCAGTTCTTTCTAGCGCTATTTATTTTTGGAAAAAAACTACAAAAATTGTTTTTTAAACGAAAAAATAAGCCTTCAGCATCTTGAGGTAGAGCAGTAGAACAGATTTCGCTCCACAAAGAATTGGATGCAATTTCATATGCACTTTGGTTTTTGAACACCTATTCTTTAAACGTCTGTCGGGTTAAAAGGACGCTGTCGGCATATAAGACAAGGACCAAATTTTGTAATGTCATATTACGACTGCTCTAGGTGGCTGTTTAGTTTGTTGAAAAAAATCTTTTTCGCTATTCGCGAACTAAATTGAACTAAGCAAGTGAACTAAGTTCACTAGTTCACCAAGATGAACTAGTTCATTGAACTACTTCGTTCGCGAACTACACAAGCCTAGTTTATACACGACACCTATCAAACAATTCTCAGCTTCATTTAAAATTTCGATAAATATAAACTCCAAACCAGTTCCATCCGATTTTTTTACAATTCTGGAGTTGAACTTGTCCTTAATAAAAACAGCTACACCTCCTCCCCTACTAGCTTCTAAAAATTTTTTAGTTCGCGATTTCTAGTACGCTATCGTTCACATCAGCTGTTAGCCAAGTCTCGGATACGCAAATAATATCAACAACACCCTCCTCAAAAATATGCTTAAATTCATCCAGATGCTTTCGTAGGCTTTGTGCATTAATGTGACAGAGAGAGACACCCTCATACCTTTTACGAACAATTCTTAAAATTGCACGCGTAGTGCTATTTCGTGGATTAGTACTGGCCTGTGAATCCCCATTGCTACCCATAGATAAAACCGGCACACAAAAAAAAAAGTGTCATGTACCAGGAACCAGACCTATCTTTCTATATGTTTTTGGACCCGCTGAATCCGAATTTCAAGTCCGTTTTGCCCGGTCACCCTCCAGTTTTGATAAAAGTGTAAAAAAGACCCCAAAAAAGTCAAAAAACTTCCTTTTTTTTTTGTTTTTTGCATATTACTCAAAACTGGAGGGTGACAGTGCCAAACGGACTCCGTTTTGCCCGGTCACCTTTCAGTTTTGAGAAAAATGCAAAAAACTCAAAAAAAGTCATAAAAATTCAAACAAAATGCACGCACAGCTCAAAACTGGAGGGTGATGGGGCCAAACGGACTTCAAATTCGGATTCAGCGTGCCCAAAAACATATAGAAAGATAGGTCTGGTTCTTGGTACATGACACTTTTTTTTTTTGTGTGCCGGTGTAATTGATTCATAAATTTTTGAGCTAAGTGAATAGGAAGGCCGTCCGAGAGAGAATAAACAACAACATTTCATCAACAACCCTAACATAATAAAGTTACTTCGAGGTGCTATAATCATTTGGTGCTTCTGAGAAAATAATGAAATAATGAAAAATATTAAATTTAAAACTTTAAAAATAAAAAAAAAAATTAAAGTTATTAATAAATTAAGAATTTTAAATAAATAAAGAAATGAGTTTTTAAAAATTGTTGAAAAAAAGTTAAGAATTGCAATTCAAAATAAATAATTAATTATTTGAAGTTGGCAACTCCGATGATCGCAGTTTGGTGAAATTTCATCTTCGTTTCTATCGTGCTGTCCTTTACAGGCCGACTCCACAGGAGATAATTTTTGTCATGTTGACGTGTCTTAACAAGAAATGTCATGTGGAGGCTCGCCATTTCTTGTTACGATTCAATGTTAGACAATCGTGTCTTCGATTTTGTCTGAACACGGATGTCTAACAACGAATTTGACAGATGTGTTTTTTTTCTTATGGAAGTGTATTTTTTTCATTATTTTTTGTCCTCTCATGAGGAAGTGTCTCCGTAGTAGCGGACGACCAAATATAATTGTTTGTTTTGCGAATTTTTGAATGTTTTATGTTGAATTGAATGAGATTTCAGGAA
This sequence comes from Episyrphus balteatus, assembly GCF_945859705.1. Lineage (NCBI taxonomy): Eukaryota > Metazoa > Arthropoda > Insecta > Diptera > Syrphidae > Episyrphus > Episyrphus balteatus. The sequence continues at coordinate 60,012,328 of NC_079134.1, read as the reverse complement.
ATGGTATATAATTTTTGAATTTATTTATTTATTTTGAATTTATTTAACAGGTATTATAATTGATTTTTATAAAAAAAAGCTTGTTTATTTTTTAGAAGGCAAACAAAAAAGCAAAGCAAGCAATAGGTACATGTATAAATTGAAAAAAATTAACAAAAAGAAGTATGTATTCATAAAAAATTGACTGCATATAAAATAAATTTTGTTCGCAAAAAATTATACATCATCCTCTGGCGAACGAGGCATATGAAATAAAATGTCCAAACAAAATTTGCCCAGCCAAGAAAAAAAAAATTGTTATGTTGTAGATGTTAGACATTGAGTTAGAGAAAAATATCTCCTGTGGAGGCGGGGTGTTATGGTGGGTATTGTTGTTGTGAAAGCGCCCATTCGTTAAAGTGTCAAGATGATCAAGAGAATCAACATTGACAGCTTCAGAACTTTTACGCAGACGAGACCACGCGCAGTATAAACAGAAAAAAGAAGACGTTGGCGTCTTAGAGTGATGGCTTTTCGCATTATCATTCTGTTTTTCCCTGTTAAACTTTCGTGGAGGTAAATTGGTGCGTCGAAACCAATTTCGTAAATATCTTTAAGTAATAATTGGCGCGAGTGCAGTTTACCAAAATCGGCAATCGCTTTAATTTACTTTATATTTCTCGTGCGCGGATAAGAACTTTATTATAATGGTAGAATCTTGTCTTGGCCGTACTCGGAAAATTTTATTTAGTGGTGGTGGTTGAATGTTTAGTGAGTGACAAAGAAAGTTGAAAGTGTTATTCAGATTTTCATCCGGAAAGAATGGTATGCCAATTAGTATTGCATCAGATTCCAAGTTTTTAAGGGTTATGTTCTCTAATTGATTCTTTAGAGATATGAGTTCGTCATTTAAATTTTGACACTCTTGTGTAAGAGGCATCGGGGTTTTTAATTGAGTTTTAATGTTGGTTAATTCATCACTAAATTGTTTTATTGTTGTGTTACAATTTTCTAGAGCTTTGACTCGTTCTTCTAATAATTCAACATTTTGAAAAATTGTATCAAACTTTTGTGTTAAATTAGTTTCAACTGAATTAATTTTTCGTGTTAAGTTATTTTCAATCGTTGACAATCTATCTTGGATGGACTTATTTTGCGCCTCTACCTTTTCGAGGATGTTTGTGTAGTTGTTGCTGGTTGACGCTGTTGTTGTCGTTGAATTTGTTGCTGCAGTCGCTCCTGGGGTATGTTTAGTAGGCGGTGTTGCTTTAGTCGTTGTTGCTTTAAGTTTTGTTGCTCTACATGCAATTGAGTTGGGTGTTGCTGGTATGATCGACGGTGAACTTGGAGAATTATTGAGAATCGATTTATTAAAGACTTTCCACTTGAATAATAGTTCAAATTTGCACATCAAAAAAGTTTTATTAATTTTCAAACGATTTTATATGTTTTGGGCTTTATTTGCCAAGACTTTGGATTCTAATAAAACAATTTGGCGCGTGAAAAAATGGTTTAAAGGATTGCAGCAATTTTAAACACGTCCGATCACCAAGACATTTAGTATCATGAGTTCCAGTTGTTAATTCAGATCTTATCCTTGATATCAATGAATTTATAATTGCTTCTGGGCGGCCAAATAGAATGCGCAAAGTCGAAATGATGATAGATAGCTGGTGAGGATACAGTAACTAAGCTCGAACAGACTCTAATGCCTTACCCTTCAAACTCTTCTGCAAACGAATAAGATTTTCGTCATTCGAAAGTCCGCATACGCGAGTTGAGTTTTCAAAACAGCTAATGAACAACGGCCATTCCTCAGGTCGACAAGAGAAGCTTGGTAGTTCTTTATACATTATATGCCTTGATTCAATTTGTTGACTGTTGAGATTTGGAGCATTGCTGGGAAGAATTCGATCATAGTGATGGTCAGGACCTAGAGCATCTCCAGTTGAATGTGTGATGTTTGCTGGAGGAAACGTATTAGAAGGTGGAAACTGCATATTCTGTCTTTCAGCCCATTGACTTCGATTTTCTGGCATTGCGTGCTGATTAGTTCCAATCCAGGTGTCATTTGGAGGAATATTATCGTTCTGAAATATAGTTGTACTTTGAGGGATGTGTGTCGGAGCAGGTAATATAACTTTCTCTGTAACAACTGCTTTGTGTATCGACTGCTCACTTACCCAATCGTGAATACGTGAATTGCCTTGATCGATGTCGTCATTTCCATCATCTGATAGTTGCTCGAGAAGTGCGTATTTAGCATCGAGATACTCCTGGTCACGCTGCTTCTTTAAAAGTCTTTCCTCTTCTAGTCTCTTTAAACTCAACTTAACCGAGTTCGTTGAACCCACCGATCTTGATTTATTCCCCACAGACATTTTTCCATCGCGAGAAGATTTTTGTTGTACCTGATGTAATCTAACCTGCACGTGACAACTTGACAAAGCTTTCTTATTTTTCTTTTCGGAAAAAAGTGTCTTGTCATCCTTTTGCGCAAAGGTTACACCTGACACAGATGGCTCTTTCGATAAAATACACACGTTCTTATGGGAAGCGACCCATAAGCGAAGGATCGGACGGAGACGGATGGATTTGACGGAAGAAGTAGCCCAACTTTCTACTTTTTCATCCGTCGTATCCTTTGACATTGGTTGTCAACAATAGACCAGTTCGATTCTCTGTTCCTGAGTGCACGCCGGGGAATTTCAGAATTAAGAACTGTGTTCTTTTCTTCTCCGATTTTATGAATTAGGAACTTTAATTGTTTATTTGTTAAGAAAATGTAATAAAAGTAACATTTAATGATATATCTAATCAATTATATCAATTAAATACTCAAATTCTGTTGTAGAGTTCAATTTTACTATGCCAAAGTCATACCTACAACTCATAATTTGTTATAAAATATTGTTTTTAACTGAAGAGCAAGTACCTACAGGAAATCTAGTCGTGCATTTTATTTTATTAAAAAAAAAGAACAACAATGGGTGCGCTCACGTACGCACAGATACCCTTTCCAAGATACCTAAGTATCCGATACGTTTGTGAACACGAATCAGCTGTTCTTCAAATCTCCCATAAGATACACGGGAATCCAGAAATTTTTAAGATACCTTTGAATTTTTTTGCTTGTCAACACATGTTTACGATCAGCTGAGATTTTATATGGGATTACAACAACACAAAGGTATACCCTTGGATCGGTACGTGAACGCACCCAATAATAGTTAAAAATTTCTTGCATCAGAACTTCTTTAGTGCACATTCAGCGATAAAATATCGAACACACCTGGGAATTTGAAGTGAGCTGTCAAAAAGCAATCCGTCATATGACGTTTTCTATGGGTCACCCCTTTCTGTCCCATCCTTCAACTTCAACGGATGGATTGACGGAACGGACGCAACGGATTCTATGGGTTGGGGCGAAGATTATAGAATACAAAGATGTCGCATCTCATACAAATTATAGGAACCCCAAATTTTTCGGGTGGTACGTGATATGGCGTACCACAACATGTTGCTAGTAGGAAAATGTTGCGAGAGCGAGGGAATTCCTTAAAAAATTGTAATCTCTTAACAAAATTACTTTGACGTTTGACCTTCTTCGGTTTATTTCTTTTTTTGTTCTTATGTGTTGTTTTATAAAGAAGCGAATGCTCCTTGTGGCACAGGCACAGTTGATGGTATTTTTTGTCTATTTTTTAGGATAAATTATATATGTATAAAAGGGGAAAAATAAACTGCCCACAAACAAATTTGGGGAAAGAGGGTGGGTGGGCCAAAAAGTGCGGTGGGTGCCAAAAATCGTGTTTTTTTACGATTTCTGTCAAAAGTAGACCTCCTATCGAAAAAAGTTAAATGCAAAAGTTTTAGGTAGATTGTAAAAGTGTCTACAACTTTTACTCCAACCATTTTTGTATATAGCCTCAAAAATATTGAAAAAAATGCGAAAAAATTCTATACTTTTTAAAAAGTTTGGAATGCAGTCATTTAGATAAAAACCTTTTATTTAAGATTTAGTGGAAAAATTAAACTTTTGTTTTAGAAAATATTGAGAAAAGTTGAAGAAAAAAAAAACAAAAAAAAAACATTTTTAAGATCGATTTTTCCGTAAATGACAGTAATATTGGCGTAAAATAAAATTCAATAGAAACCAAACTATATTCTCCTAATGGCCTTTGACTAGAGTTGTAGCAAATCGCATGTATTCGTTACTTTAATGCGGGTATTTGCTTCAGTAACGAGTAACGAAACGTTACTTTCTAAACAGTATCGTTACTCGCATGTTTCGTTACTGGGTACTGAAGTAACGAAACATACGAGATACGAAACATACGAGTAACGACACCATTCCAATTTCAATACTAAATCATCCGATATATGAGATACGAAACGAAGTGATACGCTCAATTTTTCGCATTTAGCATCTCGTACCGATATCGTTACCGTAGTCGGAATGCTAACTCCAGATAATTAGCTGGAATTTACTTTTGTCTCGATAAAAACAGTAGTGCCAAGGTATAGTTGAGTTATCGATAATAACAGAAATATCAAAAGAGACGTTTTAGTATTTTCTCTATGTGGCCGAAATATACCCATGCCGCAACCAATGTGTTTATGACCTTTTTGTTAATGGTCTTGAATTATAGCTTAAGAATGTACAGAAGTGTTTTGGTTTCTTAAGAATTTAATATTTTGTAGAATATTTTTTAGCCGAGGGTGGTTTCTGCTTTTTATTTTTTTGTTCTCTTTTTTATAGGATGACAACGCACAGGTGCATTGGTTTCAGGAGTGTCTGTGTATGTATCTTTTTTTTCGTTTGCTACGGCAATCGTCCTTGAAATTGTTGTTTTTTTTTGTGGTGGAGGATAATTATATAAATTTTTGTTCTTGTTTGATTGCGTCTGGCAAAATCTTTTCTTTTGTAAGGATTTTCTTCATTCCAGTTTTTTTTCCTTTTTTAGATATCTGTATATTTTTCGCGTTGAAGATTTTGTGGAATATTTTTTAGCCGAGGGAAGGTTTTGTTTTTATTTTTTGAGCTCTTTTAGTGCTATTGCACAGATGCATTGCTTTCAGGTGTAAACACATAGACTAGCCCAAAAAATTAAAGGAACAACAAAAAAAACGGTGATTTTTTAGTGATTTTAGTATTTCAGTAAAAAATTATCGTATTATGACTAAACAAAAACATATAGGATGTGAAAGTTATAGGAAAGTAGGATTTTAGTACCTACCAAATGTTTTATTTCAAAAGGTAAAATAGCTAAATCTGTGTAAAAACCAAAATTTTTCAATTTTTTTTGTTTTTATTTTTTTCTAAGAAAGTGGGAAAATTTTTATTTATAAAATGATTTATTACTATTACAGGTAAAATAGGCTTTAAAAAAAAATTGTCACAAATTTTTATTTAAAAAATGATTTATTACTATTACAGGTAAAATAGGCTTTAAAAAAAAATTGTCACACTCATGAAACTTGGCAAAAAGTTTGCTTTTGGGATAAGGACCAAGGACAAAAAAAAAGTCTATAAAAAAAATTTGGGTGGAAGGGTGTTTTTTCGCGGACAAAAGGAAGGTCAAAAATATACTGAAAAAATTTTTTTGTCGAATAAGTATCATCATATTTATTAAATATTTAAAATTAAAATAGAATTACTGTTTGTTTTAATAAATTTAATATTTTATTTTTAAAAATATGTCTTGCATTGAATTTTATGGTTTAAATTTATGATAAAAAAGTAGCGGAAAGGTGCGAACATTCAGACACTTTTTTTTTAAATTGTTATGTTTCAGAAAGCTTCTAAGCTATCTTAACTAAGCTTTGAAAACATTTTAAGACATATTTTATCATTATATTGCAACGAAAGTTATAATTGAACCATTTATTTTCAAAACATGATAAGTCCATGATTTTAAATTTTGCAGGAGAAGAAAAAAACGTTCTATTTTCTTTTGATATGTGTAGCAAAATTTATAAAGAATATATTCTGTAGAACTTTTGCCTAGGTACAAAATACCGTTTCGTTTTTAATTTTTGTAGAGATAGTTCAAAAGATAAAAAATAAAAACTCTTTTGGACTTATCATACTTTGAAAATAAACGGATGTGAAATTAGTTTTAAAATGGGTACACAATTTTGCTTTCATCCCCAGTCTATCACAAAATTGTATTTGAGATTAAAATATAATGTCCGGAGTGCTTCTTTAACTTAAAAGACTCTTTAAACTTAAGGTTTTCAGCCAGTAGCTTAATATAGCATTAACTGTTCAAAAACCAAAATTTTACTTTTTTTATTTTAATTATCTCTTAAAAATGGGGGATTTGTTTTCTGATAAAATGATGATTAATTTTACAAAGGCTAATTATTTAGCTTCAAGATTCTTTTTGTTTTGTTTCAAACTTTTAAGATATTTTTTAGACTGCAAAATCAGTCATCAAACCAAAAGCCAACTCTTGACTTTTACTATCAATACCTCAGCAACGGATCACTTTACAGAAAATTCAAATATACATTTAGAAACTTTATTCAATTTTCTACTTTATTTTTAATTTAAAATTATCACTATTTTTGGATAGTTTTCCTTATTTTGAAAATTATTGATTTCTCATTGGTTTATGTAGAATTTAAACCTTAAACGATATTTATTAATAAAAAAAAACAATATGTAAATATTTAGTTTTTCCATATGTGCGCTTTTATTGTCATTTAATTTTATTGCAATAATTGGCAAATATGTACATTATTTTATTACTTTTTATTTTTTGACGTGATAACGTCTTATAAATCGATGAAATTTCAATTAAAAATCAATTGTATACGATTTTAAGTTATGTTTTTCGCGGGTATCAATCATTTTAAGTTTAATTAAATTTTACGAAACTCACCGCGTAATTATAAGAAATATTAAATTTTATTTCTTCGTCCCGACGTTTCGAAGAACTTTCAAACTTCGTGGTCACGGGATTACAATGGGTTTGATGGATATTGTTAAATGTTGTTGTTTGTTCTCGATCGCGCACGCAAGTTGTACCTGTGCGTAGTTGTTGGTGCATTTTCTATTGCAGTGGGTGATGACGGGTTTGGTTCTTCTTGAATAGAACTTGTGTGGTCTTGTGTACACACAACGCTCACGACGTCAGCTGCTTCTATGTTCATTTTTGTTGGTTTAAGCTTGCTTATCAGTGGGTCCCATGTTGTCGATAGTTTGAAGCTAGAATCGCGGTTGAAATTCTTGTGCTTTTTTATTTCTATAGCTTCTCTTACTATCCTGGGTACATAAAACCTTTCTGCGGCAATCGATTTGGCTTTATCAAACCTAATAAAATGTTCATCGTTATAAGCAATGTGTTCAATGTGTGTTATAAGCAATCTGCAATATGTGAACACATTGCTTATAACGATGAACATTTTATTAGGTTTGATAAAGCCAAATCGATTGCCGCAGAAAGGTTTTATGTACCCAGGATAGTAAGAGAAGCTATAGAAATAAAAAAGCACAAGAATTTCAACCGCGATTCTAGCTTCAAACTATCGACAACATGGGACCCACTGATAAGCAAGCTTAAACCAACAAAAATGAACATAGAAGCAGCTGACGTCGTGAGCGTTGTGTGTACACAAGACCACACAAGTTCTATTCAAGAAGAACCAAACCCGTCATCACCCACTGCAATAGAAAATGCACCAACAACTACGCACAGGTACAACTTGCGTGCGCGATCGAGAACAAACAACAACATTTAACAATATCCATCAAACCCATTGTAATCCCGTGACCACGAAGTTTGAAAGTTCTTCGAAACGTCGGGACGAAGAAATAAAATTTAATATTTCTTATAATTACGCGGTGAGTTTCGTAAAATTTAATTAAACTTAAAATAAAAATCAATTGACCTAATTTAAAAAAAAAAGATTAAAAATCAAAGTAACACCAAAGTTAAATCAAAATCTTTCGAATTCTGATAGTTTTAAATTTTTTTGTATTATTGCAACAAGATAATGTTCTTCAAAAATACGTTATAAGGACATGACCATTTTTGTAACGATCAATATTTTTGACTGTTTTTGTTACTTTTTTTGTTCTTGCCTAAAACTTGAAAAGCAAATCGAATTTGAAAATTTTTATTGAATAGTTTTTTGTAGATAGCTAAATTTCTATCGATATGCATCCTTTTAAAAACTTTTACAATTAAAACATTGTAAAATACTTAAGAAAAACTATTCAAAGAAGAGATAAAAACGACATTTTATTTTACGCCAATATTACTGTCATTTACGGAAAAATCGATCTTAAAAATGTTTTTTCTTGTTTTTTTTTTCAACTTTTCTCAATATTTTCTGAAACAAAAGTTTAATTTTTCCACACAATATTAAATAAAAGGTTTTTATCTAAATGACTGCATTCCAAACTTTTCAAAAAGTATAGAATTTTTTCGCAATATTTTTGAGGCTATATAAAAAAATGGTTGGAGTAAAAGTTGTAAACACTTTTACAATCTACCTACAACTTTTGCATTTAACTTTTTTCGATAGGAGTTCTACTTTTGACAGAAATCGTAAAAAAACACGATTTTTGGCACCCACCGCACTTTTTGGCCCACCCACCCTCTTTCCCCAAATTTGTTTGTGGGCAGTTTATTTTTCCCCTTTTATACATATACCATTTATCCTAAATTTTCCAACCACCCATGTGCTGCTAATAATTTTTTTATTTTCAAAATTTACTACTACTTTCATAAAAAATGCTCTAATACAAATAACAACACGGGCACATCAAAGAAAAATTTCCATTTTGGTACCTACGTACATTAAATAATTTTTGATACCTTTCCTACCCTTACCACCCGCACTTAAAAACTTTTTAATACCTTTCCTACCCATACCATCCGCACTAAATACTTTTTAAAACCTTTCCTACCCTTACGATCCGCACTAAATAACTCCTTCAATACCTTTTCTTCCCTTTCAAAGTAAAAATACCAAAGCTCACAACAAACCAAGAAAATATGTATACCTATTTCAACAAAAAAATTCAACTTGCAATTCAAAGGACGATTGCCGTAGCAAACGAAAAAAAAAATACCTACGTATTATGTGTACACCTGAAAGCGATGCGCCTGTGCATCACGTTCACGATCATACAGAAAGAGAAAACAAAATTGTAAATAAAAATCAAAACAGAAAACTACCCTCGACTTTTGTAAAAAGTCTTCAACGCAAAGTTTACAAAAAAAATCAAAACAAGGGAAAAAACAACAAAATAAATAAAATCCTTAGAATAGGAAATACTTCAGCAGAAGAACAGAAAAAAGACAAAAAAATACCATCACCTCTGCCACAAGGAGCATTCGCTTCTTCATAAAACAACACATAAGAACAAAAAAAGAAATAAACCGAAGAAGGTCAAACGTCAAAGTAATTTTTTTAAGAGATTCCAATTTTTTAAAGAATTCGTAATGAACTGATAGCCCAGTAGAATTAAACATTTCAAATGGAAAAAATTAGATCGTGCAATTTTTTTTAATAGAATGATAGAGGGGATCACTGGGAGCTTAAAACCAGTTTTTCGGGAAAATCGACCTTGTGCTTAAGCCGCCATCTTGGATTAAAGGTAAAACACGTTTTAGTGAATAACTCGGCCATTTTTGATTTTTGACAAAAATTATATACAAAAGTTAAACCCAGTTCTTAGCTACTTTTTTATATCAGTTTTTGCATAAAAGTATTTCCATTACTTCATTTTTTGTTGCTGCTTTGCGTACTAGCTATTCACTAAAAATCGGAAATAAGTATATTTATTTTTAAAGTTACTTTTCGTTAAGCTGTCTCTTAAGTTTTGTTAAGTAAAAAAACGATTGAAGCCTGGTACGCAACTCGCGCTAAATTTTACCTCCCATACAAATTATCGAAAAATTTTATCTGAGCTAAAATGGATCCCATACAAATTATTGATAACATATAGGTGTGTTTTTTATTACCACCGGTCTCAACTGGACAAAAAAAAAACACAGTCGGGGCTAAGCAATTTACATGTTAAATATGTACAACAACACTTTAGCCCCTTGGACTTAGTTATTTAAGCCTAGTACGCAGCTCGCGCTAAATTTTAGCTCCCATACAGATTATTGAAAAATTTTAGCCGAGCTAAAATGGATCCCATACAAATTATCGATAATTTGTATGGGAATTTTATCTCAGCTTAAATTTAGCTCGAACAGCGTACCAGGCTTTAGCCCAGAGAATTCTCTGGGCTTAACTTTTTCAACAGATTTAAATCTGTGCTACCAAATCAACTTGTTCGTAAATTGTTTAGAATTTGTTTAAAAACATCAAAACTAATGTTTGGAGTGACAATTATTACTTTAGGGCCAGTTGTTCAAACGTGATTCAGCCTCGGATCAAGAATTTAACCCACCGATTTCGGCGGATTAGCTGCGGGTCAACTTCGGTTCAAGCATGGATATGGCTATTTTTACAGATGTGCACCTTGCTCCAGTGCTAAACTGGAAACTTATCACCGATTTCAGAAGATAAAAGTTGCTGAACCACGGAATAAATATTTGTACAACTGGCCCTTAGATATTTATTTAATAGTTAGTTAAACTTTTTTTTTCAAAAACACAAAAGAAAACATAAAAACGAAAAATATAACAACTTTTTTTTCTTTTTGTGTCAGCTGATTTCGGAACATTTAATATGCAGTGCTGAAAATTTTTTTCCCTAAGCCTGGTACGCTGCTCGCGCTAAATTTAAGCCAAGATAAAATTTCCATACAAGTTATCGATAATTTATGAGGGACTCATTTTAGCTCGGCTAAAAATTTTCGATAATTTGTATGGGAGCTAAAATTTAGCGCGAGCAGCGTACCAGGCTTACTGGTTGAACAGAATGAAAATTCGTTAAGTCCCGAAGCGTTTTTTTGTCCAGTTAAGCTCGGTGGTAATAAAAAACACTCCTCATGTATGGGAATTTTATCTCGGCTAAAATTTAGCGCGAACTGCGTACCAGGCATGAAACTGTTTTGGTGACTCTAAAAAAGCATAATATAATTTTTTAAGTGCAAAATCGTGGATTAATAACACGGTGTAACACTCAAAATATACGCGGGCGGAGACCTATCACGTTTTGTAGAGCTAGTCGCACTGATTACGAAACGGGATTTAAAAAGTCCCTAACACCCCCAAAATCTGGAGTTATGGGCAAAAAACGGTTTTTTTGACCTTCATCCATTGAAAAAAATCTAGCTTCGTCAAATTTTTACGCATTTTCGATTTTTTCCAGTTTCTGATAGGAGATAAATATACCTTTTGAACAATGTATAAAACATGTAACTCGGTTAAACCACCTAGAATTTATAAGATGTCAAAGTTCAAAAATTACATTTTTTTCGTCATTTACCCAACTTCGACATTAAATTAAACTATATATTTTCACAACAACATGCTGTTTTAAAAATATATTCTAAAATATATTTTTATGAAAATCAGTTTTAAATTGGCTTAGAAAAAAAAAATTTTTCGATTTCAACACAGATACAGAAATTCGAACTTTTAGGTATAGAGAAAAAATGTTGTTTTGGCACGTAGTAGAATAACTTGGGCGCCAGGATTTGATAACGGGTTTTTGTAGAGGAGTTGAAAACAAACATTTTTTTCCTTGGGAGGGGGGTCTATCTCCCCCTGTTTAGGTGGGAGGGGCAGTTTTCTAAAAAAAAATTTTTCAAAATAAAAAAAAAATATTATAAAACAACGGCAACACTTACAGTAATAAATGCTACCATTTCCGAAAGGCAAAATGGAATATTCTTATTTTTAAATCAATATATAACTATATACCAATAGTTTTTGAAATAATCGATTTCAAAGTTAAAAATAGGCGAAACAAGATTTTTAAAAACTCATTTTATACTATTTTTTTCCAGATTGGAATTTTAATAAAAAAAACCGAACCGTGAAAACTACATGATTCTACGTCTTCTAGTTTTTGAGAAAATTGAAAAATAAAAACAAAAAAAAAAATTTGAAACAAGAAAAATCTGATAGAATGCGAACGACAAAATCATATATAAAGCAAAATAGCAACAAAAAAAAAAGAGATCAAAGAGAAACGTCCCTTTGAGTCTCAAAATTTCCGACCGGCGACTCACAGGGTAAAAAAATCTTCCATCCCTTTTTTTCGAACTTTCTTTCTCACTTACTGTTCATTGAATCTTGAACCATTGACTTAATATATATGGACTGCTAGAAGCACATTCAGGTTGGTTCCACTTGTTTCTTCGCGATACTAGCGCCCTAAACAAAAGCGGAGAATAAGTGCAACATTTTTGACAATTGATATTCGCGCTCAAAACAATTTTTTCCAAACACTTTTTTTTATTGTTTTTTCTTCAAATATTTAGATATTTTAAGCACTTAACCACTAAAACGAAATAATTTCAATTATAAACACACAAAAAAGCCACACCGTCATGTTTGTAGTTTGTTCTGTTCATAAAAAAATGTAAACACAAATTGAAAAAAAAAATCAAGAAACGAAAAATATAAAAATTTTCAGCCATATTTATAAAAGAATCTTAAAGGTTGTTTAACTTTGATCCACCTCTAAATAGGTCTTAAGTACAAAATGTGTATTTATAAAGAATTTACACATTTAAGCAACGTTGCTTAACGATTGCTTAAGGGGTTATATCTAGTTGTAAGTGCGAAAAAACGTTCTTTTTTGCGGATTTTTTGTGAAGAGGCATTTCATTATACAAACATAAAGAATACATGTACATATAGCAAATTTAATGTATAAAAATAATTCGCTGTGTATTTAGAAAAATATTGGGTTCCGTTATTTTTGTAGTAGATCTCCTAGACGACCTCCAAAAAAAGCTGTCTGGCGGTGAGCAAGATATCTCTGATACAAATCACCCAAAATTGAAAAATCCAAAATATTCATTTCCAGGATAGACAAATGCAGGTAATGAACGAAGGAATAGTCAAAATTTTGATTTTTGACAAAATGGCGGCTTCTCAAAGACAAAAATCGTTTTTTCCACGAAAATTTACACTTTAAAATGGCATACGAAATCAAATTATTGTCAAAAACCTTTTTCCTTCGTTCATTACCTGACAAAAGTATCAAAGAAAATTCAGTAAAAATTTCAAGCCGATCGGTCCAGCCGTTCCGGAGTAATCGTGCTCACCGCCAGACACATTTTTTTTAGAGGTCGTCTAGGAGATCTACTACAAATATAACGGAACCCAATATTTTTTTAAATACACAGCGAATTCTTTTTATACATTAAATTTGCTATAGGGATATGTATTCTTTAGGTTTATATAATTAAATGCCTCTTTACAAAAAATCCACAAAAAAGAAGGTTTTTTTTGCACTTACAACTAGATATAACCCCTTAACTTAAACGCAATTCACCACGTTTAGAGCTTGCTTAGAGCCATTTTAAGAATGATTTGACCACATATGAATTATTATTAAGATCGTGAGCTCAGTATCATACTATTCATTTATCTAGGGTTTTGATGTGAAGACTATATTTTGTTTTGAAATTAAATTATTCCCTAAAAGGAGCTTGTATTTTAAATTGAAACTAAAGAATTGAAAAATATTAATAAAAAAGAATTAAAATGGTTAGTAAAAATCAACTCCCTCTTTTGGCTTTGATCTGCGTATTTTATTGAGGAACCCGACAACGTAAGCAAAATCATCGTCAACGAACTAATCAGTGTTTTTATTTGCAGTCAAATTTATGAATAGGTATTTGTTTACAAATACATACTTACAAAATGTCAAAAACCACGTGATGTTTCTAAAATGTAGTAGTATTTTGTACTAGATTAGTTAATTTCCCCTCATTTTTTGACACTACTATCGTTTAGTTAATCATCTGTGGGAAATCAATTATAAATCCAAATATTTAAATATTTAAGCAAGCTTAACTAAACAACCATTGAGAACCAATTTAAGCAAATCTAATAAATACGGATATTTGTGTAGGTATTGTATTTGAAACACTTTCTTCATTATCTTGATCATTTACAGCGGTATTTATTAGATTAGCTTAAACTGGTTCTCAAATGTCGTTTAGTTAAGCTTGCTTAAATATTTAATTCGCCTTTAAGCATCGTTGCTTAAATTTGTATTTATAATCGAATTTCCACAGATGATAAACTAAACGATAGTTGTGTCAAAAAATGAAGGGGAATTGACTTATCTAGTACAAAATACTATTACATTTTAGAAACATCACGTGGTTTTTGACAACTTGAGGGTATGTTTTTTTGTAAACAAAAATTCTTAACCTTGACTGCGCTAAAAAAAAAGATTAGGTCGCTGACGATGAGTTTGCTTTCGTCGGATTCCTTAATAAAATGCACAGAGCAAAGCCAGACAGCACTGATTTTTTTCATTTGTACTTACCATTTAATTTTTTTTTTTATCATTCTTTAATTCTTTGATTTGAATTTAAAATTCAAGCTCCTTTTAGGGAATAATTTCATTTCAAACCAAAATGAAGTCTTCACCCCACACCCTAGATAAATTAATAACATGATACTGAGCTCACGATCTTAATAATAATTCATATGTGGTCAAATCAATCTTAAGCCAGAACTATAATTGGCGGATGGAGTCGGATGCTAATGTCAATTGTTGTTGTATTTCCATAAGTTTCCATCCGACGAGTGCGCTCGCAACCGCACTCGTCGGATGGAAACTTATGGAAATACAACAACAATTGACATTAGCATCCGACTCCATCCGCCAATTATAGTTCTGGCTTTAAAATGGCTCTAAGGTCAGAACTATAATTGGCGGATGGAGTCGGAAGCTACTGTCAATTGTTGTTGTTTTCCATAAGTTTTCATCCGACGAGTGCGTTCGCAACCGCACTCGACGGATGAAAACTTATGGAAAACAACAACAATTGACATTAGCATCCGACTCCATCCGCCAATTATAGTTCTGCCTTATACTATCGGCCATATTATTCACTAGTTAAAAAAATACATCTGGATGTAAAGAAATTGAAATGTCAAAAATAAATCCATATCCATGATATTCACTATCACACAGAGAAAAAAATAGTCATTTTTAACTATTTTTTAACTATTTTCATAGTTAAAATCGGGATAATTGTTTTGGATTTGGATTTATTTTTGACATTTGACAATTTTAAATCCAGATGTATTTTTTAAACTAGTGAATAATATGGCCGTATGTTTCCACCTAAGCTAAATCCGAGATTTAGCTAAGTAGATTTAGAATAAATCTCGAGATTTATTTTAAATCTATTTCGCTAAATCTCAGATTTGGGTTCAGCTACCCTAAATCTAAGGTTTTCATCTACTTTCAATCCGAGATTCAGAATAAAACTCAAGATTTATGCTAAATCTACAAAGCTAAATCTCGGATTTAGGGTAGGTGGAAACGTAGTGTTAAGGCCGTGTGTGAATTGCGTTAAATAGTTAAATTCGTGTTAAATTTTTGACACTATTGAGGTGTATTGACGTTTCTCTTTAATCTTGTTCTTTTTCTTGCTGTTTTGCTTTACTTGATTTCGTAGGTGGCAGAGTTCGCTTCGTCGAATGTACCGTAACATAGGGTTACTTTGCCCCGGCGGGTGTAACTTTGCGCCACTGACGAAAAAAGTTAGTTTCTTGATTCACGCTCAGACATTTTAGATTCTCTACATCGAAGCTACTGAAATATACACACACACATATGTTATTTGAATGGTTTTTTAGAATTAATGCATTATTTCATGTGTTATAATGAATTACAAAAAAAAAACAATTAGATAAAAAAATGTCTCTACCATTTTTAAGAGGTTTTCTAAAAATAGTGCAAAAAACGTTATCACAGTACACATAAAAAAGTAATATATTCCGAACTGACATTGGTCGCCAGATTGTCAAAACATGACACTTTGGCGACCAATGTCAGCTACCGAATTCTTAATTGTTTAAAATACCGACGAAAAACGCACAAAAACCAACAAACGACGCACACCACTAATTTTTAAACAATTATTTACCATTTTCCGCGATGAAACACGAAGAAAATTTGTTATTTTTCAATTTATAATATTTTTAAATGACATTTTATAAATTAAAAAAAAAACAAATTTCCTGTTTACTGCGACTGAAATATAAAAATTAAAGGCCGACCTGACAGATTGGTGCCCATTTTTGACAAACAAATTTTGACAACGTTCGAAATATATTACCTTATTATGTGTACTGTGTTTTTGTATAGTTTCTCGTGATGGAAAATTACAACAAATGATGCAGAAAGCTTATTTTTTGGCCTAAAAACACTTTGTATACTCTTTATCACAAAACAATTGCGATAGCAAGAAAAAAAATCTTTTCACTTTTGTACTTTTTGAAAAGTACAAGTGAGTCTGAGACCGGAGACTCAAAGGGTAAAAAATCTTCCATCCCTCTTTTTCGAACTTTCTTTCTCCCTTACTCTTCATTGAATCTTGACTTTTACGTCTTCGTGTAGAAGCAGACATAGCTGACATACAGTAAGTGCCAGTTGTACAAACGTGGATCAACCTTGGTTCAGGAAGTTAACTCACCGATTTCGGCGGATTAGCTGCGGGTCAACTTCGGTTCAAGCATGAATGTGCCCTTCAAACAAACAAGTCCGACCTCGGTCCGGATCCGCTCCGCCTGCGGCGGAGCTGAGTCCGACTACGGATCAGAAACTGGTCCGAAGGCGGCTCAAATTAGTATGGAAATTATAATCACCGCGAAGTCGATTGCATATGAATTGGTGTGGTGAAAATCTCCATTCCGAGAAAACGGAGCCGAAGGCGGACCTGAGCCGGAGCAGCGAAAACCTACCAGAAAGAGGAATAAGAAAGGGATGACATTTCGCATTTGCGACCAAAAAAAGAACAAGATTTATTTTTTTTTCACTGAAACTGTTTTATGTTTTATTTTTTATTTTATTTTGGCAAACGAAATTTTCACAATAAATACAATATAAAATACAATACATTTTTTTTCATTTTATTTCATTTGATGCTGCTGCTGTTGTTGGTGTTTTTTTATACCCAATCGCATGTTTCACCTTCTAGATTTTTCTTCATCATTAGAGATTACAACTACAACACAAGAAGAAACAACATTTTAACCCAAACACTTTGAGCGATGTATAAAACATACCTTTTTTTTCCATATTGTTTATAATTTAATAAAATTGTTTATAATTAATAAACTAACATTATACAAACAACGACACGAGACACGACGCACAGTGCGTTTATTCAGTGCAAAGTATGGAAAAAATTCAAAACAGCCTAATTTTTATGATCTTTTCTTTTAACATTATTTTTTAGTCTCATGGCAAGTAAATAGTGTATAAAAACATTTTTTATTTCGGTTATAAGTTTTTGTCATATAAGTACACTAAGGATTGTTATTTTTATAACTCAAAAAGTGCGTTTTTCATACAAATTGTGAGTAAAAAGGCTTGAAACAATCACTCATAGCTAGCAGGGACGCGGGTGGACGCGGATGAATGATACCTTTTTGGAAAGGTCGTATTTCCCACTTTATAACCTATTAACTTTTTTGATGAATGCACTTGAATCAAAAATTATTCTGAACTTTGAAAATAAGCTGATTTTGTGAGAAATAAACCGTTACTTTACCGGTTATTAAAACGATCTAAGACTTTGGAGTGCAAAAAAAACCAATAAAATATATTAAGCTTACCCTTCTTACGAGTATCCAATTAAAAACCGGTTTAATTTGAGCAATTAAACTCCGTGGTGCAGCTATTCGTAAATCATCACTAAATGGCCTACTTTTGACATGTTACCTTTAAGAGGTTGTGTAGCTTGCTGTAGTTGCATTTTACAAAAAAAATTACAGTTCATCTAGTTAGACATCTGGCTATAATTTTGCATTCTTCAAAACCGGTTTTAGAAGGTCAAATTTGTTGACTTTTTTCCACTGGTCACCGCACTGTGCGACGCGACCAAACACTTCAACAAAAAATAACAAAATGACGCTTTGGCTCTTGTTGGCCTTGTCTTTCTTTTCCTTTTCTCATTTTTCACCACGATTCTCGTTCGACTTTGTGTTCATACACAAAAAGTTGCAAGTGTGTGAGTGCAACCCCGCTTTTCTCGGTCGGAGGTCGGACTGTCTTTTCTGGACTCCGTTTTCTTGCTTGAAGGGTGGCTATTTCTCCATATATGAACCTTGACCCTTCAAGCAAACAAGTCCGACCTCGGTCCGGATCCTGCGGCGGAGCTGAGTCCGAATACGGATCAGAAACTGGTCTGAAGGCGGCTCAAATTAGTATGGAAATTATAATCACCGCGAAGTCGATTGCATATGTATTGGTGTGGTGAAAATCTCCATTCCGAGAAAACGGAGCCGAAGTCGGACCCGAGTCGGAGCAGCGAAAACGTACTAGAAAGAGGAACAAAAAAGGGATGACGTTTCGCATTTGCGACCAAAAAAGAACAAGATTTATGTTTTTTTCACTGAAACTGTTTTTTTTTATTTAATTTTGGCAAACGAAATTTTCACAATATATACAATATAAAATACAATACATTTTTTTCATTTTATTTTATTTGATGCTGCTGCTGTTGTTGGTGTTTTTTTAGATACCCAATCGCATGTTTCACCTTCTAGATTTTTCTTCATCATTAGAGATTACATCTACAACACAAACAGAAACACTTCCCTTCAAGCAAACAGGTCCGACCTCGGTCCGAATCCGCTCCGCCTGAGGCGGAGCTGAGTCCGACTTCGGATCAGAAACTGGTCCGAAGGCGGCTCAAATTAGTATGGAAATTATAATCACCGCGAAGTCGATTGCATATGTATTGGTGTGGTGAAAATCTCCATTCCGAGAAAACGGAGCCGAAGGCGGACCTGAGCCGGAGCAGCGAAAACCTACCAGAAAGAGGAATAAGAAAGGGATGACATTTCGCATTTGCGACCAAAAAAAGAACAAGATTTATTTTTTTTTTACTGAAACTGTTTTATTTTTTATTTTATTTTGGCAAACGAAATTTTCACAATAAATACAATATAAAATACATTTTTTTTCATTTTATTTCATTTGATGCTGCTGCTGTTGTTGGTGTTTTTTTAGATACCCAATCGCATGTTTCACCTTCTAGATTTTTCTTCATCATTAGAGATTACATCTACAACACAAGAAGAAACAACATTTTAACCCAAACACTTTGAGCGATGTATAAAACATACCTTTTTTTTCCATATTGTTTATAATTTAATAAAATTGTTTATAATTAATAAACTAACATTATACAAACAACGACACGAGACACGACGCGACCAAACACTTCAACAAAAAATAACAAAATGACGCTTTGGCTCTTGTTGGCCTTGTCTTTCTTTTCCTTTTCTCATTTTTCACCACGATTCTCGTTCGACTTTGTGTTCATACACAAAAAGTTGCAAGTGTGTGAGTGCAAGCCCGATTTTCGCGGTCTGAGGTCGGAGTTTCTTTGTTGAACTTACAGGGCTATTCTGGTGTTGTGATGCTCACAAGTCACAATTTTTTGTGAGGTTATTTTTGTGAGGTTTCTTATGAGGTTGTCACTATTTGGTATTCTGCGGAAAACCTCATAAGAAACCTCACAACAAATTCACCCCTATAGAGGTGAGTTTCTTTTTTGACAGCCAGCTGATTTGTGAAACAAATTAAAAATTTTAATTGAAAAAAAGTTTGTTTTATCTTATCGTGTACGTGATTTTTCTATTGTTGATTTTTAATAAAATCGTCAGTGAAGTGAACATTGACTTCTTAAAAAGCATCCTAGCAACGCGTACGTCCAATTTCACAGAAGAAAGAAAAATTTTATTTGCAATAAATATTTTTTTTTTCAATGCATTTTTTTTTATTTGCAATAAATATTCTTTTTTTAATTTCAAATGCATTTTTTTTTAAATTGAATTTTTTACAGCCCTGGGCTAGACTTTTTGGAATTTCTAGGTTTGTGCTGATGATTCCAATGATTCAGCTAAAAGAATGCAACTGCATAATGCTAAAACTCCAGTAATTTGTGAGTTGTGACCTGCTCTGAAGGAGATCACAATTTTGATAATTTTTATGATGCTCACAATTTGTGAGGGTACGTCAGAATTCGAAAAACCTCACAAAATCAAACTCGAAAAAGTCACAAAATCGAGTTTATTCCGCGTTATGAGGTTATTGTGACTTGTGAGGCATCAGTGAGGTTGCCCAGAATAGGGCTGTTAGTTTTCTTGCTTGAAGGGTTTAATCCAAACACTTTGAGCGATATATACAACATACCTTTTTTTTGTTTCCATATTGTTAATAGTTTGATATAATTGTTTATAATTATACTTACATTTTATTAACAACGACACGAGACACGACGCGACTAAACACTTCAACAAAAAATAACAAAATGACGCTTTTGCTCTTGTTGGCTATGTTTGTCTACTTTTTTTTTCCTTTTTTCAGTTTTCACCACGATTCTCTTAGACTTTGTGTTCATACACAAAAAGTTGCAAGTGTGTGAGTGCAACCCCGCTTTTCTCGGTCGGAGGTCGGACTGTCTTTTCTGGACTCCGTTTTCTTGCTTGAAGGGGAACCAGTGCCAAACTTCAGCCTTGCTACCGATTTCAGAAGATAAAAGTTGCTGATCCACGGATTAAATATTTGTACAACTGGCCCTAAGTATGTTCAACGAGGATTTTTCTAGATCAGAACAGAGGGTCAATTCTCGTTCTGTGAAGCTGTGAACTGATAAAAATAATATCATTTGAGTTTTCACAGCGTTTTTTCATTTTATCACTTCACAGGCAACCCTAAGGTGATTCTCAAACTCAATGTGATAAATCCTTGAAAAAGTTTGTACTAAAAAGTACTAAATGAAAAAGTATGTCACTTTTATTTCATTTTTGAGTTTTCAAATTGTGTTTTTTTTTATTTAAAATTTTTTTTTAATAAAATGTCAAGAAATTATGGAAAATAATACCATCTGTGGATAAAAGAAAGGTATATTCATCTTCAAATTCAAAGATGTTTTCAAGAGTAAAATCCGTATTTTGTGTGTTTTCTCTAGGAAAATAGTAAGAAGAAGACGACAAAAATCAAACCAAGAAATTAGAGCATTAGAAGATTAAATGTTGGATTTGGCCTATTCACACAACATTGAATTTCTTTTGTACGCGTACCTACTTTTTAACAACATGAATTAGTGGGTTACACAATTTATGTAGCACCATTGATAAGACGTTTTTAAAGGCTTGGCCACACCGGAGGGTACGCGGTAGAGGTACAGGTAACGGTACGGGTACTTGTATGGAAAAAATTCCAAACTGACACATCAACGTTCGGGTGTGGAATTTTTTTAATACAAATATCGTTGCCGCTACCCGTACCGCTACCGCGTACCCTCCGGTGTGGCCAAGCCTTAAGGCTTGGCCACACCGGAGGGTATGCGGTATAGCGGTAACGATATTTGTACTAAAAAAATTCCACACCTGAACGTTGATGTGTCAGTTTGGAATTTTTTTCATACAAGTACCCTCACCGCTACCCGTACCGCTAACGCATACCCTCCAGTGTGGCCAAGCCTTTATTGCATATATTTAATTGAAACTAATGTTAACAAACATATTTAATAGCATGAATTAAAACTCAATTGAAAAAGGTGATGTTTACTTATTGCTTCAACCCTTATTTCGTCTTTAGGTTTAAATCCCGCATGTGCCTTTCTTCCAAACATGTAGCTCCGTTGTACTTCATCTTCTGTCTAAAGGACTTTGCACATGAGCTACGAACTACGAACTGCGAACTGTGGATGGTCGCATATTTTGACATATCTTTCACATGAGTTAATATTTCAATTCGCAGACAGCGACGAATTGTCAATTGGGTTCAAGTGTAATTTTGAGGTTAAGTCGGTACAAGTTGGTACAAGAGTAATTTTGAGGTTAAGTCGCGCGCGAACAATTTATGCGTTGTAGTGTGGATGGTATGTGGAACGCGAATAGAGTTTGACAATTCGTAGCAACCAAACTGCAATTCGTAACTACCAAATTGTTTTTACAAATTTTTCTTATTTTTGCAAACAAAATGCAAATTTTAGTATTCTAACATTAGTATCAATTGGTTTCTTATAATTTGAATCATTTTTTGTTTGAAATTGAGTCGTAGAAATGTGTTAAATCTCGTTTGCTCGTCCATTCGTTCATTCGTTGGTCGCTCTCATGTGCAAAGTCCTTAAGAGCCGGCAGCAGATTTTTTTGGGCGGGAGGTAATTGATTTATATTAATATTGCAAGGAGGTCCATTTATAGCGATAACAAACATGTAAGTCTGCCACCTTGTATCGGCGGCGGCGCGGCGCCGACTCTGAGAAAAAGTGCGATAACATTGCAGTTTTTTAAATGATTATGAAACTTAAAAAAAAAAGTTTGGCACCACAACAGTTTATCATTCCCTGAAACCAAAAAATTTGGTTTAAGTGAGTTTACTAGTTACCTTCTGTCCGAAAAATGCAATTTAAATGTGACAACTCACGAGAATTTAAATGCATCTTGTGGGCAGATCACGTGAGCTATTATAGAGACAGTAATTTTTTGGTATCATAATCATTTGAAAAAACTTCACTGTTATTGCACTTTTCTCAGAATCGGCGCCGATAAAAGTTGGCAAAATTACATGTTTATTATCGCTAAAAATGGACCTCCTTGCTCTATTAATATAATATAAACCGGTTACCTCTCGCAAAAGAAACTTGCTGCCATTGCTTTTTTTTATTAACACACGGAAACAATAATATTGCTTAAAAAGATCATGGTTTGTAGTTTTTTTTTGTCTCAAATGACTTAAATGTTCCCAATCATCTATTGAGAAACTTTTCAAAGTTGTCTTCACAACAAAATTTGTTTGTGATAAATATTTTATCATGTGAAGATATTCTGACATTTTTAAAACTTTTTTCACAAAACAAGAATCGGATTTGTTCTGAAAGTGAAAAAGTACAAAAGTGAAAATTTTAAAACACATTTTTGTATAGTTTTTCGGCCTGAAAAATTAAAACAAATGATGCAGAAAGCTTATTTTTTGGTCTAATAAACAATTTTTATACTCTTTTTCACAAAACAACTGCGCTAGACAGAAAAAAAATATTTTCACTTTTGTACTTTTTCAAAAAGTGGTGTATGTAGTTAAGCCTTGAAGCTGTGAAATTTTTTTTCATTTCAAAATATCACAGAACGAGAATCGACCCTCAGGACAGGACAGCACAGTTTCGTGAGAAACGTCAGAACAAGTTAGAACAGTCATTTAAACGTCACTTGTCAAAATAAAAAAAAAAAAAACAAATTGTAAATTATATGAATTTTTTGTTTATCGTTTATTTTTTCTACTTTTTTGTAATTTTATTGTGAAAAATATAATTACAAATTATTTATTAGTTATAAAAACCACGAGCACCCGAGAAATATTCGCACAATTAAATCAAAACAAAAACAAAAAATGACAGCTTTTGACACTTCTCACGAATCTGTTCTAACCTGGTCTGACTCAAAAGCAAGAACAGAAAATCCTGTTCTAAACTGTTCTAGATTTGTCAATGAACAGCAAACTAGAACAGTTCAGCACAGAAAAAACCTCAATGAACAGCAAAAAGCTGTACTTTTCTGTCTAGAACAGTCCAGCACAGCGTCAGTGAACAGAGCTAGTGTGACGTTTGAGGGAAGAGCTGAAGAGCACCATATTTTTATTTCATTTGTTCAAAATGTTTATTATTAAAATATTTGTTTTTGTGGAAGAATAAATAACTTTGTTATTTACATATCATCTATTTTGATGTTAAATAATTCACAATTGATGTAATCATTAGCTGTGTTTTATTTTCCTCGTGATCCGGCTCAGATCAAGATTTTTATTAGCTTTACAACAAAAGCAGAATTTTGTTTTGTTATTGTTTCGCAAATAAATCAATGATCTGATCCGGATCACGAGGAAAATAAAACACAGCTAATGTAGCAGAAAAATTGTTCTGCAT
The DNA here is from genome assembly GCF_945859705.1 of Episyrphus balteatus. Classification (NCBI taxonomy): domain Eukaryota; kingdom Metazoa; phylum Arthropoda; class Insecta; order Diptera; family Syrphidae; genus Episyrphus; species Episyrphus balteatus. The sequence continues at coordinate 59,988,292 of NC_079134.1, read as the reverse complement.
TGAATTAAGTTTTTGTAACGCATTATTTATTTCCTATCTATAGAGATTATTCTAACTCCATTATTCAATGAGCTTTATTTATATTGAAAATAAATAAATAGCCACGATGTCATCAGGAAGATTTCAGCCATGTATTAATAAGAAGTTTTTTCCTCTGAAGTCAATGACTGACGTTGTAGATTTCTTTCAAAAATGTCTTGAGAACCCGCCAGGTGACGGAGAACCGGATCTTACATTACTCTCTATTGTGACCGGTTTTGTCGAAATATCGCTGACAACTGGTAAAGCTGCCGAATCAGCTGTCACTGAAAATTCTGGTGCTTCACCTGGAGACCCAGCAGATGAAGAAAGTTCAACGTTTCCCGTTGTCACTTATGAAATGGTGAACAATCTTTACCAGAAGTATCAGAACATACTGGCTCTGATACAGAAACCAAAGGCGGGACGTTATGCTAATCGTGATGTAATCAAAAGGGTATCTGATATTATTTGGCACTCTTTGTTTTGGAGTAGCCATAAAGATCGAGCTCATTTGCAAAATCTCTACAGTTATTTGTCATACAATAAATTGGATTGTTTCGGAGTCGCTCTTGGAGTTGTTGCTGGCTGTCAACTACTTGGATACAAAGATGTTCATCTTGCTATATCTGAGGATCATGCTTGGGTTGTTTTTGGAAAGAAGCGTCAGGAGGCTGTCGAGGTAACTTGGCATGGAAAGGGAAGCGAAGACAAGCGCGGACAAGATGTAACGGCTGGAATCGAATCTAAAGCTTGGCTATATTTATCAGGAATGCCAGTAATTTGCAATCGGCAAATGGAAGTTGCTTCGATCATTACAGCAATTAATATTTCAATAACAGCTAATGCCGACTGTGTAGAAGTTGCGGAATTACAACAAAGGCTCTTATGGCTGCTTTACGATATGGGATACTTGGAAAAATATCCAATGGCACTAGGTAAGCATTTTTGTAATTTAAATATTCACCACTATTTTAAAGTTCGACGAATGGAAAAATTGACAATTTCAATCATTTGCGAATATTTTGCTATAAGTGAATTCGACGAAAGAAAGATGAACGAATGTCGGTAAAAGACCCTGCACGACCGACATTCTGTTCAACTTTGGTATTCGCAGACCATTCGCACTCCATACAATTTGTTTCACTTCAATTCGCGCCAGTTTTGCTCCGAATCTGCAGAATTTTTTTTTAATAAATACGGGCAACAAATAGGGAGCATCACGGTGATCTTGAAGACGTAGCAGGTTTTACAAAAATGGACCCCAAAAGTAATGATGCAGGATTGTTTGGACTGATTTCAGGATTCTAAATATGTAAACTTCAAAATCGCACCTGATCCCTTTTTTGAGTTATAAGCATTTTTGTATATACGGGAGGGCATTTTGACTTAGATGGGGAAAAAATTGTTAAAAAACATCGAAAAAAGACATTTTGATTTTGTATATGTTTTTCGAAAGCTATAATATTGTTCTTGAATTAAGTCTTTAATTTAAGTTGGTTGAGCAAATATGTTCTGAGAAATTTAATTTTAAAAACATCATTTTAGAAAAAAAAAATTTTTTTCTTCAAGTTTATTTTTTTTTCCATTTTTTAAATAAAGGGTACAATTTTTTTACATAATTGAATGGTCTTATAAATTTCTAGTGGAAAAGAAAAAACCACATGCTTATAAGTATTTTAGTTTTTGAGATTGGAGGAAAAATGTATCGCATCCCCAGAATTTTTTTTTTCCTCCTAGGTTATTGATTATGTCATTCATTAAGGAACTAAGATGTTCATGGGTTTTTATTGCAGAAATCGTTCAATGGGTTATAAGAGAAGATTAAACCGCGGAGTGCTATTAAATGAGAGGGTGGAAATTGAAGATAAGAGTGCAAAAGCCCCTTTTTTGTTTTTTTCATTATATCTCGTAAGGCGAGCAAAATTTTGATATATTGCATTTGAAACTTGAATAATGTTTTTTAAAAATTGAAAAAAAAAAAATCCATACCAAAACAGCCTAAATAATGATGAAAAAAATATCAAAAAATTCGTTTTTTTTAGTTTTTTTGCTTTTTTGATGTATATTTTTTTTGGGTTGAGATAAACATTGCTCTAAAGAAAAAAAAGACGATTAAATTTCCTTCAAAATGCTGTGCTCACTAAATTTTTTCATCGAAAATTAACCGAAGTATGGCCATTTGAATCTATTTTTTTTTCGCATTTTTAGTTTTACTCAAGTAAAACAGAACCATTTGAGGGAAAGTACTATAACTTAAGAACCAAGAATTACACTGGTCAACAAAATTTAACTTTTTTTTTGCCACAAGAACCCAAATATACTTTTCTAGTAGTTTTTGGGGTGCTGAATCCGAATCTGAAGTCAGAAAAATTTGATTGGCCTTCGTTTTTGAAATATTGCCGTTAGAAAATTTCAAAAAACGTAATTTTGGCTGTTTTCGAGGTTCTGTTTTTATGAGGGGTAATTCATTATAAACAAATTTGTAATGGTTATTATAAGAACAGATATTCTTCTTTCAAAAACTGTTTAAATTTTCCCGATATCTCTTTTATTGCTCGAGATATCTTTAGTTTCATTTAATAAGTCAAAGAGAAACTAAACTTAATCTAAAGTTTAAGTCACTGGCCACAGAATTTTTGCCACAAGAACCAAAATATACTTTTCTGAAAGTTTTTGAGTTGCTGAACTCAAATCCGCAATCGGAAAAATTCTATTTGCCTCCGTTCTTGAAATATAACCGTTATAAAAAAAACCCTTTTTTGCATTTTATAACGGTAATATTTTAAGAACGAAGGCTAATAGAATTTTTCTGACTTCAGATTCAAGTTCAACAACCCAAAAACCTTCAGAAAAGTATATTTTGATTCTTGTGGCAAAAAAAGTGTAATTTGGTTGGCCAGTGTTGTTTCTGATTCAAAGACCGCTACTTAAATTTTAAATATCTCGGGCAATAAAAGAGATATCGAAAAGATTTAAACATTTTTTGAATGAATAAAACTAGCTCTTATTGGCACCGTTACAAATTTATTCACAATTAATTACTCCACATAAAAACATAACCTCGAAAACAGCCAAAATTACGTTTTTTGACATTTTCTAACGGTAATATTTCAAAAACGAAGGCCAATCAAATTTTTCTGACTTCAGATTCGTATTCAGCACCCCAAAAACTACTAGAAAAGTATATTTTGGTTCTTGTGGCAAAAACCTTGTTGACCAGTGTTATTAATCAGATTTTGTACAGGAGTTAAATACAATCATTGTTGACTATGGGAGGGGGGGGGGGGGGTGTCTAACTCCCCCCATTTTGCCGGGAGGGGCAATTTTCTAAATGTTTTTTTTATTTTAAGTATGTTTTTTAATTTTTAGTATTTTTTTATGAAATTTGCCCCTCCCACCAAAACGGGGATAGATAGACCCCCCTCCCATATTCAACAATGATTGTATTTAACTCCTGTACAAAATCTCATTTATAATTCTTGGTTCTTAAGTTATCGTACTTTCCCCTAAAATGTTTCTGTTTTACTTGAGTAAAACTAAAAATGCGAAAAAAAATAGATTCAAATGGCCATACTTCGGTTAATTTTCAATGAAAAAATTTAGCGAGCACAGCATTTTGAAGGAAATTTAATCGTCTTTTTTTCTTTAGAGCAATGTTTATGCCTATCTCAACCCAAAATAAATATACATACAACAAAAAAGCAAAAAAACTAAAAAAACGAATTTTTTGATATTTTTTTCATCATTGTTTCGGCTGTTTTGGTATGGATTTTTTTTTCAATTTTTAAAAAACATTATTCTAATAGGGAATTTAATTCTCTACAAAAAGTTTCAAATGCAATATATCAAAATTTTGCTCGGCTTACGAGATATAATGAAAAAAACAAAAAAGGGGCTTTTGCACTCTTATCTTCAATTTCCACCCTCTCATTTAATAGCACTCCGCGGTTTAATCTTCTCTTATAACCCATTGAACGATTTCTGCAATAAAAACCCATGAACATCTTAGTTCCTTAATGAATGACATAATCAATAGCCTAGGAGGAAAAAAAAAATTCTGGGGATGCGATACATTTTTCCTCCAATCTCAAAAACTAAAATACTTATAAGCATGTGGTTTTTTCTTTTCCACTAGAAATTTATAAGACCATTCAATTATGCAAAAAAAATTTTACCCTTTATTTAAAAAAATGGGAAAAAATAAACTTGAAGAAAACAAATTTTTTTTTCTAAAATGATGTTTTTGAAATTAAATTTCTCAGAACATATTTGCTCAACCAACTTAAATTAAAGACTTAATTCAAGAACAATATTATAGCTTTCGAAAAACATATACAAAATCAAAATGTCTTTTTCCGATGTTTTTTAACAATTTTTTCCCCATTCTAAGTCAAAATGCCCTCCCGTGTATACAAAAATGCTTATAACTCAAAAAGGGATCAGGTGCGATTTTGAAGTTTACATATTTAGAATCCTGAAATCAGTCCGAACAATCCTGCATCATTACTTTTGGGGTCCATTTTTGTAAAACCTGCCGCGTCTTCAAGATCACCGTACACCGTGAGCAATTAAGGGAAATGTTAAAGATGATGAAGACAGAACTAGGAACGGTTTAGACAGGCATGTCAAACTCAATGGTAACGAAGGGCCAAAATTTTTATGGGCCGCAGAAAAAAGTAGAACTAAAATTTTTATAAAACAAATTATTAAAAAAAACAAGAAAAATGATTACATTAATGTATTCCATTTACCATGTTTTTTATAAGACCAATGTTAGTTAGGCTGGATCTTATAGGTAACTCATTCGTCTTAATGACTTAAATAACAACTCGCATCACCTGGTACATTTAACAGTAAAAAAGCGAAGAAAATCAAGAGAACTTGTCTTTCAAAGACATAAATCTGCAAGCCTTTTTCATATTCAGTATGAAAGTTTATATTTTTTTGTGGATTATTTTTGATACGACCGATAAGGATACGGATTAACTTAAAAAAAGTAAAAGAATTCATAAATTTCGATAAATAATAATGTGTAAAAGGGATTAAGCTCTTGAAGACATTTTCGTTTTGATTCTACGATTTCGGAATATGCTTGAGGCTCAAAGATTCTATATTTGTGCATAATGTGGTTCTTGCCATAAAATTAAGAATGTCACGTTATTCTTCTATACAAAAATTAAAGTATTGGACCAATCTGGAAACTCTCTGGTCATGAAATCCATAGAAAACTTCTTTTAGGGCTGTACGTTATTTTTTATCAAAATTTAAAATTAAATGAGACAAACAAAAATGTTGGATATCTCAACAAAAACTTTAAAAATTGAGCAACATGAAACAAAAAATTGCAATTTTTTCGCTTAGGGGCAATTCCATGGTAACTCACGTTACATTCACAAAAATTTCCGATACATAAATAATTTTTTTTTGTTAATTTTAATATAAATTGATACGAATTTACTATCCATGAACGGAGCATAACCATTACTTTCATAATTAACAAAAAAATTTTTCTTTAATTTTAGTATTTGCTTGGGATAAATAAAAGTATGATGGTAACTCACGTTACAAAAATCGGACACGAGATTTAAGAGTCCCACAGTATGAAGTTTTTCTGCGAAATTAAGAATCTTAATTTGTTTTAAATGAAGATTCCATACATAAAAAATTACAAACTTTTAATATTAGTGACAAAACCAAACATTTATTCGATATTTCGAGGAAAAATTTTAAAATGTTTAGGTAACTCACGCTACATTATTTTGGTAACTCATGTTACCTGCGATTTGTGGTTCCAAAAGTAAAGAAAAGATGCATTTTCACTCAATTTTTTTTTAAATCGAATATTGTGAACAAAGCTTGCTTAAATGTTAATTTATTTTAGCAATCACGAGGGCATATTGTCATGGTCACTATTAGATTCATCCAATTTTCTGTGGGCTTGTTTTTCCGTCATTTTCATGTGAAATTCTTCTGTAGTTGGCAGCTTATGCTTTAAAAATGCTTTAAGATTATTTATTCTCCTTGAATTTAATTTCTATCCATAAGGGAATACAACAAAGAATCTTTTCTTGCAACTTGCATAAAGTGTTACCGTTTGTAAATTGTAATTTGCTATTACAAAAAGTAAAAAAAACTGCATAATTTGTTCAAAATTCGTGTCCACTTTTTCATGGAATTACCCTTAGGCCTTATAATATGGCAAAGAACTGTAAATTATAAACTTTAACTCGAAATTATTAAAAATGTGGATTGGGCCGCAGAGTTAAGCGTTGTGGGCCTCATGCGGCCCGCGGGCCGCAATTTTGACATGCCTGGTTTAGATGTTTGAATAAGAAGTAAAGGAATGGGTGTTTGCTGTTTATCCAAATCAGTGAAGGCGCTTTTTATTAGTGGGAGTTGTACAGATGCACACGTATTCGTAAAGGTCGGAGTGCAAATATATTGTCCACTCAAAGGGCGCCAGTGAAAATCTACCCAGCAAACATTTTTGTGAATGTACACTAAACGTAGAGATTATGTGAAGAATATTTATTCGAAAAACATTCACTTTTCTGGATCAAATATGACTGTCTGAACAAAGATTCCATTTTCCTTCACACGAAAACCTCAAAAAAGGTATGGGTGCGTCCACTTTTATTCACATTTAGTGTTATAATAAATGAAAATTATATATATTTAAAAAATTACAAACAAAACAAATCTTTATTAAATGAATGATAAAATTAGAATGAACAAATTATTATATATTTTTCACAAATAATGAAATCGAATTCTACGATTTGTTTTTATAGAACTGAGTGTTTATCGAAACAAATTAATTCTATAACATCCCCTTTTTTTTCTTTTACGAGCAATCGTAGTCCTCTAGTTTTTTTGGTGGTCTGGTATTACGTTTTGGTCTCGATATAGAAAATTCATCAGGTGTTTGATTATTCTGGTTATTGGGTCAATCCGTTTCGAATGTCTGTTGTACTCCAGGCGTTGTAGCTTCTGCTGACAGTTTCTCTATTGTAGGCATTGTATCTTCTGTTGGCAGTTCATGTATTTCAGGTTGCTGATGTAATTGTTGGTCGTTAAAATCACTTCGATAAAATTGATAACTATTTCTGTGGGGTGTTGATTTTAAAATTTTTCTTATGTGAATCGTATTGCGTTTATATTTCTTCGCACCAACTTTGACTATAACTGTTCTATCAGATAATATTTCCACTACATAACCTTTTTTCCATTCTTCATCTGGTTTCAGTTTGATAAATACTTCATCGCCAATAATAACTGCATTTCGAGTTCTTGTCCCTTTATCGAAATATTTTTTACTTATTAAACGTTGATGTCGAATGCTTTGCGGTACGTTTTCTATGATCTGTTGTTTTGTATTAATGTTAGGTATACCACAACGTAACCATCGGCATAAAAACCTTTTTGATGGACTTGATCCTATTTTGTTTGGTGTATTTCTGCAAATTAATAATGATTTATAGAAATCTGTGCTTGTTGACAAGGCTTTCTTTAAAAGCTGTTTTGCAATTTTCACTGCTGATTCTGCTTTTCCGTTTCCTTGTTGATGGTATGGACTTGAAGTTTCATGTTTGAATTCCCAGTCTTGAGAAAATTGTTTAAATTCTTCGCTTGAAAAATTTGTGCCATTGTCAGTTATGACTTTGAGCGGAATTCCATACCTACTAAAATTTTTTCTGCACACATATATTGTTGTTTTAGCTGACATGTTATCTAAAATATCAATTTCAAAAAAATCGGAATAATGATCCACAGTGATTAAAAAATTCGTTCTGCGCTCATTTATCATCATTTCAAAAACATCCATAGATACAATTACAAATGGTGCATTGGGAATATCCGGAATTTTAAGTGGTTCTCTTTGTTGATTTCGTGCATACAGGTTACATGTTTCACAATTTTGTATAATATTTTTTATGTCTTCTGTTATCCCTATCCAGTAAACCGTTTCTCTAGCTAATTTTAATGTGGCTTCTATACCCATATGTGGTTCATGTAATCTTTCTAAAATGTCTTTTCTTATTTTGTGTGGTATAACTACTCTGTCGCCTTTCAATATTAAATAATTGTTTATAACTAATTCGTCTCTAGTTTTCCAGTATGATTTTATGCTATCATCAAGATCATCTTTATTTTCTGGCCAGCCTTGCTTAATTGTTGCTGCTAAAATCTGTAATGTTGCATCTTCATTAGTACCTTTTCTTACCTTAGATAAGGTAGGTAGGTAGAGATGGCGGTCAAGGCAAACCATGTTTGATTGACCCAATTAGCGCAGGATGCGCCGTTTTGATACCAAAACTTATGAAACCTGTGAGTGATAATTGGATTTATTTGAAATACATTTTTTAATTGGTTTTAAAAAAGGGAAAAACAAGTGTTAGGCAGTCCTAAATCCACTTTGTTGCATTTAGGAACGAGATCAAGTCTTTGATCTTTGATTCTGAGATGTTATCTATGACATTAAAGAATTCGCTCCCCAGAGAGAGTGCTCTATTCCTAGCAAGGGCGGGACATTGACATAGGAAATGGTAGACCGTTTCTTTTTCTTGCTGGTCCAAGCAGCTGCGACAGTAGGTATTGTGCGGTATACCCAACTTTGCTGCATGTTCCCCTATCGGCCAATGTCCTGTGCACACCGCAACGATTCTGCTAATATCTTTTCTAGGTCTAGAGATTAGGTCACATGTTTTGGATTTATTATAGGTGGGCCAGATTTTTCTGGATATGACGCAGCTAGTCAAGTTGTGCCACCTATTGTTAGCTTTTGTTAGGTATTTTAAGAAGATATCGCCCTTCATGACTCCTATGGGAATGTTAACTATTTCTGCTAGTGACTCATGAAGGGCTGATCCTTGCCTGGCCAGTTCATCCGCCTTTTCATTGCCTTCAAAACCACTGTGACCTGGGATCCAGATGAGAGTGATTGTGAGGCTTTCACTCAGCAATGAGAGTTCCTCTCTGCACTGCTGAACCAATTTGGAGGATGTCGTGACCGAAGCAATTGCTTTTATAGCTGCCTGACTATCTGTTAGTATAGCTATATTTTGGTTTTGATTTGGATATACTCTAAGTAATTTGCAAGCTTCTTTAATTGCCAGCAATTCCGCTTGGAATACACTGGCAACGTTTGGTAGTCGAAAGGATTTTGAGATATTGAGGGATTCATAGTAGACACCCGAACCGACCCCACAGTCCATTTTTGAGCCATCAGTGAAAATGCAGGTGTCGAAGCCTCTCGTCACAATGCCCTCTTCCCAGTCTGATCTCGACGGGAAGCTGACCTTGCAATTCATTACAGTATTCAAAATAGGGGTGCAGTAGTCCGTGGGTGTCAGAAGCATATCCGATGGTATTAAATTTGTTGTGTCACTGTGACCAAAAGATTTTGCCTTCCAACTACCTGTTTCTTTTAGCCTTAAAACGCTACAAGAGACCTGGTATTTGATATGAAGGTCTATGGGTAAGAGGTGCAAGAGAACGTTTAGAGCCTCCGTGGGGCACGACCGGAGGGCTCCAGTCGTCCCTACGCTTGCTGTTCTCTGGATTTTTTTAAGTTTGTTGATTTTATAAGCTTTACTGAGTGCAGGCCACCAAACAATGGCGCCGTAGGTAAGAATGGGTCGTACAACCGCTGTGTAAGTCCATAGAATCATTTTTGATTTAAGACCCCATTTTTTCCCAAAGGTTTTACTGCAGGCATAGAAAGCAATGCTCGCCTTTCTAACCCGCTCTTCTATATTAAGCTTCCAGCTCAGTTTAGTGTCCAAAATTACACCTAAATATTTGGCGCTAGAAGAAAGTGTTAAGATTTGGCCGTTGAGCTGAGGTAGAGGGAAGACAGGGATTTTGGTTTTAGTTGTAAAAAGCATCAGTTCCGTTTTAATTTGATTAACTCCTAGGCCACAGCTTGTAGCCCAGTTGCTAACTTTCCTCAAAGCCGTGTCAGTCATTTCACTGATCACAGGTAAAAACTTTCCTGATACAAGTACAACCAGATCATCCGCATATGCCACTGCCTTCACTCCACTTCTCTCAAGCATCACGAGGATATTGTTCATGACAAGGAGCCATAACAGTGGGGAAAGAACGCCCCCCTGAGGCGTACCCCTATTAACGCACTTAAAACAGTTTGAATTTCCTAAGCTTGCTTGAATTCTTCTCTCTTTTAGCATTGAAATAATCCAACTTCTGATATAGTCTTCTACTTCAAAAGTCACTAGGGCTTCGAGAATAGATTCGGTTAGGACATTGTTAAAAGCTCCCTCTACATCCAAGAAGGTAGCTAGGGTATATTCTTTAAAGTGTAACGAGTTCTCAATTGTTCGAACGACTTCATGGAGGGCTGTTTCCGTAGATTTGCCCCTCATATAAGCGTGCTGCGAACTGGCTAGAGGACATCTTTTAAAAATGTCTCTAATATGAGTTTCTAAGATTCGTTCTAAGGATTTAAGTAAGAAAGATGTTAAACTTATTGGCCGGAAATCCTTCGCGGATTCATGTCCTCTTTTGCCCACTTTGGGTATGAAAACCACGCTAACTTGTCTCCAAGACTTGGGCACATGATTAAGAAAAAGGCAGCCTTTAAAGATTTTTTCAAGCCATGGAACTGCTATCTCTTGCTGATTTTGCAGCATAATGGGCAGAATACCATCAGGGCCTGGGGATTTGTACGGAGAGAAAGTGTTAATAGCCCAAGCTATATTTTCTTTTGTTATCAGGAGGTTTACTTGCTCAGTCGTAACTGATAGCAAGGTGGGATTTATGTTCACTTCAGAGGTGCTATCAACGCACCCCGGAAAATGAGTAGTCATTAATAATTCTAAGGATTCAGCTGGAGATATTGTCCAGGATCCGTCAGACTTTTTAAGAAACGAGGGATTTGAGTGTTCCCTCGATAAAACCTTGCTAAGCCTGGCAGAATCCTTAATATCTTCTATGGAGTGACAGTATTCCTCCCAGCTTTCCTTTTTGGCTGATGCTATGCTACGCTTGTAGACTCTTAAGCAATCTTTATAGGGTTCATAGAATTTGTGTTTATGGCAGATGTTGAAGATTGTTCTAGTCATTTTCCTCAGATTAGACAGGTCTTCGTTCCACCAAGGGGGAAATATTTTGCTACTATGTCTCACCGGACAAGAGACTTTAAAGGCAGTGATCATTGCTCGTTCAAAGGTCATTACCTTTGATTCGAGCTCATCCACCGAATCTGTATTTATATTGAGTATATTGCGTAACTTTGCACTAAAAACTTGACCGAAATTCTTCCAGTCAGTTCTTTTGGGATTTCTATAAGGGGGTGGGATTTTGGTTTCAAACTTAAGTTGGAACAGAATCCAACCATGGTCTGAAAAGGATTTTAAAGGGGATACTCTACAATTTTCAACCTGCAAATTGAAGTTGCTATTTGTAATAGTGATGTCTAGTACATCCTCCCATCCTTCATAGTTCCTTGAACTAGGAAACGTGAATGTTGGAGTAGTACCTCTATTGCAAAGAGTGAGGTTATTTTCAATGATATAATCAAATAAAGACTCACCTCGTTCATTGATCTCAGAACTACCCCAAAGAGTATGACGTGCATTTGCGTCACACCCGATGAGTAGGCTTGTCTTCATTGTACTGGCTTGAGTTGTCAGCCTACGTACTTCCTCCGGCGGTGACTGCTGGTCATGTGCCATGTACGCAGATGCTAAAAGTAGTCCATCAGTATTTGAACCCTCTAATTTGACAACGCTCAAATCAGAGGTGCTAAGATTGGGACACAAAAAAGCTTTTAAGTGTTTTTTAGCTAAAATACATGTTCTTGGCTTACCTTGGCTCGAACTGACGGGCTTGTAAAAAAGGTCATATTGGCTGTCTTGGAGACCTCTCACTCGGAGGCCATTAATCCAGGGCTCTTGTATGATGCCCACATCAAAGTTTTCCTCCCTTAGGAAAACTCTCAGGTTATCTGAAGCACATTTAGAGTGCTTCAGATTAACCTGAACGACGTGCAGCATGTTTTTAATTTATATCGGATTCTGCATCGTCAGTTACCAGCCTCTCGCCGGAGAACCCTGCCTCTTTGGGGGTATCGTCATCCTCGACGATATCCTCAACTAGGTTAGGGTCCGCTTCCTGACTTTGCAGAATCTTTATTTTGGCATTCCTAATGCCAAAGCGGAGTTTAAAGTCGGCTTTTTCGAGAGCCCCACGACTAACCTCGCAGATCCTCAGAAGGTAAGACGCGCTGTTCTTTTGCGGCTCTTCAGTCTTAATGACTGCCCAGTCATGCATCGGAATCAGCGGGTTTAACCTCTGAAGACTGCGGATCAGCTCCGTTCCACTTGGCTTGATACTCATGAGGGGCAGCCAAATGCGAGCCAGTGGTTGTTTAGGAATCTCCTTAGCTGGGATAAGCTTGAGCTTCAAACCATCCCATTTAGTGCTGATCTCATCAACACTTTTACTAAGGAAATCCCTAGAAAACCCATCCTCGCACTTAATTACCCTGTATCCCCTGAGCATCTCACCAGAGTCGAAACTAGGGTAGGGACCCTCATTTGCCGATAGGGTGTAGAGGAAGACCATCTCAGAGAGTTTGGCCTCGATGGAGTTCCACACTGACATCAGACCTTTGTTGTCAGTGGAGAGCTCATCTACAATCGCCACTTGAAGATCGTCCCTGACGATCTCACTTTAAGTGCGCGATTGCGCCGCTCCCTGAGGTGGCCCTTTCTTTTTGGTGCCGCCGGTTTTAGCTTTCTTTTGAGGAGGGTTACCCTCCTCAAGAGATCTATTTCTCTTGGCGGTCTTTTCGGGATGAACAAAAAGATTGTTGTACTCTTCAACAATTTTTTCGTACCTGATTTTATCAGCGGCATCTTTTTCGTGCGGAGTTCCAGCTTCCTTATTTTTAGCAATCTTGCTAAGAAAGAAGGTAGCCCTCTTGAAGTCCACTCTACGATGCAAACTCGCTGTTTTGAGGTTTTTGTCGGTAGCACTACTACCCGACGGATTTATTTGGGCTTTATATGGTCGAGGCACAGAGGTACTACTTGTACCAGCTGTGCTTCCGGGGTGTGGAGGTTGCTTAGGAGCGCTAGCACTTCTAGCAGTCTCCGAGCTATCCACAATGGTTTCTTGGCTTGATGCCAAGAGTTCATCCTCCAATTCGGATGTTGTTACGTCTGTCTTGTCTCTGTCCATTTTAAAAAGATTTGAAAATAAATTAAGGTCCCACGAGTAGGTCGGAAAGAAAAGGTCAACCCCGGCAGAGCCGATTACCGGGGCAAGGCAAAAATTATGACGGATCCTGCCAAGGCATCCGAAAGAGCTCGTTCACGACTGGTTTATCCCCCAGCCTTCCATTTCTTCGGCACGGATTATGTGCACGCTCACCCCACCACTGAAAATTAGGAACCTTGTATCGATGGTAAAATTGCATTTCTGATTATTTAACTATTGAGGAGTTAAGAACAATACAGCTATGCAACCTGACCTTAGCTGATCACCATCTTGCCAAAAACGTACAAGATAAAACTGTGATGATCATTACCGCCCGGCACCCACTAGGAGGGTTTGATACACGGATTTTTGCCGGGCTACCTTAGATAAAGTTTCATCGCTTATTGGCTTTCCTTCAATGTCATTGCAATCTTCTAGCTCTTTTAGTTCTTCTTCAATCTGATACACTTCTAAGGATTTCTCTTCATCTTTTTCATCTACAGGTGCTCTTGATAAAGTGTCCGCTATAAACATTTCTTTTCCTTTTTTGTAACTCAATATGAACTTATATCTTTGAAGAAGCAATATCATACACTGAAGTCTCTTTGGTGTTTTTAGTAAAGGTTTTTTGAAAATGTTGATTAATGGTTGATGATCTGTTTCTACTGTGATATCACCTTTCCCACATATATACTGATCAAATCTTTTGCATGCAAAAAGAATAGCTAACATTTCTTTTTCGATCTGAGCATAATTCCTTTGTGATAATGTTAATGTTTTAGAAGCATAGATGATTGTATGATTTTCTTGCATTAATGTACAGCCAACTGCAAATGATGAGGCATCCGTTTGAATTCGTACAGGTTTTGATACATCATAGAACTTCAAAACTGGTTTTGTAGTCATTAGTTGTTTCATATGTTTGAATGCTTCTTCTTGTTCCTTGTTCCAACTGAATTCATTTTTTATATGTGTTATTTCCCTCAGTGGTTCCGATATTTTGGATAAATTTGGAATGAACTTGCCAAGATATGAGACCATTCCTAAAAATCTAAGTGTTTCTTCTTTGTTCTTAGGCCTTTGCATATTTGCTACCGCGTTTATCTTATCTGGATCTGGTTTAATTCCTTGACTTGATAGTATGTATGTAATGTATGTAAATTGTTTTTATTTTAACTAAAATTTCAAATATGTACAAAGATTTTCATTTGCCTTCTTTTTAAACATTGTTAAAATTTCAAACTTACGACAATGACCTTAAGAGTCGTCTGTCGAGTAATTTATTATATAATTATCATTAAAAATATTGTTTGTAAATAGAATTTATACATTATACCCACGTTATATATGAAAAAATATGACAAAAACAAAGAAAAAAAAAAAGAAAAAAAAATTATTTATAAGAAATTTTAAACATAAAATTTTTAATTTATGTTACTTTAAAAAGGCAATCAATAATTTGCAACATTATTAAAATTTATTACGATTTCATTTGTTTAATTAAACTCTTCAACTAAGAATTTTCTGTAGGCTATGGCCACAGTAAGATAATTGACCAGTTGGTCCCAAGCTAGTAAATCTTCGCCATTAAGCACACGTATAATGTCGCTTTCTTCCAATGTCGGTTTTTTGAAGTATCTGACTCTGAATTCTCGCAGTACTGGGCATCGGCCCAAAAAGTGTTGAATATTTTCGTCCTCTCTCATGTTGCAAAGGCTGCATAACGATGACTCATTGCCGCTATATCTGCTTCCATTCAGAATGATTAGATCACATCTCGCTTTGAAGATCCAGGTTATTTTAGAAATACTAAACCCTGATGTGATATAGTTAATACCTTTGGAGTGATCTAAGACCTTGTAGATGCGTGAGCTGCTGGCCAATGCTTTTCTTTTATTTTCTTCAAATGTTTTGAGCTTGAGAGAATCAAACAGTGCAACACTTTTCATAATCCATTCTTCCTCTGACCCCAAAAGTTCGTCCCAATGTATTCCGTATTCAGAACCGATTTCATTTAACTCCTTTACCCAAAATTGATTCCTCTGTAATAGAATTTTCGAGAGTCGATGTGGTAGTCTGCTTTCGTTAAAATCGAACAGGGTTTTCTTGACATATCGCAGGTGAAGATCCAGAGTATAAAAATGTCCGTCTTCAGCACCAGTTTCAAGTGAAAGCGCGTAGTTTGGTGTGCTCGCGGGTAGTTTTAAAATCCTTTTTATAAAATATCGTTGTAGCTTATCTACTTCTTCGAATATTCCAAACCCCCAAACTTGCGCCCCATATGTTTGGATAGCCCTACATACCGCCAGAAAAAGTTTCCATTTTGCACTCATACTTATATTTCTCATTGCCAAAAAGTTTTGCCAAGTGGCGTTTATGCTGTTTTTTGCTGAGTTGTTTCTAACTTCCACATGCTTACTAAATGACATCTTTGGAGTAAGAAGAACACCCAAGTATGTATAGTTAGAAGTAATTCTTACTTCCTCTCCTTTAAATGTCCATTTTTCCTGGTGAGAGAGTCTACCTCCATTTCGAAACACCATTATTTCGGATTTTCCCATATTAACTTCTAAACACCAATTATTGCAATACTCTTCTAGTCGATCTATCATATTTTGCATAATTCGGATGTCATCTGCAAGGATGACCATATCATCTGCATACAATAGCAGTCTCACATTATTATTTTCGATTTGGAGACCTCCTTCTAAACATTCATGCAGATCATTTATGTACAGTGCAAAAAGTAGGGGTGAGAGGAGACATCCTTGTTTGACTCCATTGAATGTTTCAAAATACTCCGACATCTCTTTCCCATTCCACACGGCCGAATAAGTATTGGCATAGATGGCTTGAATAAAATTGACAAATTTTGTTGACACACCAAGGGAACGTAATTTACAAATTAGTAAGTTCCGTGAGATTTTGTCGAACACACATACACTTTCCTTTTCTCGCCAAGTTTTATATGAACTATTGATGCCAAATTGTAAATGTTATCAACAGTAGAGTAATTCTTCCTGAAACCAGATTGGTGCTCTGACAGGATATGATTTCTCTCCACCCAAGTGTAAAGTCTTTCATTAAGGATTCCCATCATCGTCTTCGCAATGCAGTTCATAAAAGATATGCCTCTATAATTACTTGGCTGGTTTACATCACCTTTCTTGAATATTGGAAATATAATTGTTTTGGTAAAAGATTCATCAATCCTAGATTCATTGAGCATGTTCGTATATGCTTTTGCTAGATAATTTAAGAAATTATCCGTTGCATTCATCAGAAATTCGTAACTAATTCTGTCTTCTCCAGGAGCTTTATTTAGTTTCACACTGGATAGCATTTTCTTAATTTCATCTATGGAGACTGATTTATCCAACTCTCGGTTCTCAATGAAATTATGTGCATAATAAATTTGGCTTATACTTTGGTTGGGATTAAGAAGGTTAGAGAAATAAGTTTTAAACTCTGACGGTGAAATTTGATTGCTTACATTAAGATCTTTTTTTCGGAGCTCATTTGCTAGATTCCACCAGTCCTTACTATTTTTTACCGTACTGAGTTGAAGTTCAATTTGTTGGTAATATTGAATTTTACTTTTGTCGCAGACTACTGCGAATTCTTTTTTTGCTCTTAGATAGTTAAGTTTTTCCTCTACGTTTTGCGTTCTTCGATATTTGTTTAAGAGTTTGAAACTTTTTTTTCTTGCCAATTCGCAATTCAAATTATACCATTTGTGTTTAGGCTTAAAAGATTGTATGTTATTATTTTGACCAATTGTTGATAGTTTTATAATGTTCGTGAGCTCCGTAAGACCAATGGAAGGTTTGTCCGCTACTAAGCTAGCTAGGTTAGAATTAAGCTTATTCTGGTACTGTGACTTTTTTAACTCTCTCCACTTTAGTTTTGGTAAAAATCTATTTTCAGTTGACTCATTTATAGAAGTGCAAAGATTTATGGTAAGTTTTATTGGCATGTGATCTGACCAAATAGCTTCATCGACATTAAACATCTCTACACATCCTAGTAGATCTTGAGATACCGCACAGAGATCATTAACTGATTCTCCCATACTCCCGATAAATGTTAAATTTCCTTCTTCATCACCTTTTGTTCTTCCATTTAAGATGATCAAACCATTATCATTGCAAAATTCTAAAAAGGCCTTCCCTTTTCCATTAATAGTTTTATCCTTGGAACGACGGATTTCCGTACCAGCTGTAAAAGCAGAGTTGAACACATCCTCCATGGGTTGTTGAAGTTCACCTACTCTCACATTCATGTCACCGATTACAATTGGATTTGAGATATTTTCTTCGACAAAGAACCACTTGAATAAATCAATATCATTCTGCCAGTTTGCACCCCTTAAGTATACTGGAAGTATATTTATCTCACCGCTAATAGTTTTAAGCTTTATAAAGTCAACCCCCTCGAAGTTTATATATTCATGAGCTATGCCTCGAGATACCACATTCTTGTTGACTCCATACACCAACCCACCGATTGCCCTTCCAAATCTACTGTTTCTAGTTGCCGGTTTCCAGTATGTATCAAAATCTTTTAGATATTTTCTGTATTGCACAATTTTCTCTTCTGTTAGATGGGTTTCAATTAAAATAAATATTTCAAATGATAGAATATATGTGAAAAATTGAGCAAATAAATTTTTATTCTCAAGGCCGTTTACGTTGTAAGAAATTATATTAAGTTTTGTTATTTCTAATATTTCATTTTTGGTTTGGGTTAATATATTATTTTGTTTTGATTTTTTTTTAGTTTTTTTGAGCCTGTTTATCTAAAAGCTCATAATAATTACAATTAATGTGATCTAATTCACCCGAATATAGATTTTGTAGAACATTTTCGCCTTTGGAGGCACCACACGATAGCTCGTTTCGCTTATTCCATAAGAACCATTTGTCACCTACTCTCATTCGATCATTAACAACGTTAATTTTATGTTTATGACTCTTAGCTAAAATATTTTTTCGTAGTTGTAGCAATGCTTTTTTGTTTGACTGTTTCTTGGAACTCAGGTCTCTCTCTAAGCTTATTGAAGTGCCAGCTAAGTTTCTAGTGTGCCTAAATACCTCTTCTACCGTGTTTGCCGATTCAAATTTTGCTACTACTGTCATTTTTCCATCTTTTTCGTAAACTTTTTTTGTCGATTTTACTTTAACGGAAGATGGAAGATTCATAACCTCGCAGATTTGATTTACTGCCACAGGGGCAGAACTTTGTACTTCAACACCTTTTAAAATAATGTTTTTACTCTTAATTTGATCCTCGAGCCAATTGATTGTTTGCCTGTCTTTTTCTTTTTCAATCGAAAGCAGTTTGAGTTGATCTTTTAATTCCTTATTCTCTGATGCAAGTTCTTCAAAACGGGATGACAAAGTGCTGACTTGAGATGTAACAACCTCCAAATCGGTTTTTGTGGGTAAATTTTGCAGCTTTTGGTCAAGTAAACACCCCATCGTTTCCATTAAATTGTTTAATGTAAGACCTGCTACCAAAATTTCACCATCTGGAGATGAACCACTGCATTTTCTTTTCGGATTGGGCATATTTAAAGTATCACTATTTAGTACCTCTACTGTAGGCTTAGTTGGTGTTCGTTGCATACTTATAGGCGTTTATAATTTATGCGATAATATGAGCTTTTTCTTTTAGATTATATAATATTTATAAGCTCCTTAATTTATGCAATATATTTGATATTGACTTGATAGTATGTGACCGAAAAATTTTATGCTGTCTTGGCAAGCTTTCATTTTTTCTTTGTTTATTTTCAAATTTTCTTGTCGTAATCTGATTAACAAATTTCTCAGAATATTGTTGTGATCTTTAATTGCTTCTTCAGTAGTCGCTCCTTTACCATAGATTAAAATATCGTCTGCCATGCATGTTACACCTTTAAGCCCTGCTATTGCCTGATTAAGACGCATTTGAAAAATTTCCATTGCTGGTTTAATTCCGAATGGTAACCTTTTAAATCTATATTTTCCATCAGGAGTCCAAAATGTTGTTAATTTACTGCTTTCTTCATCGAGTTTCAGCTGCCAAAAACCATTCTTTGCATCTAATGTGCTAAATACCTTTGCGTCTGCTAAATCAGCAATGACTTCTTCTACCGTTGGTAATTGAAACTTGACATCTCTTAGTGCCTTATTTAATTCTCTTGGGTCAATGCAAATTCGCAATTTATTGTTGTTTTTCTTCACTATAACCATGTTGCTTGTCCATTTTGTATAATCAGGCTCATACTTAATAACACCTTCTCGTTCCATTTCATTTAGCGAACTTTTTAGTTGATTTCGTAATGTTATTGGAATTCTTCGTGGTGGTTCACTTTTTGGTGTTATTGATTCATCAATCTCTAATGTTATTTCGCCAGATAATTTTCCTAGTCCTTCATAAACGTCTTTGAACTCGTGAATTATTTTGTACGCCTCTTGATAATCTGAATATTGAGTTATATTTTTGCACAGTTCAATTAATTTTAATGAAAGACATGTTTCAGCTGAAAATAATGGACAATGATTTCTTTTTATTACATAAAATAATAGCTTAAGTTGAGATTGATTTCCTTGCACCTTCAAGTATGTAGTTCCTATTGTTGGTATATGCGTTTCTTCTATAGTTTTCAATATACTTCCTGTATTTTCGATAAAAGGATTTTTTTTCGATTTAGACCTACATATTTCAATGGCTTTTTCTAGAGTAATATCTTTTTCGAGCCACAATCTTTCTCTCATGTTGTTATCTCTGATTGAGCATATGATTTTGTCCAACAATAAATCATTTTTAAGATCTCCATACTGTGCATTTTTGATCATACTCCTTAAACGATTAAAATATTCGTCATACGACTCATCATCTTCTTGTTTTGCCATATTAAAAATTGCACGTACATATCTTTTATTAATTGCTGGAGATAAATTCTTTTCAATTTGTTCCAGAAGCGCGACAGATGTTGGTTGGTCTTCTTCTTTTATTGTCATATTTGTATACCTTTCATACACTGCATTACCAACTGCTGTGAGCAAAATAGCCTTTTTTGTTGTTTCGTCTTGTGAAGTAAGACCTGTTGCTTGAAGATATAAGTCCCATTTAAGTCGAAAATGTTTCATGCTTTCTGCTATATCTCCAGATCTTATATCGATCGGTTCCGGTAGTGGAATATGTGGAACATAATGTTGTTGTTGTTGCATTTGTTGTTTCAATTTTTGTATTTCTTCTTTTAGTTCGCTTATTTCAGGCATTGTTAATTATTTCTTTTTGGATCTTTATTTCTTTAAAATTGTTTTTATAGGTATATATACAGTTGTGTTCATAATAATAGCAGTGCTTCCCAAATAAAACAAAAAGGCTAATATTTTCAACGTTATAATATTTTTCATAAAACCTCAAATAGCAAATTAAAGTATTTTATTAATATTACCAGAAAAAATTAAAATTGATTTTTTACCGTTGCTTTTGTCACGGATACATCAATTTTAAAAATTTGTGGTTGTTCACAAAAATAGCAGTGTATAGCATTTTACTGCAACTATAAGGCAAAAAGTAAGAAAACTATTAAAAGTTGTATGAAAGTGTGTTAATTATCAAAGATTACCAATAATACTTTGTGGATTAACCATTATTTTAATTACTGGAATGCATCTTCGGGGCATAGAGTCCATTTAAATTTGACACTTCTCGACTGGTATTGAAATACACGAATCTCACACTACCTGCCAAAAATCTTTTGAATTTTTTGGTTTCACCTCACGGACCTCATCTTTTACATTCCCCCTATAAGTTTTCAAAGGGTTTAGGGTCGGGGGATTGTGCGGGCAACTTCTTAGCGCATACCTTTTTCTTCTTAAACCATCATTTTGACGCTTAAAGAAGATTCTTGTTCATCTTAGGAATAAGTGCTAATAGGCTAATTTTTTCATTTTAATCTTTGTTTGGATATTCTTTAACTACCCTCAAAAATCTAAAAAATCTCATGTCCGCAAGTCCTAATTTTCTTGGTTTGAAAATAAGGTGCAGATTTTAAAAAATTAATAAGAAAAGTTTAAATTTTTATATGTATACCAACATAAGCGACATGATTTAAAGGTATTTTTTAACACTTATTCCAACAAAACTCACAAACAAGTCAATCTGACCATCCCTGAAAAGTAATGCACCTTATTCATGTTGATCTGACACAAATATCTGAAGTGTAGTTTTTCAATTTTTTAAAATCTGCACCTTATCTTCAAACCAAGAAAATTAGGACTTGTGGACATGAGATTTTTTTAGATTTTTGAGGGTTGTTAAAGAATATCCAAACAAAGATTAAAATGAAAAAATTAGCCTATTAGCACTTATTCCTAAGATGAACAAGAATCTTCTTTAGTGCATATCCTAAAATTTGCCGCTCCATCAAAAAATACCATTATTTCGTAGGTATATATATTTTTTGTAATGGATTGTTTTGATTTTTAATAATGATGGATTCTAAAATCTTCATGCAAAATTCGGTTCATCTACCATAACTTTTAGGGTTTTTCGGCAGTAAGATTTTTCTAGACTTTTGAGATATGTTATAGAATGGCAAAAGGAAGATATTGAGCAAAAAATATTTCTACTAACATTCATTCCGAGATTTACCCCTTTTTTCTCCTTATTTTACTGTATTATAAAGCAATCCTAATATTTCTTCCAACCAATTTAATTTTTGCAAAGGCGCCCCTATATATAAATCTCTAAATCATAGCTGTTAATGTGGAAATGGAGTGTGTTTCTTATTTTTTTCCGGATATGGAAAAGAATAGACCGACGAGACAAAGTAGTTTATGGAGAATATCCAGACTGTAATAATGAATAAAGAAACAGAAGGGACTTGAAAACCCAAAATCCCGAAACTTAGAATCCCGAACAACTAAAATCCCGAAAATCCTAAATCCAGAAAGGCCAAAAATTGACAGCTTCTCCATTTCTCACAAAAACTACGTTTTTGTGTGAGAATAAAAAAATTGGTCTGTTCGTTGTTCCCCCCTCCAGGGCACTCTGAGTCATGTCAATTAACTGTCAAAAAATCAGAGTTTCTGGGGTTTTTATTTTACATCGAACACCTGATTTCTGTTTTGACAGATTTAGTTTATTATTTCATGAATTTCGTGAAAAATCTCATATTTACCACACAAATTTTGTATCCACAAACGACAAATCACTTTTCGCACACCAAACAATTTTTTTTCTTAAACAGCTGAATTCAATTTGATAACTCTGAATTCCTCTTCTCTGACAAAATACCCAGAGTTGTTCAGGGTGTGTACAGAGCGAATATCGAACACAGAGGAAATAACTCTGGTTGAAAAAGGAGCTACAAAAAAACGCTTGACAAAGAATTCGGAGCCCTAGAGCTCACAACGAAAAAACCTAATACTTCTAAAGGTATATCGTTTTAGATTGGCCGTCCGGAAGCGTCCGGAATCATTCAGAAGCCTGCTGCAAGTTTTTTATTCTCCTAGTGAAAAAAAAAAAAACAAAAAAAAAAATTTATTTGATTTTTCACCAATACAGATATTAAATTTCAGAATTTTGTGCAAGCGATTCAAACTTCTTTTATTGGATTTCAGAATGAGTGAATCATTGAGTGATTCCAATTGAAAACGACATTAATGTACCTATTTGAAAAAGTTTTTGAAAAATATGCATGCCTCTTACCCAAGACGTAGTGATTCACTCCCCGGGAATCTACTCGATCCGCAACCGCATCAATTTTCAATCCGTGAACTCCCCGGGATAAACTGGTCCACGAAACCACTTTAAACTGCTTACCGACATATGTCAAATGTCATTCTATGTAATAGGAAATCTGACGAAAGTAACTCTCATTCCCGCCGTTGTGCTTCTGCGTCTTCGATAATAGGCATGATTGTTCAAATAAAACCAACTGTACCTTCTCTTTAAATGTGTTTAAACAAAAAAGGTCAGAGATACAGGTAAACTTGTCAATTGAGCCTAAATAACATGAATATTTAAGCTTATGTTCTTTAATAAACTGCACATTGTTACATAAATGCATTAACAAGTATATGAGAAGTAAGACATAATCTGCTATTGGTTTTTTTCGTGATTTAAAAAAATTGTTTTAAAATGAATTTTTTTTTTTGAGAGGCGCCACTTGCAATCTTGCCCAGGGGCACCGGTAGTGCTTAAACCGGCACTGCGCACGGCATGAGTAAATTTCTCAGAATAAAATGTAAACAACATGGATGCAAGGGGGATGAAAAAATTAGATTCATTTTCACTTAATAAAAATGTGATAAACGAATTGTGAATTGAATAAAAACAGTTTTAAAAATATTTTTGTGTAATTGAACGCTTTTTTTTTTACAAAAAATTATGCAAAACAATATTGTAAATTGTGACAGGAGGCTATACGCCCGTATGTTTATTATGGCTACTCCTCATGTTTTCAAAAACATCGTACTGTTGTCATTGAATAAGAAGTACAAGAAGGGGTGAATATAAGACTGATTCAAAAAAAAATGTTTTGTTCAAAGCAATACCGAAAATATTGTTGGAAATGACAAAAAAAAAAATACTGTAAGAGTTTCAGCCCTTAATATTAACATTAAGTACCGCCGCATCGCAAATTTCTATTTTCCATATGATTTACATGGGAAAGATTGTGTTTTTGAGTTTGGAATTTTATAACACTTGAATTTTGGAAAAACAACATAAGAATAAGAAGAAGATTTTTTATTTTTGTTTTTTTTTTTTGTTTCTGTCATGTTGTTTTTTTGTTGGTGGTATGAATTCAAAGAAATTTAAAATAAATAATGTTTTTTTTTTTCTTGTGCGTCGTCTTTTTAATTTTTTTTATAGAAACATGTGATGCTTATTTTTTTTATAACAAACAAACTCGAACCTAAAATTATGTATATTTGATCACAAACTTGAAATAATAAAAAAAAAATTAAATGGGAATAAGGGCCAAAATACTAGGGGTATTCACGATCCGATGCAATTGATTAGTATCATTGCAAAGGGCAAAAGTGTAAAAATCAAAGATCATATAACTAGTAGTATACTAGTTATGTATATGAACTACTAGTAGTATACTAGTTATGTATATGAACTAGTAGTATATGATCTTTGATAAAATCTTACCGGGCCGGAAAGCTTTCGACATTTTAAGCGCTGCACCTTCACTCTCTTGGCTAGGTTAGTGTCCTTGTACAACCCGTAAAGCTCGTTGTTGTATCTTTTTCTCCAATCACCATCAATACACACGGGACCAAAAATTGCGCGAAGAACTTTTCTCACGAAACAATCCAAGATATTTTCATCCGCCTTCGTTAAAGTCCATGCTTCTGCACCATATAGCAGGACTGGGATGATATAGGGTCATGTATAGGACACCTTAGTTGCTCGAGAGAGGGTTTTGCTGGTCAATTGCCTTCTCAAACCAAAGTAGCAGCGGTTGGCAAGAGTAATTCTCCGTTTGATTTCAGCGCTGATGTTGTTTTCCAAGTTTATAGCGGAGCCAAGGTAGACAAAGTCCTTTACTACCTCGAAGTTATGGCTGTCGATGGTGACGTTTTGTCCAATGCGTCGGTGTTGAGTGCCCTTTTTTGACGACATGGAGGTGGAAAATTTGATGTCCAGGCAATTTTTTAATCAAAATAACATTTATTTAAAGTTGTTTTCTCATTTACCAATTAAAATAGTTGGCATGCATCTTAGAATATATTTGTTTCGGTTAGAAAATTTTCCATTTCTTTTTTATTGCATCTAATATACCCAAAAAAAGCGTTCCCAACCATGTCCATAACTCAAAAACTGAAAATCAAATGGCTTAAAATCACATAAAAGTTAATTACACGGTGTAACACTCAAAATTTACGCGGGCGGAGACCTCTCACGTTTCGTAGAGCTAGTCGCATTGATTACGAAACGGTATATAAAAAGTCCCTAACACCCCCAAAATCTGGAGTTAGGGGCAAAAAACGGTTTTTTTTTTTACCTTCATCCATTGAAAAAATCCAGCTCCGTCAAATTTTTACCCATTTTCGATTTTTTTAAAGTTTCTGATAGGAGATAAATATGCCTTTTCAACAATGTATAAAAATTGTTACTCGATTAAACCACCTAGTTTTAAAAATATATTCTAAAATAATATTTATTTCCAAATCAAACGAGGTATTTTTTTATGAAAATCAGTTTAAAATTGGCTTAGAAAAAAAATTTTACGATTTCAACCCAGATACAGAAATTCGAACTTTTAGGTATAGAACAAAAATTTTGTTTTGGCCCGAGGTAACAACGGCAACACTTACAGTAATAAATGATAGCATTTCCGAAAGGCAAAATTGTATATTTAATACTAATTTTTTAATAAATATATTATAACCAATAAATGTGATAAACAAGCTGCAAAAATTCATGAAATACTCCGTGAGCTAAAACAAAAAGACGTTTTCTACATGAAAGCTGACAAGGGAAACAAATTAGTCATCATGGAAAAACACGACTATGACGAGAGAATCAAGGATTCGTTGCTTACAAGTAACATCAAATGATACGTGAATCCAAAGAAATCATAAAAAGCATAAATTCAAACTCGATGTACCAAAATGGAAACTTAATATTTCAAACCCAGCTGTCCCAAAATTATATGCACTTCCAAAAGTATATAAACCAGGGAATAAAATGAGACATATTGTGTCAAACATAGATTCACCTTCAGTTTTTATTGCAAAATGGCTAGCTGAAGATTTCAAAAAGTACCCTATTGAGAGCCTTTCAGTAAAAAACTTATTTGACTTCGTAGAAAAAGTCCACTTTTCTGACGACGAAATCATGATCTCCTTTGTAGGGCTGTAAAAGTAACGACAAAATGAGTACCCGCATGTATACGTTACTTTTGGTTCCAGTACCCGCATCAACGATATCGTTACTCGTTACTTTAGGTATATTTCGTATGTTTCGCATGTTTCGCATGTTTCGTATGTTTCGTATGCTTCGTATGTTTCGTATATTTCGTATATTTCGTATAATTCGTATATTTCGTATATTTCGTATGTTTCGTATATTTCGTATGTTTCCTACATTTGGAATTTTTGTTATTTCTCACGATTTACGTTAAGAACTTTTTAATTTGGTTGTTTTGGTTAGTTTTCCCTGGAATTGGAATGAAAACGGAAATATAGGTATATTAAAAGTAAAAACTACATAAAAAAATTGATAATGCAAGATTTTTAATGACAAGATATCGTTTTCAAAATGGTATACAAATATTCTCTAGCTCAAGTAGATTGGCAAAGAGTAAAGTTTTCAAGAATTTCAATACCAGATTTTCGATGTACCTACAAGTTATTTTTTTTTTTTTAAGATATGAATGTGCCGATGCTGAGTATAGTTTTTACCAGAAATAGTTAAATAGAATCATAACTGACATAATTGAGAAACCAAACAATTCAAGATTCAAATAAGAATACAGGAAGATAAGTCTGGAAGTGAAATTAAAAATGGCGATCGTAAATAAAAATAAAAAGTCCAAATTGAAACACAAAAATCGAAGTAAGATTAAGATTTGGGTGAGAGGTGGGAATAATTCGCCTTATCACTGCGGCCTCTGATGGGCCTATTGTGATGTCCTCTTTTTAGAGTTCACGAAGAAATCCTGAGTTTAGAAAACTTAGTATGTTTTTGGGTGAACTAGCGGCAATGTTTTCCGCTTCGAGATAATACCCTCCGAGGTGACGTCGACGTGTATTGATTAAGCAATTACAGTGACACAATATGTGTTCTGCTGTTTCTTCGTCTTCGTTACACATTCTGCAGGTATCGTCTTGTGTAATGCGCATGGTCTTGAGGTGTTTTTTTACTGAGCAGTGTCCAGTAAGGAAGCCTGTGGTTATGCGAATCTGACTCCTGGTGAGTGTGAGGAGTTGTTTCGTTCTGGCGTGGAGATGTTTGGTATAAATTTTTTGGCTTGTCTGTTACCTTCCGTATGCGTCCAGTAATGATTAGCCATATCTCTTAGCCATTTATTAATGTAATGTTTTGCAGTGCTTGTTGGTATGCCACAGAATGGTCTTGGCATCATGAATGTAGATGCGGAACCTTTTCTGGCTAGTGTGTCTGCTATTTCATTCCCAACGTGACCGCTGTGACCAGGTATCCAAATGAGTTGAACTCTGTTTGTACTGGCAAGCTGGTGTAGAAGTTGTATACAGTCCCATACCAGCTTTGAGGTGACTTCATTGCTCCTAAGAGCTTGGAGTGCGGCCTTGCTGTCAGAGAGAATATAAATTTTTTTGTTTATTACAGCTCTGTTTAAGTTTTCTCTGAGGCAGAGTTCAATTGCGAATATCTCGCTTGGAATACGGAATTGAAGCTGTCCATGCTCTGGTGCAGATAAGTTTTGGTGTTCATTCCGAATACTCCGGCCCCAACACCTTCATTTGTTTTGGAGCCATCTGTGTACCATACATGAGACTCGCTATTGAAGATGGGTCTGTTCTGTTCCCACTCATGTCGTGAGGGGAATGTGACCTTATAGTTTTGGGTGAAGTTATATCTTGGGAGACAATTGTCTACTAGAGATATTTTAAGTAATTCTTCCCTATTTAATTCGGTGAGAATATCAGAGTGAATTATCTTGGAATTAGAGTTATCTTCTGCGATGAGCCTGTAGCCGTTGACCATGGCTTCTTTCTTTAGTAGGAGATGGAGTGGTGGTAGATCTGTGATAAGTTCTAACGCTGCTGTGGGGGCTGTTCTCATTGCTCCTGTAATATTTATACAAGCTAGTCTTTGTAGTTTATTGAGCTTGGCTTGTACTGTTTTTTGTTTTGTTTTATGCCACCAGACCGGTGCAGCGTATGTTATAATTGGTCTGGCAATGGCTGTATAGAGCCAGCGAGAGATTTTGGGGTTGGCACCCCAGTTTTTACCAGTTAGACATTTGCTGGTCCATAAGGTAGTCCTGGCTTTGTCAATGGTTTTCTGTATATGAGAGTTCCAGTTGAGTTTTTCGTCTAGGGTAACCCCTAGATATTTAACTTCCTTTGAGAATTCTATCGCTTCACCGAATAGGGTAGGCTTTATAAGTTTGTGTTTATTTCTTTTTCTAGTGAAGGCGACTATGGTACTTTTTTTAGGGTTGACGTTAAGTCCAACTTTTAGGCACCAGTTTGCGACTAGATTGAGTGCTCTTTGTAGAAGATTCGAGATCGTGTCTTCGAATTTACCTTTAATGAGGATCACAATGTCGTCAGCATAGCCCTGAACATAAAATCCAGCATTGCTAAGTATGACAATCAGTTCATTAACTACAATGGACCACAGAAGTGGGGAGAAAACCCCACCTTGAGGGCATCCTTTTGCAGCTGTGATTCTGATTTTGTCATTGCCCAGTCTGGCATTAATTTTCCTGTGACTAAGCATATGTTGAATCCATCTGCATGTGGTAGGATCTACCCCTGTGCTGAGGATGCAGCGTTGTATTTGAGCATAATCAGTGTTATCGAAAGCACCCTCAATGTCTAGGAAGCAACCTATTGCAGTCTCTTTGTCGTTAAGGGATTTATCAATCCGCATTGTTAATTCCTGAAGAGCAAGCGTGATTGATTTTCGTGGCTGGTAGGCATATTGGTTGTGGTGAAGAGGTGTTGTTTTCAATGGCCCGTCCCTGATATGCCTGTCTAGTATCTTTTCCATTGTTTTCAGGAAGAATGAGGTAAGACTAATTGGTCTGAAGGATTTAGCTTGGTCAGTTGGTCTTCGTCCTGATTTAGGAATGAATTTGACCGTTACTTCTTTCCAGCTTGTTGGTAAGTAACCCCATGCGTAGCTTGTTCTAAATATGTTTATTAGCATAGGTGTAATTAACTCATTTCCTTTCTGAAGGAGTGCTGGTAAGATTCCATCTTCTCCGGGAGATTTATATGGGTCGAAGGAATTTATTGCCCATTTTATATTTCCCTCATAGAACATATCCCTTGCTCTTTTCCAGTCCTCTCTGTTTGGTCTGGTAAGCCTGAACTGGGGAGAAGGACTAGATAGATCTGAGGGTATGACTACAGAGTTTGGAAAGTGAGTGTCCGTAAGGATTTGTAACGTATCTGGACCATTTTCCGCACGCGTGCCATCCGTGTTTTTTAAGAGACCAGTATGATTAGTGTGCTCTTTAGCGAGAATTCTGTGGATGCGAGCGCTGCTTTGTATATCAGATAGATCATTGCAGAACTTTTTTCATGATTCTCTTTTGGCTCTTCTAATCTCTGTATTGTAGTTGGTTAGAGAAGTGCGGTATGAGGTCCAGTCTCCATTGCGCTTGGCTTTGTTGAATAGTTTTCTGGTCAGCGTTCTTAGCTTTGAGAGCTTGGCATTCCACCATGGTGTTTTTCGTGTGTCTGATTTCGTTTTCTCTGGGCATGCGTTATGGTAGGCAGTGGTGATTGTTGCATTAAGACTGTTGCAGCTTATTTCGAGGCTGTCAATGTCTCTGATGCTGTTTGGACAGTTTCTGATCGTTTGCGAGATTTCTAGGCAGTAGTCGTCCCAGTTCGTCGCTCTCGGTTGTCTGTACGTTAAGGGGAGTTTTGATTCTATACATATATCAAACCATTTTTGCCGGTGATCTGACATTGATGTTTCAGTCGAAACATGCCAGTTTTGTATAGCATTACCTATGAATGAAGTGGATAGGGTAAGATCAAGGACTTCTTCCCTGATTCTGTTCATGAAAGTAGGGCTATTCCCATAGTTTAAGATTTCAAGATTATTTTTGAAAATGATTTCTAGAAGGTACTCACCCCTTTTGTTTATGTTGGAGCTGCCCCATACAGTGTGGTGGGCGTTAGCATCACAACTAATGATGATTTGCCGGCCTGTTCTGCCACAGTAGTCTATAAGATCCTGCAGTGGTGTGAAGCTTAGGTCGGCAGAATCCCCTGCCAGGTAGGCTGAGCAGATGACAGCTTCTGACCTACCCTCCGAGGTGTGCAGCTGGATGATAGCTGCTACCATGTCCTTGTTGGTGTACTGTGGAATAGAAATGGTTATTATAGATTTATTTATCATAATGCAAGCTCTAGGTCTACCTTCACTACTAGAATCATAAATTAGCTCACCTGGCCTTTTATCTGGTCTTTCACTATGTAAGGTTCCTGGATAAAGGCTATATCAAGGTGTTCCTTATTGAATCTGTGGCTTAGTACTGCCGAGGCAGCCTTCGCATGCTGCAGATTAATTTGGATACACCTCAATCCCATGGTTATTGTTGAGCGGGTTTACTGGCAGGAGCGCCAGTATCAGTTCCAGGTGCCGCGATAGACCCCCAGGGGTCTCATCGGTCCGAGATAAGTCTTCAGACGTCTTAGACTTCCTGGGGTTGGCAACTTCTACCGTTGACCCACCGATTGTAGGAGCATCTTTGTTTGCTTCCTCTGTTGTTGCAAGGTCCTTAGAGCTATCGCCCTTGTTGTTTCCTTGCGTGCCAGTGCCTTCCTGTCTTGAGTTTGCCTTGATCCTAATTTGGATCTGAGAGAAGTTCAAGAACAGTTTGCACTTTGACTTCAGAATGGAGTCCTTGGATTTCTCATCGACAGAGAAAGTGACGTGATAACCGCCACTTTTTTCTTTGATGATCCTGAGGACTCTCCATCCTTTGGTGTTTAAATCGGTGTTTTGTTTTCCAAGCCGATTTAGAAAAATGTCTTTGGTGAGATTTTCATCTTCCGGGACATAAGTAACGCAAACGTGTTGCTTGGGTATATCGTTGCCCTGAGTGACACGTAGTTTTGCGTCCTTCCATGGCTTTATTTTTTCTGCCGTAGACATGAGCCATTTTTTGGTCTCTGTGTCGTGACAGGTAAACAAAAGCCATCCGTCTCTGTCCGAGACGGCTACAAACTTAATTGCTGGACAGTTTTTGTCTGCTTTGTCCATTTCTTCCAGAACGCTTTTTCTGACCAGTTTGGTTTCGCGCTCCGTAAGTGTTTGTTTGGATGGAGAAAGTGCATAATCGCGACCTTACATGTATGCCCTAACTAAACCCTTTGTCCTAGTAAAATGGTTTATACCTTTTTGAAAACGTTGTTTAATGTAGACAAGGTCCTCATCAAAAAAATTTACCTTAAGGCCATAATTTAAAAAATGGCTGTATAAGCCAACATTTACCTTTTTCAATTAAGAACAATTTTTAACCCTCTTGGGGCGCCATCTAGCGTCAAAATAAAAATCTGAAAAAATTAGAGGATTTTTTTTTTATTATTTAGAAACAGTTTTTCTACTTAGGAATTTGATTTTCGAAAAAAACCTAAATAACGAACGCCCTAATGTATATAGATAAAAAAATATTTCTTAATTTATGTCCATTGTTCAACGATTAAACACACGCTTTCACATATCTCACCCCACACCCACACGTCCATAAAAACCGGTACGAAAGAGAAAAAAACAGAATAGGTAATTATTTACCCCTTTTCATATACATACACAAAAACAGAGCAAAAATGAAACTATTAAAATAAACATACATTTCTTTGAGCAAAAGTCGTTGAATAATACCTACATTACGGATGAAGTGATGATACCGATATCAAACCGATACGAGATGCGATAGATGCTGTTCAATTCAGAATGTTCTGCCGGGGGTAACCACAAACGACTACGTAAAAAGCGTACTCAGTTTTAGGGAAAATTGCGGAACGCAAATTATCCCTATTCCCGAACACGTCCATGTTTCGTTTCCTCCCGGTCCAAACTTAAAAATTGTCATTGCAGCCAACCTAAAATAAAAAACCATTCAATCATTTCATTCAGTCACATTCATTCCATATTCTCATTCAAAGCTGTCACTCATGTCAGACACCACCGCACCACACACAAGCATGAAAGTAGTACCTACCTGAAATCAAAAGAAAAACAAAAAAACAAAAACTTAAAACTACGAATAAAACCTAAATTGTAATTATTTTTTTGAATCAAACTAAAGAATAAAATAAATTAAACAAATAAAACAAAGGAAAAAAATTCTTTTTATTAATTACAAAAGGAGAAAACAGAATACAAGTACGGCTACACCCCAACAGATGCAGTGTACCATTTTGTTTTTGTTTCGCATTTCGTATATCCAAATTGGTATTGGAATTGGAATGTAGTAGGGCTGTAAAAGTAACGACAAAATGAGTACCCGCATGTATACGTTACTTTTGGTTCCAGTACCCGCATCAACGATATCGTTACTCGTTACTTTCGTTACTTTAGGTATATTTCGTATGTTTCGCATGTTTCGCATGTTTCGTATGTTTCGTATGCTTCGTATGTTTCGTATATTTCGTATATTTCGTATAATTCGTATAATTCGTATATTTCGTATGTTTCCTACATTTGGTATTTTTGTTATTTCTCACGATTTACGTTAAGAACTTTTTAATTTGGTTCTTTTGGTTAGTTTTCCCTGGAATTGGAATGAAAACGGAAATATAGGTATATTAAAAGTAAAAACTACATAAAAAAATTAATAATGCAAGATTTTTAATGACAAGATATCGTTTTCAAAATGGTATACAAATATTCTCTAGCTCAAGTAGCTTGGCAAAGAGTAAAGTTTTCAAGAATTTCAATACCAGATTTTCGATGTACCTACAAGTTATTTTTTTTTTTTTTTAAGATATGAATGTGCCGATGCTGAGTATAGTTTTTACCAGAAATAGTTAAATAGAATCATAACTGACATAATTGAGAAACCAAACAATTCAAGATTCAAATAAGAATACAGGAAGATAAGTCTGGAAGTGAAATTAAAAATGGCGATCGTAAATAAAAATAAAAAGTCCAAATTGAAACGCAAAAATCGAAGTAATTTTTCTCTTCTCTAGTTTTACATACATATGTACATATGTATATAGATAGGTAAATAAAAAAATATTTCTTAATTTATGTCCATTGTTCAACGATTAAACACACGCTTTCACATATCTCACCCCACACCCACACGTCCATAAAAACCGGTACGAAAGAGAAAAAAACAGAATAGGTAATTATTTACCCCTTTTCATATACATACACAAAAACAGAGCAAAAATGAAACTATTAAAATAAACATACATTTCTTTGAGCAAAAGTCGTTGAATAATACCTACATTACTGATGAAGTGATGATACCGATATCAAACCGATACGAGATGCGATAGATGCTGTTCAATTCAGAATGTTCTGCCGGGGGTAACCACAAACGACTACGTAAAAAACGTACTCAGTTTTAGGGAAAATTGCGGAACGCAAATTATCCCTATTCCCGAACACGTCCATGTTTCGTTTCCTCCCGGTCCAAACTTAAAAATTGTCATTGCAGCCAACCTAAAATAAAAAACCATTCAATCATTTCATTCAGTCACATTCATTCCATATTCTCATTCAAAGTTGTCACTCATGTCAGACACCACCGCACCACACACAAGCATGAAAGTAGTACCTACCTGAAATCAAAACAAAAACAAAAAAACAAAAACTTAAAACTACGAATAAAACCTAAATTGTAATTATTTTTTTGAATCAAACTAAAGAATAAAATAAATTAAACAAAGGAAAAAAATTCTTTTGATTAATTACAAAAGGAAAAAAGGAGAAAACAGAATACAAGTACGGCTACGCCCCAACAGATGCAGTGTACCATTTTTTTTTTTGTTTCGCATTTCGTATATCCAAATTGGTATTGGAATTGGAATGTAGTTACTAGTACGTTCAGTATTTTTCGTATGTTTCGCATGTTTCGTATGTTTCGCATGTTTCGTATGTTTCGTTACTTGTTCCGTACCAGTTACGACACATACGAGTAACGATACTAATTGGACAGTAACGTTTCGTTACTCGTTACTGAAGTGAATACCCGCATTTAAGTAACGAATACATACGGTTTCCTACAGCTCTAGAATGTAGTTACTAGTACGTTCAGTATTTTTCGTATGTTTCGCATGTTTCGTATGTTTCGTTACTTGTTCCGTACCAGTAACGAAACATACGAGTAACGATACTAATTGGACAGTAACGTTTCGTTACTCGTTACTGAAGTGAATACCCGCATTTAAGTAACGAATACATACGGTTTCCTACAGCTCTACTCCTTTGACTTTGAAGCGCTGTTCCCTAGCATTCCCATTTCAGATGCTATAAATGCTCTAAAAATACATTTGAGCAAATATGGAATCGACGACAACAAACACCAAACCTATTAACTTGTATGGATCATAATTATTTCCAATACAATGGGCAATTTTACAACATAATTTCTGGCACCAGCACACACAGGTAAATTTTCCCAAATTCATGGCCAAAACTACAAAAAAAAAATTTGCGATTTGTTGTTTTTTTTTAATGCCAAGTTGTTTACAAATAACATAAGCTTAGAACCTGATTGATCAAGCGATGCAAATTGTAACTGTTTAATCAGTAGATGCTTTCAAAGTAGAACATTTTAATTAACGAGTGCAGTAGCAAGGTTGGTTTCTTATAAGAAGCAGTTTGCTTTATTTTTTATTTAATTTTTTTTGGCGATTTTAAAAATAATTAACATGGATTCTGTTGCTAGTGGTATGTTAAAAAAAGATAATGACAAAGATAATGCAAAATTTTAAGTCTAAAGTAAATTTTAAAGCTTCTTAAGATAATGTGTTTGAGCAGTAAAAACAAACAAATTTTTTTTCTTTGATAATGAAAAAGTTAAGTTGATTTGCGTTTTTCTGTACTGAAAATAGTGTTGAAAAATAGTTAAATGTTTCCTTTATGGGAAACAATCCTAAAACATTGCGGTTTTTTGCGACTTTTTATTATATTGGCTTCAAAAGGTGTTGGGGACGGTGATTTTTTTTTTTTTTTTTTTAATTAGATTTTTCTTTTTTGACACAGGATCGTAACTAACTTTCATTTTTCTTTCAAGAAATAAGCTTTCTGAATTTTTAAAAAGCTGTTCGTCACGTGACATTACAGAAAAAATTAATTTTTTTGGTACCAAAGGTTGAAATATTGAAATTTCGGAGCAAATAGAGAAAAATTTAACGGATTTTGATTTTGCATATATGAACATAGAAGAAGATGGCTGAGTGCCTCCAGAAATAACAACACCTTCTTAAAACAAAATATAAATTGGTTGCAATATGAAATATCGTTTCCATGCTGAGCCCATGGCTTTGTTGGACGGCCTCAAATGGATTTTTCAGACCTAAGCGAACGGTCAAAGAGACGTAAAACAGAAGATTTACGTTCTAACTATAATGCCGAAGAATTAAGCTATGCTGCGCCATGCAACTGCGAGAAAAAGGGAAACTTGTTCATCAAATGTAATGAAAAATATAATATTTTCAACTCCTTCACGTGCTGAAAAATATCAAAAGCTTTGAAAAAAATTGACTAGAAAATTATTCCATATACAGCAGAAGAAGCACTTTCAATAGTTGTTGAAGGAAAATTAACTTAGTTTCATAATAACCATAAAATTTATTCATTCATTGGACAGCTCGGCGAAGAAGCCCAAGAATCACGAAACAAAGATATAAAGCGTTTCGAGAAAGTTTCCCAAGAAAATTTTCGAGGCAGCAAAATATGGAAGATGTGTTTTATAATCTCTTGGTGTCTTCTGACCCATTAATAAGTGGTTTGAGAAAACTAAATCCTAAAACAAAAAATGCGTTTCCCTCTGAAATACTTCAGTTTCTAATAGAACCAGAGATCGAGCAAGCAGACTTATAGTTACAGTTTCACAACTCACAAGTCATTGAATGATGTACACACATACAAACTCACACTCATGTTTATTTATGTATATAGTTGTTATCTATGCCTGCATTATTTATTTATTTATAATAACGACTGTTCAACTGTTTTTTTCAATCTATTGAATGTATAAATATTGTATTATTAAATGTCAAATGAAAGAAACCCTATGGCGTAAAGTAAAAAAAACGACTTTTTTTCATTTTTTGCTTCTTTTTTGTGAATTTTCGTGTAAATTTACTTAAAAATGGTGAATTTTATGGAAATTATCTTATTTTGTTATAATCATGCAATAATAAATTGAATAAAAACAAAAAATAATTTTGGCCATGTTTTTGGGAAAATTTACCTGTGTGCGGCATGGGAAATCCATTATCACGTAGTTTTTATGTCTTCATTCGAAATTAATTTGAAGGAGAAGGGTTTACTACCACGGATTTGGTTGCTGTCATAAAAATCAGAGAAATTAATAATGTCTTAAAAACACTAAATTCAATATTTTAAACCATAAATTTCACATAGGAAAGAGAATCAAACAATATGTTGCCATTCTTGGATTTATTGATAACTAAAAACCAAAATAAAACTGAATTTTCTGTATACAAAAAACAAACAACAACAAATCGTTACATCACGAGCGACTCCTTCTGCCCCGTACAACATAAACTAGCTGCTTTTCACTCGATGGTACACCGACTTTGTGAACTCCCTTTATCTGTTTCCAACTATTCAAAAGAATATAAACATTTAAAAGATATTGCAAACATCAACGGCTACAGACAAACTTATTCTCAGACACACAAGAAAAATAAAACAATCAACATTATCAACTTTATCAACTTTATTCACACAAAACAAAAAATTAAACAATAACAACAAGTTAGAACGAGCAAGCATGACCTTCTTCCCATCAATCACAGATAAACTAAAATCAAAATTTAAAAAGAAAAACATCGAATGTGTTTTCTCCAATAACCGAAAAATTAAGAACATTCTTGGCACAAGGAAAGACAAAACTAAAACAAACTAACAACAAATCGGGAATCTATGAAATCAATGCAGAAATTGCGAAGCCAAGTAAATAGGCCAAACAAAACGAAGCATCGAAGTACGATTTAAAGAACACACCAACTTGATGCGTATGAAAGCCTATACATACACATCAACAACAATTTGATGAATATATCTCACCGCTCTTTAATTTAATATGACTGTTTCTTTCTTGCACTTGTTCAAACTATAATTGTTGTCTTTTACTTAATATAATTATATTGTTTCTTTTCTTTTCTTTTCTTTTTAGCTTCTTTTGTAATGTCACCAATGTTTACTTTTTGTATAACCAATTGTTTTTGTTGTAATTTTATGCCAATTAGTGTATTGCTGAAGATGAGCAACATTAGGCTCGAAATGCATTCAATTTAAATATTGAAAGTTTAAAATTTGTTTAAAAAGAAAATTGTTTGTTTTTTGTTTTATTTAATTTGTTAAACTTTTTTGATTAGTTGTGGTCAATAAGGTGATCTCCATCCTAATTTAATATAGCCAATAGTTTTAAAAATAATCGATTTCAAAGTTAAAAATAGGTGAAAAAAAATTTAAAAACCTCATATTATACTATTTTTGTCCAGACTGTGAATTTAATAAACAAATTACTCACACAGAAAACTGCCTCAATTGATTCCTTATTGAACAGTGAAAACTATATGTTTCTATGTCTTCTAGTTTTTGAGAAAATTGAAAAAATTATTTTATCAGATTTTTCTTTTTTCAAAATATTTTTTGTTTTTATTTTTCAATTTTCTCAAAAACTAGAAGACATAGAATCAAATAGTTTTCACTAGGTGTGTTTTTTGCATTGCTATCCGTATCCGCAGTTGGCGTTTACATGCACTACAAAAACAACACGCAGCTGCCGATAGGAATACAAGCTAAACCAAGCTGCGGATAAAATTTTGACGAAGTGTATAAGTTTACGTTTTCCTTTCTCTTGGTGTGTGCATATAAATTTTTCAACAGTGTTGATATTTGGGAAATCCTACTGCGGATAGCTTTGCCAAAAAAACACGCCTACTGTTCGATAAGGAATCAATTGAGGCAGTTTTCTGTGTGATTAATTTTTTTATTCACCTATTTTTAGCTTTGAAATCAAATCCTGGCGCCCAAGTTATCCTACTACGTGCCAAAACAACATTTTTGTTCTATACCTTAAAGTTCGAATTTCTGTATCTGGGTTAGAGATGCGCAAAACAGTTCCAAAGCCGGAACGAACATGGAACGGTTGTTTTTTCGGTCGGAACTAGTTCCTGGAACTAGTTCCGCGGAACTATCAAGGATTTGAGTTTTTTCAGGAAAATGCATCGAAAAAAGAAATAGTATGATATTGAATATTTTTTCCTGATGGCCGTTTAAAGCGACCAGAAAAACTTAATATGTCAGTTGACACAAACTTAATCTACCTACTAGTTCCTGGAACTAGTTCCGCGGAACTATCAAGAATTTGAGTTTTTTTAAAGGAAAATGCATCAAAAAAAGAAATAGTATAATATTGAATATTTTTTCCTGATGGAAGACATGGAACTGGAACTATTAATGTAGTTCCATGTCCGTGAGCATGATTCATAAGAGTGTAGCTGTGGTTTTGGTTTGTGAATTTTTGGCGCTTAGCTCGTACGCATCCATGTGTATTGGCTTTGGATGAGAATTCTATGACATGCGTGTGTGTATTGTGTATTCCAAACAGAGACATGTTCGCTCTCGTTTTGTTTCTTGTTCCTCTTCTTCTTTCTTTCTTTCTTTCTTTCTTTCTTTCTTTCTTGTGGAAATATATACTTTAATTTGATGTCGAAGTTGGGTAAATGACGGAAAAAAATGGAATTTTTGAACTTTGACAGCTTATAAATTCTAAGTGGTTTAACTGAGTTACATGTTTTATACATTGTTGAAAAGGTATATTTATCTCCTATCAGAAACTGTAATAAAAATCGAAAATGGGTGAAAATTTGACGGAGCTAGAAAACCGTTTTTTGTCCCTAACTCCAGATTTTTGGGTTGTTAGGGACTTTTTAAATACCGTTTCTTAATCAGTGCGACTAGCTCTACAAAACGTGATAGGTCTCTACCCGCGTATATTTTAAAACCTCATTTTTGTAACAC
The DNA here is from genome assembly GCF_945859705.1 of Episyrphus balteatus. Lineage (NCBI taxonomy): Eukaryota > Metazoa > Arthropoda > Insecta > Diptera > Syrphidae > Episyrphus > Episyrphus balteatus. Next base: position 59,949,121 of record NC_079134.1, on the reverse strand, counting down.
CGTGTTATTTTTGAGTTTTCTTTTCTTAACACTACATATACACAATACTCTTTATAAATTGGTACATTACATTACAAAAAAATTAAGTTTTGTTATTTTTTATACATTGATAAAAGTTGTCCCAAGAAAAATGACGCATTGTTTCGTCATTACGAATATTTAAAAACAAAAAAAAAATTACTATTGAAATTTGAATTAATAAATACTATGAATTAAATTATAAAATGCTACTTTGAATTAAATTATTGCATTTGTTTAAAAAATAACTATTGTGAACTAAAAATAATTGGTATAAAATTCAAATTTCCTGCCCATCCGGCCATATTTAATTTTAAATTTAAAATTAAGAAGATGAAGAAAAAGAAAAGGATAATAAAACTCATTCCACACGAAGTAACCGCACTATAAACACGCATTTTGTATTTAAAACGTTCTCGTTATTTTTTATCTTTTTTTTTTAAAGTTTTAATTTTCGAGCTCAAATAAGAGCTAATCTAGAAAAAAGCTTGTAGAAATTTCACGCATAATACCAACATTTATTAATGTATCAATTTTTTAATCATCTAACGTACAAAAGGGTGCTGCAAGCAGTTTTTAAAGTTAATTTTATACAGATTTATCATTCCACACCTTTTTTATAGATAAATATATAAAATGTATAAAAAAAAGCTAGTTTTAGTTTCATTTTTTAAGTAGCGTAGATCAACCGTCATTCCGGGAACGCTTGTTTTGGGGTATAGCTAGATTGAAATTTAAGTTTGTTGGTGATATTATGATCAAAAATCGAGGCTACTACAATATAATCTCAAAAATATTTCGTTTTACTTTGTTACATAAAAAATAAAAATAAATTAAGGTCAAAACGTCATTTCCGGGAAGGCTCTAAGAATCTGAATAAATAATATATGTAGTCTTACACAGATAATTTTACATTTTTTAGGTATTTTTATTCAGTATTCTATCTAAGTATGGCTGTAATATACACTTTTATCAAAAAAGTTACAAGAAAACAAAAGGAAAAATTACTTATGGCCTAAGTGTTTCGAACGTGCATAAAAGCATTTTGTTGTAGAAATCGGTCTCTGTCCCACGAAATAAAGTTATATTTGATTAATTTCGGACCTACTACCTTAATATAATAGTATATCAATCACATTGATACTATTTTAGACCCCTAAAGTCGTTTTGAAGAGATCACCACCATTTTAACGTTTTTCTAGTACTAATTTTTGGGGTTTTGCGGTAAATTGAAAAATATACATTTTTGTGCTCTGCCCGTTCATGAGCCGACAAATTATTGCTAAAGCGAACATTTGAGCATTAAATTTGTATCATAAAACAAAGTTGATTTTTTAAGAATTAGGTCATCTAAATTTCCCACCTTCATGATTTTGACCCATACAACATAAAAATACAATAGAGTAAAATTGTTTTTGAGAGATGGCAGCTCGCCCTCGCGTCGCCCACTAAGAATAAGAAGTACAGGAATGGGTGTATATCCAATTTATAGTGTAGGATAGGGTGGTATAAAAACTGTCAAAAATAAAGCCAACGCTGTCATTCGAGCCATTCTGGTGTGTGATAGAATTAAAACCAAAATGTAATTCAAATTCAAAAACCCTTTAAAATCATTCTTTAACATAATTGCAAAAACTTTTATAGAAGTAAATAGTGAGAAAATAAGTCTTAGTTATTAAAAAACAAATAAAACAATAAAAACAATAATGTATTGCTGTGTAAAACTGTGCAAAAGCAATTTTTATAACCATTCAGAGAACCTTTCCTTTCAAAGGTGAGTATACATTATTTGCAACATTTAAATAGAGTATTGTAGAATAATTTTGAATTGGTTTCTGGTAGAATTAAGTCATAAAAATAAAAAAAATTGTTAAAATAAAAGTGTCCTTTTTTCTTTGATATTTTCAAACCAGTCAGTGGTGCGTTCTTTTATTCGCCGATTTTTTCCTTTCATCGTTCCTAAATGAGAAAGAAGTTACGAAATGTAACATCGTGACGTCACAACATCGTTCCTAAATCCAATGTTGAAGTGTCAAATAGTTACATTTTGTAACTTTTTCCAACTCAGCTTCTGGACTTGAGTTTCTATGTTAATCTGTCAAACACAAATAAATGGAGAAGAGAGGGGATGATGTGAGAAGAGAATTTTTTGTTTGTTTTCATATTTGAAATTATTTAATGCATATTTTTCTTTCAATTTGCTAAGAATTCAATTTGAAAGAATTATTTCAGTGCCAAATTAATTATTTCTTGTTTATTTATTCATTAAATTGATCTCAAAAAATTTGTTTTGACAGATCAACAAAATGTAACATTAGTCGTTCCTAAATAAAAGTTGAAATTTTCTAACAAAATATAACGAAAACAGCAACAACGATTTTTTTGACACAACAACCAATAAAAGAACAGCCCACAGAGCTGTCAAATCGAAAATCTCACAAATACACCCCTGTATTTATTTTTGTTCGGTGATGGTAAGGCGCTGCGACCCCCAGGCGACCTTTCAAAGGGATGTAAAGAAAGCTAAAATACTGATAACTGACGAATTATTCTGTGATAAAAAATAACTTAAATAAGTCGTATATTTAAGTTATTAAGACAAAAATTCAATTAAAATTGAGTTTAATATGATGCTATAATTTTTTTTTTTACTTTTTAGATTCCAATCAGGTGAGTTGTTTTGTTGAACTTAGCTTCGCAAAAGTAGGGGTGAGTGGGGCAGTTTTGAACACGGGGCACATTTGAACACTGCATATAAAATTTTAGCATATCAATCTTTTTTAGAAGTATTTCGATATTTAAACCCGTCAACACGATATCCATAAATGTCAATGACTTTCCATCGTTATCTCGGCTGATTCAGATTTATTCAGATTTATAGGTGGAAGGTGATTTTTATAGTGGTTTTGCATTATTTCAGTTTTTTAGTTGTAAGAGTTTAAAAAAAAATTGGTACGTGATTTCAAAACGCAATACAATTTTTGTTAATGGTTAATGAATTTTAAACTAATTGACAGTGAATTTTTGGATGAATGTATTAATGTTAAATATTTATTCAACATTTTATGTCGTTGACACAGTTGGGGCAGTTTTGAACATGTTCAAAACCGCTCCGACCAGTTTGTATCAGACATTTTAAGGACACTTGAATGTGTTTTATTTAATAAAGCGTAATGTTCTTTAAAAAAAAAAATAATGAAACTAGCATTTGTGGCCAAAATTAAAGAAAAAATGGGAATATGTACAACATAATTGAAGATTTAAAAAAATGCCTGAATTCTTCAAGTTCTGCTAGACTTTTCTCGATGAGAACTCGATTGTATACCGCTCAAGCGTTATAGATATTAAAGTCAAGCTACCTACACCAATTAATGCTCCTGGTACATGAAGAACATCCGCTTTGTTAACATTTAGATTTAATATTTAAATCTAAATGCGATTTAGATCACAAAATAAATCTATTTTACTCTGAGAAGCATAAATGGTATGAATACCATTTTTCTAAGATATGTTTTAAATGAATTTTTCTTGGTTTTTGTTTTTCTTTTGAACTTATAAATGTGATAAACTGATAACTATAGTATACATTTTAATGTTATTTTTTCTGAGTTTTTGTTATTTGTTGGTTAATTGGATATGATATAATAATCAATTTGGAGTTTTTGTATGTTCTTATTAAAAAACTAATAAAAAGTTAAGTATTATTTATTCATTACAACGAAACTAATACTGCTGTTCAAAAGTGCCCCAAACATGGGGCACTTTTAAACATAAGAGCCTATATTTTTAAAACATCAAAATTCAATATAAATAATTTGTTTAACTAACCAAATGTTCTTTGAAATCGAAGTTCAATGTTACTGTTCAATGTTAGTAAACTTTACAGATCAAGATATCAAACATATTTCGTTCAAGCAGCTTCGAGAGCAAAAAGTGTTCAAATGTGCCCCACTCTCCCCTACAGCAGTCAAAAATCAAATTTTTTTTTTCTCGCTAGCGAGTTTTTTTTTTTTTTTGTGAAAAAGAGTATATACATAAATAACACTGTGTTACAAAATAAAAATCATGTCAATTACTTTGGAAATGACCTAGCAGAGGTTGTAGGTATTACTGAGTACATCATATTTCGGCACTTGAATTTTTTCGTAGACCTTCAAAATTTCAAGTTATCGTCAATGTTTTCAGATTTCAAAGATTTTTTACTCAGCCATTTTTCGGTCAATTTTTTTACAGTTCTTAACAGAGGAGTACTTGTTCTTTTTGAAAATATTTTTTTTATTATGCTCAAGACCAAATTGGGTGTAGATTTTATGGGCTGAATCTCACGGTACAACATTTTTTCACCGTTTTTTAGAGTTCGGAGACCGTTTTAAGCTGCATTTTGTGTTTTGAAATTTTTTTTTTGTAAACAGTTTTATTGTTCTATTATTTATGCTGAATAAAAAAAGTTTTAATTCATCAATATTAGTAAGGCATTGTGGAAGCTGTGATTTTTTTTACTCAAGAAAGAAATTTCAATTTTTTGGGACATTGAAAGAAATGATAAATTAATTTCTGTTCATATTAATGGTAGAAAAATTTGTATAGTCTTGTAACTACGTTTAAAAATTTTTGATGTCGATTTTGTTGCTCAGATATACGTCGAAACGAAAACGGTAGATAGGGTAGGTGGTGACAGTTATCAGAAAAATAATAAAAAAAATCGCAGCCATATATTTTGGGAGTTATGGGCATTTGAAAAAAAGTCGAAAAATAGTCACCCTGTGACCCTTTGTATCCTTTCCCTTTCAGAATACAAAAACTTAAATAATATGGAAAAATTACCTAAAAAAAAGTCGGATTTCTTAAGAAAAAAAATTTTATCTCGGTTATTTATGGAATATTCCCAACAATGTTATACCATTTTGAAAAGAGAATTGAACACACCAACTTTTAAGGCAACTTGCCGAAACATTGTAGTGCATTTTTTTTACACTACGGCTCATTGAATTAGAGTCATGTAAAATATTTTAGTACTAAGTTGGGAAAAAAAATAATATTTTCTTTAAAACTGATACAGCTGAGTTAAAATTTTTGAATGCATTTGATAGCAGGGTTATTCAAGGCTCCGTAACAAAAGAAAAAAATGAGAAAAATTAAGATTTGTAGTCACGGCAAATGAAAAACCGTCACAGGGTGACCATTTTTTCGACTTTTTTTCAAATGCCCTTAACTCCCAAAATATATGGCTGCGATTTTTTTTATTATTTTTCTGATAACTGTCACCACCTACCCTATCTACCGTTTTCGTTTCGGCGTTAACTTTTGGGACACCCTGTATATTTTAAATACTGTTCATTTTTTCTTGCCCATGATAACACAATTTTTTCCATGATAACACATTTTTTCTTGCCCATGCCCAAGCCGAAACAAAATTGGGGTTTTTTGCAATAAATTGAAATTTCTTTCTCGAGTGAAAAAATCATAATTTCCACAATTTCTAAGTGTTTTTAATGAGTAAAAGCTTTCTTGATTAAGCATAAATAGAACAATAAAACTATTTATAAAAAAATTTCCAAACCAAAAAACGTAGCTTAAAGTGGTCTCCGAACTCTTAAAAACGGTGAAAAAATGTTAAACTTTGATATTCAGCCCATAAAATCCACACTCAATTTGGTGCTCGATAATAAAAAAAATATTTTAAAAAATAACAAGTACTCCTCTGTTTAAAACTGTAAAAAAATCTGAAACTGACCGAATAATGGCTGCGTAAAAAATCGTTGAAATCTAAAAACATTGAAAAACGGTTTTTTGACTATAACTTGAAATTTTGAGGGTCTACAAAAAATTTCAAGTGCCGAAATATGATGTACTCAGTAATACATACAATCTCTGCTAGGTCATTTCCAAAGTAATTGACATGATTTTTATTTTGTAACACAGTGTAATTATTGTTTTTTAGACCAAAAAAATAAACTTTCTGATCATTTTTTTTAAGTTTTCCATCCAGAAATACGTTTAAAAATTTTCACTATTGTACTTTTACACTTTTAAGCCAATGTAGTTAATGCTTAAATGCCAATGTTTTATTTTTTTATTTTAAAAAAATCAAAAATAACGTGTTTCATAAAAAATATAAATTTTCACGTGGATAAAACGTTGCGCCTTGCGAACAACCATCTTACTGCACTCCGTCCCTGGTGCAATGCATATGTATTTGTGTAACTAACACTACTTTGGGTCTTACCAATAATAATCAAATTTCAAGCTCAGTTAAATATTTAACTGAGCTTTAAATATTTCTTCATACCAATAACCAATTTAACAGTCAGGTTAAGAGTTAACGCCACGTTAAATTTATAGTTGGGAAACTCAACTATAAACGCACTGTTAAATGTAAACTCACGGTTTGCACTGTCATTTGACAGAAAAAAAAACTTGAGAAAAGTTAATTATATTGGCGGCAATTTACTAAATAAGTAAGTGTACAAATTTAGTTCTTTAAATATGTATCTTTTTTATTAATAAATATTACATTATTTTCAGAAAAGCCTGAAAAAGAAAACTTAAATAGAAATAGATCTGCAAATTCATGATAGTTGAACTTTTTTTATACGCTTTTGGCCTCCTTACTTGGGCTCCATTTTTTTATTTTTAAACCAAAATAAAAATATATGTAGGTAGGCATGTTTTTGTTCATTATTAGATTAATCACAAAAAAATTCACTTGAATGCTGTCATTTTGACAGCAAATGTAATAGATCTTGTAATAGAAGAGCGATTAGTTAAACGCGTGTTTATTTTGATTAAGTATACACACAAATTAACCCGACGGTAAAATTTAACCCGACAATACTTAAACGCGTGTTTTTATCGATTCATTATATTGGTAAGTTTGTAAAAATGAAAAAAATGCCGCACTAATGGTTGCCGCCACTCAGGTCCCTTTATTTTGTTTCTTTTGTCGTAAAATAATTTCTTAAAATTATTTAACCCGAACAAAACAAGGAATTAAATTGTAAAAAAAAAAACAAAAACGAAAAACCGTCACAGGGTGACCATTTTTTCGACTTTTTTTCAAATGCCCATAACTAACAAAATATATGGCTGCGATTTGTTTTATTATTTTTCTGATACCTAACTGTCACCACCTACCCTATCTACCGTTTTCGTTTCGACGTTAACTTTTAGGACACCCTGTATAAAAATTTCCATATTTTTCTTTTCAAAATTTACTGCCCTAATTAGGCATCAAAAAGTATTTTATACGTATGGAAAACGTATGCTATTTAGCTATCGTCCAAACGTCAACGTCCTTGCGTGTACGTTTAAGGCCCAACTATAATCGACATAAGCTACCTTATGCGCGCAAAAGCAAACGTGCAAATACATACACGCGCATAGCCTTCTGTCAAAATTTACATTTTTGTTTTTCATAATTTTTGTAAAAGAAAATGCGTTGAATTACACAAAAATATTTTTAAAACTGTTTTTATTTAATTCACAATTCGTTTATCACATTTTTATTAAGTGAATACTAATTTAATTTTTCTATCCCCATTGCATCCATGTTGTTTACATTTTATTCTGAGAAATTTACTCATGCCGTGCGGTCCAGAGCGCACGACATATTCTTAACGAAAATTAACGAAGTGCGCATATGCGCATTATGGCTATAGGGCCCAACCCATAGAATCCGTTGCTCGATAAAATACACACGTTCTTATGGGAAGCGACCCATAAGCGACAGATCGGACGGAGACGGACGCACAGTGCTGACTAGGGGACAAAAATAAAAAAAAAACAAAAATGCAATATTGATCTTCTAAGCTATGGACTGTTTTTGGCTGTTTTTAATTTTGTTTTGCTCATTTTGGGGGATTACCGGGACTTTCAAAAGCACTGAAAAAAAATTTTAGTCATTGTGATAGCTCGAGATTTTATTTTTGTGCATTTTCAATTGGTTCGTGTAAGAAAAGTACCAAAGTTTTTATTTTTTTTTATTTTTGAATAATAATCATGGATACATTGAGAACTTGTATGAGTAGTTATATTTAATTTTTTAAATTAATTTGAATTTTAGTTAACTATCGAAAAAAGTTCCTTTTTAAGGCATAACATTTCATCTTAATTAAGCCTACAAAGTTGTAGTAGCAAATTGTAGCACAATGATTGATGGCATTATCTTGTGTTGTTATTGTTCTTTGAGAACACGTTTAGTTTCATTGCTAACTTTTGCTTACCTTCAAAATATTTGACTTTATGTAGGCCAAAGTCGGACCAGAAAAAATGAACGACTTTTTGAAAGGTAGATTTGTTTTGGCAAAAACAGGGGAAAAGATGAAGAAATTGAGTTTATTTTGAATTAGTTAAGTACTAGCAACTGCCACATAAAGTGTTTTAAGAAAAAAATTGATAAATTTCGACATAAATCTTGATCCGAGGGGGGAGCAATGCATAAAAAACAGCTTTTTAACGCTTTTTTCCATTTTGGTTATTACTCCAGTCAAAGCGTCGGAAAAAAGGGCCTAACCTTGCACACAGAGGCACTGTCAGTTTTTATTTCATGGATGGATAGGGGTATATTTAAAAGGCTTAAACCCAATTTCTCACCACCTGATCATTCTTTTTAGCGGAGTTATTCACAAAATTGCATTTTTTTGGGATATTTTACTTCTAAGCTAATATCTTTGCTCCAGATTGTCGTAAAACAAAAAATAAACATACATTCTCTTCCTTATAATATTTTCTATCATTGTATGTAATTTCATTGTATTTAAGTGAGTAAATTCAAAATGGCAGCCATTTAAAGTCAAATTCTTGTTGTTAAAAAACAAATTTTTGTCATTATTTCGAAAAAAAACTTATATCATGATAAACATTTTTCTTTACTTTTTTGTAACCATATTCATGATTGCATTTTTAAGAAAAAATCAGCTCTTTATCACCAAAGATGGCCGAGCAATTGATAAATGAACGCATGCAAAACCCGTGCGAAAACACCCAAAAATATCGTTTTTTTGGGAATAACTCGGCTTCAGAATGTCCAACGAC